>NC_066396.1:38477968-39677968 GCF_013377495.2 Cygnus atratus
TTCATTCTTTATATTGGAAGCTTTATAAACAGTTAATGAGAAGACCAGCAAGAATGTGCTGGTTAATCAAATAATAATTGAAAAGATTTTGGCAACTGACACTTAACTTTACAACTCAGGAAAAAAAAAAAAAAAGGAACTTTTGTTTCCTATTACTTCCTGTGAAACATGAATATCCCTTAAATTTATTTTTTGTCAAGATGCAACATCGTGTTCAATTTTTTTCCCATCATCTAAGCTATTTTAATTGAAAATGGAATTTATGACAAAAATAAAAATAATTTTGTTTTCCAAAAATATTTCCCACTCCTTTGAGGGAAAAAGGAAATGGTTTTCTTTTATCTTTTCCTAGTTCTTTGTCAAAAGACATTAATGAAAATAAATAAATAAATAATTCCAGACCATCTATAGTTTCTTGTCCTTTACTAACGTATACTGACAGGCTTTGTGGTGGATTTGTGATGTATTGAATTCTGAAGAGGGAAAAGAATTGAGAATGTTCTATGTATCCACGCTGAAAACTCTATATCTGCTGTACAAATACTTATCATTCACACAGCTCATTATCTGTTCAAAAAATAGTAATGGTAATCAGTGGTAAATGTTTCCCAATCATTTTCAATGGACTTCCTGTCTACGGAGACTCCAAATCTCTTTCAGAAATAATAGGACAAAGCCAATCACTGACTGTCACCACAATCATGCCCCTTCTTCAGAAGTATATCAGTGCTCTGCATGATCTACATTTCGAGACAGGCATGAGTTGTAATGTCAGCTTTCTGAAACTTTGGGTGTGTGATTTGGGCTTAGCTTGTAATGGAGATAGTTCTCAAACTCCCAGGTCAAGAACTTCAGAAGTATTTGGTACCTAGTTGTCAGTGATTTTTTGTCAGCAAATGTACTCCTTGTTAGATGTACAGCAGTATATATACATATATATGAAGTACATATATACAGATATATATATACACATATATATATATATTCATATATATATACATATATACATATGTGTGTGTATATATATATATATGATGTCCACTCTTGTTACTGCATGACATATGAGGATCACAGTGGGGGATGTTGATGACCATCAGTAGTCAGTTAATAGATCAGTCATTGTATAAACACAGACCTGAACCCGAAGATTTTATAACTGTGACCATAGAACAATAGTGATGAGTCTTTAGCACAGAGATGTTTGAAAATTAATGACAGACAAATAAGGACTTGTCTATTCAGACAGCTTAATGTTAATAAGGTTGAGTTAGAATTTACAGTCCACTAACTCCTCTGTACTAAGAGCACCTTTATGTGAGGTGCTTTTAAGGTAGAATAAGTTGCCTCACGCTGTTTCCTCACAGGGAGTTAATGCAGAGTAACCAGTGTACTGTAAATTTGTACCCCAGTTTACCAAGGAATAACTTCCCTGAATAGATAAGACCTAAAACAACATGTACAGAGGAAAACAGTAGCTAAGATTGAGTAATTAGTATGAAAAACTGTTCAGGTTCTTGAAGTTCCTCTTTTTTTTTTTTTCATCCATGTCTGTCATCTCTACTTGCAGCTTTTTCTGTGGGATGATGTCCAGCTACATATTTTCAGATGTTTTGTTTTCCTCTTAAGATCTTCACGGACTGGATGCATAAAACAAACAAAAAGACAACAACAATAACAACAAAAACAACTCCAAGAAAAAAAAAAAGCGACTTTGTAATTGATATTGAAAGTGCTTATTTCAGCTCATAAAATGTTATGTCATCATTATTAAAGGGCAGAAAGACTTTCACCTGACTTAACCAACAGATAAATGCATTGCAACCAACAACAAAAAATGATAAAAAAAACAAACACAATCATTTCAAATTTGTTTGTCAATAATTCACAAATTGAAACATGCTTGTACAAAGTGATTAAATCATTGCAGGAAGAAAGGATGCAATAACAGAAATCTCATTCTTGGTATAGATCATTTACAAACAGATAAAATATAATGTTAAGCTTGGCATGGAGAGGGACTGAAAACTGGAAGAAAAATCATGTTTGCAACCAGAATTATTGCTACATTGAAATTGTATTTTTTAAAGGATCACTGCAGCTTTAAAGCCACAAGTGAACAACAATTGCTCTATTTTGTACCACTTCAGGGAAACATAACCAGACCCACTAGAAAAGATACCATTTAAATGTAAATGAGAATTCCCAATCACCTGAACAGTGGTTTTTTTTTTGTTTGTTTGTTTGTTTGTTTGTTTTCAGTATGGAGGTATAGGCAAGATCAAAAGGGCATTTGAGCTTCTGTATTTCAAGAGAGTAATCTGGAAAAATAGCGTGAGATCTGGGAAAAGCTGGTGCTTTAGAGTTCAAAGTTTCTATAACACATGGCACCAAGGGTGACATTTAATTCATTTGTGAAGACAAAATATTTCAACAGAAATAAAATATCTGTATTAAAAGAACAAACAAACAAACAAACAAACAAATATTAATAACAATAATCAAAATAAATCAAAAACAAAAATAAACACTGAAGAACTCCTTTGCTAAATGAGAATATAAATCAATATCTTTCCTTAAATGACAAATTGTATTTTGAAGATTACAGCAAGCATCAGGGGGAAAGGAGAAGACTTGTTTACACAAATACTGGTTTATACCACTGAGATCATTGACTCTAAAGAGGTCTAACACTGGTTAAACAGAGCTGACAGACTCAAGTTTATGACAGGATGAAACAGTTCTGATCAAAAAACATACTGAAGCCTAAAGATGAGGACATTTCATATTCATGTTCTCACTCTTGTAAGAATACTTTAAATTTCACTGGACAAGTGAGAATTGGAGAAGACCTGCTGAGAGCAAGCAGAAAGCAGGACAGTAGTAAAAGGTATGTGGAGCCCAGTAGAGGGTTCCAAAGGAGCAACAAAGGATGTTCTGTTGCCCTAGAGGAATTCAATCTCCCTTAAACATTTACGAACTCATCACCATTGTGAAAATTTCAGCAGACATTTCCTGAGGAGACACTTGGGCCAGGAAAGCAGTGAAACATGGGAAGATGAACAAAGGTAGATGAACTGTGTTCTTCTCCCATTCTGAGCTGTTGAACTACCCTGCACATGAGGGCAAGGATGTTGGGGAGGCTAGATGGGTTTCAATGGTGTTTTTCTTGGACCTGCAAGAGTTATCTGAGACCTGTATTGAACAATAGGCACTGTAACAGGCATAGGAGTGAGTTGCCAGCTTGTGAGGTAAACTTGAGAGAAAACTTGCTTGTTTGGGATGGCACAGCGGATGCAACAAAACAAGTTCATTAGGCACCAAGCTATAGCAGTATTGTGCTCTAGAAAGTTGTCTCATTGGAAAATGATGATGTCTGCTTTCATGCAAATTTGTATATTGACATTCAGAGAAATCAGTGCATCAGTTGTAGTTTTGCACAACATTTGGTTTAAAACTTCCAGAGGATGTGTCAGGTGGGAAATCTGCTCATGTGCCTAGTCTGGCAGGGCCTAAGGCAGTGCAGACCATGAAGCATCCAGGACCAGTTCTTGAAGTAGATACCTGGCAAGTCATGCCCATGTACATGAATAGGAATGGGAGCTCACGAAAACTTCAATTTTCGTGTTCTCAGTTGACAAGACTGATCTTTGGTTCAGAGGACATATTCCTTGGAATTTAGTTAGAGCTTGCACAAGGAGGAGGAAAACTTGGTGGCCCCTGGTTACTGATGCAGAGATGAAAAAAGAAGAGTGTTTTGACTTTGTAAATATGATTTGGGTACTGATGATATCCTTTAATGTGAAACTACCTGCTATGTGAAGGTAATGCAAGGAATAAGAGAAGATATGCAATGGATTATATAATAATAATAATAATAATAATAATAATAAATGTCTTTCAGCCTTACAGAAAAAAAAAAAAAAAGAACAAAATTCATTAAAATAATCATCTGTATGTATAATAAATATGGACAGGAAAAAAAAAATCTGGAAGAATGTTAAATGTGAGAAGAGAGGTGAATGCCTTGGATAAAATGCAGAAACCTCTAGGTAGAACAGCTAGGTATGGTTATGGGATATTTTTCATAAAATGTTATGGTGTGTCAGCCTGTTGCATCCATAGTAATTAGTTATATATTTACTCCTTTCTAGTATAAATTATGGTAATCTTTTCAGCATCCACTTCATAGTTACTTTTTCAAAAGGTTCAGAATGGCCCTCCTGTTCTACTTTAGAAAGCAACAGAATATGTCAGCTTGAAAAAGAGGTTTTGAGGAAGAGCTCTTTGTGCATACCATTCTCAAAGGATATGTATGTATATATATACATGTATAGAAGCTGTGTATTTTGAAGGACTGAGGTTGGATTCCTTCATTCTGAAGAGACTGAATAAAATGTTTGTGCTCATCAAAAGGAAATCAAAGCAGATCACCAGCAGAAGCAAAACAAAAGTGTTCAGGCCTGAAACATTCATGAGAAAGGGAAGAGAAACAGTGTGTTAATCCCATTGCCTGTCTTTACAGCACAAACACTTCCAGGTGAATGACAGATAATATATACTCTCAACTGGTTTGACTTTTATAGTGCTTTGGCCTTTTTTCATTTGTTCTTACCTCACTAATAATTTACGTGGCCCAAGAGACCATAAAGTCAATGGATCTACCCTGGACTTGAAATTCTGAATCTAGCCCCATCTCTCAATTATTCAGGTTATAATAGTTTGGGATGATGACAGTCTTTCTGATGAATGAATACAATTGTTAACCTACTCATTGTTACAGAATTGTTGCATTTAATTGTTATTAAATGTTCTCTGCATTAATCTAGCCTGCATGATTTTAAATTCAGCTTAATAGATACACCATGTTTATTGTACCAACAGCACTAAGTGTTAAGAATTAATGGGGATTTCATGATGAATAATTATTCAACTTAACAGTATTTTCCCTGTGGGGTTCTTCTTACGAGTTATCCCATAAATAATAAAACTGGGACTGTAAATATTCATGTTGAAAGGAACTTCATTACCAAGACTTGCAGAGAAATGTTTTCCTGTCAACTCTAACACAATGCCATAAAGTTTTCAGCTTATTAAAGAATCTGTCTGTAGTGGGTTTACGTGGTTTTGGTAGCAGGGCCATAGGGGTGGCTTCTGTGAGAAGGATCTAGAAGCTGCCCATGTTTGCTAAGGGCCCCAGTGCTGACCAGAGCTGAGCCAATAAGTGATATTGTTTTGCGCCTCTGTGAGAGCAAATTTAAGACAGGGAAAAAAAAAAAAAAAAAAAAAAACCGCTGTGCCACACAGCAGCTGGGAGAGTGAGAGGAGTGAGAAACAGCCTTGCAGGTGCCAAGGTCAGTGAAGAAGGAGGGAGAGAGGTGCTCCAGGTGCTGCAGCAGAAGTCCCCTGCGGCCTGTGGTGAGGACCATGGTGAAGCAGGTTGTCCCCCTGCAGCCCATGGAGTACCACGGTGGAGCAGGGTTCCACACTGCAGCACATGGAGACCACCGTGGAGCAGGTGGACCTGTACTGAAGGAGACTGCGGCCTGTGGAAGACCCCTGCTGGAGCAGATTCTGGGCCGGACCTGTAGCCCGTGGAGAGGAGACCACACAGGAGCAGGTGACCTGGAAGGAGCTGCTGCCCATGGGGGATCCAGGTTGGAGCAGTTTGCTCCTGAGGGATGGACCCCATGGTACGGACCCATATCTGGAGCAGTTCTTGAGCTGCTGCCTGTGGGCAGCCCACATTGGATCAGTTCAGCAAGGACTGCATCCCGTGGGAGGGACCCCACAGCACAGGGGACGAGAATGACCGATAAGGAGCGGCAGAGAAGCGCTATATACTGACCATAACCCCCATTCCCGCATTCCCCTGCGCCGCTTGGGGGGAGGAGGTGAAAGAAGGTGGATGGGGGGAAAGGTGCTTTTGGTTTCTTTCCTTTGTTTCTCACTTCTCTAGCTTGTTAGTAATAGGCAATAAATCTTACTATCTCCCTACTCTGAGTCTGTTTTGCCCGTCACGACAATGACTGTGCAATCTCCCTGTCCTTATCTCAACCCTTGAGCCCTTTTCATCGTATTTTCTCCCCGTTCCTCTTTGAAGAGGGGGAGTGAGAGAGTGGTTATGGTGCAGCTCGGCCGCCCACCCGAGTAAAACCACCACTGCTTATACTTCATCAGTTCCCGTAAGTTATACACTACCAGAATTAGCTGCGTTTCAAATTTTAATTTTAAGTCCCAACACCATTGTTAAAGAATCCACGCTTGACTCTCCAGTTTGACAATCACATTTTATTCTTGATCTAGTAATGATGAAAATATTTACAGATTCACTTTCTACTGGACAGTTGAAATATCATGCCTCAGTCATTCTAAACAGGATGTCAAGGAAATGCCAACACAGTATTCTAATTATAGTAAACAAGCGTGCAATTCTTTTCAAAAAAAGCTAGCTATCAGAACTTGTTGTAACAACCACTGTTTGCTATTAAAATAATGGTTTTTAGTAAGTAAATATTCTGTTGTTCGCGTCATTCTTTCAAAGACAGTACATCAAATAAACGAGAGTCACCAGCTGATAACCTAAACCTCTTGATTAATATTTGGTAACTGTAACTGAATTTGACGTTAGACTTCATTCAACCATCACATTTTGTTACAAGAAGAAAAAATTAGAATACGAGAACACCATCTGAAGATGGTGTCTCCATGCAGTTAACATCTAAGAAAGTCATAGTGCGATTGAAGCTTTAAGACAAATAAGAACTTGTATTCCATTGTATCTTTTGTTATGATATATGTGAGGCAGAAAACAAAACAACAAAAAAATAAAAACAGCAAACAGAACCAACTGATATCCAACTTTATATACTGTTATCAGGAAAAATAGTTTGAATTATTCTGTTGGCCTTTATTAGACAACTTGCTGTTTTTGTTTTTGTTTTTTTTCTACAAATATGATTGACGTCTTAAAAGGAAGCATTGGAAAATTGTCTCAATAGATGCAAAGAAGACTGCTCTCTTGTATAATATTTACATTTATAAACAATACACAGCTGAATTCTTATCTCATTTGAGAGAAAGGCAAATCCCCAATTAACATTGATTGGAATCACAGGTGGTACAGTTATACATCCTGAGATTTTAAAAATAAAAGTAAAAAATATATAGTTTCATGTTGGTTTCACTGCTACTTTGATGCTTAGATGATATAAGCATATGAAGATGTCCTTCTTACACAAAGTAAATTTAGATGCTACCAAACTATCTCAGAAACATATTATTCAAATGTATTCATGAGACAGGAAAAACAAAGCAGACACAGGAAAAGATATGATATAATACCAAGTAACTTGCATTAGCCAGCTCCAGCAAAGGCTTCAGTGTCCAAATTACCAACAACTGAACCAAGAGTGTTTACGTTGGGACAGTATCACATTCACACGTATCATTTCTGTTATTTTCTTAGAAGCCTTTACAATTATTGGTGAAGATAAATTTGCTGCAGATCAATATGTCACTTAATTCTTAACATTTATGTCTGTGCAGGAATTTACTTAAGAATCACCTAGCAATTACCATATTACTTTGGAATATGTTTTCCCCAAATTCCTCACTGAGAGCTACACTGAATGTACTGCAACTTTTCTATTGCAACAGATGAAAAATCTCTACAAACACAAACATCAATGTCAATTCTCCGAACAAAGCCATGAAGCCCTGGCACTTTCTACACACAAACATCATAGACGATTTATGTAGCTCAAAAACTGTGTCAATTACCTTACTGGAATATAATGTCACTGTCTGTAGGCCTTTTCTCACTTATATCCTTCAAGAATTTACAATATTATTAGACATTTGCCATATTATTAGAAAAATATATATATATATTTTTTTTTTTCTTTCAAAAACTTCCCACACCCACAGGTTTGCTTTTGTGTGCGTAGGTGTAAAAGTGAAATAAGTCTATCATCTGCTTCAAAATACTTTATTGAAAGGCTGAAGATGGGGATAAAGATCTTAGAAGTTCTCTAAAATTGTAAAACTGTTCCCTAAAATTCTGAATATGGACAAAATTCCAAGAAACAAAGCCTAGTGGTCTGCTACCATAACAAACTCTTCATGCTTGGAGAATTCAAAACTTCAGAAGAGGATAATGAATCACAAAAGTAAAAAGAGCATTTTTATATAGTCAGAAGAGAGCTAAATCAAGTTTGCAGCCACATTCTTTAATCTGCCTTTTCCTAAATTTTATGGCTTGACTTTTTAATTTAAACAGCAGTATTTAAAATGTCATATTTTGATGTAACAACTGTGAAAATTTATGAATTTCATTAGGAAGTGATTTGGAGTGAAAGCACAGATTAGGCATAACAGAAATAAATTATTCCCTCCCCAAGTACAAGGATGTAACATTGCCTCCAGAATGCTCTTTAGAATGCTTTGTATGATCATGAAGGACATGTGGTCTGCTAAAACATATTCATTAATCTACTAAGATATATAATTCATTATCTACTTATCTAAGCTAGCTCAAGTGAGCACTGTTGAATCTCTCATAGCACATAACTGAAACATGTTCTATGCAAATGCTTTTATTTGGAGTCTCCTTCATTGCAATTCTCACTGTGAGAGTCCTTAAATCTTTCATTCCACAGGCACTGTATTTTACTAACATATCCGTCTGTTTCATGAAGCTCAAGCCACAGTGTGCCTCTCACTGACTTTCAGACAGATTTAAATGCAATATATCTATGATTTAAGCAGTTGCTAGAGAAATCTACTCCTCTAAACAGGTTTTTAAGTCTTGGGCAAAGCTAGAAAGCACATTCATCGCACACAAATCCTTCCTGAAACACTGCTTTTATTTAACCCTAGTCTGTCTGGTAGGAAGCTCTGCTTCCAAACATCTCTCTAAGATATCTTGTACAACTCGACAACTCAACAACTTCATCCTTACCATTTGCAGCTTCAAACTCTCACTATTTCCTTCATTTCTCACCCTATTGTCAAGCTTTTGATTGCAGTTTTCACCTCCTCTCTTTCTGGTGAACATTATCTATATCAAAAACAAACTTTGTTTTCAAATTTTTCTTATAAATGTATTCTTCAAAAAACAGCTCCTGCAAGAAGAAACAAAACACAACAAAACACCACAACAAAAGAAAAAAAAAAAAAGACTCTTCTTGAGATGTATAATTTAATTAGATTTGTCTTCTGTCATTTCTTTTCTTATTTAGTCACACATCCCTAGGTGCACTCATTCCTTTTGCCACATGACACGTGACATCTAGATATTCTACATCTACCTCATCCATAACCTCCTTTTCTTAATGGTTTCAATCACCCCACTACCTACAGTACTTCTCACAAAGTATATTATAAATGTGCTAAACATCCAAAAGAAATATTCCTAGAAAATATACTTTAAGTCTTCTCTAAGCATCCAAAAGATGTACTTCCAATTTCATACTGTCACAACATGTCACAAATCTTTTTAGAACCCTATGACTTGTCTCTAAAGCATGTGTTAGATCGTTTTCTATGTTAAATCGTGCATTTCACTTTTATATGTTTTTTGATAATATTTTTATCATGCTTTTACAGATGAAAGATATTTGTTTTTTAAACATTATTATATAACAAACACTGCAGTAATTCTATTCTGAGCTTTACCAAGAAGTAGAGGAACTAACGAGATTGTCAATAATACTGTACCATGCAAAAATATGTAATCAAATGTAATAGGTATGGGCATGTTTTGGTAAGGGAAAGGGCACCAGAAGAATTTGAAGCATCCGGTTCAAGCCAGCTATTTAAATCCCAGATGCCCCTTTCTGCTGCTGCTTATGTGCAACTCATGTGCAACTCATGTGTTTCCAGCCAATACACAGAGTCTCCTTTCCTGCAGTCAGATTCAACATAGGTTGCCTCAAGAAGAAAACACACTGAGGAACTCAGAAAAACCTTAATCTGTACCAAATCATAACAAACTCTACAGTGTGAAAATGTTAATAGTGTAGTAACATATATTAATTTATAGTTACACAGTAAGGGATTGTAAGGATTATCTCAAAAGAAAGAGTAAGAAAAGGAAACTGGCAAGCCAATACCACATCTAAATGATGAGGTTTTTGTCAAGGACATCTGTACTGGGTCTGGCTGGGATGGAATTAACTTTCCCTGCAGCAGCCTATATATTGCTGTGCTCCTGTAGCTAGAACGGCATTGGTATCACACCAGTGTTGTCTACTGCTGAGCAATACTGGCACAGCATCAGTCAGCAATAAAAGGTGGAAAAAGGAAGAAGAGGGGAGGGGTGGGCTCTCATTTTGAAGACGTCTGTCCTCCCAAACAATGGCTATGTGCATTGAGGTCCTGCTTCAAGGACATGGTCAAGCACCGCCCATTTGTGGAAAGCAGAGAGAGTAATTTATTTCCTCTGCACTTCCACATTCGCCTTTGCTTGTTGTTCTCTTTTGTTTGTTTGTTTGTTTTTGTGTTGTTTGCTTGTTTGTTTTTTCCTCCTTTCCCTTTAGTATTATTATTTAATTACTAATAATTTTCCCTTTATGAATATTTTTCGTTTCATTAAATTATCCTTATCTCAATCTGTGAGTTCTTTCTTTCCTTTTCTTCCTCCCCTCCTCTTCTGAGGAGGAGGAGAGAGAGTGGTTGTGGTGGAACTCAGCTGTCTAGCAAGGTAAAACCACCACAACATGGATACTGCATTGCTCTACCAAGTACATCTTCTTATGGAAGATGCCCTACTGGAAAGTTGAAGAGGACATTCTAAAGCACAGACAAGACTCCCAAAAGAACAACTTTGGGAGATGAAGTAAGACTAAAAAATACAAATGAGCAAAATTTTTCTCATTCGTAAATACAAAGTCCATCCATTTAACAGGTTTAAGAAAAAAAAAAAAAAAAAGGAAAGAAGAAAAAAAAAAGAAACAGAAGAAAAAAGAAAAAAGAAAAAGGAAAAAAAAAAGAGAAAAGAAAAAAATGAAAAAGAAAAAAGAAAAGGCAAAAGAGAAAAGAAAAAAGAAAAAGAGGGGAGAGGAGGGGGGAGGGGGGAGGGGAGGCAAGGCGAGGTGAGGAGAGAGGAGAGGAGAGGAGAGGATTTATCCCTGTACCCTCACATGGACTGCACTAATTTTTATTTTTATTTTTAAAGCTACTATAACCCTGTGGATATTCTTATTGTCTGATATAGTGGGAATAGTAATGAATGCTCAATATAAGAATCTGAAATGCGGTGTTTCAAATTGACTACCACATGCAGAGCAGCAGTTGTAATATTTCTATTTCCTCTGCTGTTAGTCTAGAAACAGTAAAACTCCTGCTGGCTGTCTTATCAGACATGTGGACAAACTAAAGGAAAGATCAAGATCAACTCTAGTAAAAACAATATGAACACCCCTGTGTTTTAATGTAAATGCTTAGCACTTCTAGCTCCGTACAGAATGACTCATGAATTTCAACAGAACATTTAGTCCATGAAAGATAATCTTTCTTTTCCCACCTATTTAATTCAAATTATAAATTGTATATTCTATACATTTATGTTCTACAAATCATGGTAATTATTCTTCCAGTAAGAAGTCTAATGTGAGAGATGTACTGGTGTCTTGAAAATATTGTCTGTGATGGGAAGCACTTACTGCTAGATGAAAAAAAAAAAAAAAAAAGTAAACAAAAAACTATACATCCAAAAAAAAATCTTTTATTTTTTTCTTAAAAAAAAAAAATAAATCACTGTTAGGATTTTCAACAGGTTTTAAGGGGGATTCAGAACAGAACTCAAAAGAGAGGTGCTTAAGATTAATTTGTAAAACTTAACCATCAGACTAAAAATGCTATTGATGAGCCACAGTTCATAAAGTAGAATTTATACAGCATGTTCAGCTTCTAATCTCATCTTGTTGCAATTGCATCATATTAGTAATAAGAACGCAAAAAAAAAGTCTAAACTCCTATTTATTTGGTGAGTCACTTCAGTTCTAGCACACTTGTGTGTTAATAACTCAAGAAACTCAGTCATTGTGGATCCGTAATTGGTAGACCCTACTAATGTCTTGGAAATCTTTGGCATGTTGAAGGTTTTCTCTTCAGTAATAGAAGTCAGGCTAACTTCTGTGGTAGTATGAAGCCTTTATTCCTTGCTCAGATGTATTGACTAGAGTTTAAAATGAGCTAAAAATATCAGATTGAAAATTTTAGCTAATTATTTTGAAAGCAAAGTTGTTATCAGAAATGTTATTTTTTAATGTTAAGTAGAAATGGCACAAAATGTACAAACTAATCTTGCCTGATGTTTCTTAGAATTCCATGTTATGTGCCAGTTGTTGCTCTCCTGGCTTTTGAAGGGTTTCAACATCACTGCCAAAAGCATACCAATAACCACTTATTTTGGCTCATGCATGACAATTTTTTACCATATATAGAGGAAAGTTGTAAGATGGTAGATGTCAATTATTTATGAATCTGATTGCGTAAAACATTAGTTAGACATGTGATTAACTAAACTGGCTTTGATAGTGCTACTTTCTGAAGTAATGTCTTTCTGACATTTATATATGAAATAGTAAGTCCTGAGAACAGCAGAGAGAAAAGTTTTATTTTAAAGTCCTAATTGTCACAAGAAGCAAACCAAAAGCTGTACAAAACGAAATGGTAACATAATTTTCTGCAGTCATTTACTTAATATTCTTCATCCCACCCTCACTAAAATAGAAGTTCCTTCAGAATAGAAGTGAATAAATATAACTTATATTCTGTATTATTAAATATGATACAGTTTTAAAATATATAGGAAAACTACTTCCAAAACATTCAAAAGAGGCTTATTCTTTTACAATTTGACTTTCTACGGAAAGCAGGGAATTTCTTTTTCTTCCTTGACTTTAGACACTGCAGAGTATCTGCAGAGTTTTTCTTTGGTATAAAAAAGAAGCAGTGGGTTTTACTCATGACCCAAAGGGATTTTCTGTGCAGAGAAGTGAATATGTGCTGAAATAATATGTCAATGGCTTCAAATACTGCAGAGAGGTTTGCTATAAAATGGGAGGGGCACAAAGGGGGTGCAGGGCATGGGGACAGTGGTAATTGGGAAGATCCTAGAAGGGCAAAGTCCTATTCACAGGTGTTTGAAATTCATCAGAACGAAAAAAAAACGGTGTTCAGGTGACAGAAGAGACAGGAAAAGTCACACGCCAGCTCTAGGACATGAACAGAGTGGCTTGAAAGCTAGCACTGTCAGCTACCTGGAGAGTTCTTAAAGATGTGTTCATGTCTTGTTATCTGCGGCAGAAGAACTGGAGAGAGGAAAGAGAAAATACTCTAGCTTCAGGGTTAAAAACTTCTCCAAAAACCTTACCCCCCTCAGCTGCTATTGAATAGAAGTGTGTTTTATGATGGAACACATCCAGCCTCAGTTAATATGTATATACATAGCATATGTGTTTACACATACATACACACTCACATATATATATATCACACGCATATATGCATATATAAATACCCACATACCTATATAACTACATATGTATATATGTAATTGTATTGCTATAATAAGCATGAGTTCTAATGTAAGTTAATATTTATTTGTCTTTTAGTTTCCTTACGACAGATCACGTTTTCCTTTGTAGGTACTAGAAGGACTTTTTTTCTGCATGCCTTCTGGGAAACCCACCTCTGGAAAAATCCATAACTGCACCAACCTCTGTTAAATTAAATTGACTGGGAAGTCCTAGTTAATGACTCATGTAGAATTTTATATATAATTTGATTGGTGTGTTTATATTTACCATGGTGAAGCCAATGGGGCCTCACATTTACAGTCAAAGATATCTTGCAGCCTAAGGTTTACTTAAGTAAAATAAAACATCAGATTGAGGTAACATCCCACAAAACAAGCTTAGAGGAAGGCAAAAAAAAAAAAATAAAAAAAAAAATTAATATTATTCAACAGTCATCTAACAGTCCACAAATTCATGCTTCTATAATCCATCACAAAGACTCAAAAGTGAGATATTACAGAAATTGTATCACAGCTATCAATTATCCTAGTAATGATAATTGATACTGCTGTAAATTTCCAGTACTGGTTACTTTCAGTCAGAGTGTCTTTTCTACCCAGAAAATTTTCCTTGTTTTCTATTAATATTGTTGCAGACAGCATGGACTAAAGATGTCAGTGAGGTAGAGTTTACTCATAGTTAAATAGCTTTCATTGCATCAGATGAAAAAAAGAGGAGTTTAGGGGTATCAGGAAGAGGTTCTGCATGCAAAAGTTTTTAGTTTTTATCAGTTATTTCAACCAACCTAATTAAAGATGGTATTTCTGAAACATAATTTTGCCTTGATCTGGTTAATGGATTCTTTAGTATATACAAATCTGATTTTCCTCTATATATGCAAGGAAGTGCAGCCTGAATGTGGGAAGGGGCCTTAGCTGTGGGAAGGAAGTGAGAAATTCATGGAACCTATGCCAGGACCTAGGACCACTCTCAAGCCATGGGGAACTGCTTTCAGAGACTTCCTCCAGCTCTGCCCAGATGATGCTGAAGCAGAAATGAGGCAACAGATTTAGATTTCTCTAGTTTCTTTCTACCTTTGGAGAGAGTGGTTAAAACTCCTTTTGCAGGTCCTACAAGGGATTCTGAAGGTGTTAAGACATCTGGGGGAAGGTTCCAACAAGGCAGATCTCAGTTAAATTTCTTTCTTTTGGAGAGACCTTTACCTAGGATAAGAGTTATTGGGTGTGAGGAATAGACCATATCTGCTGGTCTCCCTGACTGAAAGTGAACAGGGATCAAAACGAGACTGTCTTATTTAATTAAGTTCTCTCAGACTGTAGAAGAAAGAAATTTGCACACTCTTTTTGACCCATATATTTTTCTCCTGTTCCTGATCATTGGGTGGTACTTCCCAACTTTTTACCCATTTATGAGAGAAAGAATACAAATGGCTCCTTGGTAACTGAGTCACTTGACACTGTTTTGCAGTGTATTACATTATCTGTCTTTTTCCTCAAGTGGGGACTTGAGTTAGTTCAAGACTGAATCTTCATCTGGTATCTGTTGTTAAATGTATCTTTCAAGCTCAGAATGAACTCCATTGTTTTCAGCTAAACAATTTGTCATACAACTCAGGTAATGCACATAACAGTGTACTATTCAATTCTACAGAGGGGCTGCTCTGTTGCATCTAAACATAAGTGTTTAAATGAATTAATTAATTAGGGCTTTCCATTTCTATCTGTTCTAATTTACCCCCATAAAACATCTTCATTTATTACCTCCTTAATTGCCAAACTATGACCTCGTGTTTTGTAACCTCTTCTTTTATCTCTTTATAACCCTAAATGATTTGCACATATCATCTTTAATTGACACCTCAGTGTGACATCAGCAAACAGAGAGGAAAAAGACTACTGACAACAGCACAATGTACTAGTCATTCTGTCTATTATGTTTCAGAAAACCATTGAGGACATCTGGGATTTTATGAGTATCTTTGGCAGGTTGTTTTTGGGTAGCAAGTTCTGAATTCAGCTCATGAGAAACTGGGCCATTTCTTAAATCAACAGGAAAGAAACTGAAACCTAGTTATACACCTTAATGTTGAACACCAATAAATTTTCACAAAAGCACAGGAATAAAAATAGAAGTATATTTCTTACTTTCCCCAAATAAATAATTTCCACATATTTATTTTCCCAAAGAAGTAAATCTTGATGTGACAGTCCCCAAGGACCTAGGATGCATTTTTCAGCCTTTCTGTTGGATTGCTCAGCTATAAAACATTTTGTATTCAGATTATAAGGAGTTCACATACTAATAACAGCAGGCTATTTCAAATTGGGACAAACAATTCAATAAGATCTTGAAAATCTTGTCTCCTTTTTCTAACAGTTGGTTTTACTTCATGAAATCATGTACATTGCAATTAAAACATCTCCTAAACTGTAATTAAAACATCTACAGACACAACTATTTTCAAACTATTATTGATGATTATAGCGTCAAATGCAGTCAAGCCAAGGGACAGTGTCTAAAATTTTCTTCCTCAGAATAATAACAGAAGCAAGAAAAACTAGGGAGATTGGAGAGAACTTCTGTGTTATCCTTTCTTTCCATCATACAAAAGTTAGAGCCACAGATCAGGGTTCTTAAAACTCAGCTATTTCCGGGAAGGTTTTATATTGTTGCTGTATTGAACTACTTTGAAAATGAAACTTCAGAAAAACTACATTAAAACAGTTTTAATAGCCTAGAAATTTCAGTGTGTGCTGCATGAAATGTAACATTGCACACTGTTCTATGTGACCTTGCAACAGTAAGTAGCAACAGGGTAGCTAAACCATGTAGCTTAAGACCTCGAGCACTGCTTTGAAAATGTACGAAGTGTCTAGAGTTATGAGATGTGATCCTCCAGTGTCACCTCTGAATTTCATTGTGTGTTGAGTTTGACAAACCTTTAGCATTATTCTAAAAAATAGTCTTTGTCCTTGAACAACCACCATAAATTGGCAGGTTTAAGTCATTGGTCTCCCACAATGTTGGGATCAAGAGTTAAAAAAAGAAAAAAAAAAAAGTGATGAACAGTTTTGCTTCTCATTCTAGGAAGTCACTATGAAGATATATCCATATATTTTCAAAATAATTTATTATTATTCAGGGAAGTTTGCTTCTGTTATTATTATTTTGGCAGGTTTTCAAGCAAAACAGAACTATGTTCTACAATATACTGCTGTGTATACTTTCACTACAGTGTACCATGTATTCTTTAGGTAGCGCAGACATTTCAGACCTTGCAAAGTAACCCATCATCTTACAGATTAGTTGTAGAGTAATATATCTAATATCTCAACAGCAGCTTGCTCTGATGCAAAACAGTAATCCAGAATCAGCTTTCAGGGAACAGTGACTAACTGTTTAACATTAATAAAACAATAAGCAAACCTACTGGAAAGAACAAGCAAGCATCATGTATTATTAAATTTGTTTCGCAGTATGATAGGTTGACTTAAAAATATTTGATTATGTTAAGAAAAGTATTTTCACACATCTAGCTGGAAAAAGTGTGCTAGGGTATATTGTGCTTCAAATTTCAATGAGGCACAGTTTTTTTAATTAAATCAATGAGGCCTTTTAAATACAGATATATTACAGAAACATCAGAGCAGAGAAGCAATTCTGGAAAATACAGTGGATTCTTCAAAAATCTTAGTTGAGAATCAGGTCTCAAAGATGAATCAGGACCCAGTAAATGATAGAACACATCCACAAAGAACTGCTTAAGTAGAAATACTTCCTGCATTTTTTTTTTATTATTATTATTTTCTTTGCATAGTCCAGCTTCATTTCTGAGGCAAGAATTTCTGAGACAGAACTTTCCAAGAAACATTTAGCAGCCAAAGTACAGTGTATATAATGTATGTACACTAGGGGCAAGATCAGGGACAAAAGAACATAAAAGCCCCAATGTCTGTTAGACCTCCCAAGGTATTCTGTCACACACATCCTCAGGCCTATGGCAGGCACTCTGTGTCTGTATTTTCCCCAGCAGTCCTTTCAAATATGGAGTATCTGTGTAAGCATATCTCAGATTTGGATATTTAAGTAGTTCACTTTCTCTAGCATAGTGCACAAAGTGGCCACGAAATCTAGGATCATTCCTTAAACATTGAACTTTTCTGGAAACATTGAAAATAAAACAAAAATTGCCAGAAACATTGTAGGAAAATAACATTTTACACTTCAGTCATCTTTCCTGCTAAACAAGGATAGTTTCCATAAAAGCCAACTATCATAACTTTGTTGCTGGAACTGAAGTCCACATAATTACCCATGAGCCTAAAGGATTTATTTTTTACATATATATTTTTGCTTTTTCTTATTCAGAAGTCAAAGAACCATCCAGCCTTAAAATATAGAATCACAGAATCGTAAAGGTTGGAAAAGACCTCCAAGATCATCTGGTCCAACCGTCCCCCTATCACCAATATAACCCACCAAACCGTGTCTCTAGGCACCACGTCCAACCTTTCCTTGAACGCCCCCAGGGATGGCGATTCCACCACCTCCCTGGGAAACCTGTTCCAATACCTGACTACTCTTTCTGAGAAGAAATGTCTCCTAATTTCCAATCTAAACCTCACCTGGCGCAACTTCAGGCCATTCCCTCTAGTCCTATCACTAGTTACCTGTGAGAACAGGCTGACCCCCAGCTCCCCACAACTTCCTTTCAGGTAGTTCTAGAGAGCAATAAGGTCTCCCCTGAGCCTCCTCTTCTCTAGACTAAACAGCCCCAGTTCCCTCGGTTGCTCCTCATAGGACTTGTGCTCCAGGCCCTTCACCAGCTTTATAGCCCTTCTCTGCACACGTTCCAGGGCCTCGATGTCCTTCTTGTACTGAGGGGCCCAAAACCGAATGCAGTACTGAGCGCTGCCTCACCAGAGCAGAATATAAGGGGACAATCACCTCCCTGGTCCTGCTGGTTACACTAGTCCTGATACAAGCCAGGATGCCGTTGGCCTTCTTGGCCACCTGGGCATACTGCTGGCTCATGTTCTGGTGAGCATTGATCAGCACCCCAAAATCATTTTCTTCTGTATAGCTTTCCACCCACTCTGCCCCACGCCTGTAGCATTGCATGGCATTGTTGTGACCAAAGTGCAGGACCCAGCACTTAACCATGTTGAAACTCATCCCATTGGCCTCTGCCCATCGCCCCATCCTGCCCTAGTCCTTCTGCAGGGCCTCCCTACTCTTCAGCAGATCAACACTTCCCCCCGACTTGATGTCATCTGCAAACTTACTGAGGGTGCATCAAATTGCCTCATCCAAACCATCAATAAAGATACTAAAGAGTCCCCAACACCTACCCCAGGAGAACACCGCTGGTGACCGGTCACCAGCTGGATTTCACTCCATTCACTGCCACTCTCCGGACCTGGCTATCCACCCAGATTTGAACCCACCAAAGAGTGTACCTGTCCAGACCATGGGCTGCCAGCTTCTCCAGAAGAATTCTGTGGAAGACCATGTCAAAGGCTTTGCTAAAATTTAGGTAGACTACCCCAACAGCCTTTCCCTCATCCACCAGGCGGGTCACCTCGTCATAGAAAAAGATGAGGTTGGTCAGGCAGAACTTGCCTTTCATGAACTCATGCTGACTGGACCTGATCCCCAGGTTGTCCACACATGCTGCATGGTTGCATTTAAGGTGACCTGTTCCAACACCTTTCCTGGCACCAAGGTCAGGCTGACAGGTCTGTAATTCCTTAGGTCCTCCTTACGACCCTTCTTATAGATGGGCATCACATTATCAAGTCTCCAGTCATTCGGGACTTCTCCAAATGACTATGATCACTGATAGATGATAGAAAGCGGCCCAGCAATCACGTCCGCCAACTCCCTCAGCACCCTCAGGTGGATCCCATCTGTCCCCATGGACTTGTGACAGTGCAGGTGGAGCAGCAGGTCTCTAACTGTTTCCACCTGAACAGTGGGGGGTTTCTTCTGCTCCGCATCCCAGACTTCCAGGTCAGAAGGCTGAGTACCCTAAGGATAAGTGGTCTGACTGTAAAGACAGATGTAAAGAAGGCATTAACAACCTCAGCCTTTTCCTTTTCCTTAGTAGTCATGTTCCCCTCTGCATCCAGCAAAGAATGGAGATTCTCCTTGGCCCTCCTCTTGACGTTAATATATTTGTGAAAACATGTTTTGTTATACTTAACAAGAATGGCCAGGTTGAGCTTGTGCTGTAAAGCCCAGCCTGAGCTGGGCCTGCCTGATTTTTTGCCTGCCCAGCCTTCCTGATTTTTTCTCTGCTTATGCTGGCAACTTCCTTTTACTGTCCCTGAATTGCCTGCTCCTTCTTCCACCAGACATAAACTCTCTTTTTCTCCTGGAGACTCAGCAAAATTTCCCTGTTCTGCCTTTCCGGTCTTCTCCACCAGCTCATCTTATGGCACATGGGGATGGCATGCTCCTGCACCTTGAAGGCTTCCTTCTTGAGGAGAGTACAGCCTTCCTGGACTCCTCTGCCATTCAGGACGGACTCCTAAGGACCCTCACTACCAGTGTCCTGAACAGTTCAAAGTCTGACCTCCAGAAGTCCAAGGTAGCAGTTTTACTGCCCCCTTCCTGACTTCACTAAGAATAAAGAACTCTACCATTTCATGGTCACTCTGCCCAAGACAGCTTCCGACCACCACATCTCCCACCAGTCCTTCTCTTTCCATGAACAGCAGGTCTAGTAAGGCACACTCCCGGTAGGCTCACTAACCAGATGAGTCAGGAAGCTATCTTCCATGCACTCCAGAAACCTCCTAGACTGCTTCCTCAGGGCTGTATTGTTTTTCCAGCATATGTCTGGGAAGTTAGAGTTCTCCATGAGAACAAGAGCTGGAAATTGTGTGACTTAATGCCAGCTGCTAACAGAACACCTCATGTCTCTTCATCCTGGTTTTGCGGTTTATAACAGACCCTCACCAGGATGTCCACCTTGTTGGCCATCCCCCTGATCCTTATCCATAGGGACTCTACCTTATCATTTCCACCGATGAGCTCAACAACATCAAAACTCTCTAATATAGAGAGCCACACCACCACCACTCCTTTGTTGTCTGTCCCTTCTGAATAGCTTATAGCCATCCATTGCAGCACCCCAGTCACGGGAGTGGTCCCACTACATTTCAGTGATGGCAACTAGCTCATAGTTTGCCTGCCACACAATGGCTTCCAGCTCCTCCTGTTTGATGCCCGTGCTGCATGCATTGGTGTTGATGCACTTCAGTTGTGCCATTACCCTCATCCCCAACCTGGCATTGCTTCCCCAGGCTCATCTCTGTTGTGCCTCACTTCATCCCCATCCCCCTTCATACCTAGTTTAAAGCCTTTTCAGTGAGCCCTGTCAGCTCCTGGGCTAACATCTGTTTCCGGCTTTGAGACAGGTGTAACCCATCTGCAGCCATCAGGCCAGGTGCTGAGTAAACTAAAAAATATGGCAAAAAAAAAAAAAAAAAAAAAAAAGGTGAAGGCACCAGCCTCTCAGGTTTATCAGCTGGGCTTTCCAGGTCTGCTCAGTATCCCTCCCTACCGCTGAAAGGATAGAAGAAAACTCCATCTGCACCACCACTCCACCCACTAATTGCCCAACCCCCTGATAGCCTTCAGGCTTCTCTCAGAGATTTTGTTGCTGCCAGTCTGAATTATCACTCGGGGATAATAATCAGAGGGGCAAACCAGGCCAGGAAGTTTCCTGGTAATGTCCCTGACCTGAGCCTCAGCGAGGCAGCAGACCTCCAGACCCCTCCCTACGGGTAGGGTCTGGCCAACATATGGGGCTCTCTGTTTCCCTCAGAAAGGAGTTGCCTATGACAGTTACCCTTCTTTCCTTCTTGGTGGAGGAAATCTTGAGGCATGGAGTTGACTTCCTTGTCCTAGACAACCTCCTGTGTGGACCTTCCCCCATATCCTCACCAACCTGTCCCCCAAGCTCCAGGGCCTCAAACCTATTGTGTAAGGACACCTGGGGAGGCAAGGTAGGTACAGAGGGGGATTGCCTGTGACACCTTGCAGGGACCTGTTTCTATTCCTCTCACCTCATAGGTCCCCTCCCTCTGCCTAACAGCAAAAGGGCAGGGGGTCCACCACTATTTGGGGTTTATCATCCTGGTGCCTTTCCCTCAGGCATGGCAGGGAGTTGCTCCACCAGTCTAACTCCTGCTCACGCTCCCTGATGGTCTTTAATCTCTCCACCTCCTCCTAAAGCTCTGCCACTGGGCTGATCAGATCCTCCACCTGCTTGCAACTCACTCAGGCAGTATCTCTGCCACCCTCTTGGTAGCAACAGGCTCAGGCATTCCCTGCAGCTGGATACCTGAACTTGCATTTGGGGGCAAGCAGTCGGTCTGGGTTGCCACAGTCTCTGTGGCTAGAGCTTTCTCCCCGGTGGAGACCATGGCTGGTTTTGCTATCTGGGAGGTAGCTGGTAGGTGAATTCATCTCCTGAGTGGGGAGGGATATTCTGCCCTACCTGCATGCACTGCTGCAACACAGCCTGGTTGCTTGCACTCCCCAGGAGCTGCCTTTGCAGAGGCAACAACAGAGGAGGGCCCTGCTGGCTCTGCCCGAGCCTCATCAGTCACCCTAGCAAGGGCTGCTGGGTCCTGGCTGCTCCCACATCTGCCTTGAATGGCCTGTAAGCAGAAAACCCCCTGAACGCTGTGATCCCCTGCTGCACTGCAGAACGCGTCTGCCTCGGAGCCAATCATCTCCATGAGTGACTGTAAAATGGCGGCTCCACCATGTTCTTGATCTGCCCAACACCAACCATGTAACTACTGTCAACTCATCTCCCAGGTTTCTCATGCAAAGTGTGTCCTGGTTTCAGCTGGGATAGAGTTAATTTTCTTCCTGGTATCTGGTATGCTGCTGTATTTCTGCTTTAAGATGAGAATGGTTTAGGATGTGCTGATAACATCCTGATGTTTTAGGTGTTGCTGAGCAATAAGGAGGCTGGAAATGCAAAAGAAACTGGAAGGGGACAGAACAAGGACAGCTGACCCAAACTGGTCAAAGGGATATTCCATAACATACAATGCTGTGCTGAACAAAAACACTAGAGAGGGCCACTGCATGGGAATGAACTAGACATCAGTCAGCAGGTGGTGAGCAATTACATGGTGAATCACTTTCTCTTTTATTTACTACTAATAATATTTTTTCTCCTTCCTTTTCTGTCCTGTTAAACTGTCTTTATCTCAACCCGTGAGTTTTTACCCTTATTTTTCTGATTCAATCCCATAGTGTGTTGAGGAGTGAGTGATCTGTGTGGTGCTTAGCTGCCTGCTGGTTAAACCACAGCAACCTGTCACATGTTCACTTCTCAATGGCACTGTTTTTAGTGTGCTCTCTCTCTCTCTCTCTCTCTCTCTCTCTTTCTCTCTCTCTCACAAATAACATATGGAAAATAAATAATAAAAACATAAGAGGCTTCAAATAGGGAGAAAGAAAATATAATGTGTTTTAAGAAAGTTTACTGATTTCATGAGCAATCTGTACAGTTCGTTTCTTGATCTGCCTTAAATATAGAGGTACTTCCCTATTAAGCATTATTCAGCTTTTAAAAATCAAGAGATTTTATGTTTAAAGGCAGGCATTATTTTCTTCATGGTAGAGATTTGGTAGCCCATCTTGACTGTTAATATGCTTGGTTTTAGATGTATCTGTTTATGTCTGTATTTCTTTCCTTTTAAAGAAAACAACAAGGAACATTGAGTCCAACTCCTGGCTACACACAGGTCTACACAAAAATTCTGACCATATCACTAAGAGCATAGTCCAAATGCTTCTTAAACTCCAACAGGCTTGGTGCCGTGCCTACATCCCTGGGGAGCCTATTCCAGTGCTTGACAACACTCTCGGTGAAGAACCTTTTCCTGATATCCAGCCTGAACCTCCCCTGTCACAGCTTGATTCAATTCCCTCGGGTTCTGTCACTGGTCACTAAAGAGAATAGATCGGTGCCTGCCCCTCCACTCCCTCTCATGAGGAAGCTGTAGACCGCCATGAGGTCTCCCCTCAGCCTCCTCTTTTCCAGGCTGAACAAACCAAGTGACCTCAGCTGCTACTCGTACGTCTTCCCCTCTAGGCCCTCACCATCTTTGTAGTCCTTCTCTGGACACGCTCCAATATTTTCATGTCCTTTTTGTACTGTGGTGCTGAGAACTGAACACAGTACTTGAGGTGAGGCCGCACCAGCGCAGAGTAGAGCAGGACAGTCACTTCCCTTTACCGACTAGCAATGCCATGCCTGATGCGCCCTAGGACACGGTTGGCCATCCTGGCTGCCAGGGCACACTGCTGGCTATTGTTCAGCTTGCTATCAACCAAAACCCCCAGATCCCTTTTTGCAGGGCTGATCTCCAACATCGCATCCCCCAGTCTGTACAGATAGCCAGGGCTGCCCCTTTCCAGGTGCAGAATCCAACACTTGCTCTTGTTAACCTTCATCTTATTGGTGATTGCCCAGCTCTCCAATCTGTCCAGATCTCTCTGCAAGGCCCTTCCAACTTCAACAGAGTCAATGACTCCTCCAAGTTTAGTATCATCAGCAAATTTGGTCAAAACACCTTCTAGTCCTACATCCAAACCATTTATGAAAACATTGAGAAGAACTAGCCTTAAAATGGAGCCATGGGGGACCCCATTAGTGACAGGTCGCCAGCCTCATATAACCCCACTTACCATAATTCTCTGAACCCTAACCGTCAGCCAATTGTTCATCCATCGTATTAAGTGTTTTTTTTTTCTATCTGTATGCTGGACATTTTGTCCAGTAGGATCCTATGAGAAACTGTATCAAAAGATTTACTGAAATCCAAAAAGATTACATCAGCTGGCTTCCCTCGAATGACTAGATGGGTGATCTTATCATAAAAGGAAATCAAATTTGTCAAACAGGACATACCTTTTGTGAACCCATGTTAGCTGTGACCAGTGACTGCATTATCCCCCAAGGGCACTTCAATAACTTCAGGGATAATCTTCTACATAATTTTACCAGGCACTGACGTGAGACTGACAGGTCTGTAGTTACCAGGGTCTTCTTTCTAGCTTTTCTTAAAAACTGAGACCACATTTGCCCACCTCCAGTCAACTGGGGCATCTCCAAACTCCCAAGACTGTCGAAAAATAATTGAGAGAGGCCCTGCGATGACATCAGCCAGTTCTCTGAGCACCCTGAGATGAGTTCCATCCAGACTCATGGACTTGTATGGATGCAGGTGGAGCAGCAAATCCCTCACACTCGTTCCGGGTTGGCTGGGAGTTTATCATTCCCACTGTCATGGTCCTCCAGCTCAGGGCACCCAGGGTCCTGAAGCCCATCACCGGCATTGAAGACAGAGGCAAAGAAGGCATCAAATGCCTCTGCTTTGCTTATGTCCTTGTCTGTGAGGTTAACATCCCCATCAAGCAGTGAACCTATGTTTTCCCTAGTCCTCCTTTTCCTGTTCACATACTTAAAAAAAAAAAAAAAAAAAAAAAAAAAAAAAACTTTTTATTGTTTCCCACAGACCTAGACAGCTTCAACTGGGCTTTGGCCACACAAATTTTCTCCCTACAAAGGCGAACAGCATCCCTGTAGTCCTTGTTGTCTGACCCTGCTTCCAGTGGCCATACACTTCCTTTTTGTGCCTGAGCTCCAGAAGAAAATCCTTGGTCAGCCAAGCCAGGATTCTGCCCCTCCTTCTTCATTTCCAATATTTTGGAATTGCCTGATCCTGTGCTTTTAGGAGGCAGTGTTTAAAGACTGACCAGCACTGATGGATGCTGATGTCTTCAAAAGCAGTTTTCCAGGGGACCTTACTAACTAGTTCCCTGAGCAGCCTGAAGTATGCTCTCCCCATATGCAGGGTTGAAGTTTTGGTGGTAGTTTTCATCCTGTCACCAAAATCAATCACTATTCAGTGATTGATAGTCAATTTTCTTCCATATTCACAAAACATTCCATAATAATAAACTATTTCTAATTTATTTGTTATGTTAATACTTTGGAAAAATGCTTACAAGCATGCATTTATTAACATCTGAACTATTTTCTAGCTCTTTTTATGACAGTCAATGCTCTGAGGTTCATTGCTATGTCATGCCATTCTTCCTAGCTTCGGATTGGATGATGCAAAAAAAAGCATTCCAATAACTTTTATACAACCAATATCAATTTGCACAAGTGTGCAGAAACAGAATAGAAAACGAATAAGAGTCAGCTGAATTAAAAGCTATTTGATCTCAGATAAACCATGTTTTATTGTTCTTTCAGGAAATTCTGGTAAGACATATATACTCAAAATTCCATTACATGGATATTAGCTATGAGATACAGGGTTTTCCCACTTTAATCCATAATTTTAGACCTGCATATTTTTCATCTTATCACTAATTGGGCTTTTCTATTATTCATTGCTGAAAGAGACCAACTTTTCATAAACGTATATGACTGATAGCTATCCTTCTAAAAGAAATACTACTATTCCTTTCCTCCTTGATATCAGTGTTACTGAACCAAAAAAACAAAAAACCAACAACAAAAAAAGATAGTTAGCTGCAATTCTCAAAGCATCATTAATGCAAAAAAGGCAATAGATAATTAGGCTAAATGTGACAAGGAAATAGCATATTTAAGTTTTAAAATGAACACAGGTTAAAAAAAAAACTTTACAATTAATCTAAGATTTTTTTAGCTTTAATCTAAGTTTTAGACAAGTTATTAAGCAAAATAAATGCTATTCCTGTGTAATTTATACAATTGATCTACTTCTTCTGAAAGCCCCTCCTTGACTGTTTATCAGTTGTTGTTGTTGTTGTTGTTGTTGTTGTTTTTTACTGAAATAAAATAAAGTGCATCGTGCATCAAAAATATCCCAGTTTCTTATTTAAGTCTGAATGGACTATAGAAAAGATAATTTGGGTCTATTTTCTATTTACCCTAACTACACTATATCAATATTTCAGTTTTGCACTAGACTGTAGTGTATGAACTCTTCGATAAAGCTCAATATTTCCATATTATTTTCATATGTTTTGTAGACTTACACAGAAGCCTAACTGTTACTAGAGAAGTGTTTTCACAGAGGAGTTTAATGAGAGGCCCTATCAAACTTACACAACCTGACTGCAAAAAGTGACTTCTAAGGAAGTCAGTTCAGTGTGTGAAATGCAGTCATTTGTGGAATCTCTGCTCTTAATTGGCATTTACTTTTTGGTGATTAATCAATATTATACACACAGATCTCCTGCAGTAAGGATCTATGCAAGAGTCCAGATTTGCCAATGAGGCAACCTAGCTTGCATACCCAGTTTCTACCTTGGACATGATAGAAACACATATAGTTAATACTGTTTCTCCCATTCCACGGTTAAATCCCGTGCATCTGAATTGACCTCTCAATGGATTCCATTTTCAAATTACTTTATTTTTGCTCGTATTTCTATGATTAAATTTAATGCAAAATTTGCTTTAAAAGGTTGAAAAAATCCAAAATTTTACCTGTAAGTAAACATGCAGAATATTAAAAATGTTTCAAAACTCACACACTTCCATTCCTCAAATACACTCTTTGGAGTCTGAACGTATAAGGTGTTATTTGCAAACTACAGAGATAATTAATCAGAAATAAATAAAATTAAAAAGAAAAAAGAAAAAAGAAAAAAAGTTCTACAGAGATAATTCATTCAGAAAAAAAATAACTTTTGCTATTATCATTTGGCTGTAAAGCTAATTTTATTTGTTCTTGAATAGCACAGAGGGTGACAAAGACTTCAGTTGTTGCACACTTTCACTCTAGAGATACTATAAATATCCACCAGCAAGAATACAGAAACTTTATGATTGTTTCAAAAGTTGTCATAAGACATTTAGGTAGCCTTTCAAAAGTTAGAGGACTTAACTGCTTCTGCTTCTGAAATGTTGTGTAACCGCCTTTATGCTAGAAGTTCAATACAGAAATAGATGATGTCAGTGAGAAATACCAAGTTGAAAAAAGTGTAGTTATTACTATAAATATCATAGACCTCTACACGGTGGAAAAGGTTGGGAATAAGGAGATCTAACAGAAAACTTAGAAAAAGCTCTGACATGGAGAATGTGTGGCAGGTCAGAGGGATATGAGAAGGCAAGTATTAAGCATAGGAAACTTCTGAATAACAACAGAATTCACACGACAGACATATAATTCATTATTCAGTTACTTGGGGCTAGTTAATCTAGAGTGACCTAATCAAAGAACAGCAGTAGCTTAAATATTTAATCTGTATTGCTGCATTTCTATGACTTCATGTATTATTCTTGCTGACTTACTGTTACTACTTACTTCATATTTGAAGTAATGTAGTATTTGTATGTGAAAGTATTTGAATATGAAGTAATAATATGAATTATATAGATAATTATGAAGAGACATTCACAGAAGCTGATTATAATATATAAGAAACAATTCAAAACATTTATGCTTTGCTGTGGGTCAAATTTTGTTCTCTTCCAATGTTTAAAGCTGACTCTATAAATGTTTGTTAAGAATTTGAGTCAAAAATTGTTAGTGTAAATAGTAAATATCTGGTTTTTATTTGTAGTATAATTTCCAGATCTGAGTGGAGATATTACATATGTTCTGTCTGATTCTTGGGAGGGAAAAAAAAAAAAAAAAAAGTTTTAAAATACATTTCAAAGTACCTTTTAAACACCTTTAAAAAATATTTTTGCACTTCTTCGACATCAAGTATAAACCCAGTTATATAATCCAAATCTCATGCATCCTTTAAGCTCACTAGGTACTCATTCAATTTTTCTTTTTCCCAGTGAGGTGTCTTAACTATTCCATGTATTACAACTATTCTAAAGCAACTTCCATAGCTCCAGCATTTCTGCTGCTTACCGTTGTCCAAACAGCACATATTTCATGTTGCTGCCTTTGTCCCCCCCTGCCTCCGAAAACCAGACAAACAGACAAACATAAACTTAAATATAAGTCTTGAGAAAAAAGGAAGTGGAAAAGAAGGGATCTATATACCTTGTTCAGGCAGCAGAATGAAACAAATTGTTACTGAAATACGTAGGGTGAGTAATAAAATACCTGTTTCTAGGGACAAACTAATTTATTTAAAGCATATGTACTAAAAAACAGGAGGAAACAAGGAAGTCAGCTTCATATGAAATAATCAGCCAAGGTTCCTCACAAGTAAACCGCATAATTTTCACACTACTACATTGTAAAGATATTACTGGAGCAAAAACAATAACAACAAGAAGACAAAAGACAAAAAAAATACAAAACTGCAAAATTGCATATTTTTTTCACATAAATCTTTTAAAAATTCTTTATGTATTGGTCCTAAAAAGAAAGTAAATATTCACATTTTTGAAGAGGATTTACAAAATATTTAAATATTTTGTAAAATTTTTCCAGAGCCAGACAGTTAACTTCTAAAACAGAGATAACATCTGTTACTCAGTGAAGACAGTCACCTCACAAATGGAGATGTAGACAGAGAAGAAATGCTTAATGCCTTCTTTGCCTCTGTCTTCAGCAATGATGAAGGGTCCTGGGACTCCTGGAGCTGTGAGTTGGAAGATAGTGTCTGCAGTAACAATAAACTCCCAGCCAACTACAAACTTGTGCAGGACTTGCTGCTCCACCTAGATGCATATAAGGCTATGGGGCCCAATGGGACTCATCCCAGGGTGCTCAAAGAGCTGGCTGATGTCATTGTGAGAGCTCTCTCAATTATTTTCTTGTGAATCTGGAGAGGTCCCAGTCCACTGGACGCTGGGAAATGTCCCAGTTTTCAAGACAGGCAAGAAAGAAGACCCTGGTAATTACAGGCCTGTCAGTCTCACTTAAGTGCCTGGAAAAAAAATATGGAGAAGATTATTCTGGAAGTTACTGAAAATCACTTGAAAGACAACACAGATATTGATCACAGCCAATACATGTTCACAAGGGGAAGGTCCTGTTTAATGAACTTAATTTCCTTTTACGACAAGGTTACCCACCTATCTAGTAGACCAACAGAAGTCAGTTGATCTAATCTTTTTGGATTTCAGAAAAACTTTTGATACTGTTTCTCACATCATCCTTCTGGGCAAAATGTCCAGCATACACCTGGAAAAATGCATAAGATGGGTGAACAATTAGCTAATAAGTTGGGCTGAGTTATAGTAAAGGGTTACACCAGACTGGTGGCCAGTCAGTAGTGGGGTTCTGCAGGATTCTATTTTGGGGCCAGTTCTCTTCAGTGTTTTCATAAATGACTTCTATGAAGGACTCAAAGGTATACTAAGTTTGCAAACTATACTAAATTGGGTAAATGAGGGGGCTGGGCAATCACCAACAATATGAATTTTAACAACAGCAAGTGTTGGATTCTGCACCTGGGAAGGGGCAACCCTGGTTATACGTATAGACGAGAAGCTGGAGAGAAGCTCTGCAGAAAGAGATCATAGAATCATAGTATGGTTTGGGTTGGAAGGGACCTTAAAGATCATTGAATACCAACCCCCCTGCTATGGGCAGGGAAACCTTCCACTAGACCAGGTTGCTCAATGCCCCATCCAACCTGCACTTAAACACTTCCGAGGATGAAGCATCCATAATTTCTCTGGGCAACATATTCCAATGATTCACCACCCTCTTGATGAAGAATTTCTTCCTTATATGTAATCTAAACCTAGCCTCTTTTAGTCTGAAGCCATTACTCATTGTCCTATCACTACACTATCACTATCACTCTCCTGCTTTCTTGTAGACCCTCTTTAGGTATTGCAAAATTGTTGTAAGGTTTCCTTGGAGCCTTCTCTTCTCCAGTCTGAACAACCACAAGTGTCTCAGCCTGTCTTCATAAGAGAAGTGCTCCATCCCCTTGATCATCTTTGTGGCCCTCCTTTGGACTCATTCTAATATGTCTGTGTCCTTCTTGTGCTGAGGGGCCAAAGAGCTGAATGCAGCACTCCTGGTGGGGTCCTACAAGTGCAGAGTAGAGGGGAAGAATCACCTCTCTCAACCTGCTGACCATGCTTCTTTTGCTGCAGCCCAGGATACAGTTGGCTTTCAGAGCTGCAAGCACACATTGCTGGCACATGTTAAGTCTCTCATCAACCAACACCCCCAGGTGCTTTTCTTTAGAGCTAATTTCAGTCCATTCTCTGCCCAGCCTCTCTTTGTAGGTACGATTGCCCCAGCCCAGATGCAGGACCTTGCACTTGGCTTTGCATGAGGTTCACACAGACCCACCTCTCAAGCCTCTCCAGGTCTCTCTGTATGGCATCCCTTCCCTCCAGCATATCAACCACACAACACAGCCTGATGTCTTAGGCAAACTTGGTGAGGGTGCACTCAATTTCACCGTCAAAGATGTTAAATAGTACCAGTCCTAGTACTGACCTCTAAGGAACACCATTCACTACTGATCTTCACCTGGACATTGAGCCATTGACCACAACTCCTTGAGTGTGACCATCCAGCCAATTCCTCACCAACTGATTGATCCATCCATCAAATCCTTGTCTCTCCAATTTAGAGGATCTAGAGGGGAAGACATAAGAGGAGTAGCTGAAGTCACTTGTTTTGTTCAGCCAAGAGGAGACCGAAGGAAGGCCTCATGATGACCTATAGCTTCGTGAAGAGAGGAGTGCAGGGTCAGGTGCTGATTTCTGCTCTCTGCTCACAGCTGCACAACCCAAGGGAATGGCGTGAAGCAGCATCAGGGGAGGTTTGGGCTGGATGTTAGGAAAAGATTCGCATGATTGGATGTTAGGAAAAGACTACCAATAAGGTAGTCAGGCACTGGAACAGGCTCCCCAGGGAAGTGGTCACAGCACCAAGCCTGATGGAGTTCAAAAAATGTTTTGAAAATGTTCTCAGAAATATATATATATATTTTTATTATTAATTTTTTTTGTGTGTGTGTGTGTGGTCCTGTATGGAGCTAGGAGTTGGACTTGATCCTTGTGGATCCCTTCCAACTGACATTTTTGTAGTCCTAACACCCAAATTTTGTAAGCAATGCACTGCTTTGTGCAGAAATACCCAGTGCTCATTCCAATATGATCAACTAAATGATAAGCATCAGCTTAAGAGATTTGAGTGTTATCATCACAGATATGTATACTGAAGTTAGTTGACAGTTTTCATATTATGGTCCTGTATAGACTGGAAAACGTAGTCTGACAATATGCCTGTGCTGGTAGAGGTACAATGAAAAAAACTACAAGTGAAAGCGAAGTTTATATTGCCTTTCCTAGTTCATAAATTGCTTGAAAACTATTTGAATGCTTACATTTCCTTTTTACTGGAGAAATATTCCTAAGTTCACACATTGCGTTCTCTTTTTCATTTAAACCATTTTTCAGAGGATATTTTTCTAACATCTTGTAGTATTAATTTGTGGGAACTCTGAATCTCTGGATGTAGGTTTGCATCTGTTCAGGTGTGCATATAGGTGTGCATCTGTTCTACAAATGTAGAAGAAGTAAAAAACTATGAGAAATAAAGAATTTAACAACTTTGGTCCCAGTGTGCTTTTATCAGAGGAAATTAGGCACTTTGTGCAATAAATAAAATTTTCAAATATTTCTTTTCGAAAATCCTTTAATAAACATTATCAAAAACACATATCTGAACACTATTGGTTTTGAAGTTAGAGCTTCAATGAAACAGTGAGAGAATAATAGCAACAGTAATGAGCTAGGATATACAATGATTTGTCATTCTGAGGTGTTAATATAATAATGACATTCAAACGAAGTAAATATGAGCAGCTGATTTCATTTCATTATGCTAAAACAAGGAGCATGATTAAAGTGATTTTTTTTTTCTTTCTCTCTCTCTGTCTTTCCCCGTTTAACCACTCCCAGTTACTTCCTCCCCTTACATCTGCTATCTTTCTGTTTTACTTTTCAAGATCAGTTCCATAAGAAGAATTAATCCCCAGAACTGCACTGGAGTCATATGGTGATGAGTATGTTTCTGAGTCATATAACCTTTTTCCTGAGAACAAAAACTAACTAATAAGTAATTTATTAATAGTTTTGACTGTTGTGTTTCACTGAAACAAGTGAGTAAAATGACTAGAAATATGGTACCAGAAGACAACTTTAAAACAAAATAAAATAAAATAATCTGAATGGTGTGGCACATATAAAATGTGATCAATAGCTCTGGAAAGTCCCAGGGAAAAAACAAAACAGAGAATGAAGGTGAAGATGAAGAAAAAGGAAAGAAAGCAAAAGAATAAGTCAAGAAATTAAAGGGTGCAGTGAAATCATTGTTTTGAAGCAGGACAGCAATTTTGAATTACCTTCTGAAATGAAAAAAAAAAAAAAGCAGTCAAAGGGATAACGGATGAAGGTGAGAGACTCATCTTGCATGAGGGGGAACTTTCACTGACCATTTACACTGGTCAAGGGCACTAATCCTACCTGACCCTCATGGAAGAACGGTGGACACTTCTCTGAGAGTAAAGACTGCAGCTCTAGCCGGGGGTCTGCAGCATCTACCCCTGCCCTGTATGTTGCCCCCAGACAGATGGAGCTGCTGAAAGCAGAACCTGCAATGCAGACCTCAAATGGCAGGAAGGGCCTAAACGTTTCCCCCGTGTCAGGGAAGGGGAGGAAGATGAGCACAGGAGTAGACTGCAACTGGTGGCTGAGCTGCATGAGGCAGTGAGAAGGCTATGTCACATCAGGGAGGATGAGGAAGAGTTAGGTAACTTGTTCCAAGAACAGTCTGTAGTGGACCCACAGTCCACAACCAAACAGCCAAAAACTCAAGTTTTGCATGAGCAGGTGATCTGGCAGGACCTGCCACCCATGGGGGACCCACGATGGAGCAGTTTGCTCCTGAAGGACAGATCCCATGGTATAGTTAAGATCTGCTGCCTATGGAAAGCCCATGCAGAATCAGTTTGGGAAGGATGGCATACTTGCTTCAGACTCCATGATGGAGCATAGGCTGTGTGACTGTGAAGGAGAAGTGGAAACGAAGCATTAGGGACTGTTTTCAACCACTATTCCCTGTTCCCCTATGCCACTTGAGAGGAGAACGCAGAAGAGGGTGGAGAAGCCATCGTAGAATGGCTTCGGTTGGAAGGGACCTTAAAGATCATCTAGTTCTCACACTCCTGCCATGGGCAGAGAGACCACCCACTAGATCAGGTTGGCCAAGGCCCCATCCAACCTGGCCTTGAACACCTCCAGGGGTGGGGCATCCACAACTTCTCTGGGTACTTGCTCTGGGAAGGTGGTTTTAGTTTGCTTTTAGTTTCTCATTGTTCTAGCTTGTTAGTAATAGGTAATACATTATATTGATCTCCCTATGCAGAATCTGTTTTACCTGTATTATAACTGTTGAGTGATATCCTTGTCCATATCTCAATCCTTGAGCCCTTTCCATTGTATTTTCTCCTCCTTTCCCTTTGAGGAGGGGGAATGAGACGGCAGTTTTGGTGGAGTTCAGCTGCCCAGCTTGGGTAAAACTACCACAGGGGCATAGGTAGTTTTGTCTTCAATCTTCCTAGTCAGAGTGAAAGAAATTGAAAGGACCAGACAAAGATGGTGAATCAACTAATGTTTATGAGACTACTGATAATGGCCACAGATTTTGCTGCTTTGACCATAGGACTCCCTTTTGAGGAACCCACTCTACAGGAGTCAGATGGAGTCCATTGATCAGAGAAAGGAAAGAGCATCTTTATTTTCAGGCTTGCCCAGCTTGTGAAGAAAGCTTTAAACTAAAGCTGCCAGGGGAGGGCAGCATTAAAGCTAGTATCAGCAGTGGCTGCCCAGAGAGAGAAAAAAGAGCAGAGGTCAGCTGGAGAGCAATTGAAGGACAGCACAAAGGAATGTCAGCCATTAAGTCAGTTTCATAGATTCATAGAATGACTTGGGTTGGAAGAGACCTTAAAGATCATCTAGTTCCAAACCCCCTGCCATGGACAGGGATGCCACCCACTAAATCAGGTTGCCCAAGGCCCCATACAGCCTGGCCTTGAACACCTCCAGGGATGGGGCATCCACAACTTCTCTGGGCAACCTGTTCCAGTGCCTCACTACCCTTACAGCGAAAAATTTCTTCCTTATATTTAATTTAAGTCTACCCTCTTTTAGTTTGAGAACATTCCCCTTTTTCCTATCATTATCTACACAAATAAGGAGTCCCTCTCCATCCTTTTTATAACACTCCTTTAGGTATTGAAAGGCCTCAGTGAGTTCTACCTGGTTCCTTCTCTTCTGCAGACTGAACATCCCCAGCTTTCTCAGCTTTTCTTCTCAGGAGAGGTGCTTCAGCCCTCTGATCAACTTTGTAGCCCTCCTCTGGACCGGCTCTAACAGGCCCACATCCTTCTTTTGCTGGGGGCCCCAAAACTGAATGTAGTACTTGAGGAGGGGCATCAAAATGGCAGAGTAGAGAGGGACAATCACCTCCCTCCACCTGCTGGTCACACCTCTTTTGATGCAGCCCAGGACACAGTTGGCTTTCTGGGCTGCAAGCACACACTGCTGGCTCATGTCAAGCCTTTCATCCACCAGAACCCCCAAGTCTCTTTCTGCAGGGCTGCTCCCAGTGAGTTCTTCTCCCAGTCTGTACTCCTGTCTGGGATTGTCCTGACCCAGGTGCAGCACCTTGCACTTGGACTTGTTGAACCTCATGCAGTTCACATAGGCCCACTTATCAAGCTTGTTCAGGTCCCTTTGGCTGGTACACCTTCCTTCTTTGGTATCAATCGCACCACTCAGCTTGGTGTCATCTGCAAACTTGCTGAGGATGCACTCAATCCCACTGTCTGTGTCATTGATAAAGATATTAAACAGTACTGGTCCCAAGACAGACCCCTGAGGGACACTGCTTGTCACCAGCCTTCACCTGGACATAGAACCATTGACCACCACTCTCTGGGTGTGGCCTTTGAGCCAATTCCTTTTCCACTGGATGGTCCACCCTTCAAATGCATATCTTTTCAATTTAGAGATTAGGATGTCATGTGGGACCACGTCAAAAGCTTTACAGAAATCCAAGTAGATTATATCAGTCAGCCTTTGCTTGTTGACTGATGCAGTTACTCCATCATAGATGGCCACCAGATTGTTCAGGCAGGATTTGCCCTTGGTGAAGCCATGCTGGCTGTCTTGGATTGCCTCCTTGTCATACAAGTGCCTTAACATTGCCTCCAGGAGGATCCATTCCATGATCTTGCCAAGAGCAGAGGTGAGGCTCACCAGTCTATAGTTCCCTGGGTTTTCCTTTCTACCCTTTTTAAAAATGGGGGTGATGTTTCCCTTTTTTCAGTCACCAGGCACTTTGCCTGAGTGACGTGTTTTTTTCGAGTATGATGGAGAATGGCTTGACAACTACATCAATCACTTCCCTCAGGACCCTGGGATGCATGTCATCAGTCCCCATAGACTTGCAGTTGTTAAGTTGCATCAGAAGATCCTGAAATTGCTCTTTACTTACAGTGGGAGGGACTCTGCTCTCCCAACCCCCGCCTAGAGGTTCAGGGACATGAGAGATGTGGGAAACCTGACCACTAGTGAAGACTGAGGCAAAGAAATTGTTAAGTACCCCAGCCTTCTCCATATCCGTTGTTACGAGTTCTGTCTGTCTTCATTTGTCAGAGGCAGTATGCTCTTCTTAGTCTTTTTTTTTTTTTTTTTCCAGCCAATGTACCTGTAGAATCCCTTCTTGTTATTCTTTGCATCCCTCACCAAGTTTTGTTCTGTCAGTGCCTTGGCTTTCCTGATCCCATCCCCTGCACATCCAGACAGCGTTTTTGTACTCCTCCCAGGGCACACGGCCCTGTTCCCACTGTCTGTGCATTTCTTTCGTCTGTTTGACCAGCAGGTCCTTGTTTATCCATGCTGGCTACCTACCTTCCCTGCTTGATTTATTACATATGGGAATAGAGAGCTCTTGTGCTCTAAGGAAAATATCCTTAAAGAGTTGCCAGCTCTGATCAGGTCCTCTGTCTCTAGTGTCCCATGGGATTTCATCCACTAATTTTTTGAACAGCTGGAAATTTGCTCTTTTAAAGTTCAGGGTCCTGCTTTTGCTCTTAGCCAGGCCCATATCCCTTGAGATCACAAATTCATCCAGGCCATGGTCACTGCAACACAGACTTCCTCCAATCTTAACCTCTTTAATGAGCTCTTCTGCACTGATGAGTGCCAGGTCCAGTAACGCTTCTCCTCTGGTTGTGCATTGTCTTATACCTGGATGAGGAAGTTGTCCTCAATGCACTCCAGGAGTCTCCTTGGTTGCTTTCCCAAGCATACGTCTGTGTGGTTGAAGTTGCCCATCAGGATGAGAGCCTGTGAGCACAATGCTTATTGTAGTTGGAACAAGAAAGCCATATCCACAGGCTTCCCTTGGTCGGGTGGCCTGTGGTAGACCCCAGCCACAAGGTGTCCTTTGTCTGGTCCTTAATTTTTACCCACGGGCTCTCAACTTGCTCTTTGCTGTTTCTTAGAGGCAAGTCTTCACAATCTATCTATTTCTTAACATAGAGGGCAACACCCTCACTCTTCTGTTTTTGAATATCTCTGTGGTAAAGCTTGTAGCCCTCCATTCCAATGTTCCATCTGTGTGATTCATCCCACCACATTTTCATGATAGCAATTAGATTGTAGTCTTCTAATTGCACTGTGGCTTCCTAATCCTCCTGCTTGTTTTCCATGCTGTGTGCATTGATGTAGAGGCACTTCAACTGAGCTATGGACCACATCACTTTTTTATAGGGGTCTTTACTAATTCCTATGGGATGAGTCAGAGGTGTTTCCCTGCTGTTTTCTAAAGTATTGGCTCTCAGTGATTCTTTTGTGTCACTTACACATACAACCCCTTCCCCTGATGAATCTAGTTTAAAGCCCTGCTAATGAGTCCAGCCAGCTTGCTGCCTAAAGAACTCTTGCCCCACTTACTCATGTGTGCCCCATCCTGTGTCAACATGCCTGGTCTCTCAAAAACATGCCCAATTTCATAGAACTCAAAACCCTGAACATAACACAAGCTATGCAGCCAGTCATTCACCCGATCTGTATGCCACCTCCTCCTTAGGTCTCCTTCTCCAGCTGGGAGGATTGAGGAAGACACTACTTGTGCTCCTGACCCCTTCAGCATCTTTCCAAAGGACATAAAGTCCCCTTTGATGTTTTGGAGTCTTCTTGTCACAGCCTCAGTTGTTCCTACATGAAAGAACAGAATGGGTGATAGTCCTCTGGCTTGACCAAGCTCGGTACACTCTTTGTTATGTCACGAATGCGGGCCCTGGGCAGGCAGCAAACCTCTGGAGAGATTGTCTGAGTAGCAAATGGATGCCTCAGTGCCTCTCAGAGAGGAAATGTCCAGTTACCAATGGTACTCATTCTTACACACATGGCTTGGGGGTCCACTTTTATACAGTTGCCCTTTCCTAGGTCTTGACCATTACCATTGTTGTTATTGACACCTTCTCCTTTTCTGAGCCCCAGAACATTGTACCTGTTGTGTAGGGGCAATTCCCAGGCAAGGGGAAGTTTGCTCACTCTGCTCCAAGCGGAGGCAAGGGTGCAGCCTTCCCTGTCTTGCAAGTCCATCCATTCTGCTAGTTTGGGGTTGGAAGTCACCTTACCACCCCCTTGCAAGGATTTAAGGCAGGGCTGTTGCTCAGCCAGCTCATGATACCATGCATCGATCTCTCACTTGTATACCTGGATGCATTGCAGCCTGCTGAGCTCCTCTATCAACACGGCAAATTGTTCAAAGAGTTCATCTAGCTGGTTACACATGCACCCACAACACCCGCCTCTGCCTTCAGGCTCTAGGAGGACCTCAAGATTCTGGAGTTCCCTGCAGCAGATGATCTGAACAGCTCTTTCAGTCCTTGGGAGGTCTGTCTGGGTAGAGGTGTCTGCCGGGGGGGTTTGTAGCCCGTCCGTCTGGGTTTCAGTTTCAGCCTGACAGGTGCAGCTAGTGTACACCACTTTTGCCTCACTAGAAAGCTTCTCCATATTACCCCCGGAATAAATAGTAGAGAACAGTCAGCCTCCCACCCTTCCTGCACTTCGTGTCTGCACAAATTGCTGTGCAACCGGCCGTGCCACTCCCTGTCTGACACATCGCACCATGTTCGCCATGCACCTGGTCACCGACACTCCCTAAGGGCTGCCTTTGTGTGACACAGAGGGGAGCTATCCTGGCTCCTCCAATGCCTTCTCAGCTGCTCTTGTGAGGGCTGCCGGCTCGTGGAGGTTCCCTCAGCTGCCTCAAGTGGCCTTGATGCAGGAAACCCTCTGCATACTGCAATCCGCTGCTCTGCTGCAGAACATGTCTGCCCTGGAGCTACTTGCCTCATCGAGTCATTCTTTAGGGGCCCAGTTTGAATGTCTCTACACATGGCATAGGAAATAAGCAAGGGGAACTGGAGTTTTTAACTTGGTCTCAGGGCTACAATAATATAGGCTTCAGTGAGATGTGGTGGTATGCATGTCTCGCACAAATGGACTTCTGAGATAGATGCTACAAGCTCTTCAGGAGAGAGAGGTAGGGAAGGAGAGGAGGTGGGGTAGCCCTTTTTGTTAGGGAAGGTCTTGACTGTATGGAGCTGACATGGTATTGAAAGGGTCAAGTGTTTCTGTGTAAGAGACCGGGAAAAGGTCAGCAAGGGAAGTATTGCTGTTGGAGTACATTATAGACCACCCAATCAGGATGAAGAAGCAGACAAAATATTCTGTAAGCAGCTAAAAGTGCCGTGATCACCGGTGCTAGTCTCAAGGGAGACTTAACTTCTCAGACAACTACTGGAAATACAGTACTGCTGAGAGAAAACAGTCTGGGAGATTCATGCAGTGTATGGAGGATAACTTCCTGACACAGGTGGTGAGTGAACTGATTAGGGAAAGTGCTGCTAGGACCTGTTATTTGTTAACAGGGAAGGTCTCATGGGTAATATGTTGGTTGGAGACTGTCTCGGGCAGAGTGATCACAAAATAGATAGATAGAGTTCTCAGTCCTTGGGGATGCAAGGAGGGTGGCTACTTTGGATTTCTGAGGGCAGATTTTCACCTATTTAGGGACCTGTCTTCTAAAGGGCAAAGGAGATCAGGAAGGTTGGACATTCTTCAAGAATAAAATGTTGAAGGTACAGAAGCAGGCTGTCCATGTGTGCCAAAAGATAATTTGAAAGGGAAGAAGACCAGCCTTGCTGAACAGAGAGATTCTTCAGGAACTCATGAAGAAAAAGAGGGTTTATGACCTTTGGAAGAAGGGGCATGCAATTTAGGAGGACTACAAAGATTTTGTGAGATTATGTAGGGAGAAAGTTAGAAAGGCCAAAGTCCAACTAGAACTTAACTTGTCTACTTCAGTAAAAGACAATTTTCACATAAATGACAAAAAAGAAGGACTCCACACTTTATTGGATGTGGGGGGTGGGGGGGACGGGGGTGTCTGTGACAAAAGATGAAGAGAAGTGACAAGTCTGTCTGAAGTGACAAGTGATAGGACACAAGTAAATGGCCTTTTATTGTGCCAGAGAGGGTTAGATTACATATCAGGAAGAATTTCTTCATAAGAGAAGTTGGTTAGGCATTGGAACATGCTGCTGAGGGAAGGGATGGAGTCCCCATCTATGGAGGTGTTGAAGAGATCTGTGGATAAGGTGCTTAGGGACATGGTTTAGTGGTGGACTTGGTAGTGATAGGTGTTGGATGGACTTGATGATCTTAAACGTTTTTTTCAAACCTAAATGATTCTATCATTTTATGATTCCCATCTCCTAAGCATAAGACTAGTCTGGTTGCACATGGAAGTTTCGGGAAGTAGAAGAATCATAAGAGTTGAAAATATAATATGGACATGGGACATTACTGAGGTGACAATATGAGAGGTAAGTTATAAGCCAACTATGTAGGCAGAGATTGCTGATCACAAGTAGTTAGAGCAATGTTATTTTTCCCAAATGAAATAACAATAACAACAACAAAACAACAACAACAACAAAACAACGACAACAGTAATAATAATAAATGGTAAATAATAAATAATAATAATAATACTCATATAAAGTTCTGTTCCAGGATAGTGTGGAATATATAAAGTTAAACAACAAATTTTTAGAGCATTAATGTAAAAAATACAGCAACCCATAGAGTTCTGGATAATTTACTTTCAGTGACTTTATGCGAAGAAAGAATTTGAACTTTTAAAAAAATAAAATAAAAATGGAATCATGTTTTCTTGGAATCATTGCAAAGCATTATGAGAGGGGAAAATCGTTCAGTCTTATTTATGTGACAGAAAATCCTGATAGGCATAAGATATGTTTTCATCAGCTCAGAAGGATTTAGTTTTGTAATTTTCACTGTGGCAGTCTATTAGTAAGACGAAATAACTGAATTATATATTAAGCACTGCAAAGAATAAATTTAGGAAGGTTGTAGATTGCAAAAGAAAACATATATTGATGTAGCTGTCGAAAGCACCAGATGAAAACCAAACCAAAACAAAACAAAACAAACACAACAAAATAACAACCATGCACACACCCAAAAAATGAATTAAGTACTCAATTATGCATTCAGATAGAGGACAGAGAATGTAAACAGAAAATTTTACTTGGATAAATCTTCAAGATTTATGGAAGTGTAGTGATTTAGGAAAGTGTAGTGATGTTTTCCTTCTTTTGGTTTGCAAATTTGTTGCTACAATGAGGAACATTTTCAAGTTCATTATTTTACCTTCATTCTGAACTCATATTATCCTTCCAAGTGCAAAGTCCTGCATCTGGGCCAGTACAAATCCCAAGCACAAATACAGGCTGAGAATGGATGGAAAGCAGACCTGATGAGAAGGACCTGGGGGTGTTGGTGGATGAGAAGCTTGACATGAACCAGCAATGTGCACTTGCAGCCCTAAAAGCCAACTGTATCCTGGGCTGCAGCAAAAGAAGCATGGCCAGCAAGTCTCTTCTCTCGTGAGACCCCACCTGAAGTACTGTGTTCAGCTCTGGGGCCGCCAGCACAAGAATGTTCTAATACACATGTATTAGAGTTAGTCCAAAGGAGGGCCACAAAGATGATCAAGGGACTGGAGCAACTCTCCTATGAAGACAGGCTAAGAGGTTGTTCAGCCTGGAGAAAGCTAGGGAGGGACTCTTTGTCAGGGAGTGTAGTGATAGGATAAGGGGTAATGGCTTCAAACTAAAAGTGAGTAAGTTTAGATTAGATATAAGGAATGAATACTTCATCAGGAGGGTGGTGAGGCACTGGAACAGGTTGCTCAGAGATGTTGTGGATGTTCCATCCCTGGGAGTGTTTAAGGGCAGGTTGAATGGGGCTTTGAGCAAGCTGGTCTAGTGGGAGATGTCCCTGCCCATGGCAGGGGGGTTGGAATTCGATGACCTTTAAGGTCTCTTCCAACCTGAGCCATTCTATCATTCTATGATGGCCAAATCTACTCTGATGAACCATTATGTATGCTCCATTACATTCTGTATGTACTGGAGGCACTGGTCTTTGGAGCTTGAAGTTGGTGACAATACATTTGAGAGCCTCTGGGTAAGGATTAAGGGACAAGCAAATAAAGTGGATGTCACAGTGGGAGTCTACTGTAGACCACCCAGCTAGGATGATGACACCGATGGACTATTCTTCAAAGAAATGAGAGATACTTCTAGATCAGCTGGCGTTATCCTTACGGGGGACTTCAACCTGCCAGATGTCAACTGGGTACATTGCCACCAAAACTTCAACCCTGGATATGGGGAGAGCAAATGTCAGACTGCTCAGGGAACTTGTTACCAAGGTCCCCTGGGAAACTGCTTTTGAAGTTATTGGGGTCCATCAGTGATGGTTGGTTTATATGTAGCACCTCCTAAGAGCCCAGGAATAGGAAATTCCAGAATGTCAGTAGTCAAGCAGAAGGGGCAAATGCTGGCGTGACTGAGCAAGGATCTTATTCAAGAGCTTAAAAAGAAAGTGTATGGCAGCTGGAACCAAGGTCGGGAGACATGGGAAGACTACAGGAATGCTACTCACCTTTTTCGAGAGAAAATTTGTGTGGATAAGGCTCAATTAGAGTTGAAGCTGGCCAGCAGTGTGGGAGAATATATATATATAATAAATAAAATAAAATAAAATAAAATAAAATAAAATAAAATAAAATAGGGCCGGATGGGATCCACCCGAGGTTACTGAGAGAACTGACGGAAAAACTGGCCAAACCACGTTCCATCATTTATCAGCAGTCCTGGTTATCAGGGGAGGTCCCAGTCAACTGGCAGCTAGCAAACATGACACCCATCTACAAGAAGGGCCAGAGGGTAGAGCCGGGGAAGTATAGGCCTGTTAGCTTGACCTCAGTGCCAGGGAAGCTCATGGAGCAGATTATCTTGAGTGTCATCACACGGCACTTGCAGGGCAACCATGCGATCAGGCCCAGTCAGCATGGGTTTATGAAAGGCAGGTCCTGCTTGATGAACCTAATCTCCTTCTATGACAAAGTGACATGCTTAGTGGATGAGGGAAAGGCTATGGATGCAGTCTACCTTGACTTCAATAAGGGTTTTGACACCATTTCCCACAGCATTCTCCTTGAGAAACTGGCTGCTTATGGATTGGACTGGCGTACGCTTCGTTGGGTTAGAAACTGGCTGAGTAGCCAGCCCCAAAGAGTCGTGGTGAATGGAGTTAAATCCAGTTGGAGGCCGGTCACTAGTGGAGTCCCCCAGGGCTCAGTACTAGAGCCAGTTCTCTTTAATATCTTTATCGATGATCTGGATGGGGTGATCAAGTGCACCCTCAGTAAGTTTGCAGACGACACCAAGTTAGGTGCGTGTGTTGATCTGCTCGAGAGTAGGAAGGCTCTGCAGGATGATCTGGATAGGCTGGACTGATGGGCTGAGGCCAACTGTATGAAGTTCAACAAGGCCAAGTGCCGGGTCCTGCACCTGGGGCGCAACAACCCCAAGCAGCGCTACAGGCTGGGAGATGAGTGGTTAGAAAACTGCCTGGCACAGAAGGACCTGGGAGTATTGATTGATAGTTGGCTGAATATGAGCCAGCAGTGTGCTCAGGTGGCCAAAAAGGCCAACAGCATCCTGGCTTGCATAAGAAACAGTGTGGCCACCAGGTCTAGGGAAGTGATTGTCCCCCTGTACTTGGCTCTGGTGAGGCTGCACCTCGAGTACTGTGTTCAGTTTTGGGCCCCTCGCTACAAGAAGGACATCGAGGTGCTCAAGCAAGTCCAGAGAAGGGCAGCGAAGCTGGTGAGGGGTCTGGAGAACAAGGCTTACGAGGAGTGGCTGAGGGAGCTGGGATTGTTCAGTCTGGAGAAGAGGAGGCTCAGGGGCGACCTTATCGCACTCTATAGATACCTTAAAGGAGGCTGTAGTGAGGTGGGGGTTGGTCTATTCTCCCATGTGCCTGATGACAGGACGAGGGGGAATGGGCTAAAGTTGCTCCAGGGGAGGTTTAGATTGGATATTAGGAAGAACTTCTTTACTGAGAGGGTTGTTAGGCATTGGAATAGGCTGCCGGGGGAAGTGGTTGAGTCACCTTCCGTGGAGGTCTTTACAAGCCGTTTAGACGTAGAGCTTAGTGATATGGTTTAGTGGAGGACTTGTTAGTGTTAGTCAGATGTTGGACTAGGTGATCTTGGAGGTCTCTTCCAACCTAGATGATTCTGTGATTCTGTGATTTTTCGCCTGTCTTCAGTACAAGTGGTGGGCTCTGGGACTCCAGCTGCCCTGAGTTGGAGTGTTGTGACTGAAGGAACGATAAACTCCCAGTCAACCCTGAACTTGTGGGGGACTTGCTGCTCCACCTGGATGCATATAAGTCCATGGGGCCTGATGACATTCATCCCAGGGTACTCAGAGAGCTGGCTGATGTCATCATGAGACCTCTCTCAATTATTTTTCAATGGTTTATGAATCTAGAGAGGTCCCAGTTGCCTGGAAGCTGGTAAATGTGGTCCCAATTTTCAAGAAAGGCAAGAAAGAGGATCGTGGCAATTACAGGCCTGCCAGTCTCACTTCAGTGCCTGGAAAAATTATGGAAAAGATTATTCTGGGAGGTATTGAAAAATACCTGAAGGACAACACAGTCATTGGTCAGAGCCAACATGGGTTTACTAGGGGAAGGTCATGTCTGACAAACTTAATTTCCTTTTATGACAAGATCATCCAGCTAGTTGACCAAAGGAAGCCAGTTAATGTAGTCTTCCTGGATTTCAGTAAATCTTTCAATACTTTCTCTCTCAGTATTATTCTGGATAAAATGACCATAATACTGTTAGATAAAGGCATAATAAGATAGGCGAACAATTGTCTGATGGGTCAGGCCAAGAGTGTTCTTGTAAATGGGATTAGATCAGACTGGCGACCTGTCACTAGTGGGGTTCACCAAGGGTCCGTTTTAGCACCAGCCCTCTTCAATATTTTCATAGACAATTTGGATGTAGGACTTGAAGGTTTTTTGATCAAGTACGCAAATGATACCAAGCTGTGTGGAGCTGCTGACTCCATCGAGGTTACTGAGGCCTTGCAGAGAGATCTGGATAAATTAGAGAGCTGGGCAATCACCAACAAAATGAAGTTTAATAAGAGCAAGTGCACCTGGCGAGAGGCAACCCTGTTTATACATACAGACTGCGGTATGAGATGCTGGAGATCAGCCCTACAGAAAGGGATCTTGGGGTTTTAGCACTGAACTACTGACAGGCATAAAACACACTCACAAGTTGCCTAGTTCTATAATATTTCCTTTTCTGGAGCAGTGCTACTAGCACCTCCACCTGGGAAATGCTGATGCTGGTATATGGTCAGTACCATATGGATAACAGGCCTGCAGCTGCTCAGTGATCTGGCCTTTCACACCAGCCTGCACAGAGAAAGAGCTTGTCTGAATCCAAAGGAAATCCTATAGATCCTTTTTTTGCTGGATGAAAATTCCAGAGAGAACCAGGGGAAAGAATGGTCTTTAATGGGAAGTGACTGGCAAGTTGCAGCAGCTCAGTATGCAACGACATAGCAAAACTCAGTATTCAACTACTTCCTTTAAAATACTTGGAAAAGATAGCCACCATAAATAATCAATCAAAAGCTGTCTCCTGACAGAATCACAGAGATTTCCAAATGTGTATCCTTTGATAGAGTCGTAGCACCTCACAAGCAGGATGGCAAGTACCTAAATTACCATACCTAGCTATTAGATGCCTCTCTGCACAGCATGTGTGTCCATTCTCAGGCTTCAAGATAGCCTTAAAGATTACTTATGTTAGCTGTGATTACAGAAAAGAAGAAGAGCTGTGTGGGGTGGATCATCATCAGTGGATCAGGATGTACTTCTAAGTATCTTTGTATGTCAGAAATTAAATATGCATATAATATTGCCAACATCTACAGCAAAGTCTTCCTTCATGGAAATTATTTTAAGAATATTCGGTGAAAATGCCAGTTCTAATAAAAATATGGAATTAGCAGATAACTTCCAGGGTCGGTGCCTGTGGTGATGAAATCCCAGTTACAGAGACCATGGCAAATTCATTCATATATCATACAGCTAAATGCTTGATATGTCTCAGAAAACCAGTAAAGTGTATTACAGATTGGAATAATGTCCTATGGAATTAAACAATGACATTTATAATACCAGGTACTCAGCTAAATATTTAAGTTATACTGTGAACTTATAGAAAATAGTGACTTTGAGAAGATTAGTATTGTTAGAATAGAATGATCAACTTCAGAGCAAAATATACTACTTATCAAGTATTGAAGTTCATTTAAACATTTCTAGAATCAATTGTATTCATTTCTACATTAGCCTAGATTCTCAAGATAACAAGTATTCCTCACAAATTCTGCGTACCATAACTTGTAGCAGACTGCAGTGACACTAGCAGTGAAAAATCAGTTCTGCAACCTGACAGACCTATTTTAGAACAAGGATGTGAACTTCATGCGTCTTCCTACTTTTCATTTGAAAGATCTTTTGACAAGGCTGCTTGGTCTCATTGTTACAACTTCCCTCTCTCTCCTCCTAAACCAGTTCTCTTTTTCTTTTTCTTTTTCTTTTTCTTTTTCTTTTTCTTTTTCTTTTTCTTTTTCTTTTTCTTTTTCTTTTTCTTTTTCTTTTTCTTTTTCTTTTTCTTCTTTTTCTTTTTCTTTTCTTTCTCTTTTTCTTTTTCTTTCTCTTTTCTTTCTCTTTCTTTTTCTTTTTCTTGTTTTTTGTTTTTTTTTTCTTTTTTTCCTAAAAAAAACTTTATAATATTTCATATAATATCCTGGGTTGAAAAGGACCTTAAAATCATCTAGTTTCAACCCCCCTGCTCTGGGCAGGATTGCCAACCACTAGAACAGACTGCCCAGAGCCGCATCCAGCCCGGCCTTGAATACCTCCAGGGACGGGGCATCCACAACCTTTCTGGGCAACATGTTCCTGTGCCTCACCACCCTCTGAGTGAAAAACTTTCTCCTAATTTCTAACTTAAATCTCCACTGTCTTAGTTTAAAACCATTCCCCCTTGTCCTATCACTATCAACACATATAACCAGGTGTTCCCCCTCCTGTTTATATGCTTCCTTCAAGTACTGGAAGGCCGCAATGAGGTCTCCCCAGAGCCTTCTCTTCTTCAAGCAAAACAAGCCCAGTTCCCTCAACCTTTCTGCATAAGAGAGGTGCTCCAGCTCTGTGATCATCTTAGTGGCCCTCCTCTGGACCCGTTCCAAGAGCTCCACATCCTTCTTGTGCTGGGGGCCCCAGGCCTGCAGGCAGTATTCCAGGTGGGGTCTCACAAGAGCAGAGTAGAGGGGGACAATCACCTCCCTCTCCCTGCTGGCCACCCCTTTTTTGATGCAGCCCAGGACATAGTTGGCCATCCAGGCTGCAAGCGCGCACTGCTGGCTCATGTCCAGCTTCTTGTCCACCAGGACCCCCAAGTCCTTCTCCACAGGGCTGCTCTCGAGTTCTTATTCTCCCAGTCTGTATAAATACCTGGGATTGCCCCAGACCAAGTGCAGCACCTTGCACTTAGCCTTGTTGAACCTCGTTAGTTTCTCATGGGCCTACTTCTCCAGCCTGTCCAGGTCAATAATATGTTGGGTTATAAAGCATAAAGTGGAAGAAAGAGAAGGAAGACCATGTACTTAATTATTGTGTATCCTTGTGAGAGACAAATATTTGTTTTTATTCTGTACCACATCAACAAATGTTGAGGACTGTATAGAAAGCCATACTATCTCTAGGTAGGAAGTATTAGGGAGATTGAAAGAACGAGCTCCCCTCCCCAGATAACTGCTCCAAATTAGGAGATTCCAGAAGGAGATGCTAAAATGTTGTGAATGCCCAGATAATACATCTTGTACTGAGAGAGCTACATTTGAATTGATTGTAACAGAAATAGATGAAGAAACAGATTTTATATGGCAGAATCTCACAGAAAAGAGGCACTGCTTGGAAGGCGAAGTCACATAAGAAGATGTGAAATACAAAACAAGGTGCAAGTACTTCATGGTTACCATAATTAACCTTAGGGATAGTTTAAGCAGGTACATGATAAGTCTATCACTTAAGTCAATACTTAAATTAGAGAGACGTGTCTTTCTAAATTATATGTTCTAGCTCCAGATGAAGTTATAGGCTTGATGTGGAGCATATTGGATGAAGTTCCTTGGCCCATGTTATGCAGAAGGTCAAATAGGATGACCACGATGGTCTGTTTAAACCTTGCATTCTACAACTGTACAAAAATACAATCATTAATTTCTCTGTCATGCCAAATTTATACCCTCAAACTCATCCTTATACCTGTCACTTGCTCATCATTTATTTATTTATTTATATTTTTTTCATGGCTTTTTTTTTTTTTTTTTTGAAATTCATTGTACAGAATGGTCGTTAACTGTGATGCAAATGCCAATGTTTCCATGGAAACCCCTGTCCACTACAGAATATACTACAGCAATTTTTGAACCATTTGTCCATTTGATTAATTATGTCTTTGTGCTGAAGGCGGCTTGGCTTGATTGTCTCATCATGTATTAGAGAAGCTACTGCTCTAACAAATGGAGCTATTGTTTTGGGTCTATTCATCTTGGTACATCCCTGAGAGCTGATAGACATTTCAACAAAATGACTGTCCCTTAATGAGCTGCAGCTTGTCAGAATTGTTTAGGGCTTCATGCTAGGCACGGACCACTGTCATGACAGCTTCAGTTATTATGGCGATGAGTAGGATGTCTACAAAAGAGTCTATAGAAGAGAATGACCCTGGTTTTGATATCACATAGTTTGTAATTACCAGCTATATATACACTACATGATAGATTCATAATAGATTCCAAAGCTTTGAGACAATTTTCTGATGAACTAGCTACTTGTTCAGGCACAAAGAAAGAAGAGATAAAATACTTTTCCTAACCTCTGTAGCTGCTTTTTAGTAAAAACAGAAAACAAAATCCACAAAATGGATCAAAAAGAATCTCAAAGAAAATATCAGCCAGTAACTGTTTGCAGTTTTGCTTTGTTGATCACAGACATTTCATCTCTCTGTAGTAACACAAGTTATATATATATGAACATTAATTTCACCTATTACCACTACTAGAAATCTACAAGAAATAGGAAAAAAATAGATGGAATAAAGGGGAACATACTTCTTTTCTATTAGATTATTATATAAATGTATACTCCAGCCATTGCTGTGTCAGTTTCCATCAACATTTTTGTAATTTTAGTGGACACCTCAGTGTGTTGTTTACAGTAGTGAATATCCAGCTCAGAAATGTAAGCAGCTTTGGTGGCATGGAATTGTGTCAGACACGTATCTGCTTATTTCTGGCAATTGTTCCACATATAGTGAATAATATTAGTAGAAATATCAGAAAACTGTATTACTTTTCACAATGGCTTATGATTTCACCTAAAGATATTTCTTCTTCCAAAGAAGAAAATAGAAAGCCAATCTGAAGTAAACGGAATGAGAAATAATCTGGCCCTAACTAGAAGCTAATTATGAAAATCAAGATAGACTTTCTACACATCTTAAAAAATGTAGATTTATGATTTCCATTCTTAGATGTTCCATTCAGTGAACAAGCATGAAGAGTCAGTGTATATGACATTTGCCTTAAATATTTCTCAGTGCAGAATAAGTGATTAAGCTGTGCCCCTAATAATCACAGATGGAAGTCAGCACCCTGTAGCTACCAACAGCCACATTTAATCAGTTAATAACTGTGGATTAAACTTAATTCAGATTAATTTGTATTAGTATAGAATTTGTAACTCAATTGCTTTCATATTAATTTACATGTTGTCTAGACATGACATCATATTGACTCTTTGTTTGGTCCAAACACTAATTACAAACCTTGTAGCTAATGGATGCAAAACTTTCAGTTTAAAAACAAAACAGGATTTCTGTCTACACTGTACTGAGGACAGTTCAATATTGCAGTTTAGAGTTTTAGGCTTAGCATTGCCTGGGAATAGCACTTCTTCATTTGCACTTCAACCTCCTTAAACAAAGCATGTTGTTCCTTCATGAAGAATGTGGCTGTTGGAAAAGGAAGTTACTATCATCCATCAAAAATTGTTAACCTCAAATTCTTCTGGGAAAAAAAAAAAAAAAAAAAAAAGAGGAAATCAAAAGAGTTAAAGAAAAAAAAATCCCTGTTAACAATAACTGTTATGGTGCAAATTGGACTGAAACACTGTCAAAGTTATTTTATCATTTATAATTGTATCTATTCTGAGGGGTCTTTCACATGAACCTGAGCTCAGTTTTTACTTCTCTTGACAGTATTTGACTCATTCATTTTTAAAGCACGCTTAACAAATATAAGAAAAATAGTGGAAAACATCCTTGTCTTTCATCACCATAGTTTGTTATTATATACATTCTGTTTATATAAGATACATGCATTCACATACATGTCTCAAGACACATTCACATATGTCTCAAGATTGCATATAAATGTGTAAATATATGTAATTACATATTTTAAATATATGTATTTCTATATTTTAAATGTGTATTCACATATTTTTGTTTATATGTAACCCTGAGACATATGTGCATGTGTTACATGCATGTGCATATATATATATACTTACACACATATAATATGTATATATGCATGTCTGTCCCAGGATTACTTAAGAGATGTTTTACTGAGAATACATTCATACTTCTTGTTATATCTATTAGTAAAAGAAACTGACAAAAATAATTTTGAATTAATTGTTATAAATACCTATTACCTTGATTTTTTTCATAAACATTATTGATAATGAAGGAAAGCATAGGTGATTTATATTACCCTGAAAATCTTACTAAGTTTCTCTAAACTTTGTCTGTAGTGAATTCATAATAAATAAATAAATAAAAATAAAAATGCTTCAAACAAACATCAGAAAATAGCTCAGAATAAGACACTGAGTTGATAACACCAACCTGGAATTTTGCTGTACTCATCATTTATCTTAATTTTGATGAGCAGAGGTAAAAACTAAACAATAGAGACCAGTGTTTTTTTTTGTCATATTTCTTTAACCTGATAATCTCCATATAGACTGCATAATTTGGGTTGCACAAAATAAGTATAATAATTTTTATGTTTATAAATAAGTCCGATAAATGTTACCAACTATTAAGAAATGCTACTCAGGTACGTTTTTTACCTGCTGGACAAATAATGTTTGCCATGCTCATCTGTGGTATGGTAGTGTCACCTAGTGGCCAACCCTGTCCTTCACCAAAGATGGCTTTTCCTAGTTTGTGCGTCACAGCAGCTCGCCTCCCATCCATGCAAAAGCCAGTTGCGGCATCCACTACCGTTGAAGCTGTAATATATCAGTCAATAGAATGACAGTCTTGTTTGCATGCCGCACTATGGGGTTACAATTTCAAAATAACTTCCACAATTAACACTGCAGTTTTATGTCAGTGTCACAGATGATAGGCAGAGTCCTTACTTTACATATGCATAAACTTAGTTTTGTACATGACTATCACCTACACATAAATTGAGGAGCTCAGCTTCTACCAGCCACACTTTACAGCTGACATACTTGAACTTCAACTGAAAAGGACATTTTTAATTTATGACTTACTGTGTCAGGCACAGATTCTAAAAATATTGAGGGGATGAGCATGACGTACAAATAAACATATCAGATACAAAAGATACAAAATTTCAACATGCAAGATTCATAGTTCTGAGATAAAATTTTGATAATTAAGTGTATAAATTAATATCCATTAATGAGCTAGTTGTGATATTATAAAGCTAAGCTCTGAGGCTGAGGAAGAGTAAAAGATTTTTCTCTCTTTTTTTTTTTTTATACACATAACTAAAAAGTTGTTTTTCAAAAATGATTATGTGTGAAATAATGATATTAAGCTTAAGATGATGCTATTAGGTTGGATCCTTAAGAAATATAAATTGTATAGTACAGATGGATGAAAATATTTAAGAATCTTCTTTCTTCTTACCACAGATGAGCTAAAAAAATGCTAATTAAACTTTTGTAAATTCATAAAGTAATGACTCAATGAAAGTTTACAAAGTCACAGAGAATACTAGAACTATGAATTATTTTAATTAATGTATTTTATTAAATGAATTAATTATTTTTATTATTTTAATGTGTTTAAGAATAATGTGAAACAAATGAAAAAAAGCAGAGAAAAATAAAGTGACAAATTAAGACCAACTAATTAACATCAAATTTTTGGTAATTTTATTTTGTTCGATTCTTTGTGTTTTAATTTCTGCTTATAATAATAAAAGAAGAAAAAAAAAAATTCCTCACAAACTAAATTTTGTTTTTACTTTTACTTACTCCTCATATTTCTAAGTTAAAATTAATTAATTAAATAAATAAATACCTAGGACAAAACGAACCAAAAATGACTGAAGGTATATGGAAGACTGTTATTGCAAATCTCAATGTTCAACGCGCTTTTGGAGAAAACTAACTAACTAACTAAATAAATAAATCCATTTGTATGGAAAGTTCCTGAACTTATTTTAAAGACATTATTTAGAGCTAACAACACGTATTGATATAATGAACTTCACCTCCAGAAAGTACATGCTAAAGTAACATTTATAAAAAGCAATTAACCCTGCCAGCTTCAATCTTTTCAAGATTTTATTTTCAAGAAAATAAATCTATGATGGCATCACCAGCTGGGTAGATGGGGGTAGAGCAGTGGATGTCATCTACCTTGACTTTAGCAAGGCTTTCTATACTGTCTCCCATGACATCCTGATAGCAAAGCTGAGAAAGTGTGGGATAGAGGAGTGGACAGTAAGGTGGGTTGAGAACTGGCTGACTGGCCGAGCTCAGAGGCTGGTGATTGGCAGCACAGAGTCCGGCTGGAGACCTGTGACTAGCGGCGTTCCCCAGGGGTCAGTGCTGGGTCTGGTCTTGTTCAACATCTTGATCGACAACCTTGATGAGGGAATAGCATCTGCCCTCAGCAAATACGCCGATAACACCAAGCTGGGAGGAGTGGCTGACACGCCAGAAGGCTGTGCTGCCATTCAGCGAGACCTGGACGAGCTGGAGAGATGGGCAGGAAGAAACCAAATGAGGTTTAATAAGAGCAGGTGTAGAGTCCTGCACCTGGGAAGGAACAACCAGACGTATCAGTACAGGCTGGGGGATGATCTGCTGGAGAGGAGCTCTGAGGAGAAGTACCTGGGGGTCCTGGTGCACGACAGGATGACCATGAGCCAGCAGTGTGCCCTGGTGGCCAAGAAGGCCAATGGGATCCTGGCGTGCATTAAAAGGAGCGCGGCCAGCAGATCAAGGGAGGTGATCCTCCCCCTCTACTCTGCCCTGGTCAGGCCTCACCTGGAGTACTGTGTCCAGTTCTGGGCTTCCCAGTACAAAAAAGACGGGGATCTCCTGCAAAGAGTCCAGCAGCGGGCCACAAAGATGATACGGGGCCTGGAGCATCTCTGCTGTGAGGAAAGGCTGAGACCCGGGTCTGTTCAGCCTTGAGAAGAGAAGACTGAGGGGGGATCTTATCAATGCTTGCAAATATCTTAAGTGTGGTATTTGGCCAACCTCTCTTCAGTGGTTTGTGGGGAGAGGACAAGGGACAATAGCCACAAAATGGAGCACAGAAAGTTCAGCACCAACATGCGAAAGAACTTCTTCACAGTGAGGGTGACGGAGCACTGGAACAGGCTGCCCAGGGAGGTTGTGGAGTCTCCTTCTCTGGAGATATTCAAGGCCCGTCTGGACGCCTACCTGGGCAGTCTGCTCTAAGGAACCTGTTTTGATAGGGGGGTTGGACCCGATGATCTTTCAAGGTCCCTTCCAACCCCTTCGATTCTGTGATTCTGTGATTCTGTGAAATGCAGAAGTCTCAATAGTTTTAGAGGTACACTAATTCTGGAACTTTTCTTAAAGCATCCTGTTTCTTTCTTGTATAAAGACAAGTAAAGACAAGACATCAGGAGAGTAAGCAGTTTTCTACGATTAATGAAACATGAGTAAAGACTTCCCAGATGCTGCTGAATTCCTCTGAAAATGTAGTTTACTTTCTGTCTTTATCCCTGCTTTTTATAAGGGTTATATTAAATATGCCTCTTTGCCATTGTCTCTTCTTTAAAGTAGATGGTGGTTGTTTAATATAAATGTAAAAGTTTAGATTAAAATTTGTTCAATATCTTAGACAAGTTTATAAATTAAAGGTTTGTGGATAACCTTCAGGTGTTCATTGACATCATGGCCTGGGGATAGACTTTGTTAAGTTCTCATGTCTTTATAGGACTCTGAAGTGAATCAATTCTTAAGTTTCTAATTGCTCTGCAGTCATATTTTCAGTGACTGGAGATCTTAATCAAGATATCATTAGTCATACCCCATGGTCAAGACCAGGATGAAGTCAGAAAACATATGCTCTACTATCCAAAGGAAGCAAAAGAGCAAAGGGCAAAGCTAAAAACTTCATATAATAGTAACTCTTGGGAGCCCAGGAATCATGAGGGAAGGAACATGAAAGAAGGGACCACAAACTGGGAATCAGGATGGAATGCATCATTATTAGCACCATAGAATCTTAGAAGTGTTGAAAAAAGACCTCCAAGATCATAGTCCAACTGTTCTCCTACCACCAATATTACCCAAGAAACCATGTTTCTAAGGACAACATCCAACTTTTCCTTAAACACCCCCATGGATGGTGACTCCACCACCTCCCTTGGAAACCCATTCCAATGCCTAACCACTTCCTGAGAAGAAATTTCTCCTAATTTCCAACTTGTCCTATTGCTAGTTGCCTGCAACAAGATGCAGACCCCCAGCTCACCACAACTTCAAAAACATCCTTAAACACAAAAACTTGGAACAAGACAGAGTTTTGAGGATTTTCTCTAGCTAAGAGCTAGAGGTAGGTAGGATTCCCACACAGATGGGGAAAATATCAGTCACACTTGCAGGAATACACCTGGAATCCTGGGGAGCTAGCCATGGGCTCAGTTGTCTTGACTCATCTGCAAGGAGCTCTGAATGACTGTGCCTGACAGTGCCTATATGCAACCTGAAAAAAAAAAGAAAAAAAAAAAAGGATTAAAACTATTTTTTTTTTCTGGAAAATGCAAACCTTTACTCTAAGTTTTACTGTGATATAAGGATTCTATTTTTGTGATATAAAGGTTCTATTTTATTCCAGTCTACAAGACTTCCCATGACACAAAGACTTGCAGAAGTTTGCTGTAGGACTACTTACTACCCTTCTTCAGTGGGTTGCCATCTTTTCCACACATCTTAGGGCATCTTAGTGCCCCTGCTATTAATATGAGAAAAGCTCCCATGAATGTATTTCTCAGAATGCATCTTTTTAAGTATAGAGGAACACAGAGGAGTTGACAGTTTGGAATTGAAAGGGCTCCTTTGAGTTAAGGTTTGCAGAGTCTCTGCAGACGGGTTATATGTCACATATGAACGAGCACAGGGGCTCTGGTGGGGCAGAGCAAACCTAACTCCAACTGAGCACATTGTGCCCCTTTCCTCACACTTCTAAACATCCAGCTCTTCTTTATATATGGAAGAAGGACATGGAGGTGAATGCTTTTGGCAGGAATGGTTTTTTTGTTCCCTACACATGTACTTGGGCCTGAATCTCTGTCTTACCTTGTCTTTAGAGCTCCTGCCAGCCCTGTACCACCAACCAACCAATGAAACCCATAAGACGACAGGAATTACACTGTTATGGAGGAGATTCTGCACTAAGACACAGTTACTGCCTCAGTAAGTAAGTAAGGGTTGCATTAGGCTGTTTTTCCACGCTCTCCATCTGCATATCTGCAGGAGAATTATGCATGTGTACTATATCTGAGACCTACTTGTGTAGAAAGAGACAGTTGCATATTCAAATATGCAAAAATTAAAGAGCATCTGTTTAGGTCCCCATGGCAAATATTACGTTTTGTAACCGCATTCTTCATAGGTATCTGTATTTGTTAATCTTATTTGAAATATTCTCAATTGTTAATGTTGTTATATCCTCTTTCAGATGTTATTGTCTCAAGAAAATGTCACTTGACTGTTTCTTTCTCAGAATGGGACTGGTCTGAAGGCCTCACATGACAACTCTGATTCTCTCCACTGACCTAAATAGACTTATGACCAGAAGGCAGTGGTATTCATTCCTCTTGAAAATTAGATTTTTTTTTGTTTGTTTGCTGTTTTTCATTTTTGGCATCTCCTAGGGGAAAAAAAAATAATAATAATTATAAAAAAAAAAAATCTTTGGTTTCCCATCCAAAAATGTGACCTCAATGTGATTGTACTTTGGGCGGCAAGATTGTTCTTTGAATGCACAGAGTTATGAAACATAAGTGGTTGACATCTTCTGTACTCTCCCAAGAGTGTACTATCCACCACACTCTAGGCTAGTCTGAGGTAGATACTTCTAGTATCTACTCTCAGAGTTGCATTGTACTGTGTAAAATAATGTAATTTTGGTCAAGATCTTTGACTACAGTTCTTTCAACTCATGAGTTCATCCCAACAGTTAAGCTAAAGGCCTGCTAGCCCTCTTTCTCTTGCTCAGAGTTTTCAGAGAAGAAGTATTAGATAGCAGAGGTTAAAGGATTCCTCTCTGAGTTTGCTCAGCAATCCAAGAGAGTTTCCTGGATCCAAATCCACCAGAGTGAATTTGCCTACGTTAAGAGAGATTTGGTCTGAAACCCTGCTCTAAACCAGAGTAAATCTGAGGTTTGGCTTCCCAACCCCACTGCTGCTTCTTTGTATCTTTCCTGAGTACTGCTTTAAGTCCTAGCTTCCATTTCGACCACATTCTACAATATCTTGTCCTGTAGAACCTCAGTTATCACTTCTGGTCCGTATGTGTATTATAAATAAAAAAGAGAACTTTATTTATTTATTTGAACACTAATGTGCATTCATTTGTAGATAGATACATACAGAAACATATAATTATTTTGCTATCCATTTTTCATAGTTACATTTTAAATAAAGCTTGTGTATCAAAATATCCTCAAATTAAATGCTTGAATGTGTGATATTTATGGTTTTTTTGCAATGGACTAAAATGAACATTTCCCATTACTTTTACTAAGTAGATGCAAGAAAGGATTGCTTCAATAGTCCTAATTTTGTTTTAGAAAGAACATATAGCTCTAGGAACATCTGTAAAAGTTCTGAAGTATATATGGATGTGAATATGAATAATATACATATAACGTATATAACCTGCCATACAGCTTTTTCTGAGGAAGCTGAGTGGCAACCTCACTTTTGACTGTTTGTCAAACATCCTTTTATTACTTGCTACTCTGATATTGCAGAAAGGTGTTGTAGGAAGACTTATCTGTATTTATGCATGTGATTTTCTACATTTCCCACTTTCTAATTTTCCACTTTCAAAATCAATATATGACCAGCCTAACCAAAAGAAAATCCTCTGGGACTTATACATAATAATAGATTACTACTTTGTCTGATTTTGCAATAAATGTACAATGAATGAGAAGACTGAATGAAACATTCTTTTACTGTTCTGGGGAGGGGGAGAAAGACCACAGAGTCCGTGTTTGGAATTTATTTCCACCAACAAGAGTAGCAACAGGGGAAAAGCCTTTAAATGCCCTTCAGCAGAAACTGACAGTCAGGGGAAACAGCAGACCCTTTTGCTCACATCCTTTGCTGTAAGATGTCTAAGTATGTCAAGTCTTTCTTCTAGCTGTCAATGTCAACTTTGATCATTAATATATTTTCTTGGCAAAAAGATAATATAACCTCTTTCCTTAGAACTTTGTGCTTATGCAGTTCACATCTTTCTACTGCATTCTCAATATACTAACCCAGCTGTATTTCATTTCATTTAATAAAGTTCATTAATTAAATCAGCTCTTCTTATTGCAGAAATGTTAAGAATTAATCAAGAACCATTTTTTTTCTTATGTTAATGTACCATTTTCCCAGATAATTTCTTGCAGAAGCATTTGTAAAGGGATGTCATCTACTTTAAAATAATATTTAAAATATTTTACTTACTAGGGGATTCTGCTACTGTTATTGATGACTCTTCAAGGAGATTCTGGCAGAGCAAATATTTATATTGACAGCATAGATGTCAAACTACAACCAGCACTAACCAATGGATTAATTCTTGCTCATAGAGAGCATAATCTAGTGCCTTCTGAGATCCATTAATCTGTGTATGAAAGGAGAAGCCTTTTGCAGAACCATATAACTCACTACCTTTTTTTTGTTGTTGTTGACAGATATGGGGGTAACATTTCGTTTACCCTAGCACCAACTCAAAGAACACTGATATAAATAAGGCTGTCTAATGCTTTTGATACCCCATTTTATATTTCTTTGTTAAACTTCACCTCGTCAGGTTGAAATTTTCCATGTTAGCTGTCTGTTTCAGGCTGACCTTTTCTTAATATCAGCAAATCCAGACCAGCCATTTCTCAAAATGATGTTTTGAGGCTATATCTCCATGTTTAAGTAGCTTTAGGTTTACAGAGAAACAAAAGTAGACTCATACTTTGGAAAAGCACTCAGTTATCCCTCAGAGGATCACAGGAGCATAACACTAGTCACATACCATTTTTTATCTGTATTGAACATATTTAAGTATGGTGAAATTCATTACCTAAACCCAAGTGACATTTTCTTCACATGGAAGCTAAATCACCTATGCCAGACCCCCAGCAATTCGGTCTCCTAAGTGGAGACTGGTCCCAAGATTAACTAATTGAAAAAATTATTAGCACAGACAGGGAAAAATAAAAATAAATAAAAAATAAAAAAGGGCCTGTCTGTGCATCCTTGTCTGACCAGAGGTATGTGCATCAAAGTTGGACTACCAAAGAAAACTTCATCAGCTCCATGATGAGTGTCACTTTCCATCCCAATGGAATTTTGCATTGACAAATAATATTCTTTTTCATATCTTCAGTAGTTGAAAAGTTCTTGCATTTTCTCTGTAGAAAATATGTCTCATGAATTGAGGAAAATTACAGATATCCCTTTTCAAAAATGTATTGCCTGGTGTGCAAGTGTGTACAGGTGTGGTACAACACTAAACAAATGTCAATTGTGAAAGGAAGAAAAAATTCTACAATATATAAATACATATTAATTTAAAAGTAAGAATCAAACAAGAAAAAAAAAAAAAACTCCTCCAAGTCTTGTCTGAAAGCTTGACTAAGTAACTCCTGCTCCCTTGAACTGATAAATCTGTCAACACATCAGAGAAATCAGATTCCCAAAGAATGGATCCTTTCTTGGCAGTCTGGAGGAGATTTAAAAGTTCCAACAAAAGGGATTCGTGCAATCTTAAGCTTTGTAATAGAAGGAATGCAATAATTTCTTATACATCATTAACACACTAGAATATTCACATCAAGTTCTCTTCCATGAAGGGACAGCAGCAAACTAGAAAGGATGTTAAAAAGAAAGGTTAGCATGGTACAGTCTATAAAATGTAACTGTAGAAAGAATTCTCTAATTCTCGAAAAAGAATTACAGAAAATATCAAAGTCAAGCACTAAGTTACGATGGTGAACTGGTCAATTCAACAGCTGTTTGCCTTAAAAGATCTTAGCAGAAGATCTTTGCCTTAAAAGACCTTAGCAGAAAAAAGAGGGTTTATAATCTTTGGAAAAAAGGGCGGGCCGCTGAGGAGGACTACAAGGATGTAGCGAGGCTGTGCAGGGAGAAAATTAGAAAGGCCAAAGCTCATCTGGAGCTCAACCTGGCTACTGCCGTTAAAGACAACAAAAAATCCTTTTACAAATATATCAACGCGAAACGGAGGACTAAGGAGAATCTCCATCCTTTACTGGATGCGAGGGGAAACCTAGTTACTAAGGATAAGGAAAAGGCTGAGGTGCTTAATGCCACCTTTGCCTCAGTCTTTAGCGGCAATACCGGTTGTTCTCTGGATACCCAGTGCCCTGAGCTGGTGGAAGGGGATGGGGAGCAGGATGTGGCCTTCGCTATTCATGAGGAAATGGTTGGCGACCTGCTAAGGAGCTTGGATGTGCGCAAGTCGATGGAGCCGGATGGGATGCACCCGAGGGTACTGAAAGAACTGGCGGAGCCGCTTTCCATCATTTATCGGCAGTCCTGGCTATCGGGGGAGGTCCCAGTTGACTGGCGGCTAGCCAATGTGACGCCCATCTGTAAGAAGGGCCGGAGGGCAGACCCAGGGAACTATAGGCCTGTCAGTTTGACCTCAGTGCCAGGAAAGCTTATGGAGCAGATTATCTTGAGGGTCATCACGCGGCACTTGCAGGGCAAGCAGGCGATCAGGCCCAGTCAGCATGGGTTTATGAAAGGCAGGTCCTGCTTGACGAACCTGATCTCCTTCTATGACAAAGTGACGTGCTTGGTGGATGAGGGAAGGGCTGTGGATGTGGTTTACCTTGACCTCAGTAAGGCTTTTGACACTGTTCCCCACAACATTCTCCTCAAGAAACTGGCTGCTCGGTCTTGGACTGGCGTACGCTTCGCTGGGTTAGAAACTGGCTGGATAGCCGGGCCCAGAGAGTTGTGGTGAATGGAGTCAAATCTGGTTGGAGGCTGGTCACAAGTGGTGTCCCCCAGGGCTCGGTACTGGGGCCGGTCCTCTTTAATATCTTTATCGATGATCTGGATGAGGGCGTCCAGTGCACCCTCAGTAAGTTTGCAGATGAGACCAAGCTAAGTGCGTGTGTCGATCTGCTCGAGGGCAGGAAGGCTCTGCAGGAGGATCTGGATAGGCTGGAGCGATGGGCTGAGGTCAACTGTATGAAGTTCAACAAGGCCAAGTGCCGGGTCCTGCACCTGGGGCGCAACAACCCCAAGCAGAGCTACAGGCTGGGAGATGAGTGGTTGGAAAGCTGCCTGGCCGAGAAGGACCTGGGAGTATTGGTTGATAGTCGGCTGAATATGAGCCAGCAGTGTGCTCAGGTAGCCAAGAAGGCCAACAGCGTCCTGGCCTGTATAAGAAGCAGTGTGGCCAGCAGGACTAGGGAAGTGATTGTCCCCCTGTACTCGGCTCTGGTGAGGCCGCACCTTGAGTACTGTGTTCAGTTTTGGGCCCCTCGCTACAGGAAGGACATGGACGTGCTCGAGCGAGTCCAGAGAAGGGCGACCAAGCTGGTGAGGGGTCTGGAGAACAAGTCTTACGAGGAGCGGCTGAGGGAGCTGGGCTTGTTCAGCCTGGAGAAGAGGAGGCTCAGGGGCAACCTTATCGCTCTCTACAGTTACCTTAAAGGAGGCTGTAGAGAGGTGGGGGTTGGTCTGTTCTCCCACGTGCCTGGTGACAGGACGAGGGGGAATGGGCGAAAGTTGCGACAGGGGAGTTTTAGGTTGGATGTTAGGAAGTACTTCTTTACCGAAAGGGTTATTAAGCATTGGAACGGGCTGCCCAGGGAGGTGGTGGAGTCACCATCCCTGGAGGTCTTTAAAAGACGTTTAGATGTAGAGCTTAGCGATATGGTTTAGTGGAGTACTTAGTGTTAGGTCGGAGGTTGGACTCGATGATCTTGAGGTCTCTTCCAACCTAGAAATCTGTGTCTGTGTCTGTGTCTATCTTGGAAAAATGGATTTTAAGTCTGGAAAAGCCTGAGGGGTTGTCAGACATCCAGGCTGTTTCTAGCCTACTGTCAAACAACGGCCCTTCCAACTGAAGTTCTTAAAGCTTTTCTGAGCACCAGTTCTCCAAGGTGGAAGTAACTCTTACTACAAATTGCCCTGTACTAGACAAGGCTCTCTGGCTTCTTTTATCTTATGCCAGTTGTAGAAGAATTTGATGAAACTCATGTTTCTTGCCATAGGCTTCACAAATACTGCCAACAAAAGTAAAAGGCAACATATTGAATTTCAATAAGCTGCTGTCTCAAATGACTGTATAACCTCATTTACTGTGAAACTATCTGATTACGTTCAGCTGGACCTGACAATTCTAATTTAGGAAGAATAGTGCTCATTCATTCAATTATTTCATGATAAATGTGTGGTGGGTTTTTGTTTGTTTGTTTCTTGATTATTAAAATAAATAAGAAGGTGATTGTTCAGGAAATTGATATCTTAAATTGTGAATCACACAAAAATAGTAGATGAGCAGAAGAAACTCAAGTTTAGTATCAGCACGTTAACATGATCAGCCACAAGGAAGTCTCATTGGAGATGCTCAGACAAAATGGTAGATGTTACATGAGGACATGGAACAGATTGTCTAGAAAAGCTGTTGCCCAGAGACATCCTGGAATGGATTGCTCAGAGTTGTGGATGCTCCATCTCTGGAAGTGTTCAAGGCCATGTTTGATGAGCAACCTGATCTAGTGGAAGGTATCTCTGCCAATGGAAGATATCCCTGCCCATGGCAGGGAGTGTGGAACTGTATGATCTTCAAGATCCCTTTCATTTCAAACCAGTCAATGATTCTATGAAGTCTAACACATAGGCTGAGTCTTCAGAAGCTTCCTCCAAAAATAAGCTCTATGAACTGTGGCTATTGTAATAAGTGGTGATATCTGTGCAATTCCTGTTATGAAGAATAATGTACTACATAAAGGCAATCACAACGATACATCCTCTACATTTTTTTTTCCCATAGAATCATACAATCATAGAATATCCTGAGTTGGAAGGGACACATAAGGATCATTGAGTCCAACTTGTGGCTACACACAGGTCTACACAAAAATTCTGACCATATCACTAAGAGCATAGTCCAAACGCTTCTTAAACTCCAACAGGCTTGGTGCCATAACTATGTCCCTTAGGAGCCTGTTCCAGTGCTCGACAACACTCTCGGTGAAGAACCTTTTCCTGATATCCAGCCTGAACCTCCCCTGTCACAGCTTGATTCAATTCCCTCGGGTTCTGTCACTGGTCACTAAAGAGAATAGATCGGTGCCTGCCCCTCCACTCCCTCTCATGAGGAAGCTGTAGACCGCCATGAGGTCTCCCCTCAGCCTCCTCTTTTCCAGGCTGAACAAACCAAGTGACCTCAGCTGCTACTCGTACGTCTTCCCCTCTAGGCCCTCACCATCTTTGTAGTCCTTCTCTGGACACGCTCCAATATTTTCATGTCCTTTTTGTACTGTGGTGCTGAGAACTGAACACAGTACTTGAGGTGAGGCCGCACCAGCGCAGAGTAGAGCAGGACAGTCACTTCCCTTTACCGACTAGCAATGCCATGCCTGATGCGCCCTAGGACACGGTTGGCCATCCTGGCTGCCAGGGCACACTGCTGGCTATTGTTCAGCTTGCTATCAACTAAAACCCCCAGATCCCTTTTTGCAGGGCTGATCTCCAGCATCGCATCCCCCAGTCTGTACAGATAGCCAGGGCTGCCCCTTTCCAGGTGCAGAATCCAACACTTGCTCTTGTTAACCTTCATCTTATTGGTGATTGCCCAGCTCTCCAATCTGTCCAGATCTCTCTGCAAGGCCCTTCCAACTTCAACAGAGTCAACGACTCCTCCAAGTTTAGTATCATCAGCAAATTTGGTCAAAACACCTTCTAGTCCTACATCCAAACCATTTATGAAAACATTGAGAAGAACTAGCCTTAAAATGGAGCCATGGGGGACCCCATTAGTGACAGGTCGCCAGCCTCATATAACCCCACTTACCATAATTCTTTGAACCCTAACCGTCAGCCAATTGTTCATCCATCGTATTAAGTGTTTTTTTTTTCTATCTGTATGCTGGACATTTTGTCCAGTAGGATCCTATGAGAAACTGTATCAAAAGATTTACTGAAATCCGAAAAGATTACATCAGCTGGCTTCCCTCGAATGACTAGATGGGTGATCTTATCATAAAAGGAAATCAAATTTGTCAAACAGGACATACCTTTTGTGAACCCATGTTAGCTGTGACCAGTGACTGCATTATCCCCCAAGGGCACTTCAATAACTTCAGGGATAATCTTCTACATAATTTTACCAGGCACTGACGTGAGACTGACAGGTCTGTAGTTACCAGGGTCTTCTTTCTAGCTTTTCTTAAAAACTGAGACCACATTTGCCCACCTCCAGTCAACTGGGACATCTCCAAACTCCCAAGACTGTCGAAAAATAATTGAGAGAGGCCCTGCGATGACATCAGCCAGCTCTCTGAGCACCCTGAGATGAGTTCCATCCAGACTCATGGACTTGTATGGATGCAGGTGGAGCAGCAAATCCCTCACACTCGTTCCGGGTTGGCTGGGAGTTTATCATTCCCACTGTCATGGTCCTCCAGCTCAGGGCACCCAGGGTCCTGAAGCCCATCATCGGCATTGAAGACAGAGGCAAAGAAGGCATCAAATGCCTCTGCTTTGCTTATGTCCTTGTCTGTGAGGTTAACATCCCCATCAAGCAGTGAACCTATGTTTTCCCTAGTCCTCCTTTTTCTGTTCACATATTTTAAAAAGCCCTTTTTATTTTCTCCCAAAGAAGACTTCTCCTCCAAAGAAGACTTCTTCTCCAAAGAAGTTTTCCTTCTTTCACCGAAAAATTTAAACTCAATCGCTTCATGGTCACTATGACCAAGATGGCTGCCAATTGCCACCTCCCCCACAAGACCTTCTCTGTTCTGCAGCATCAGATCTAGGAGGGCACCTTTCCTAGTTGGCTCCCTTAGCACCTGCACCAAGATATCACCGAAGTGCTTTAGGAACCTCCTGGACCTGCTTGTGTCATCTGTGTGATATTCGCAGTTGACATCTGGCAAGTTGAAGTCCCCCATAAGGACAAGAGCAGTTGATCTCGAGGTATTTCTTAGCTCCTTAAAGAATAATTCAACGGTGTCATCATCCTGTCTGGGTGGTCTGTAATAGAATCCCACAATGATGTCCCCTTTATATGTTTCTCGTAATCCTTACGCAGAGGCTTTCCACTTTGCCATTTCCAGCTGCAAGTTCCACACAGTCCAGCCCTTCCTTTACGTACAGCAGCACCCCACCTTCTTGCCTGCCCTGCCGGTCCTTCCTGAGGAGTCTGTAACCATGTATTGCAACAGACCAGTCACAGGACTCATCCCACAATGTTTCGCTTATGCCAATGATATCGCAGCTCTGGGAGTGGGCCAAGACTTCTAGCTCACCCAGTTTATTCCTAATACTGCATATGTTTGTGTAGAAGCACTTCAAATGCGCCCTGTTGTAGGCAGCACCTCATGGAGCAGACCGAAGTACCTCAATAGCACACAGTCCCTCTGATTCTGGCACGCCATCCATTAGCTTATCACCGGTGGGCCTGTTTTTATCCCTTTCCCCCTCTGAATCTAGTTTAAAGCCCTATCTATCAACCCCGCTACCTCATGGACAAAAATCCTTTTACCCCTCTGAGAGAAGTGCATCCCATCTGATGCCATCAGGCCTGGTGTCATACAGACCTTCCCGTGATCAAGAAACCCAAAGTTCTGCTGGTTGCACCAGTGTCGAAGCCAAATATTGATGAGCCGAGTCTGCCTGTAAACATTGATCCCTCCCATCAGAAGGGCAGAGGCAAACATGACCAGAGAAAGAGAGAGAGAGAAAGAGAGAGAGAGAGAAAGAGAGAGAGAGAGAGAGAGAAAGAGAGAGAGAGAAAAAAAGAAAGAAAGAAAGAAAAAGGAAGGAAGGAAGGAAGGAAGGAAGGAAGGAAGGAAGGAAGGAAGGAAGGAAGGAAGAAAGGAAGGAAGAAAGAAAAAGGAAGGAAGGGAGGACGGAAGGAAGGAAGGACGGAAGGAAAGAAGGAAGGAAGAAAGAAAGGAAGAAAGGAATAAAGGAAGGAGGAAAGAAAGAAAGGAGGAAGAAAGAAAGAAAGAAAGAAAGAAAAAGAAAAAGAGAAAGAAAGGAAAGAAAGGAAGGAAGGAAAGAAAGAAAGAAAGGAAAGAAAGAAGGAAAGAAAGAAAGAAAGAAAGAAAGAAAGAAAGAAAGAAAGAAAGAAAGAAAGGAAAGAAAGAAAGAAAGAAAGAAAGAAAGAAAGGGAGGAAGGAAGGAAGAAAGGAAGGGAGGAAGGGAGGACAGAAGGAAGGAAGGATGGAAGGAAAGAAGGAAGAAAGAAAGAAAGGAAGAAATAAAGAAAGGGAGGAGGAAAGAAAGAAAGAAAGAAAGAGAAAGAAAGAAAGAAAGGAAGAAAGGAAGAAAGGAAGAAAGGAACAAGGAAAGAAAGAAAGAAAGAAAGAAAGAAAGAAAGAAAGAAAGAAAGAAAGAAAGAAAGAAAGAAAGAGAAAAAAAGAAGGAAAGGAAGGAAGGAAGGAAGGAAGGAAGGAAGGAAGGAAGGAAGGAAGGAGGGAAGGAAGGAAGGAAGAAGAAAGAAAAAGAAAGGAAGGAAGGAAGGAAGGAAGGAAGCAGAAAGAAAGAAAGGAAAGAAAGAAAGAAAGAAAGAAAGAAAGAAAGAAAGAAAAAGAAAGAAAGAAAGAAAGGAAAAGAAAAGAAAGATAAGAAAGAAAAGGAAAAAAATGGAAAAATTAAAAAAAATAGAAAATTGAAAAAGAGAAAGAAAAAAAGAAAAAGAAGAAAAAGATGAAAAGAAAAAGAAATTTATAAAAAAGGTAATTAAAAATGTATTTTTAGCATTAATTTTCTACAGTCACTAGTGAACACCATATTTACGTGTTGTTGTAAACTTCTAAATTTAAGTTCTTTCATTGGACGAGGAACAAAATATCAGTGTTTTTTGTTATTGTTTGTTTTTGTTTTTATTTTTGTATATGTTTTTATTAATACTAGGCTGATGTAGCTGTAAAATCTCGAAAATAAAGTACCCAAGAAAACTGAATTATTTTTATTGGTAGTCCATAATTTGAAAGTAATATTAATGATAGTTTCTTGAAAGTATCAGAGAACTTTTATCTTTGAATGAGTACTTATAAAATGCTCCAGCAAAGCAGACTGATGATCCAAGTAAAAAACTTGCATGAATGTAATCAGGAATTCAACGATTTCCAGATCTGAAATGCAGGTGGCAAGACGTAGCACACCTATCTTCTATTTCTCCTCATTCCATTTATTCCTGCTTCATCACTCTTTTACACTGCATGATCTCTAATCTCATCCCCATATTTGCAGAAGTCAATTAAAAGTGAAGTTGAAGAAGTTGATTAAAAAATGAAGTATTATACCAGAGCCCATTACCTGCAGAGTTCAACTTTTGAAGGGTCTCTTTTTGGTACTCTCTCTGCTCACAAAAAGAAAATATTTTTTCTTTTTCTCTCTGTCTCTTTCTGTCTCTCTCCTCTGTGCTCTGTTTCTCTCATTGTCTGCATTTTTCCTGCTATGCTTTGTGACTCTGCCATTTCCCTGCCCTCTAACACCTCTACTCTTTACTTCATCTTTATGCACATACAAATACCCACAAAGACCACTTCAGAACTGATGCCAGAAGTTTTCAGGATATCTCTTATCATAACCAGACAGCAAGAACTCATATTAAGTCACTTTAAATGGAATTCCTTATTGAAAATCCACAATTCAAACATGCTTTGACCATAATTATGAGCCACTAGTGAGCATCTTTCACTCTACAACAGCACCATATGGTATCTCTCTATCCCATAGTAATGTATTCAGTGTGAAATTTCAAGCTTCTTTATTCCTCTCTGCTTATAGCACTCACTAATCTTTACATGAATACACGCCTTCATTTATATGTGATATCCATTTTGTCTTTTCATCTTCTGCGTCATATATCCCAACCTCCCTCTTGTTTTTCTTGTAGTACATATCAAAAGGTATACATGGCAGCAAAAATGCATCCTTTACACCTTCCATCATTTCACTTAGCAACTGTTCACACTCAATAAGTTTTTTTCCCAAAAAAAAAACATCTTGAACTCCATAATCTAAAACACCCATTGGTTGTGTATACATCTGTATCATTATTGTAATGATGCCAGGTGGAAGATACTGGAAAAATGGAAACACCAGGTGCAGAATAACAAAGCAGAAAAGAGGACTAAAACTACCACAAAACAATCAAATTAAATTACCTTTGCTAACAATATCAAACAAGTATTGTACTGTCAGTCATCCTCATCATTCAGTCTTCTTTCCAGGACTGTGTATCTGCAGGCAAGGATTAAAGTCTTAACATGTTGTAGAATCTATACACAATCTATTATTTCTCTGATGCAAAGTATGCTAGTATTTCACATGGTTAAATTCAAACAAGTCATTTGAAAATGAAAGTAGCATTGAAGTAGAAAATTCTGCCTATAATGGTGTAAATGCCTCACTGCAATGAAAGATCTTCTGACACTAAGATGTTCTCCTACTGAACCAAACATTCCCCTTTTCAATGTCATAGAGCCTTCTTTTGTAAACTTGCCTAAATAGTCTCATGAAATGAATGCTTAATCTCACAAATTACACAACATATATGTAAATATGGCAAATTTATAATTGGTAGTAATGTTCTTTTCGCTTTTAAATTCCTAGAGTGTTTTATTTTGTATGTCTTAAAGAGGGTTTGCTATTTTTCAGGTACTAGGTTTCAACTGTGAACACATTTTCAGTTTACAATTTACCTGTGTAGGCTGTAGTCCATCGATGTAATCTGCATGTCTATTTCTCACTCTTCTTTCTGGAGAACTACTGACACCACTGAGTGGATTGTCAGCTGAATTATTCCAGTTACGCACAACTTACTGCCAGGTTTTCTTTTTTCCTTATATCAGTCAGGCAGTGTCAGTAACACACTATGACACAGAAGTATACATAATGAAATTACATGTTGCTCACATGTTGGGTAGGGCATTGGAACATATGTCAGGATGTATTATGGGCTATAGTTTTTGAGAGGTTGTATTATGAATGTGTTTACTCTGACAATATACAGTTTGTGTCAGGAAATATATGAACAAAAAGACAGTCTTCTGCCTGCATAATTTCTGAATGTATAAACTGTTCCATAAGATGCATAACCTGAGGATCAGTTTTAATTTTAGTTTTATAAGAACAACAAAAAAATATATATAGCACTTAATAGTTTCCAGATTCCCTGTAGACCATCCATTTCCATACGTTATGTTTATTAAATATTTTTTAAACATCATGGTTTATGTATTTTTTTAATGTAAAAATGAGGCAATAATATATATCCTGTATGCCATTTTGGTAAAAATAGATATTTGGTGATAATTCATTTAAGCCTATTAAATAAACATTTGAAAATTAAATTTCCCTGCAAAATAGAAAGAGTATTTTCTATTACTGAAAGTATTAAGTATATTAAACTGTTACTGTTACAAAAGCACCAGTATACTCATTGTTAAACTTAACACACTTTAATTAAAAAAAAATAATAATAATAATAAAAACAATTGCCACCTTCATATATACAAGTTGATAAGGCTAACTGGAATCAGTAGACAGATCTAAATATTGAAATTTTTAAAAATAAATAAATAAATAAAATAAAAATCTGTCTGTGGAGCTATGTTATCTGTATGTCTAAGAACTTGATGAAGATATTAATTTATTCATTTCCTCCTTACCCATTATTATCACACTGTGCTCACTGAGTAGAAACTGTTGGATTCATCAGTATTAGAACTCAGTAAGTTTGACCTACCTCAGTTTTTCTGAAAAAAAAAAAAAAAAAGCTTTCAGAAAAATATTTGAAAATTGTATATTTTTGCCCAAGACACTTTGTGAGTTATTACAACTTTTTCAATGAATGCATGTGTATAAATATCTTGAAGTAAATATTGTTACATTTGACTCCATTTAACTCAATGCCAGCTTTTACATAAACACATACAGTTAACTTTTATTTTTTACTGACATTCTTAATATATAATCAAGCTAATTTTTAGAAATCTGTTAGAGATATTTGCTCCCAGACAGATTTTTTTTTCCAGGTTTCAGCCTGCAGCAGATTTTTGTGGCAGATTCCTGAAAACACAAATTTCTAAGAGAAATGCTGACACAACCTTCATTCCTATATAGTAGTGTGAACTCGCCACTGTAATAATTAAGCAATTAGGCATGACAGAGAACGTGAGTTTCCTGAGTTAATCACACCCCTGGGGTATTACAAGTCATGATCCAGAGATAAGTGTTTCTAATCCCCCAAGGGTGTGATTATCTTATGATAACCACACCCCCTGGAGGAGATTTATAAGTCACATAAAAATCTTCAGTGTAAAGTAAAAAGTGCTTGTGTTGCAAGAGTAGGAAAAAGTCTGGATATAGACAGTGCTTTGTGTCTCCCACAAATTAATGAAGAACTGCAATGTACAGTGCCAATTCATAGAGTTACCCATCAATCTAAAACATTTTACTGGGGAGTATATATGAGTAAATTACTGTTGTCTTTCTCCAACCCCTACTACAGTAAATACTGATTTGAAACTTTTGAGACAATCCCAAAACTAAAAATGTAATCTCCATTTGAGACTTTTATACCTCCAGGTTATAACAAGAAAGGTCTTCCCAAATGTTATTTCCAATTCCATTGCAAAATACATGCATTGCACAAGATAGCAAATTAAGTACTATTTGTGACTTATTTCTGAAACTCATGCTCAGGAGCTCTACTGAACTGCAGAAAGAAATAAATTCATTTTCATGAGTCTAAAAGTAAATAATGTAGTTACTTCAAGTCGTACAATTGTTAGATCTTAAAATAGCCTCATCTAGTGTGAGACCAAAGGAAGTTGGTTGTTCTTTGGTTTGGATTTCAATGACACTAGAAGTTAAGAAACGTTGATAAATGGGGAAATTAAAAATTATTTGCAGTTCTTAGGCATAGATATAGTGTAATAGCTACTAGGTTACCTCCTGGTTACTTCTCCACACAAATGGATATAGAGAAACCTTAATTATGATTTGCGGACTTGTAGTTTTACACTGTTTCAGTGTAGCTTTGGTACCTCATGTACTTTCTGACAACCTCGGAGTTTGGAAACTGGAATGGAGGGTAACTGTCCTTCTCAAAAGTATATGAAATTTTCTAGTTACCGTACAACTCCATGGGAAAACACAGAAAGAAGAAACTAGGATTCCTCTTAAACTTATTTGAATTCCAGCTAAAAAATAATAATACATACATTGAGTTGACAAGCTCTTTAACAAAGAAGACCAATTTGTACTCAGTATATAATGATATTCCTTATTGATTGATTAATAACAGGATTTTGTTGGTGATCATAATCAGGATTCATTTTCTTAGTTATGATATATATTTAAACTACTTTATTAGTTCATGTGTCTCACTATAACTTCCCTTGCATTGCCTTGTAAAGCTTTTACAGAACTGCTTATCAATATCACTGCTAAGCAGAAAAAGAACAGTTTAACTCAGAGTGATCACAAAATGAAACTCTTGATCATATTTCATTATAATTATAGTGTTAGACTTAAAGAGGCAATGCAAGGTGATGAAGTTTGTGGTCACAGGCAACATTTTCTTAGCAAAATAACTAAGATTCAGTACAAAGGAAGAGATTTTTTATTTTTTATTTTTATTTTTTATGAGATATAATTAGACAGAAAGACATGGTAGACTTCTGAAATGATGAAAATAATTCTAATGGAAAGCTTTTAGGAAATCATATAAAATGTTTTGTTCCTTTCCAGGAGTTTACAGGGTACACCGAGAAATTCTCTAATCATCTTGTCATCATCTAATCATCTATATACATAGCTATACCACACCCATAGAGTTCCCTCACTTCTCATTGTACGTGTTGCCATAGTCTCTTTCTGATTCCCCGTGGAAATGGCATTCATTCAAAATTCTTTTCTTTGTTTTATTAAATGTTGCCAGCCAGCCTTCACATCCAGGGTTTACCTAAGTATTGTTAGATCTCTAAAATAAAACTGTTAGGATACATCCTTTCGTATCCATGCACTCAAATGAAGCTTTCAGGTAGATCTGCACTTCTTAACCCTACTAGTACACTTACCTTTTTCTTCTACCTTCCTCTTTGCAAAGTAGTTGCTTTGGCTGAGGGAAAATGAAAGATGTGGAAGAAATGTTGGAAACAGTAGAGAAAAAAAAAATAAAGATTTTGTTAAACAGTATGTTTATGGAAGATTTATGGAAGATTTTAGTAAGTCAAAAGTAGGAAAATTAAGTTGCTTGTTGCTTCTAGTGTCTTTTAAATCAAATTTTATTGATCAGATTTGTACCCAAACTGACTATGTATATATTTATTTGGAAATTATAGTGAGAAAATAACTTTGGCTGAGGGAAAATGAAAGATGTGGAAGAAATGTTGGAAAAAGTAGAGAAAAAAAAAAATAAAGATTTTGTTAAACAGTATGTTTTATTTAAGCCTTGGAAGCAAAAGCAGAAAGAGACCAGTAGCTGAAAGATAAATTTTACAATGCAGAAACATCATTCATTTTAGAAACATTTTTTGCTTGAATTTCTGTATAATATGTCAGTTATCTAAATCCAGAAGAAAATAACAATAAAGGAAGATGTGCCTAGAAAACTTTTTCATATCTGTAAAGTAAGAGCAGCTCTCACCATGTTGAAGAGATGGAACAAACTATCATTATTTTGAAAGCTTGCCAAAATGACCTCTCTATGTTTAAAAATACAGAGTTTATTCAGTTCACATCTCTTCTCAAAGAGGAAAACGTTATTAAACTCCAAGATCAGATCAAAACCAACCTTGCATTGAGTTCACCACTCCCCATATTTTAATTCACTTGTGATGGACTTCATAAATAGACTCCAGACAAGCTTTATACAACTTGCAGTTAAGAGAAGTCAAACTGTTGGAAGCCAGTATGGAGTTTAATCTCCTTTGTGAAGGGTGGATGCAGTTTTTAAATAAAGGATTTTTTATTTTTATTTTTTAACATTTAAATCACTTAAAATATTTTCATTATTCGTTACTTGATATATTCATTACACTGCTATTCATCATAATGGATTTAACAATAGAAAATGTTTTTATTTAAATAAACGGATGCTTTTAGAACTACAAAAGAACATTGATATAACCATTAAACTCAGTTTTTAATCTACAGGTAAAACAATTCAGCCTTTTTAGTCCCTTTCTGAAAAGACCACCGGAAATGTAATTGTCTGCCAGGGAATTTCAAACATTCTTAGCGTTGATATTGTTGTTTATTGGCACTTGACTAAAAGCAGACTTATTCTGCAAACTAAAAATCATAAACTATCTGTGGGAGCTCTGACCAACTTGGGTAGCTTCCTACCAAAATAAATGATATACGTCATATGGTTTAACCTTGCAGGCAGCTTAGTACCACATGGTCAGTCATTCATTCTCCCCAGGTGGGGTGGAATAGTGGATTGGAAAGGTAAAAGTGAGAGGACTCACGGGTTGAACTCATGGGTTGAGTTCTTTCAGACGGTTTACCATGTAAATGAAAAGCTACAAGCACAAGTAAAGCAAAACAAGAAATTCATTCACTGCTTCCCATTGGCAGTCAGGTCTTCCAGGAAAGCACAGCTCATCATGTGTAATGGTTTATTGGGAAGACAAGCACCATGATTTCCGATAGTATTCCTTTCCCCTGCCCCTCCTCCTTCCCTGCCTCCCTCCCTTCCTCCCTCCCCTCTTCCTTACCCCAGCTTTTATTGCTGAGCAAAGTGCCATATGCTATGGCACATCCCTCTGGCCAGTTTGGGCCAGCTGTCCTTGTTCTGTCTCCTTTCAGCTCCTGGTGCACCCCTAGCCTCCTCACTGGCAGGGCGGCATGAGAAGCTGAAAAGTCCTTGGCTCTGTGTAAGATCTGTTCTGCAACAGCTAAAACATTGGTGCGCTAAAATCCAAAACTCAGCACTGTGTCTTAAAAAAACAAAAAACAAACAAACAAAAACTCCATCCCAGACAAAACCATGATAACACATCAGCTTATTATAGCACATACAGTACAGTATACAGTACTGTACTGACTTTAAATTTATGCATGAAAATTTGTAATTCTGGAAAAATAGCCAAATAAAAGTTTCTAACATTGTATTGGACATCTTGTAGATATCTAGAGAGATAACTGACATTTCAACTTTTCATAGATTTCTGATGCTGCTGCCGTTATTATGGTTTTCATTATTGGCTCATTGACATAAATGCAATTTAATACCATACCCAGAGAAACTTAAGTCAAACACAACAGAAGTATTACTTGATTATCTACCGTTTGACAAGATTACTACAGTGGTTTTGGAAGCAACATTCACTGACTGAGATTTTGAGAATGACTTTGGTTTGATTTGTACACTCTTTCGAGCCTGCCATGGCTGACTGGAGATGTCAAATTTTAGGCTGACACATGTATCAATGAAGACAGTATAATAAAACAATCCTCAACTTAGTTTCAAATGAAGCACTTTTCTGCAAGATGTTCTTGACTTTCTGGGCAATATATCTCAGGGCTCCCGCAATCTTGTTGCTTCCGGTAATGGATATAGGTCATGCAACACTCCACTACACTGCAGCTGTGGTCTTCCCTTCAGCGTGAAGAGATTTGCCTGTTCAGAAGATTTATTCCAGTGCTTGATAGTTCCTCTCAGAAGCAAAGCACCCCACAGGTAAACTGTAGTCTATTCTGTGGCTATATCTACCTAGCACTGCACTACAAACTGTAAGTATAGCATTAACCTAATTGAAGCTGATTAAATGTTGCAGATACTAACACAAATATCATGACAGTTTTGGACATCACTTTAAGCTGCCTAGTATTCTTTAATGAGAATGACTATTCCTGGAGTATCCAAGTGGATTCTAAAAAATGCACAAAATCACCCCTGCATGTTGCTAGTCTCCCATTTATCAAAACCAGGAAGAAAACCCTGACTCTGCTGAAGTCTGCTGAACTTCCATAAACTAAAAATTCATATCATATGAATGAGATATAACTGTATCTGAACAAATATGCGTGTTTAAAACAATGCTGGTTATTTCAGAATCAATAATAAGCACAAAATAATATTTCATATAATGTTATGAGTTATATTATGTGCCGAATAATGTTTGTAATTATTTACAACACAATAATAGGCTTCCAGGTAAGTTTTGCTTTTACCTATCCTCAGTAATTCTTTTGAATTACTTTTTTCTATCCTCTTTTGAATTACTTTTTTCTATCCTCTTTATTTTGTTCTTGCTCTCTTTCCCGTTCTTTCCCTCTCTACTCTGCGCTGGTGCAACCTCACCTCAAGTACTGTGTGCAGTTCTTGGCACCACAGTACAAAAAGGACATGAAAATATTGGAGGGTGTCCAGAGAAGGGCTACAAAGATGGTGAAGGGCCTAGAGGGGAAGATGTATGAGGAGCAGCTGAGGTCACTTGGTTTGTTCAGCCTGGAAAAGAGGAGGCTGAGGGGAGACCTCATCGTGGTCTACAACTTCCTTGCAAGTGGGAGTGGAGAGGCAGGTGCCGACCTATTCTCCTTAATCACCGGTGATAGGACCAGTGGGAAAGTTCAAGCTGAGGCAGGGTAGGTTTAGGCTGGACATCAGGAAGACGTTCTGCACTGAGAGGGTGGTTACACACTGGAACAGGCTCCCCAGTGAAGTAGTCACTGCACCAAGCCTGCCTGAATTTAAGAAGTGTTTGGACTGTGCACTTAGTCACATGGTCTAAAATTTTGGGTAGACCTGTGTGGTGCCAGGAGTTGGACTCGATGATCCTTATGGGTCCTTTCCAACTCGGGATATTCTACGATTCTATGATACACATCACATCTTATCTACGTAAGTATTTGGATTCCAAGCCATCATTTTGCATTAAGCTGTGTCATATCAAAATTTTACATTAAATCATGTTGCCACGTACAGAAAAATCAATGCCTTTCCAGACCAGATTCCCATAAAACACCTCTACAACCAAATCTGTCAAAGATTAATATTCGCTTTCAGATTTTTTTTTTTTTTTCCCAGTAACTAAAATGGTGACTGGGTAAGACATTAAAAAGACATTAGAAAGACATTAGAAAGACAGTATGCATTTGGTATATCATACCAAGGTGTTTTAAACTGCCTTACCTGGAACTTTCTAATTTACTTGCACCAATTTCCATCAAATCTTTCTTGGGCTGACATGATTATTGGTCCTAAGATTGGGACAGACACTGAAATGGAAACTCAGAACCAGTAGATTCAATAATTACTAGCACAATGTCGCAAACAAATGAAAAAAAAGTGTTTGTTAGTGTCCTGGTTTCAGCTAGGATAGAGTTAATTTTCCTCCTAGTAGCTGGTAGAGTGATGTGTTTTGGATTTAAGATGAGAATAATGTTGGTATCACACAGATGTTTTAATTGTTGCAGAGCAATGCTTACACTAAGCCAAGGACTTTTCAGCTTCTCACTCTGTCCTGCCAGTGGGCAGGCTGGGATTGCAGCGGGAGCGGGGAGGAAACAGACCCAAGACATCTGACCCAAACTGGCCAAAGGGGTATTCCATACCATCTGACGTCATGCTAAACAATATAAAGGGGTGGCTGGCCGGGATGGGGGGACCGGCTGCTCGGGGATAGCTGGGTATCGGTCAGCAGGTGGTGGGCATTTGAATTGTTCATCAGTTGTTTATACACATTATTGGTAGTAGTACTATTATCATTATTGTTATTATTTTCTGTTCTTTTCTTTCCTAATAAACTGTCTTTATCTCAACCTGCAGGCGTCATTTTCCTGATTCTCTCCCTCATCCCAGAGAGAAAGGGGGGAGGGCGAGCGAACGGCTGTGTGGTGCTGAGCTGCCAGCCAGGTTAAACCTCAACAGTTAGCTTTCTGTCACTGTCATGTTGCTGTTATACCATAAGTAGGTATTAAGTGCAGACCTAAATATTCATTATAGTCCTCTAAACACATTGTACTGTCAAGCTCTAAGAAACATAGCAGTTTCTGGTTCAAGAATTATGGAAGAAGAGTAGGGGAACCTATGGCCTAAGAACTGTTCCAATATTTCTTTCAAGAAGGATGTGTGGATGTGTGGCTCTGTTTCGTATTGTATGCCCTTGAAAGTCAGTACAGGCACCAGAATCCATAGGTCTTCCTGCAACTGGATGAGGTCCAAGTAAAACAACAAAGTCCCTTTCTTTTGAGGATATTGTCTCATTCAACCTACTCTAATTAAATGAAGTTAATGGATTTCACAAGCTATTTTGTCTACTTTCTCTTTTTGGTCTCTCTTCCTTTCCCTCAGTATAAGACAGAAAGTGGGTGTGTGATTAATAACATTAATTAGGATTAACCAACTTTCTCTCCACTCCTAACTGCATGAGCATTGCTAATGAGATGCAACCAGAAAAATAAAATTAACCAAGTACTTTGTTCAGAATACTTTCTTCTTCACTTCTGGTCATAAACTGAAGTCTACTTTAAATTCAAGATAAAGACAACATTGAGGAACCACAACATCTGTCTCCTAAGTTCAATAGAAAAGACTGGACTGTCCAAATGGAGCTATCAAGAAAACTAGGGAGATCAACATCCAAGTAAGAAAAACAGAAGAGAGGTCAGGGAAATACCATGAATAACACGCAAAGGTCAGTGGGAGAAGTAAAGATATGCCTGGAAAGAAGTGAAGAAAAAAAAAATGTGAAAGGATAGCAAACTAAGAGAAAGAAATAGAAGGCATAAAAGAGTAGTGAAAAAAAAAAAAAAAAAAAAAAAAAAGAGGAAGGAAAACTGTTTTATTAAAATTGTGTTACACAAGGGAGCTGACACAATACTGGCACTAGGTTCAAAAAAGGTGAAACCATTGACAAGTTTAAAATAATGAGTTTCTCTCATATTATATTATCATAATAATAATAATTTATCTCTAGAAACCCCTCTCTGGCTGCCACAGCAAGCCTACTCTTTTCTGTTTCTACTTCTGCTCAACATGTCAGTCACGAGACCTGGATACGCTATATAAGACATTGTGAAAACTCCTATATCCTTGTACAATGTAACACAGGTTAAGGCAGGGATGTACTATTAGCCAACATCAACCCCAAGAAATGTGTTTAGACTGGACTAAAACAAGGTGAGGCTCCTAATGCACAGCAAAAAGAGGCTGAGATCTGTTACCTTGTGTGTAGGCAAAAGAGCTATGTGGGACAATAGGGCCAGTGGAGGGCAAAGCTTGCTGAAAGCTATTTTGAGCAACTCTTTAAGGAAGCAGGTTATGTTTTAATAACTGATTGTGCCTAAATGGACTGTTGTCCATCCAAACAGAAACATCATTGTGAAGTGAACAGTCTTTCCTCCACTTCCTGGTCTTCAAGGCAGTGGGTAAGAAAAAGAATGGGGTTATAATTATAGTCCAATGTTATCCTTTACTCCTAGGGCTCTGAGGATGTCCAGTGTCATCTGAGGAGGCTTCAATAAACAAGTAAAAAATAGCAAAAAATAATGTCAGTAATCTCTCAGTGATTATGGGGTCCCAGATTAAAACATCATGGACTCAACTCTGGCAGCAATGACTTGATTGCATTTGAAGCCAAAGTTTCTAATAACAAGACACTCGCAAGATATTGCCTAAGGAAATTGTAGTGTTTCAAAAGAAACTCTAACATAGGGGATAGAACATGAGTACTTTCAGGACAGTCCTAAGTATAATTGATTCAGTACTGGCAGAGGGATGAATAAATTATTCTTCTCAGTCCCTTCAAGGAGCTAGAAGCCTCTGCCCAGTCCCAAAGCTATGGCATCATTGGCATAAGCAAAACCTGGTGGGAAGAGGCCTGTGACTGGTGTGTTGCAATGGATGGTTGCAGGCTCTTCAGTAGGGACAGGTAGGCCAGGCGAGGTGGGAGGGTGGTGCTCTATGTAACAAAGGCACTGGACTGTATGGAGCTTAAAGTTGGCCACAATGTGGTTGAGAGTCTCTGGGTGAGGATCAAAGAACAAGCAAATAAAGGGCATAGCTGAGATAAACAAGTCCAGGAGATTCCTGAAGCACCTTAAAGATAACTTCTTGGTACAAGTACTAAGGGAGCTGACAGGGAAGGGTGTCCTCCTAGACCTGTTGCTTGTAAACAGGAAGGGTCTTGTGGGTGAAGTTGTGATAGGTGGCCACCTTGGCCATAGTGAACATGAGGTAGAGGAGTTTGAAATCTTTGGCAATAGGAGAAAAATTGCCACCAAAACTTCAACCCTGGATATGGGGAGAGCAAATGTCAGACTGCTCAGGGAACTTGTTACCAAGGTCCCCTGGGAAACTGCTTTTAAAGTCATTGGGGTCCATCAGTGATGATCGGTTTATATGTAACACCTCCTAAGAGCCCAGGAATAGGAAATTCCAGAATGTCAGAAGTCAAGCAGGAGGGGCAAATGCTGGCGTGGCTGAGCAAGGATCTTCTTCAAGAGCATAAAAGGAAATTGTATGGCTGCTGGAAGCAAGGTCGGGAGACATGGGAGGACTACAAGAATGCTACTCACCTTTTTCGGGAGAGAATTTGTGTGGACAAGGCTCAATTAGAGTTGAAGCTGGCCAGTGGTTTGGGAGGACCAAGATGGAGTGTTGTGACTGAAGGAACGATAAACTCCCAGTCAACCCTGAACTTGTGGGGGACTTGCTGCTCCACCTGGATGCATATAAGTCCATGGGGCCTGATGACATTCATCCCAGGGTACTCAGAGAGCTGGCTGATGTCATCATGAGACCTCTCTCAATTATTTTTCAATGGTTTATGAATCTGGAGAGGTCCCAGTTGCCTGGAAGCTGGTAAATGTGGTCCCAATTTTCAAGAAAGGCAAGAAAGAGGATCGTGGCAATTACAGGCCTGCCAGTCTCACTTCAGTGCCTGGAAAAATTATGGAAAAGATTATTCTGGGAGGTATTGAAAAATACCTGAAGGACAACACAGTCATTGGTCAGAGCCAACATGGGTTTACTAGGGGAAGGTCATGTCTGACAAACTTAATTTCCTTTTATGACAAGATCATCCAGCTAGTTGACCAAAGGAAGCCAGTTAATGTAGTCTTCCTGGATTTCAGTAAATCTTTCAATACTTTCTCTCTCAGTATTATTCTGGATAAAATGACCATAATACTGTTAGATAAAGGCATAATAAGATGGGTGAAATAAGACGGTGTCTGATGTCTGATGGGTCAGGCCAAGAGGGTTCTTGTAAATGGGATTAGATCAGACTGGCAACCTGTCACTAGTGGGGTTCCCCAGGGCTCCATTTTAGGACCAGCCCTCTTCAATATTTTCATAAACAATTTGGATGTAGGATTTGAAGATTTTTTGAGCAAGTTAGTGGATGATTGGGTGGAGCTGCTGACTCCATCGAGGTTACTGAGGCCTTGCAGAGAGATCTGGACAAATTGGAGAGCTGGGCAGTCACCAATAAGATGAAGGTTAGCAAGAGCAAGTGTTGGATTCTGCACCTGGAAAGGGGAAACCCTGTTTATACATACAGACAGGGGGATGAGATGCTGGAGATCATCCCTGGAGAAAGGGGTCAGGGGTATTGGTCAGCAGCAAGCTGAACAATAGCCAGCAGTGTGCCTCAGCAGCCAGGAGGGCTAACTGTATCCCAGGATGCATCAAGAATGTAATTGCTAGCCAGTTGAAGGATAGGATTGTCCTGCTCTGCTCTGCACTGGTACAGCCTCACCTCAAGTACTGTGTGCAGTTCTGGGCACCACAGTATAAAAAGGATGTGAAACTGTTTGAGAGTGTCCAAACGAGGGCTACAAAGATGGTGAAGTGTCTGGAGTGGAAGACATATGAGGAGCAGCTGAAGTCACTTGGATGGTTCAGCCTGGAGACGAGGAGATTGAGGGGAGACCACATCTCCGTCTACAGCTTCCTCATGGGGGGGAGCGGAGGGATAGAGGCTTATCTCTGCTCTCTGGGGACAGTGACAGGACCTGAGGAAGAGCCTTGAATGGCAGCAACAGAGGAGATTCAGGCTGAATATCAGGAAAACGTTCTTTTCCAAGAGGGTGGTCAGGCACTGGAACAGACTCCCAAGGAAAGTGGTCATGGCATCAAGCCTGATGGAGTTCATATAAATTCTTTGGGGACCCAGGAGTCGGGTCCCTTCCAGCTCAGGATATTCTATAATTTTATGACTCATCCAGCCCTTCTGTGTAAGACAAAAGATATAATGTTTACCTGCCTATGTTCCTTCCTCCCCTCAGTATTGCTTCAGGCACAGTTTATCATGCTTACTCTTGCTTTTGTTTTACCCATAGTGGGGGGCTGAGTTCATATGTGTTTTTCAGAATGTGCTTAGCACATGGTGTCCTAGGAATCTAAGAAATAGTCTCCTTTTGAAGTTGAGTAGCTTTTTAAACTACTTTATTAGTTTATTATGTACTAGATTTATGAATTTATCTTCTAACTATTTTCCTTTAAGAGAAAGCTTCAGATCTTGTCATTCTGACTTGTTTTTCCCCATCCCATCCCATTGGTCATTGGTGCATGCAGCTTTTAATAACCTGCAATACTAGGTGACAATCTCTGTTAGTGAGCATCCAATTTTCTCCATCCTTCCTTCCTTGATGAAGGATGTAGTAGATTTTCCTTGAATAAAAAAGTATTATTCTCTCTCTCTCTCTCTTTTTTTTTCCCTCTCTTGTAAATAAAATGTGACAACCCTGTTGAGCATGGAATCTCAGTATTTATTTTAATTCATCTAATTTTAATGTACTCATATCTTCTCTATGATTTTAAATCCTTGACATTTGCTATTTTAAGGTAATAAGATCTCATGGCCTTGTTTCTCTCTTTCAAGACCTTCTGCATTTTCTGCCTTCGAGAGGCAAGGTGAAAAAGGAGACAGGGATATTCAAAGTATGAGAGTTATACACCACTGCTCTAGTAGTCTGATCTGATCTGTTTCTGCAAATGTCTCTCCTTTTCACTTTCTGAGAAAAAGAGGTGATGAAATGAAAGAGATGAGGAAAATAAATTCAAGATGAAAGGCACCATTGAATATAAGAACTCCCTGACTACAGCACCCCTCTCACCTCCATTTTTTGGAGTATGCACTGAATAATGAAGACAGTCCATAAAGACAATGTAAACACAAACACAAAAAGAGATTATCTATAAGTGAATTGTGTTACCAATACTGAACAGCACAGAAACATACATCACAGAGTTTCAACGGTGATGGTATGGGCTGAGGATGAAACATAATCCTTCACCTTTGTTTATGTTGGTTTAACCTGGTATTGAAATTGTGTTTTAATATAGGTTTTTGTTGTTGTTGTTCCTTGTATATAGTTAAAAAAAAAAAAAAGGAAGAAAAAAAAGGAAGAAAAGTAAAGTTGAAAGACATGATAAACTAGGTCACTGAGCATCGTAATTCCTGTAAATAAAGAAGACATGACACATGTTCAGAGATTACTATTATAAGCATATAGGGAAAAGGCAACACAGAAATATCTAGCTGCATGTTTTTGTGTTTGGAGATCAAAAACATCTTTTCCTTTCTCTGATTGAAAGGCTCTTTGGTATCAGCTAGAATGACTGGATAGCACTAAAAAAATTCTCTGGAGCAGATAATCTTGAACTATGTACAACAGATAAAAAGATAGCAAAATGCAGTTCTTAAAAATACTGTCGTGTTTTTAAATTACATGTAATATTTGTGAGATTTTTACTCCCCTTTGCTTTTCACTAACACCATAGCAGTGAAGCCAAGAGCCACAGCCTTGAGTGCATTAGATGAAGACCTTTCTCCTATTTACAAAATGAATCTTCTGTTCACTCTCTACCGCAATCTGTGCATTTCCACTTTACTTACCTTAGAATGCCTCTTTCATTCAACTGTCTGTTTTGGTTGCACACACATAAACATTACTGTCATAGAATCATAAAACCATAGAATTTCCTGTGTTGGAAGGGACCCACAAAGATCATCGAGATTAACTCCGGGCAGGACCTCCCTGAAATCAGACTACATGTTTATTGCTCACATATATGTTAATGCTTGCATTAACAAATACTAAGCAATAACGTTGGGGGATTTTTAACTGCACCTTTTTTCTTTTTTTTTTTTTTCTTTTCCTTGCAATATATGTTCACTAAACCTTTCATTTCTCTCTTTGTTTATAATTCCCCGAGAGTATTTTTAACCCATTATCTGAGTGCGTAGTGCTTTTTTGGTCACAAAATAATTCCTTTCTAAAATAATTAATGGAAAAGAAAAAAACTGTGACTGTCATAACAGACACCACAGAAGAAAATAAGACCTCCCACTTAAGTCCTGTAAAAGTGTGAAACCACTGTATGTATGTCTATTGAAATTTTCTAAGAGGATAGATGTTCAGTCTTTACATACATTATCCTGGTCCCTTTTAAACAAAAACTATTGTATATGTATATTATACATATTATTTTATATATTGTATATATAACAAAAATATTGTATTAACTGTTTCCTAGTATACACATGTACACGGTTCTCAGTTCTCACTTGTGCTTACTAACACAGTGGACAATTTTAACAACTTTTTGATCCTTCATATCACACCTTACAGAAAAACAGGGATAGGTTCAGCTCCATTGCTACATTTACGCTCCACCACACCTCCTCAGATGCTTACAAAGGGGAGTAGGTGGAATTTACACCAGCTCTCAGTTGATATAAAATCCACCTACAGAATGGGAATGTCTCAGTAGGAATTTTGGCTGACGGTTTTGCACAAAACAGTCAGCAAAGCAGGGAATCTAACTTATATTCTAGGACTGATTCATTTAAATGGCAAATGCATGGTTCTGCCAGGTAAAATCAAAATAAAATGAATAATCAGTAAGTTTCCAGATGGTGGTAGCTCACATGATTCCTGAAGAGTTTCATGCAACATTACTTAGAAACTGCAGTTTCCTTTTGGATATTGTGAAATTGATAGCTGACAATTTAGAGAGAGAGAGAGAGAGAGAGAGAGAGCAGAAAAGTGTGGAAGAAGAAATAGACTGGGTCAAGAGCATGAATGGGGTTATGATGAGATTTTTTGAAAGCAGAGTAGACTGAAAGACTGACAAAATGAAATCAAGTTTATGAAGTGGAAGAGATATGGTAAGTAGGATAAAAGGGAGGGAAAAAAATAAAGAAAAAAATAAAGAAAAATAAAGAAAGAAATAAAGAAATCATAAATGCAGAAATGTGTTGAAAGCTCATAGCAATGAGTTTTAGTTCATATGACTAGTAAATAAAAAATAAATAAATAAATAAATTTTTAAAAAAATACAAGAGCAGGCAACATGGCCAGAGTGTGGTAAGAAAGACAAAGAAAGATTATTTTACTCATTGTATTTTGGCAGTATAGCATGGAAAGCAATAGATGGGAAACCTGGAGGGAAGTTATAAAAGTGAAACGAGTGAAAAGGAAAGGACATGTTACCAAAACAGCATGCCATAACCAACAGATTGACTTCCTGACCCTCTGAGTAGGGTAGGCAGGGAAGTGACCCTAGTATAGTGTACCAAGGACATGACAGAACCATTCAAGTGAATACTTCTTTTATGTGAAAATTCCTCAGCTACACTCAACCCTGATATTACTTCTGTTGATGAAACTGAATTTAGAGAGATTGGTTAATTAACAGTACTATAAGAGGAAAATCTTTAAACAGAAGAATTCCAAAGAGTGTATGTGAAAGTCAGAGAAATTACATTCTAATTAACTTGCTGCATGTCTTATTTGAGTTTTCTATTGTTCATTTAAATGCCTAGTCTTTTCTATACCTAGGGAGTAGGTCAGGACAGTGTTCCCTTCTTGAAACTTCAAACAGAGTGAGAAATATCAGGTGAATGAAAAATACATAGAAGTTTGACAATGGAAACATCTGATACTAGAAGAAACAGTCTGAGAGGTTTGGATATGGAGCTGTTCTTCTAGTCACTTTCCTGAACCTCTGCACATTACAACTTTCTCAATTGAGTTATACCGATGAATAATGAAATGAATATAAATTGCTACATATTCTTACAGGCTTAGAAAAATGGCTTCTAAGAAACATAAATATGCCTAATGAAAGTCTGAAACTACAAATGTATTTGGAGGTAGGATGTTGATTTTGGTTTGGGAAAACTGCTTATGCAGATACCTTAAGAGTAATACTGACTGACATAAATTACCACTCACAGAATTTCATTGTTGAGAGCCTCATCTGTTCTCAACAACCTCTTGGTAAAACAGTTCTCCACCACATTCTGGAAGGCAAGTGGTTCAGAAATATATTATATTGCAAAGGTTGGCAAGCATTTTTCAGACCTTCAAGGTTTCCACCACTTCAAGCTGTTGACTCTTGTAAGAGTCCTTCACTGCTCTCATGTACATTATTACTTTGGGGCAAGATGTTCATTTCCTCAAGAAGGTAAAGAAAGGTACTCTACAGATTCTAGAACAGTCATACATTCTTCAGGAAGCATCAAAAAGGAATTGTGAGCCTGCAGCCGTATGACATGTTTTCTGCCCTCCTCAAGCTTAATTGCAATATTTTTACAGAATGTGAAGATTTCTCTCTCTCTCTTTCTTTCTCTCTCCCCCTCTCCTAAGGGGAGGGAGCTAGTGTTTTTTACATTAAAAGCTATTTCATCTTGTAAGGTGTTAATGTAAAGTAATTAAAATAGTATTTTTTGCCTGAATTTATTTATTTATTTATTTATTTATTTAGGAACATGCTGTGAGAATTAGAGAAGTTAAATAAACAACTCTAAGCCAAAGTTCTAAAAGTTATTTTTTTTTCATTTTCCTACAACAAAGTAAAATAAAGTGTTGTTGTTGTTGTTGTTTTTTCCAATTACGTTGATTAGTATGGTTTACAACCATGTGTTTTGATTAGAATAACTTTAGAAGAGAATGGAAAAGTGAAAGGTGGATTGGTACTTACTGGGAAACAATTGTTAGATGAGACAGCAGAGTACGAGTGCACATTCCTTTCCATATACAAGCTGAAGAATCATACAATCATTTAGGTGGCAAAAGACCTCCAAGACAACGTTTAACTCACCTCTTGAAATGGAAGCTGAAAACCCCAACACAATTTTCAGCAGGGAGTCATTCTCAGTGAAACTTCTTGTCTTGCATACAAAATCAAAGCAATTAGACAGATAGCTTTTCACTTGTCAGAGCTTTAAAATGAATTTGGATCTATAATTTGGATCTATAATCTTTACTTCTGCTTATATCCTCTTAATTGATACAATGTGCTGGAAACAAATGTGTCCATGAAGTAATCATATAGACTACCAGATACCTGTTAATTTGTGATTAAAAAGTAAATTTTGATTTTAAATTATATAAACACTGAAACACTGGGTTTTGTTATGTTTGGGAAAGACTGAGAAGCAGGAGATGAATGGAGGTTAAGTTCAACTATATTAAGGAAAGATCTCATTTAGCAACCATAAAGAGTGCACAGCATGAAGTGAAAAAAGGACATGCAGTGGGAGGTGTGTTTTAGAAAATACCATTTGAAAAGTACTGTAAAGAGCTCTAAGGCTATACAGGTGTGCCATTTAGACAGATTAGTTGAACCATTTAACTGTTGTTTAGAGACTTAGAAAGACATTGTTCTGAATCTGTTTTGGCCAGTGTTTCCAATTAAAACCATATGATTCTTGCTAGGGGAGCAGTTAGGCAGGTTGCATGGTGTTATTTTGGTGAAGTACTGCAAGTCTTCTTCCACAACTGCTCTATGAAGATTTCTGTGTGGTACACATCATGCCCCAAAAAAACAGGTTGCAAAATTCTGACACAAAACTGTTCTAGAAAACTATTGAAGAGCTTGTGAAGCATAAATAAACAGATCTAAAATCTTTTACAAAAAATAGACTTTTCCTTCTAGCAGTATGTCAGTAGACAATGGTCACTGTCAGGACCCTGAGCATGTCCCTCCTGGAGGTTTGACAAATGAGGTGGAGCAGCTGAGATGGTCTCACAAGGAGCAAGGGCTGTGTGGTGGTCTTACCTTTCTGGGCAGCTGAACTCCACCATAACTGCTCTCACTCCCCCTCCTTAGAAGAAGAGGAGGAGAAGAAAGTACGTTGAAAAGAAAAGAAAAAAAAAAAACACTCTTGTTGAAGTAAGGATAATTTAATTACAGGGAAAAGGAAGAGGAAAAAAGAACAAACAAACAATAACTACAACAACAACAATGGTAACAGAAACGCAAAGGCTATGCGGAAACACAGAGAGAGAAAAGACATTACCCTCTACTTCCCATCAACGAGACATGTTCGGCCACATCCTGGGAAGTAGGGCCTCAGTGTGCATAGCAGTCGTTTGGGAGGACAGACGTCTTTGTAACAAGAGCACCCCCTCTCCTTCTCCTTTCCCACCTTTTAATGCTCAGTGTGGCACCACATAGTATGGAATGCCCCATGAAATGCCAGTATTGATAATCAGATAGTGTGATCTTAAAATGTGCCTTCTTTATGCAAAATATGTGTAGTTGCAATTGCCAGACATGTCTTTATTTCAAAGTTAATCAAAGTTCTGGCAATGCAGAGGTTCAGATAGCTTAGATGGAACAAAGAAGTTGGCAAAGTTTACACAATGCTTATCCTCCAAACTAGATCAAAATCTAGATGGAAACTATCGCTGTTTAGACCACTAAGCTATTCTGATACAGAGAAAGGCTATAAAGAGATGTCTTAGAATAACTAAAAGGAAAATTTCCTTGTTTGTGTATTCTCCCTTATTAAACTATATCCACTATAGTAAGGATTGCTTTTTTTTTTTTTTTTTTAATCAGATTGAAAATGCAAGAATCTTAGGCATGTGCTTATACATGCCAGCATACCAACATACTGCCAACTTTTTTCTCTATTCATGTAATGAGTGATTGTGTTTTTATATAAAAAATATAAATATAAATATAAATATAAATATATATAAAAATATATAATATATAAAAAATTATCTAAACCGTGCTTCTCATGCTTGTTAATCACAAATGGTATCCATGATGTGAACACAGGATCGGTAAAGAAAAACATAACATAATTATTTAATATTTAATCATAACTTCCCATACAACTCAAGATGAGGAAACTTTAGGTACAAAAAGATCTTTCATGTTTGGATTTCTCTTCATGGAAAATCATTCCATGACCCTCTTCCACAGGCTTTGTTCAGAAAAGTTGCAGTTAGTATGCACTTCTTTGCATATACTTAGGCAAAATGAAAAATAGAAAGAATCTGATTAAAAGAGAAAAGGAAGAAATATATGCAATATAGTGACCTATTCTTTTTTCTCCCCTTTTTTCCACTGAAGCATGAGAATATCTCAATATAACATTGAGATATATATTCTACTTATTAACATGTAGTTTGAAATCTTATTACTGTTTATTTTATTTTATATAACTTTATTATAAGGTTTATAAACATCAGGATAAAATCTCAATCTATGTAAGAAATGACTGCCATGAAAAGAATCCCAGAGTCCTAGGAAAAATGAAACTGCACCTAAAGACACGGCCCAAAGAGACTGCCAACCTGCAGGTGTGTGTACTTTGACCATGTCACAGCTCCACAAGCAGGACAAGATCACATATCTTTTCAGAGGAAAGGAAAGTATGGCACATCAGATGGGTCAGGGACATGGTGTGTGTCATTGGGTCACAGACATGGCTAAGTAAGGCAATGTGTTCTCAGGGTATAATGCACCAAAAAGTCATTTTAAAAGCAGCGTGGGAGTTTAATTAAATGTAGTAGGATTATGTTGGTGGAAGGGGATGGGGAGCAGAATGTAGCCCTCATAATCCACGAGGAAATGGTTGGAGACCTGCTACAGCACTTAGATGTACGCAAGTCGATGGGGCAGGATGGGATCCACCCAAGGGTACTGAGAGAACTGGCCAGCAGGACTAGGGAAGTGATTGTCCCCCTGTACTTGGCTCTGGTGAGGCTGCACCTCAAGTACTGTGTTCAGTTTTGGGCCCTTCGCTACAAGAAGGACATCGAAGTGCTCGAGAGAGTCCAGAGAAGGGCAACGAAGCTGGTGAGGGGTCTGGAGAACAAGGCTTACGAGGAGTGGCTGAGGGAGCTGGGATTGTTCAGTCTGGAGAAGAGGAGGCTCAGTGTGACCTTATCGCACTCTATAGGTACATTAAAGGAGGCTGTAGCGAGGTGGGGATTGGTCTATTCCCCACGTGCCTGGTGACAGGACAAGGGGGAATGGGCTAAAGTTGTGCCAGGGGAGGTTTAGATTGGATATTAGAAAGAACTTCTTTACTGAAAGGGTTGTTAGGCATTGGAATGGACTGCCCAGGGAAGTGGTTGAGTCACCATCCCTGGAGGTCTTTACAAGACGTTTAGACGTAGAGCTTAGTGATATGGTTTAGTGGAGGACTTGTTAGTGTTAGGTCAGATGTTGGACTAGGTGATCTTGGAGGTCTCTTCCAACCTAGATGATTCTGTGATTCCGTGATTTAGCTTTAAACATTTTTTTTTTAACTATTTAACTTTTTGTCCTGAAATGTGACTAATAACAGCAGAGAAATAAATAATAATAATATTTTCCTGCATTGCTCTTCTCCTTGAATATTGTCAATTGTCTCATATGTCCTACACCTATTATTTGAACTATAAACTCCTTTTACGTTAAAATAGTTTACAAATATCTGAAAGGACTGTGTGAAAGAATAAACTTGTAGATATAAATATGAAGATGAACATTTCATTTAATAATCCAAGGAAAGACACTAGTATAAGGCTTTATATTTTCACTTCTGTGATTATTAAAACAGAGCCCAGCTACCTACAGGTGATGCTCCCTAGACATCTCAGTTATCTAGCAGTCCAAATAGTTTTTCCATTGTGTTTAACAGCTTGTACTTGTAGCTGCCATTTTTGTATTTGTTGTTCAGAGACACAAAGTATATTCTGCTTGCCTACATCCCTCTAAAATATAAATGAGATTTAATAGATTGTAAAGGAAATATTACATATCAGTGAAAGACTCACTAAAAGTTAAACACTTCAGACCAGAAAAGAGTTAGGACAGTAAGATAAGATAGTGAGAGTGAAATCAGAATTTTGATTTGGAAATAATGTCTTGTATATGAATAAAGAGAGTACATGGTTTCTTGAGAGAGAGAGAGGGGAAAAAAAATGCAGAAATTGATTCTGATGTTCCTATTCCAATGGTAATATAAGATGATCCAGATCATGCAAAATTTCACCCACCTTCCTCTCTCCATAATTTATTAATCATATCACAAACAGTATGAAACTTACAGAAATGGGTAACAAGCAAAATGAGAGAAAGACAAAATATAGTGTAAAAATTATAACGTAAACTAAATTTCTTAGTGCAGCCTTATTTTGTGCTGACATCCTTCTATCAATTTGTATAAATTACTGGCTTTTTTTTTTTTTTAAATTACTGTGATTTTTTTTTCATTTTAACTCAGTCAGAGTTTGGTTACTTCCTTAAGCTTACAAGGGGAGCAGATTTTGAAACTAGATCTAGAAAGATTATATACCTCTCAAACATAATCTATATCCTATCCTATGCCTCTCTATCTCCACAAAATAAATAAATACATACATAAAAATAAAATGAAACAGAAATCAAAGTTTTGATTTCACACCAAAATTCACACCAAAACAACAGTCCAAGGTGCTTGAAGACAAGCACAATGTAACTTTTTTTTTACTGTGAATTTTTTATATTATTTATTTATTTATTTATGTAAAATTTTACTGTAAAAAGAGTAAAAAAATGAATGTTTATTACAGCTTACCTGATTTCACTCTAGTTCTAGAGTCTCCTAATTTGATTAGAATCCTGAAAATTTGACATCCTTTCCCAGAGTAAAAGGTGGGATGAAAAAGCTTAGACCCTTAGGTCTGAAAATACCTTGTTGTAAGCAGATTTCAAACAGGACAATAAGCTGACTAAGAGAATGATTTTTATAAAGTATCTGTAACACTCTATGTGCAATTCTGTAGTTTGGAAGAGATACGTTTTTTCTACTGCAAGGAGAAACTTCATTGCTGGTGTTGTTAATAGTACTTAAAGTTGAATTTCATTGGTATTTGGTGAAGATAAAGAGGCTTTTTGTTAAATAAATAAATAAATAAATAAATGAATAAGTAAACTCTCTGAGAAAAATTACCATACTATACAAGTTATTTTGTCATTGTTACAAAAAGTGATAGCTCTTTCTCATCTGCAAAACATTAACTTCTGGGTTACAGAACCTTTAAAAAACACTGTTCCATTTATTTATTTATTTATTTATTTATTTATTTTTCTAATGGCTTACATTCTGTCATATGATGTAAGACTCCTCATTTTCCTAATTTCCTTCTACCACTCCAGTAATGTTTTGGAGCAAAGCTAGGACAATGAAACTCTCAGTTATTTCTACAGCAGAAATAAATAAATAAATAATGAATATAATGAATAGAAAACAAAAATGCAAAATCCAGAGAATGCAGGACACAAAGAAACTTGATGTTAAATTATTAAATAATGAATGTACCTCCTTGATTTGCAGGAAACATAAAAATGTGAGACTGACTCCATCAGACCAAGGGCTAACCTAGTCCAGTGGCCCTTCCTTTCTAAGAGCAGAAAGTCAGGGGAAATGTATATAGAAAGGGCAGGTAATATAAATGATTCTTCCAAATATACTCTTTCAGCTTCAATTAATTAATTTAAATACTTCTGGACAAGGGGTTGAATTCATATCATTGCATTTAAGAACGATAACTATGGTGATGAGATCCCTCATGATTTTATCCAATGTCTTTTTTAGTTGTTTATAACTTTGGGCTTCGAAACACCCTATCTTGTGAAATCTAGAGTTTCATTATATATATTATATACAATACAAAAAAGGCTTCATTTTGATTTTACTTATTTATTTTTAGTATATTACCCAATGACTTTTAAATATTTTTCTGATCACCTTTGTAACCTGCAGACCTTCATTCTGCACCTGATGTCATCTGAAGTTGAAAAGTTTCTGTCCTTATATACAGATTGTTTCATAACTCTGTTGCAACCTACAATAAGACTGTCATGAATCCCAATAAAGAGTTCATAAAAACAGAGACACTCCTATATAACAGAATCCCATAGATAAAATAGTTTTTTTTCTTTTCAAACACATAATTAATCCTTCTCAGCTAATAAAACTACGTATATAGTTCATTAGCTGTTGAGTAACTGCTAATTAAATAGCAAATAAAATAAATATTTTAACAGATATAAAATAGATGTTGAGGACTAGTTTTACGTGATTTTTTGAATGCCTCTATTACTGTCTCTTGTATTTTAGACCCCACCCCCACCTCCACCCCCAACTTTTTTTGAGTTATTATTTATTTATTTCAACCTTGAATGTTTCAGTATTAGGAACTTGGGAAAATAATCTAAATTCTCACTTAGATTCAGAAAGTAGGTTCCAAAATTTTATCCTAATTTCTTGTGGAATTATAGTTTTAAAAGCTCTTATGTTTATAAAATGTCTTTTTAGCAATCCGTTTAACTATTTTTTCCATAGATCTTTTGTTTAATATGAAGACTAAGGACTTAGAATTTTTCTGGTGTCTCTGAAACAAAGATGCCAACAATATATAGAAATATTATTTGTGTTAATTTGGAAGTGTTTGAATGTGTTTGAGGTATAGTGAGAAAATCTACTTCTGAGAGTTATGCAGCTCAATTACCAAAAGACCTTCGAGCAATTAAAACTAAAAAGCGGATATCTACATTACTTCTTAATGACTAAAATCCCACAAAATAATATTTTCATATAGCCATCTGGCTACGAACAACAATTCCAAAATGCCAAATGAAAAATGGAGAATTGGCTTCTTTTTGATCTGTATTTTTGCTACAATGGTACCCATGAACAAACTGCATAAATATTTAGTTATTATTTATTTTTTTCTCTTTAACATATAGAACACAAAGAAAGAACTTCGGACTTCTACACCACCTCAGTTTCCTGTGAATGTGAATATGACGATGTCGTTTTCAGAGTGTCAACTATTCCACAGAGAACACTGATGACACAATGTATCATGTGGGTTTGTGTAACATTGTTCTTTTTGAGGTTAAACTTAGCAATATCACCAACATTCTATTCTCTTTTTGGGAGCTAGAAAATGAGTGCAGTGAGATCCATTTCAGTGTGATTCAAAGAAAATTACTTCCTAATCAACACATACAGTCATAGAAAGTTAAAAAATGAAAGATCTACTTAAATCTTACTAAACATTTTATTCAGATATGATCCGTCTTGCCCAGAGTTAACCCTTCTTCTGGAAGAGAGAGAAAATCTGGCACTGCTGGAGTTGATAATTCCTTCCTTCCACTCTAGATTTTTGACTGTCCTGTAACATTTCTGATTCTGGAATTAACTTCTTGCTAACAAGAAGAAACTTGCTTGTCTGTCTGTGGTAAGGAATGAGAATTTCTTGATAATGGTGTTCTTCTTCTTACATAGATTATTGGTATTCCACCTGGAGATACACCAGTTATTTTATTAACTTTTTCCTGCTGCTTCTCACTAGAGCATATTTTGTGTTCAATCTCTAGTCAGGATAAAGTGATATCAAGCAGACAGGTGGGAACACACACAGTTAAAGAAATCTCATGTAAAGCACTCTCTTGTGCTCTCTGTCTAGATCCTTCTACATCTAATATAGGTAAAAGTTAAAAAAAACTCTGGGGAAAACAAAAGACACCAGCAGCCTCTAAAAGGCATATGGTTGATTTGACTTATTTTATTTATTACAAGAAGTTCCTTGAAGATTTCATCCAGTGAAAAGCTATGACTATGACTATACTGTGAGTTTAGAACAGGTGAAGAAACATTAGCTGCTTCCTAATATTTCATTTTCCTTATTCTCAGATTCCAAGGCAGAAAATAGACATATTCTTTGACTTGCAGAGAATACAGAGTAATACCAAGCAAGAATTTTTCACTGTATATCTTACAAATATACAAAATAATTTGAACCTTAATGGGCATAGAAAACTTGCTGGCAGCAGCCTTTGAAATAGGAAGCATGTAGTGTAAGTCATGTTGTGCCAGAACATGAATGAACACTTACTTTCATATTCTGCCTAAAAATATAAGAGAACTTGATTCTTACTGTTGAAAACACCTGGTTCCTGATAGCAGGTCAGTTCAGAGATACAGCTTGGTTGCTCATTTTCTTCTGAACACTAATAGTAGACAAAATGTGCCGTTTACTTGGTCTTCTCTATAAAAGCGATTTAACGATCCACAGGATCATGTCTAAATGAATACCAAACAAAAATGATTTTCCTTTATCTCTTTGCTTTGTTTGGTTTATTCATTTGTTTGGTTGGGTTGGTTTTGTTTGTTTTGATTTATTGGTTAGTTTTGGTGCAAATTATGTCTTCACAAAGTATATATATATTTATATATATTTGGCATGCTTGCAATTATTTGGAGGTGAAGAAGAATGAGATAAGTTTGTGCTTTCAGGTGTAATGATGAATATTGTCACTAACATATGGTATTCACCTGGGATGAACCCTAAGATAATTCCCTTTTGTAATGACAAAATATACACCTCCACTATCATTTATAATAGATCCAATTATTTCTTTCCTTTTCAGGGGTAGTAGTAGTAGAAAAAATGTAGGTATAACATATATTTTATATTTGTGGCTTAGTTGGAAAGGAAAGTCAGATGAAGGCAAAGAATTGAATCTTCCACCATGCAGTGAAGGACTATGCAATATGGATATGTTACTGAAACCTTTAAAATGGTGATAAGATTGATAAAAATGTAGAATCAGTTATGGTTGAAAATGAACCGTTTTGTCCTATAATTTGATAATGTCTTTTTATTAATAATATTATTATTTTATTTATACAGATTTAGTTGGTAGGAAAATGAAAGAATTTTTCTCTATATCACAGATACAAAAGGAACATAAGAGCAGAGAAAACACAATGAAATGGAGGACAACAATAACAGTCATGAGTAATCTAAAATATTTGTTTTCACCTTTCCTTTCAATTTTTCTGTTTGAAAAGCTGAAATTTTGCTAGGATTGGGATACAAGACTTGGGAGAATCATGCTGGAGCAGGAATAAAGCTGAGTGTGGTAGTTTAAAGTTACCTTTTTGTCAGTGGATAAGAAAAGTTCTGCATACCTGTTTGCCACATGCCTTTAATGTATTTTTGATTTTCCAGCAGCTCATCAGCAGATTTTCTACTTCCAGTGAACTTCTTTCCTAAGTGGCTTAGCATATTGTAGTGGATCTGTGTATCATTAATTTTGTGGCTTCTCCCGCATTGTAGTCAGTATTCCTTAATCAGACCACAAAACTACAGTTATAAAAATTGAAATATTGTATAGCAGTTATAAAATCAGATTCAACTTTAGCTTCAATTCCTTCCTAAGCTATTCTATCATTCTGATTTAAATTACTAAGTTTCTTCTTATGATTGTATGGTTGGCTACTCCTGGCTGTGCTAACTGAAACCTGTTAAGCACAGCAACTGCTTCAGTTAGTCACAGTGAAAAACTGTAATTAATGTCATCCTTTTAACAAGATCCAATAGCTTACAGACACAGAATGAAATGTTGTTTCAACATGCTCTGTTCATCTTCCACATTTCCACAGTTTTGAGTCCATTGAAGCTCTGAACCACACCATTCTTCTGCCTGCCTTTGGCGTGATGTTGAGTAATCACTCTGCTATCATGTTTCTGTCAGTTGTCTAATTTAGACAGTTCTTGTGCTTCAAAGACTTCAAACCACCTCATTCTTACCTTATCATCTGCAAGGAGAAGTTGATTTTCATGGAGATGCAGTTCCATCAACCCTCAAAAACAGTGGGTTCAAGGAAAGAATTAGAATCTATTAGACTTCTTTTGGGGACTGTCTTTAACAGGGTGACTATGAAGCACCTCTCATTCAAGCCTGAACAGAAAGGCCTGAACAGGTTCAAGACCAAAAAATAATGTTTGCTTAACTTCACTCTGAAATACACTTCAGGAACTCATTTAAACTTCTGAGAGAGAACTCTGAAGAGCCTTTAGCGTTAGATGCCTTGAGTTACAGATTAAATTTAACTGGTAGACATTTCATTTTCTAATACTTGTTAACAGCCGTATTCTTATTATTATTCAGTGGTCAAAAACAAATATTTTTTTCTTTTACCAAACTGTCATTGTGACACTTACTTTATTAAGAAATATTAAAGCTCACCCAATAAGTAGTAAAACAAAGATCTTTTTTGGGTTGTTTTTGTTATTACTATGTCTATTTAAGGTTTCATTTCTTTCAATTAAATCTAATTTTGGCTAGTATTACTCTCTCATATGGTATAACCTTCCTGTAGTAGGTCAATGTTGTGATTCATCTTCAAGAAAGAAAGAAAGAAAAAAAAGAAAGTCCCTATGTTGTAGTAATATTTCATAGTTCCTTTACATAAATGTCATGGATTTCTACTGCAATTCCATGTAATAAGCATTCCCATCACACAGCAACACAATACCTCTCTTGTGTGTAAATCACAGACATTGTGCCACACCGTCTGGAGGTATGTGAGTTTTGGAAGCCTCTCCACTGACTGCATCCAAAGGCTAAGAATAAATTATCTGCCTCTGAGAGATAAGCTGATCAGTTAATTATGCCACTTTGTAGATTTGTGTTCAGTATCTGAATTAATTATTTAATGAAGTCTGCCAGTGACAGGCTTGTCAGCAAAAAGAATGTTTTAATGAGAATTTTACTGTTCATGAAGGGTGCCATATTGACAGTGAAAGTGACTGAATTCAACTAATTATCCACAGCCCATGTACAGCACAGATAGAAGAGGTACAAGATTTTTCTCCATGGTGCCTATCAAGGTTCATTATAATGTCCATAGGTGGGGACTGTCTATAGAACTGGTCCAGTTTGTCAGCTCTTGATTACCAAAAGTGAGTAACATGTAGGAAGAATCATAAGTAACTAATAGTGAAGAAGACCGCTGGCTACAGAGGCAGAAAACTAGAAGGTAGCAACTTTCTAGGCAGCAGCAGAGTTGTTCCAAATAATCTTTCTCCCATTATGGTTAAAGTGCAATTTCAGAAGCGGACTTTGTAACTCATACTACACAAAACTGATTATGATTAGTGAGAGAAGCAGACTTGTTAGTTATCTCTGGGTTTCAAAGTATCAGGGACTCAAGCATAAGTCAAAGGCACTGCAAAAGAACACATACAGTACACTGGATTGAGGTCATCCACTCACCAAGAATAAAAAAATGGAAGTGTCTTGATCAAGTATTAACAAGTGGGAGAAAAATAAACATTGAATACAGTAAGAGTTCCTCAAGAGTAATCTACAGAATAGAAAAAATAATGTCTAGCAAGGAAGAAGTGTTGGTAGAGACTGGTGTTTTAATAGACCAGCATTCCATCCTTCCTTCTGCAAACACCATAGCTCAGAAAATAATATTTGACTAAAACTGTGTGAGAATAACAATAGTTTCTAAAGCCATGAGAGAAAGAGGACTGAGAGATGATCTAGGTTGAAAAATGAAAAACCAAAAGCGAAAAGGAAGAGAAAATTTGTAATAACAAGATATGCAATATTAGTGAGTAATTTTAAGATTTGGGTGTTTTGAAATGGAAATATATATATTTATTTATTTACTTAAAAGTCAAATAGATGGCATAGATAGCTCTGTCAGCACAGATAAGCAATGGCAGATCATTTAAAGTGACACTAAGTCTTTCTTTGCATAATTCAATAGAAGGTTTAAAAGCCATCAAAGATATCAGTGTCCAGGTAATTATGCAAATGAGATCTGAGAAAATAGATTTATACTTTTTCTTGTAAGTGAGAAAATGGAAGCAATGGCAAAAGCAAACAGTCACAAACAAACATATAAAATCTACTTGTGGGGTAAACAAGATAGCATCACTTTTATATGTACAAAAATATGAACTGTGTTGATATTTTAGCATCAAATTTAGGCACTGTATTTAGCAGGAAAAAAAAATATAACAGGAGACAACAGTGCTATGATCATCTGGAGGAAAAAAATACTAAGAACTTTACTGTTCCTTTTAGCTAGCAACTTCTGAATTCTATTTGTTGTCCCCAGAATGCCTGAATATAAACACAATCCAGCTTTCATGAGAGCCAAAATCTGTTCCTCTTGATAGTATGCAACAGGGCATTTTAACACTTCAGATCAGAGGAAACCCTATTTGTGGCATACACTGAAGAAAGACAAGCCATTTATTTATTATTTTATTCATTTCTCAAAAAATGTGAAATGAATACAAACAAATCATTTAAAATACAAAAGAGATTTTAGCTGCTTCTTCACATTTGGAAGGAAACTTTCAGGAATATGAAATACTTCATACAGATTGAAGAAAAGAACATTCAAAAACTGTTTTTTTTTTGTTGTTTGTTTGTTCGTTTGTTTTTTAGGGCGACATTTTTATAACTTTAATTCATCAGGCTTTCCTTCTCAGATTCTCCTTCATCTATTAGTTCTTAGCCCTCTGAAGCAGAGTACAAACTAAGTATATATTTGTGGACAAAATATATTTTATAAGTGTTATGTGGAATAACCACCCCTTGTCCTTTATGAGAAGTTACTGTTGGAGTTATTATTCCATTGCTTGACTGGTACTTGATAGAGACAAAGACGTACAGTCGTAGAAGAATAGGCATGGAGATAGAGGTTTCTAGTCAATCTCCAACTATACTTACACCATCCCTGACAGCTTTTCTTCTATCCCCTACTACAGAGCGCCTTTAACGTGCTCGTTCACTGCAACTTTGTTTCAAAACTAGCATTTCATAAAGCCCTATGGACTAGTACAAGAAGTCTGTCAGCACCACCCAGCCGCTCACTCACTCTCCCCAGGTAGGATGAGGGAGAGAAACAGAAAGGTAAAACTCTGAGACCTCATGGGTTGAGATGAAGGCAGATCACCAGGGAAAGCAAAAAACACACTCAAATAAAGCAAAACAAGGAATTCATACACTTCTTCCCACCTGCAGGCAAATGTTCAGCCACTGCCAGGAAAGCAGGGCTCATCACACATAGTAATTTCTTGGGAAGATAAACACCATCACTCTGAATGTAGCCCGCTTCCTTCTTCTTTACTCCAGTTTTATTGCTGAGCATGATGCCATATGGTATGGGATATCCCTTTGGTCCATCTGGGCCAGCTGTCCTAGTTCTGTCCCCTCCCAGCTTCTTATGTACCTCCAGCTTCCTCACTGATAGGGCAGCACAAGAAGCTGAAAAGCCCTTGGTTCTGTGTAAAATCTGCTCTGAAACAGCTAAAAACATAGATGTATTAGCACCACTATTTTCATCAAATATTCAAAACACAGTATTTTGTGAGGCCCTACAAAGAAAACTAACTCTAGCCCACCCAAAACCACAACACACACTGATCTAAGAAAAAGTACCACTAGGGTACAGAAACAATACAGTGACAGCCCTCTTGATAGTGTCATAACATGGAATACAGTCATGCTAGAGCTATTTTACACACCCTGTAAGCAAACTACTGTAATCTCATGATCATTGTTGTTGCAACTGAGAACAGGAATTTGTAGTAAGAAAGATGCGTGCAAGAATTCATGCAGCATTTCTGATCTGTATATCTGAACCAGTGGTAAAGACTGCAGTGGTAAAGATTGAACCAGTGGTAAAGATTGCAAACAAACAACAAAAAACAATGACAAAAGCCAAGCACCTAACCCTCTGTTTCCTGGCCATGCATTTTTCCACAGGCTTTTTTTTTTCTTTTTCTACCCCAGAAGAAAAACAAAAAATTGAGTAACAATGAAATACATCATCAGAAAAATGTTTTTTCGTGCTAGGAAAATGGGTTTCTATTCTTTTAGTGACAATAGAAATAAAATATTATAATGCTCAAAATGAAGTATGGACTTTTAACTGTTCTCAGCATTTTTGTTCAAGTCCAAATAGAGATCAAATACGCTGGTTGTGTTTCAGGACCTCCAGAAAAGTCAGCATACAATTCTGGAATAAAAAGAAGCAGAAAGAAGTCCCATATTTGTTACCTTTCCCTCTAAATATGTTACTGAATTTAACAAAAACATCAACAGCAACAGAAATAATTTATTATACCATAATTCTTCCTCTTATTGAATCACAGTGCTTAATACAAATGTTATTGAAAAAACAGAATATCCATTAGCTATGCTTACCACTACCCTCACAGAGTTTTCAGAGCATTCCTCAAACCTGATGTTTTGATCTAAAATTCTCAGCATGTTTGGCAGAATGTTCACAACACAACTGTTTTCAGAATAAGTGTCTCTCTCTATTCCAGTTAATTGAAAACAATTCTCAATCACCCTCCTGTGTTCAAAGTATCTGGATTAAGATATAGTGGTGGTAAAGTATCAGGGTTTTAAAGACATATAAACAACATAGTTGTTTGAACAGTTGACAAATAAATTCAAGCTCCCCAGGATACTCTTGTTTAGGATTTTCCCAATTAGGCATTTTATTTGATCTCTGGGTCTGGGTGAGCCACAATTCTCAAGAACTGAAGAAGAGATTAATGGGCCAGATACAATGGCTAATTCATCTCCAGGGTTTTGTTCATTGCTTGTCTTTGCTAATTTAATAGCATTATATCCAAAGTCAAATAAATCAAAATGAGAATTAGGCTTAGTACGACTAGTCTTGGAAGAGAGTTGATGTCTTGCCAGACTGTAACAGATCTTTTTTTTTTTTTTTTTTTTTTTTTTAGTATTCTAAATACGAACTTTACAGTAGAGATTTTTTTTTTCTTAAGGAATGCTGCCAAGAAGGATTTGCAAGAAAATTGTTTATAAGAAAACAATAAGGAACTTGCCATTTTGTATGTCAAACAGATATATTCCTTCCAGAAAAAGAAAAGTAGGATCTAGGGGCTAAAAGATCATATATTCAAAAAATGTATGGGGAGCTGTGACACCAGGAAAATATTTGAGAACAAGCCAATGCAATGTAGGGCACAGATAAAGGCAAAAACAGTTGGTTATGTGCCTTTTTTTTTTCCTTTTTTTTTTTCCTTTCCTTTAATGGCAGCACTTGAATCTGAAATTAAGCACAGCAGGTAGGAAGATACTGCAGGGATTTTAAAAGGTACCACACATCTGTATGCTAACAGGGTTTGGTTTTCGCCCATAGAGATGTGGACCCCACAGTGTTTACGGTCACAAATGGGAATTGTATATTTCTTGCAAATACACTGTGTCCTGTTGACCCACTATTTAGAACAGATAACTTCTATCTGTTAATAATATTTTTCTTTTTCTTTTTTTGTTTGTTTTTTAAATGCTTCTTTTATCAAATAGTATATTTTAAATAATTTGTCTTCCAAAATATGGTATTTTTAATTTCTGTGTCTTCATCTGTCCAGACAGATATGATTTATTTACTTTGGGACAGCTCTTCAGCTGTAGAAATCATCTCTCATAACTCTACCAAGATCAGACGATTTCAATAAATAAATAAATAAATAAATGTCTTGTAATAAGGCAACATTTCTCTACCGACAAGATAAAAAACTGAGCCTTGGGCTGGGTGCCTACCCAGCCACCCTCTCTCTCTCCCTTCTCAGCAGTACAGGAGGAGAAAACAAGATGAAAAATTTGTAGGTCAAGATAAGAATAAGAAGATCATGTGCTGTAGTATGGAGTCCTCTATGTGTTGCAGAAGAATCTCTGATCTAGTATCTGGAGCACCTCATCCCCCTCCTCCTTTACTGACCTTGGTGTCTGTGTGTAGGGATGTTTCTCATTTTCTCAAATTTCTCTCACAGCAAAGCAATTTTTACCCTTTCTTAACTATGCTGTCACAGGGAAAACACCAGAATTGTGGATGGGTTCAGACTTATTCAACACTAGGTCCATTTTCGAGCCAGCTGGAATAGGCTCTGACTAACATGGGGGCAGCCTCCGATCTCTATTCACAAAAGCCAAAGAGAAAGGTGTGCTATAACTGACTACAAATGAAATGTCCAAAGTGTCCATCCCACAGTAGTCTTCCTGGAATTCTACATGACCTGATGAGACCAGAAAAGCTATGACCATTTTTGGAAGGAAACTGAAAGGCTCAGTTAGTGGGGAGAGCAACTACTGTCCTCTAGCCAACCCTGAGCAAACACCTGCAGAGAGATGGCTTTCAGGTTTTCATTTTGGTGGGTAATTTGAAGAGGATTCTGTATGGTAATAATAGCCAGGATGGCTCCACTGCAAACAGTTTGGCTGTACCTCCTTTCCAAAAGAGGCTGCTTATATATTATTTTTAATTGTACATCTGATATATTTTCTGATATATTTAGTTTGCGCTGTAACTTAGAGTGTCCTTGGATCATTGTGAATTGTCTCGGGTATAATTTTCTTGCCCTCTGAAGTGAAGACAGCTCGACACATAATAGTCATGCAGTCTCCTTTTGGAATGCAGAAAGATAAAAAAAAAAAAAAAAAAAAAAAAAAAAGAGAGAGAACCAAATGAGAACCAAGCATAAACACTGAAAATTTTCTCAAATATGTTGTCACCAAGCACTGAGCATATACAAATATACTATATATATAATGTGTTAACAGTCTACTGGCATTTCTGCAGGAAAAGTCTGTATAGTGGCTAAGCTTTGATGAAATATACCAGTCATTTCAAAGTCAAGCCAACAATATCTTTTATAGAACTCCACATCATCATTTACACTAATCTTCTTTATATACTTTTAAGGTAAAGACAAAGTTAGCTGTTAACTGTTGCTCTCTAGGATTTTAAGTTTTTTTCTATTTAATATAAACTATTCAAATTGAAAGCAATAAAATATTTCTGTATTTATTTGCATATTTCTGGATCAGATTCAAATGTTCAAAACTATAAATTTTAAATACTTGATTTTATCATAGTTGTCTTTAGCAAAACAGGTTTTTACTATGTGAAAACACTTTTGAGGAATGTTGTTGAGTGTAATTTTTACTGAGTGTTGAAAAAGCAATGTTTTCAGTATGATTCTTGTCAAGTAAAACAGCAACAATCTCCTTGATAAAAGCCTTAACTCCTTAGGTGATTTCTCAATCAAGCAACAAGATAACATCAGAAGTATTTTTTCTCTCCTTTTTTGTTTGTTTGTTATTTATTTATTTATTTATTTATCTAAGAGCCACATTTTACCACCCCTTACACATTACAAAATGTCATGGTTATATTTTGGAAAGCTTCCAAAATCTATTCAAATATTTCTGTAACTCCTAAAATTAAATAAATAAATAAATCGGTTCCAAAGACATCAAATATAAGACATCAAAACTTTGTATGAGAGGAACATTTACACATCCAGTTCTCATCATCAAGTTCAAAATAATTCCCATAAACTGTCCCAAAGAGATAATTTCAAAAACAAAAAATGAAAGAGAGAGAAAAGAAGAAATAATCACAAAATCACAGAATTGTAGGGGTTGGAAGGGACCTCAGGAGATCATCGGGTCCAACCCCCCTGCCAAAGCAGGTTCCCTAAAGCAGGTTGCCCAGGTAGGCATCCAGATGGGCCTTGAATATCTCCAGAGAAGGAGACTCCACAACCTCCCTGGGCAGCCTGTTCTAATGCCCCGTCACCCTTACCGTGAAGAAGAAACACTAATGAAACAGTCCCAAATACACTACAAGCCATCTCTTGCATCAGGGGCTATAAACAAGCTACAGGTTCATGTCCAGTGTTCTGGTGTTTTCAGACACCAGATAGAACAGAGTAGACGGCCATGATCATTTCTTGCCATGATCATTTATTCCTGGAAATCTTTCTGGTCTCAGAGGATGTGGTTCACATGGGGCTGTAAATCCCTTTGGGAATTATAAATCATTATCATTTAGGTGTCCATTGCATTTGGAAAGGAACAAATGACAGAATACATTTTTCCTCCAATCTTGTTGAAGTGTTTGAAGAGACAGGAGTTACTGCTGAAGACAGTGGGCCTTTGTAGTGCTCTTCCCATTTGATAAGGTTTCTTCTGTCTTCGCTTTCCAAATGGCCAATAGATATGTACCTAAGGCTTTGCCAGTAGTATTAAGTGGATTTTTCTTCTTCTAATTTAGGGATGGTCATATAAAAGGTTGGTCAACCTTGAAAGTTGACAGCTGGCCATTGTTTCAGATAATCCTCCGCAGTTATCTCCCACCTATTTTGCCACTGCCACCTCCTTTTCTAAGTTCTTCTGTCACACTGCTGCTCATGAGAAAGGGCAAGTCCTAAACCCAACTTTACTCCCCAGCCCTTTCTTGTACACTCTAACAAGCTGTTACGTTGGCTTCAATGCTGTAAGTAAATCCTGCAACACTCCAACACTTTCTTCCTTGTGAGTTCCCGTGTCTCGGTTAGATCAAAGAAAGTTGAGAACACACATGTTTCACAGCCTCATTTTGTGAACATAAACAGCATTAGTGACTTAAAAAAGAAGAAGAATTAAAAAAAAAATAAAGAATTAAAAAAAAAAAGTGCTTTGCTGAAACAGGGAGCACAATTAAGGCCATTGGCTCTTTATCACAGATATGACAAGTCAGTGCTTACCGTATTGAATGATATTGTAAACCTGTATTCCAGAAAGCTTTTAAACTTCTCAGTAGATCCATCTCCCATAATGTGCAGCTTTGCAGGTCTCCAGTGATGTTACTGGAATAGCAGATCAAAACCAGCATCTTAGATATACAACCCAGAGTCCATCTCAAGAGGTTTTATGGAAGATGAAATAAAAACTTAATAGTTCTATAAACAAATAAGTAATATTTGGAGAAAAACTTTTAAGAGTACAGAATAAGAAACTTATTCCTGTATTTTGTATGGATATCAATGTGATCCCACAAATAGAGTGGATTCAAATATATTTATAAAAATATTTTACAAGCCACATAATTGTTATGATAATCAAGTATTTCAGAGCTGTTTATGACAATGTTTCCTTATTGTTTTCTTTTGCAGAGTTAAGGGGAAAGAAAATGAAACTGTACTTCAACACAAAAAGACATAGGGTTCAACATAATATAACACAAGTTAGACTTGTGTTGTAGCACGATTTATAACGTCTTCTGAAGTTCTGAGATGCTATATTTAAACCATAGTGCTCCCTACTGGCTTCTGTCAGCACAGCTTACTTTTTTGTTTACAACTTTGACTCCTCATACCACTGCACTGTAGCTCACATATTTCTCTGTGTGTTTAACTAGATGGACGGAACTAATCCAACAAAGAGAAGTGTCAGAGTTATTGGAAGGAAATCTGGCATTTACACCAGATCTTTGGAAATACGAGTTGGGGGATGCCACTGTACATTTCATACAGTTTTCCAGAAAGAACAGCATACTCAGGATGCTGATGAATTCATGACATGGATGATGTCCGCAATACATTTCCAGATTTCACTGTGGTCTGTCTCCTCGTCTCTGAAAACTTGGCTGTGGGTCTTGAAGTAAGAACACAAGCAGAGCAGAGCTTTGAAAAGCTAGTCTTCTACGGTTTTACTTTCTTTTTTCAAAGTCATGAGAGAGACAGTAGAAGCTTCAATGCCACAAATCATATGAGTATCTGATTTATCTTAAGCACCGGTTTTAAATAATCCACTTTTTATCTTGTTTGTCAACAATGTGTTTGATGCCGAAAAAGATTTACATGAAGTGTAAACATTATCAGATACCTACTGTTCCTCTGTAGTACCTCAGGGGGGATTCTAAACCGGCCAGCTTAGATCTCTGTACTTCAAAGAATTTCCCCTGAAACCTTGTTTACAGCGTAAGAGGAAAAACAAGGTCCCATTCCCCTTTTGTACTACCATTAACTACATTAAAGCACAACACTCCACTAAATAATTCCTCCACAGCATACGCACAGACTTCACCACCATCTAAAATGGGTCAATTGCTTTCATTTTAGCATGCTAATTTACCACTACAGAAGCCTGATACTGGGAGAGACAAGAAAGTTTTACAATAATTTCTGCCCCATCCCCTACTGCTCACCTATGTTTTTTCACAGCTTCCCAGAGCTTTATCCTAAGATACAGTGACCCCTATATTGCATTTAAAATTACATAAAAATAGAAATTTGAAAAACTTCCTCTCTTGTCCTTATGCCTTGAACATATGAGAGATTTATAGCTGTTGATATGATATTTTATTGACCAAGTATTTCTTCTGAGTTGTGCTTTCTTTGTTTAATTGTACTGAAGCCTATGACTGAATTAAAAATAAGTGGTAGAAAATTATAAAAGAAAAAAAAAAAAGAGAGAGAGAGAGAGAACTTCCTAGTTAGAATAATGACTTTTAATATGCCTATATTATAGACGAAATCCAAAAACTTTTACATGGGCACACTGGAGCAAATAGAATAGTCTGAGAGTTATCCTACAATGTATCTTTTTCTGTGTGGGGACTTCTTTTCTCATTTAGTCTGAATCAAACGGTTACATGATCTTTGTAAAATATCATCCACAAGTAATTACATTGCAGTCACATGTAAGATCAAGTCAACCTAATGTGCTCCAAAAGTTTTAAAGATAAAATGAGATCTGTCTATAGATACATATATGAGGAGTTATATTGGGTGTGCAAACTCTCTAAAATCCAGTTAAAATTGTAGCAGTTTTTCTGCAGGTTGACTTTGACTGGCTGCAGAACCCCACCCATTCTCTCTCTCTCTCACTCCTCCTTAACAGGAAAGGAGAAAAAAACAGATGGACGGCATCATAGAATCAAAGAATCATAGACTATATGAGCTGTAACGGACCCACAATGATCATCAAGTCCAAGTCCTTGGTCCACAAAAGACCACCTAAAATCAGATCATGTGTCAGAACTTTCTTCAAATGCTTCTTGAACTCTGGTAGACTTGATGCCATGACCACATCCATAGGGAGCCTGTTCCAGCGCCCAACCACCCTCTCAATAAAGAACCTTTTCTTGATATCCAGCCTGAACCTCCCCTGTCACAGCCTCAATCTGTTCTTTCAGGTCCTATTGCTGGTCACTAGAGAGAAGAGATCCATGCCTGCCCCTCTGCTCCCCCTCGTGAGGAAGCTGTAGACCACAATGAGGTCTCCCCTCAGTGTCCTCTTCCCCAGGCTGAACAATGCAAGTGGCTTGAGCCATCCCTCATATGTCTTCCCCCTCTAGACCCTTTACCATTTTTGTAGCCCTCCTTTGGACACTCTCTAACAGTTTTGTATTTCTTATACTGTGGCAACCAAAACTGCACACAGTACTCAAGTTGAGGCTGCATCAGCAGAGAGTAGAGCAGGAGAATCACTTCCCTTTACTGGCTAGCACTGCTTTACTTGATACATCCCAAGGACATGGTTGGCCCTCATGGCTGCCAAGGCACACTGCTGGCTATTGTTCAGCTTACTATCAATCAAAACCCCCCAGGTGCCTTTCTGTGGGGCTGATCTCCAGCCTTTCATACCCCAGTGCAGTTCCCACGTGCAGAATCCAGCACATCATGGTATGAGACTTGGTAGGTGAGCATTTTAATAAGAAAATCAGAAGGCATACATGGCAGCAAAGCAAAAAGGGGAAATTTATTCACTACTTCCCATTGGCAGGCAGATATCCAGCCACTTCCTGGAAATCATAGAATCATTAAGGGTGGAAAAGACCTTCAATATCATTTGGTCCAACCAGCCCCCTACCACCAGTATTATAGCTAAACCATGTTTTTCCTTAAATACCCCCAGGGATGGTGACTCCACCACTTCCCTGGGAAACCCATTCCAATTCCTGACCACTCTTTCTGAGAAGAAATGTCTCCTAATTTCCAGTCTAAACCGCCCCTGGAGCAACTTAAGACCATTCACTCTAGTCCCATCACTAGTTTTCTGTGAGAAGAGGCTGACCCCCAGCTCCTCACACCTTCCTTTCAGCTAGTTCTAGTTCTAGTTCTAGCAATAACGTCTCCCCTATGCCTCCTCTTCTCCAGACTAAACAACCCCAGTTCCCTCAGCCGCTCTTCATAGGACTTGTGCTCCAGGCCCTTCATCAGCTTCATAGCCCTTCTCTGGACATACTCCAGGGCCTCGATGTCCTTGTAGTGAGGGGACCAAAGCTGAACACAGTACTCGAGGTGTGGCCTCACCAGAGCAAAGTACAGGGGGACGATCACCTCCCTGGTCCAGCTGGCTACACTATTCCTGATACAAGCCAGGATGCCATTGGCCTTCTTGGCCACTTGGGCACACTGCCGGCTCATGTGCAGGCGAGCATCAACCAACACCCCCAGATCCTTTTCCTCTACACAGCTTTCCAGCCACTCTGCCCCAAGCCTGTAGCGCTGCATGGGGTTGTTGTGGCCAATGTTCCGATACCTGAGGATGTTGAGTTTGTGTTGAGCTTTAGCCTTCCTGATTTTTTCTCTGCATATGCTGGCATCTTCCTTGTACTCTCCCTGAGTTGCCTGTCCCTTTTTCCACCAGACATAAACTCCCTTTTTCTCACAGAGACTCAGCAAAATTTCCCTGTCCTGCCATGCCATTCTTCTTCCCCACCGGCTCATCTTACAGCACACAGGGGCAGCCTGCTCCTGAGCCTTTAAGACTTCCTTCTTAAGGATCACCCAGCCTTCCTGGACCCCTCTGCCCTTCAGGACTGGCTCCCTGCCAGTGTCCTGAAGAGTTCAAAGTCTGCCCTCTGGATGTCCAAGGTAGCTGTTTTACTGATCCCCCCCACTGACTTCACTAAGAATAGAGAACTCTACCATTTTGAGGTCACTATGCCCAAAGCAACTACCAAACACCACGTCTCTCACCAGTCCTTCTCTTTTCGTGAACAGCAGGTCTAGTGGGGCACCCTCTCTGGTAGGCTCACTAATCAGCTGAGTCAGGAACCTCCTAGACTGCATACTCAGGGCTTTATTGTATTTCCAGCATGTGTCTGGGAAGTTAAAGTCCCCCATGAGAACAAGCACTGGTGATTGTGCGACTTCTGTCAGCTGCTTGTAGAACACCTCATCTGTGTCTTCTTCTTGATTTGGTGATCTACAGTCAGGGAAGCAGAGACTCAGTATGCATCAGCAATACCCAAAACATTGGTGTATTATCAACACTGTTCTAACCTCAAATGCAAATCACAGAGACACATTCCATCTCAGCCAGACCCAGTACACTGTTGAACAGTATCACATATTAAGTTTCCTACTAACAATGATCTGGAGACTGATCCTCCTCATCTACTTATAACAATCCAGAATTATTCAACTGACATAAATGAGGTTATACCTCACTGTATGCTACTAAGGTAAGTTACGAGAGCATAAAGTAACTCACACAGACAGTTTTATAGAAGCCTGATACTACCTTGCAAACATCTGTAAACACAGGAGACAAGCTTAAAAAGTCTGTTTTTTGTTTAGTTTTATTCACAACATTATAAAGCAGAAACTCAGGTCAAAAAGGAGATCTCAACAGCATTCACAAATTTCCCTCGCTGTTTCCATTCTTGCACAGCTATTTTCCCAGATGTAAATGTAAATGTAATTTTAATAGCCCCTTTGTTTTCATAGTGTTCAAAGTCTTTGTAAAATGTATTTAACTTTAAAGAAAACATAAACTTTGAAGAACTCAATATATTAAATTATTTATTTATATAAGTTGATCCAACTTTACAAGTAATTTCAAATGAGGTACAAAGAAAAATATCTGTTGAATTTGTTTGGTTTTCTCGTATTGTTACAAGCTCAAAATATAATGACCCTCTCTTAAAGAACATATATGAAAAAATCTGTTTTTAAAGATGAAATATGGGCAAATCTCTCTTTTTTTTTTTTTCAGTTTGAACTGTGGTATTATTTAAAAGTTAGTTTCTACTCTTGCAGATTAAAAGGGAACTAAAATGTGAATCAATTTTTTTTGTGTGTGTGTGGCTTGGTTTGGTTTATTTTGTTTGTTTTGTTTCAAGCAACATTAAACATAGCATAGATATATGACATCATTCATGTATGGCAGTTAACAAAACTTGAACGTTTCCCTCTGTCTTTTCTGTGGATTTTTAAAAATACAAGTTCTTATGCAGGTCACCGTAAATAGATAGATAGATAGATTAAATAGATAGATAGATAGATAGATGATAGATAGATAGATAATCTAATAAATTTCATGACACTCTTCTACAGGAAATGACTGAAGGATATCTCCCTGTCCCTGTGTCAATTTCTTGGTTTATGCATTCATATAGACCTAACCTAATCTAATCTAAACTAATCTAATCTACTACTTGTAGTCAGTAAATTTATCTGTTCAATTCTTCTAGGAGATTCTAATTTTAAAATGACATTTTAAACCATCACGAAGAGAAAATATCTTTCAAATATATTATATTTCATCATCTCTGAACTGCAAGCCTTTACATTTAAAATAATGGTGGTTTTTTTCCAGACATCTTCTGGTAATAATATCCAAATTTTTAGACAAAACCACGGAAGTTCTACTGCAGCAATTTCTTAAACACACTTAATTCTCCACCTTAATTCTTGTCAGTTGTGTTCTTTTGTTTTTGTTTTTGTTGTTGTTGCTGTTGTTTTTGTTTTGCTTTTGTTTCTGAGGGGGGTGGTTCTTTGTTTGGTGGGTTGGTTGGTTGTGTGTGTGTTTAATAGAACTTTGATTTCCATTCAAGATGCATGTTTCATAATCTGCAGTTACATACTAATCAAACTATAAATATGAATAATAGTTTATTATATCTGTGGTTTAAGTCACAAGGTTTCACTCAGATTAATTAATGTGAAGACAGCATGCTGTTCTTGTCAGAGAAGAAGAAAATCCTTTCTGGAGAACAGAGAATTATTTAGTCTTGGTGATTTGGGGGTCATGCCATGTTTCACTCTTGGTGATTTGGGGGTCAAGCCATGTTTCGCATTTGGTGATATTAATTGAATGTCACATGCCACAGCTTGGGGTCTGTTGTCCCACAGCATCCAAATGAATGATAGTGAAAGACATATTGCACTTGGGATATTTGCACTTACAAATTTGTAATTGAAGTTCACACAGATGAGGTAAGCAAACAGGGGTTAACATCTTGACCTCATCCATTTATCTGTGCTGTCAAATCAGAGATGGTCTTTTCACCCACTTCACAGCTACAAGCCGCCACTAATTTTTGATGAAGCAATGACATTTTACCAATTTCAATATCACCTGGTAACTTCCTCCTGTTGACAGTAGTACTGTGTTTTAATGAACAAATAAATAGCTTATCTACCATTCTTGGAAAGAAACCCTAGCTACTGAGGCAGAGCACTAGCTCTCCCAGTGTTACTTGGACTAATTGACTCCTTGGATGAAGTTAAATCACACTATCCCCAGTGGGATGTATGTTTGCCAGTAATCAATAGCTCAACAAGATCCACATGGCGGGTAATTAAGTGGAAAGTAATTAATACCCATCAAATGTTTTATTAACTGTTTGCCATTCCTTCACTCAAAAGTCCCAGTGTACCATAAATAAGGCTGTGAAGAAAGAACTAAATGTAATTTGTTTTTTCTGACACAAAACTGTGTGTTATTTCTAAATTCTTCACTGGCCTATGTGCCATTTCAATATAGCATCTCATACTGAAAGATTTTTTTGTTCTTCTACCCCAGGACAGATTCTCAGATAGCACAGTTCTGCAGATTTGACTGCAGCCTTTAAAATATATATAAAAAAAAAAAAAAAAGTTTTTCAGTCCAAAAATAAAGGAATTAGATTTGTTGTCATGAACACTGGCAGTATTCCTCTTATCAGCAATGTTTTACAACAATACAAGTGAGGCAGAACTTGCAAGGAAATATAAAATCATTCAAGTCCATAAATAAAAATAGTTAAGCTTTTTTGAGAATAAAGTTATAATCAGTTATTCCTAAATATATCAGCTGACCAAAGAAAAAAATATTCTTTACTCCAGTAAACTTTACTATATGGTATTTCTTTTCTGAGACTTGAATACACTACTATGGTAGTTTAACCTGGCAGAAAGCTCAGTACTACTCAGCTGCTCACTCACTGTCCCCAGGTGGGATGGGGAAGAGAACCAGAAAGATTAAAGTGTGAGAGCTCATGGGTTGAGGTGAGGACAGTTCACTAGGAAACACAAAAGCCTCACACACAAGCTAAGCCTGACAAGGACTCCATTCACTACTTTCCATCAGTAGGCAGGTGTTCAGCCACTTTCAAGAAAGCAGGGCTCATAACACTTAATGCTTTCTTGGGAAGACACATACAATCATTTCAAACATCTCCCTTCCTCCATCTTTACATCAACTTTTATTGCTGAGCATGATGCCATATGGTATGGGATATCCCTTTGGTCAGCCTAGGCCAGCTCTCGTGGTTCTGTCCCCTCCCAGCTTCTTGTGCTACCCCAGCCTCCTCGCTGGTGGGGCAGCACAAGAAGCTGAAAAGTCCTTGGTTCTGTGTAAACTCTGCTCTGAAACAACTAAAAAAATGGTGTGTCAACACCACTATTTTCATCAAATATCCAAAACACAACGTTGTATGAGCATCTACAAATAAAATTAACTCTATCCCAGCCAGAACCATCACAATTACACTCCTACAGACTGCATGTAAAAGGATTGGTAGTATAAAGTCCCATTTGGGCTAAGATAAGGAAGGAATAAGGTATTCTGTGGACCTAGGCCAACCCAAGACAGCATCTAGATTGTCTCTTGGTCTTGAATCCTATCAATCCTATCCAAAATGCTGCTTTGATGCAAGAATCTGAGCTCCAGCCTCAGTCAGAGCAGGTGTTTCACTTCCTACGAGATAGTTCTTACCTTCATTGAATTTTCCAGAGATTCAAGAAATCAATTTAAAAGCCCCATCCTCAGTATTGTCTGTTTTTGTCAGGCCTGAATATCTTCCCTATATCTGGGGAATCTAATCTAAGAATTCTTAAATACAGTATTCATATTAATACCTCTACTCCTACACACTCAAAAAAAATAAATTTGAAAGTGAAATCAGGAAAGCTGAAAACAAAATTAATTCATTTTCAATTCTCTGGTTCAGAGGGACAGTATCACTGCTGGACAGTTACAATAGCTCTAGTGGATTAATCTTGTGATTTTAATGAATGAACTTACATTCTTACAAAGAATTTACAACCAGGATGTTATGACGAGAAACTGTTTTGGCCTGTAAAAGCATGATTCAGAAGAGTTTTGCCAGCAATTCAAGGGAGGTGACCCTCCCCTTCTACTCAGCCCTGGTGAGGCTACACCTAGAGTATTGTGTCCAGTTCTGGGCTCCCCAGTACAAGAGGGACATGAAGCTACTGGATTGGGTTCACAGGAGGGCTATGAAGATGATGAGGGGACTGGAGCACCTGTTGTACAAGAACATGCTGAGAGAACTGGGCCAGTTTAGCCTGGAAAAGAGAAGACTGAGGGGACACCTCATTAATATGTATAAATATCTGAGAAGAGGGTGTCAAGAGGGTGGAGCTGGTCCCTTTTCTGCTTTGCCCAGAGAGAGGACAAGAGGTAATGGGCACAAACTGAAGCACAGGAGGTTCCAGCTGAATATGAGGGGGCATTTCTTTACTGAGAGGGTGACAGAGCACTGGCACAGGTTGCCCAGAGAGGTTGTGGAGTCTCCTTCTCTGGAGATATTCAAAACACACACAGATGCAATCCTGCACGATGTGCTCTGGATGATCCTGCTTGGCAGGGGGGTTGGACTAGATGATCTCCAGAGGTCCCTTCCAACCTCGGCCATTCTGTGATTCTGTGATTATGTTTTAGAAAAGTTGCTAAGTGAATTCTCACATCGTGCAACGGTTTGCAAAACTGGAATTAGCCCATGGAAGGGAAAGTTTTCTTTCATCATGAGGCACCTCCCTTTATTTGCCTTTATCAGCTTTTCTGGGTTCTTCAAACAGCTGCAGAAGCTAGAGCCACCAGCCATTCTGTATGTTGTTCTGTCCTGGTTTTGGCTAGGATAGAGTTACTTTTCTTCCTAGTAGCTGGTAGAGTGATGTGTTTTGGATTTAGGATGAGAATAATGTTGGTATCACACAGATGTTTTAATCGTTGCAGAGCAGTGCTTACACTAAGCCAAGGACTTTTCAGCTTCTCACTCTGTCCTGCCAGTGGGCAGGCTGGGGTTGCAGCAGGAGCTGGGAGGGGACAGACGCAGGACAGCTGACCCAAACTGGCCAAAGGGGTATTCCATACCTTCTGACGTCATGCTAAACAATATAAAGGGGTGGCTGGCCGGGATGGGGGGACCAGCTTCTCAGGGATAGGCTGGTCATTGGTCAGTGGGTGGTGAGCAATTGCATTGTGCATCATTTGTTTGTACACATTATTAGTAGTAGTACTATTATAATTTTATTATTATTTTCCTTTCTTTTCCATCCTAATAAACTGTGTCTGTCTCAACCCACAAGCTTTCCTTTAAACTTTTTTTTCCCCTCGATTCTCTCCCCCATCCCATGGGGGAAGAGGAGGAGGGTGAGGAACAGCTGTGTGGTGCTTAGCTTCTAGACAGGTTAAACCACTACATGTTCATCTGATCTTTTTCAGAACATTTATCTGAATGTTATTCTTGGTGCAGAAAATGGCCTGTCACAAATTATCACTAAGTGGTCTCATCTACTGGTATACTTGATATTTGGCATTTCTGGTGACTTAACAAGATCAATTCTTCTGTGTTTTGATTTTTCAGTAGTGAATCCCCTACCAAATACATCTTCTAAGATTCACTCCTGAAATCATGCTGCCTATTCAGTTCAGAATGCAGCCCTGACTCAAGAGTTGTGATGGAAGCATGTTTCCTCCCTCAAAATATTTCCCAAAGTGTAAATGCTTGGGTGTAAATGCTTGGAAACATATAAGAAAACACATTGTTGAGCATGCTGGTGGATATTGCCATTGCTTTTTATCAAGGCACAAAGGACAAGAATTCCTCCTGAACCGTGCTTCCTATTTCTTATGGAAGTTAATAAGGTCAGGAAGTTATATCTTCCTTGGCCTTTGGTCAGGTGTGCTGCTGAAGTTTATTCTTCTGCATATAAGTATTTTTCCACATTTTCCTCTGCCTTTCCTAAAATTTCTTTTCACCTTTCCCATCACCTTAAGATACTAAGAGATGTCTCTTTTTCTCCTCCTGCTTTGGGAAAATAGATACTTTTTATCAGTTACATTAGGACATGGCAGATTTCTCTCCAGACAAACCAGCTTCTGTGGTGGGAGGCAGCTTCCAGCCTGAGTAGACCTTAGTGTCTGGAGAGAAAGTTACCTCTGTATAATAATACTTTACCTGTAGCTTGGCCTGCTGGCCCCTCAGTAATGCAGTAAAAAAGGGTAAAAATATCAAATGAAGGCAAGGAACAGCTTGTGGCTTTAGTGGTAAATAGATTTATCTACTCTACAAGTAGAGTCCTTAAATGAAAACAGAGAGACTCCCAAACTGCCTGATGATTTATTACAGATTAAATTATCTGCTTGTCCCAAAACCACTATTTTAGCACCAGTTTATTCTGGATAAACTCATTATTTGCCAAAAGGAATCTTACACAAACTTTTTCTGTGTTCTGATGATTGATATGAAGAAGACAGGCACCAAATTAGCAGACAGTTTTGATATGCTTGCTGTTGTGATACCTCCTATGATTATTTTCCAGATGTTCTAACATATCTAAATAAAGTTGCATTTTGTGTTACTGTGCAAGCAAAACTTCCCATCAGAATCTGTGGGACTAAGAATAGAGGCCAAGTGAGAGGAATAGTGTTTTCTAATATAACAAGATTTCAAAACTATGAAAAATAATCATGGCAGAAAATAATAGTAGAAATTCACCTTATTTTTTCTACTATAAAATGTAATACATAAGATAGGTGAAACACGCCATGTATAGTTATATATCTGTACCTATTTTAATCCTGTCTTGATATGTATTATATTCCTGTGTCATGAATGTCCTAGTACAGTCAAATATACACAGCAGGATTAGGGGGATTTATAGATTATTTCACTACTCTGAACATTTCAGTTTTCTTATAATCTCTGGATCTTGCTATAACTAGTACAATGCATTCAGCTGGACAAAAAATCTGCTCTGATACATACACACAGAGTTCCCATTTATTTCTGTGCTGCTGACTTCAATGCTCCCATTGAATGTATGTATTGGAGGGCAAAAGACAGCTATTTATAGTGTAACCTTCCTAGACAAAATGAGCAGGCTGGGTGTCCTTTATCCTCTTATCTACAGTATCCCTAGCACTTTCTGAAATGTCTTTTATCATTTAATCTAACTCATTACAAATGAGCTACACCAGCAGATATTCTTTAATGAATAAGTGCAACAAAAGAAAAACGGAAAATAATCTACCAGTTGGTTAGTTTTGAAATACATTGAAAATGACAAGCTTTTCCTTTCCTTGTTTCTAAGTAAAGTATCTGCAAGTAGTGTTAATTTCTAAAAATAATATTTTATCATCTACCAGAGATCTCGTGGAATTTCTCTTTTAGTTCAGAAGAATTATGTGTTTGACAAAAAGTTCAGTTTTCTCAATTTTTTAAAATAGTGAAATGAGGAAAAAAAAACAGACAACTTTATTCTTGTATATTCTTTTATTTTTAGAGAGCAATGTAGTCATGCAGTCTGCTGCCTTATAATGTCTTTCCATTGTATTTGGATATTTGAAAAATTACAGAAAATCTATTATTTATAATCTATTATTAATTTACTTTTAAAAATGAAAAAAAAAAGAGAGAGAGAGAGAGAGAGAAAGGAAGGATTAATCTTTTTTTCTGAAGAAAAAAGAAGAAAGAAGACAACGATACTTTTAAAACCTTGAGAGATTCATGCAATATGGTCAGTTTCAACATGAAAAATAAAATCCTTCCTTTACTAGTGTGTGAAACTGTTTTGTTCCCCACATTGTTTTCTAGCCAAGAGGATCCTATGCCTTACATTTCAAAATTAGAAAGGATTCATGGCAAAATTGCTGGTATCTTTTTTGCTGTCTTGGTTTTTCAGATGAAGCATGAGTTTGAACTAGGCTCAGATGCTCTCTTTTCACACTTGAGGAAATTGGAACAAACAAGTTCAGCTTCAGTGCAGGAGTGCAGGGGTGCAGAAAAAAGTAAATATAGATAACCTCAAAACAAGACCAAAATCCAGCTTAGCTTAACTGAATTTTTCAGCCTGACACAGATTTCTTTTCTTAGCCAAATAATACCTTCCCTATCTTCCCCGTAACTGTTCTCCTGATAATGTTTTAGTCTGCAATTCTATCACCTTATGGAAATAAAAAAAGATTCTGGTTAAGGATTTAGACATAAACTTTGAAAATACTATTTTGAATACTTCTGAGAAATGGCACCATCAAAAACCACATAAAACACTTTTATCTGATTTCAAGGTCAAATATTTTGCTGGATTGGGTAACGTGACAAATGAAACTCTGGACTGTAGTGCTAGGACTCTCCTTAGCAGAGCCATGCTTAAACAAAAGAGTAGAGCCATGTTTAAACAGCCCTGCAGAGACTACATATTTGAGTGTGCTTTGTGTATCTGCACAGTAAATGAAGGATTATTGCCAAGTGGAATTGCCAAGAAAATCATAATCATGCTTTTAATATGACAGACAGTCAGTGGGTAGATGTAAGGAAGGTACACAGGAAACCGAAGAAATGTAAAATACACTAAAACAAAACAAAACACAAAAACAAAGCAAAATACAAGTACAGGAGTAGCACTACTCAGAAACACGAACAATGTGAAAGAGGATTCTCTCTAAAAGGCTGCAGTCATGGTCAATGTGTTCATTTCAAATATGTCTGAGTCCTGCATAAATCCTGTAGTGCATGTAAGACATCAATTATTTAAGGTCTGACCCTTCTACCAAACTCTTACCAAGGTCAAAATCACTTCTATGCAGACAGCCCAAGACCTCGTGTTCTCAGAACTATGTTGACAATAACAGCTATTCTAGCCGTTTAAAACAGCAGTTGTGCTGTCACTGCTGAAGCACAGACTCTTCAAAACACCCTTATAATCTTTTGTATTGCAGCAAAAATATCTTCATTTAACTTGCTTTAGGATTCCAAACAAGTATGTTTACATGACAAATGTATATTTTCTCCAACACATTAAACAGAAATTTATGTAAAAAGAATTTTAAATCCAGAAGTGCTCATTTGAAAACTTAAGAAATAAATAAAAATAAAAATGAAAATAAAAATAAAAATGGTATAAATAAGATAAATGATATACAAATAACACATTACAGAAAATATTGTTATGTTATGTTATGTTGTGTTGTTATGTTATGTTATGTTATGTATCACACCTTCACTGAATTAAAAAAAAAAAAAAAAAAAAGACATAAAAATACTTCTGGCCAGTGACAAGGTTAACATCTTTGTCTTACTAAAGTTTAACATACTAAAGTAAATCTTCTTTGGTAGAAGCCTGGCACTTCAAATAATTTAAATGAAAATTATTAGTTGAAAAATGTGTACTTGAAGTCTCTCTCCTTTTTGGCTTTAAACATAAAAGAAAGTGTTCTGTATAGATGACCTGTACTTTCACAATGAACATGTTTTGTTTTGATTGTTTGTGTTTCCACAGCTATATTTCCAAGTAAGAAAAATCCAGCCTGAAGCAACCCACTCACATGAAAGTTATTCAAGTTTTAAATTGCTTCATTTAATAGAAAAGCCCTGTGAGGGGGTCATCAGTTGACAAATAAGTAAATCAAATGGGTTGGATCTGCACTCAAATTTGCTTTTAGCAGCATGAAACAAGCAACTTAACAAATGAATAGGAAATTCAGTCTTAGGTAGTGGGGAAGTAAAAGTGAATACACAGGTTTCAGGTAAACATTATTATGCATGTGAAACTGGACAGTAGGAATTCATACCATCTTAAGCAAGATTAAACAGTCCTCTATATGTTGTACTTTTTCACACATTAAGAGAGAAAAAAAACATTTTCTCTCTGCAGTGAAAACAGAAAATATTGAAATATTGAGTGGATTTACAAATAAAATAAAACTTGTAAATATCCTTTTTGGTGAAAAAAAAAAAAAAAGACAACAAAATATGCAAGGTCAGTTTAGTACTAAATATCAGGTTTAGTTTCAAACACATTGAAAACGAAGGGGGTTCGGCTAAAAGAGAGGTATCACCTCTTCAAATATTAAAACAGAATGTGTCTCAGAGTGCAGACGTGGCATCATTACCAACATCTCAGTGTGTAAAACTGCTACTTTGTGTCTGCATTTGTTCTTTCAGTCAACGATAATCACTAATAGAATCAAAGTCTCACCAGTGAAATGTAATCCCCAACTGACAGATATCTGGTATTTTTAAATATCGTCCTTTACAAAGTCTTAGCCAAAAATGAAAATTGTAAGCTAACAAGATATACATTTAAAGATGACAAATGATTAGGTTTAAAATCTGCAGGATAACTGAAACCATTGTTTCAAGTGATAGCAAAAGTAGAACATAAAAGTCAATGAAAAGGATTCTTCCTAAATATTTTGCAACTGGGAGATCATGTTTGGAGAGCTATATCAAGTTTGGGACTCCCCAGTTTAAGAATGGTACAGACATACTGGAATGAGAATAGCAGAAGCCACTAAGATGCAAAGAGTGACTGAGTTTGTTCAACATCAGGAAAAATGTAGGCTGAGATGATAACTTACTGCTGTCTGTAGATACTTAAGAGGGCAAAAGGAGAATAAAGAAAGAAGCTTTGTTAAAAAATTCTGGCTGGATCCCAGGAAAATCTTTTTCATTATGAGCATGGTCAAATAGTGGAAGAGATTGCTCAGAGAGGGTGTGAAATCACCTTCCCTGGTGATATTCAAAACTCCACTGGACATAGCCATGAGCAAAATAAACTAACTGGATTTGTCTTGAGCAGGGGTTGGACCAGGTTGCTCAAGTTCATGACCACTTATTCCATGATCCTAAGCGTTTTCATTCCCTTCTAGTAGAAAGACAGCATCCATTGTTCCCTTAGAATAACTGCTAATTGTCAGGTCTTTTTATTGATTTGGGGATGGCTTAATGACTACGGGGGATGAAAAGCATCATGGAACAGAATGCTAGACAGATGTCATTGTATTTTTTTCCCAGAATTTTAGAGATTATTTGTAAAATTTGTTTTACAGATACTATACATTTTCTTGTATACAGTCTGTTTTCTGATATGTATGTGACTAATATAAAACTGTTAGCAGATTTTTTTTATTTATTTTTTTTTCCAGTGGAAAGTCTTGTTTTTATCTTTGTGGAAAAAGGACAAAAGTAAACACTTTAACTACTTAGCTCTATTATACTGGCTATCCGCAGACCATCACTATGAAATGGAATTCATGCTTATCTGTAGTTCTTGTAACTTTCCTGTGTAGGAATTCCATTTCTAGTGCTCCTGAAGGGATTCCCACTATTGAATACATGCATAGACTAGGAAGTAACTTAGCCTCATACACAAGATCTGGTTACAGCTTTTTTTTTTTTTTTTTTTTTTCCTTTAAGAATAATACTTCCCAAGCAGATCCTATGTCTTATCCCTAAATTCTTACAAACCTAAAATATTTTAAATTTAAATTAACACAAATAATTTTTGCTTTAATGAGAAAAAAATCTGTGCTGTTTCTAATTGGACTTTTCAATTCATAAAAGACAGAAAAGCCACAGACTCAGAGGAATTCAGCAGGGCTTGTTATATTTACAAAGAGTGAATCCTTGGGAGGACCAAAGGACCTTCCCTAAGAACATCTGAATGTCCAAAACTCCAGTTACTCCTGCCCCATTTGCAGATGAGGGGATAGAAGTTCTGTCCAATTAAGAACCTGAGCCAGCTCAGCAGCATGAGGTTGAAGCAGTGAGTAACAGTTGTGTCATATTTTCTGCTGCAGGAACAGAGAACTCTGCTGATCCTACCTCCAGCCTGGGAAAGTTTTACTGCTTGTCAGGGGCTTGTGTCCAGGAGAGATCTTGCAGGCCAAAAACTGGTTACACAGCTGGAGACAACAAGGGATTGACTTTTAAAACTGGGGTACCCTTTTTGAGAACCATGGACTGATAGAAACAGACAGCGTCTCTCTCTCCCAAAAAAAAAAAAAAAAAAAAAAAAAAAAAGAATTCTAACACAATCATCTTTGCCAGTAGGCTGGACAACCTGCCAAGGAAAGCTTTAAACTAGGAACAATGGTTTAGGGAGATGACACATAGTCAAAAGGCGGACTAGGCTGGCAAGCAAAGTGTGCAGGTTGACAGGAACAAGAAATGCTTGTAACAAATCAGGTCTGCAGGGGGGGTCATCTCAGGTACATGCACAAAAAAAAGGAATTACCAAGAGAATAGCATGATGGAGGAGCTCTCATACTTTTTCTCGGAAATCAGTACAGCCAGGCAGATCTCTGAAATTCATGCACAAAAATACATGTCTAGTGGGAAAAAAAAACAAAAGGAGTCAGAGACATGAGTATAGTTGCAGGGGCATGATCTCAAACAGATCTCACAGTGAGCTGGTTCACACAACAGTAGTGTTTTAAAGACTAGATGTAGGCTTTTTAGAAAGGACAGGCTGGGATTAAGTGGAGGGGGTCCCGTCACATTAGGGAGCATCTAAACATGCTGTACCTACACATTTCCATGGGCCCTTATGGGATGCACCCACAGGTGCTAAGGGAGATGGCCCAAGGACATTATTTGTCATTTTGGAAGGGATGTGGAGATAGGGGAGATTAGTAAGGTCTGGAAGAAAGCAAATGTCACCGCTATCTTCTAAAAGGTGACAGAAGATCTGGGAAACTACAAGACTTCACCTTGATCCTTGGGAAGATGATGAAAATAATAATGCTGCTAGCTGTTTCCATGCTGAGGACAAGAAGGTAAATGGAAAGAGTCAGCAAGGATTATGAAAGGAAATAATTCCTGTGCAGCCTGATAACCTTCTACGATGTGATCTTAATAGACAAAGGGATAAGGCTGATAAGGCCACATCTGTTCTAAGTTCTGGGCTACCCAGTACAAGACCAATATAGAGATACCGTTGTGAATCCATGTATTGGGCTTATGTGGCAAAGTTTTGTAAAGAAGAGGGTTGAAGGGGTGGCTGAAGGGGTGGCCGCTGTGAGCAGAGCCTAGGAGTGGCCCCATGTTTGATAAGAGACAGATCCAGCTGGCTCCAAAAGGCTGGAGCTTTTCTTTCTTTCTTTCTTTCTTTATTTATTTATTTATTTATTTATTTATTTATTTTTATATATTGTACAACAGCAGCTGGAAGAGGGAACTGAGAACATGAGAGAGAAACCCCCCTGCAGACACCAAGATCAGTGCAGGAGGAGAGCAGGAGGTGCTCCAGGTGCCAGAGCAAAAGCTCTCCTGTAGCCTGTGGAGAGGCCCCTGGTGGAGCAGGCTGTCCCCCTGCAGCCCATGGGTCCCACATGGAGCAGATCTCCACGCTGCAGCCCATGGGTGGAGGAGCCCCCGGTGGAGCAGGTGGAGGTGGCCTGGAGGAGGCTGCGGCCCATGGAGAGCCCCCGGTGGAGCAGCCCTGGGCCGGAGCTGCAGCCCGTGGAGAGGAGCCCATGCAGGAGCAGGGGTCTGGGGGGAGCTGCCGTCTGTGGGGGACCCGTGCTGGAGCAGTTTGCTCCTGGGGGATGGACCCCGTGGTACAGAGCCATGTGGGAGCAGTTCTTGAAGAGCTGCTGCCTGTGGGCAGCCCCCACAGGCTCAGTTTGGGAAGGATGGCATCCTGTGGGAGGGACCCCACGTGGAGCAGGGGCAGAGAGTGACCATGAAGAAGCAGCAGAGATCAAATGTCGTACACTGACTCCAACACAAATTCCCCATCCACCTGCGCTGCTTGAAGAGAGAAGATAGAAGAGGGTGGATGGGGGGAAGGTGTTTTTAGTTTGCTTTTAGAATCTCACTGTTTTAGTCTGCTAGGCAATAAATTAGACAATAAATTGTATTAATCTCCCTATTCTATGTCTGTTTTGCCCACAATGGTAATTGATGTGTTTTCTCCCTCTCCTTATCTCAACCTTTCAGCTCTTCTTTATCGTATTTTTTCCCCCTCTTCCTTTGAGAAAGGGCAGTGAGAGAGCTGTGGTGGAGTTTAGTTGCCCATCGTTGTGAAAACACAGCAGTCCAGCCAAAGGTCATGAGGATGATGAACAGAATTAAGCATCTGTCAAATGAGAAGAAGCTGAGAGAACTAGTATTTTTCATCCTGGAGAAAGGAATGCTCAAAGTGTTCTTCTTGATGAAGATAGATATTTGCAGGAGGGAGAGGTTGGGTGGAAAAGGCAGAGACAGACTCTTACCAATGCTGTCCAGTGACAAGGCAAAACCCACCTGGACACATTTTGAAATACAGGAGATTCAACTTGAGCATAAGAAAAAAAAAATAATATATATAGATATGTATTTCCGTATATATATATATATTTATTATATATATATCCTTATATGTGTATATTAATATATTTAATATATTAATATTAATATATTTCTATATATATAAACTCCTTACTCAAAGAATGATTGAACAATGGAACAGATTGCCTAGTGAGGATGTGAAGTCTTCATCCCTGGAGATATTCACACCATAACTGGATATAACCCTGAGCAACCCGCTCTAACGGATCCTGCTTTAAACAGGTAGGTTGGACTGGATATCAGCTAAGATTTGATATTCAGACAGGCAGAGTCTTTCTCAAGTTTATTCAGATAAGCAAGCCTCAATGCACTTCGCTCTGTTTTTCTAATGCGAAATGTAATCTAGTTAGTCATAGTGATTGAAGTACTAGAAACAAAGGGCCTTAAGTAAAATTCTCAGTGACTTAATTGATCAAACAGAGTAAAAGATTAAAGGCCAGTTGAAAATCCATGACAATAAGCAGATCTGTAACTATGGACAATAAATCTTGAGGTATTTACATATATATATATATATATAGTATATGGTGTATGTATATATATAGTATACTTAGTAATAAATGGCTTATAAAAGACTACTGTCCTAATAGATTTCTGTTAAACTGAGCACTGAACAGGTTAGAAGACAGTAAGAACAAATGCTTCAGAGCCTCTAATCCTTCTTGTCCTTCTAAGCCTCCCATCAACAGTAAGACTGTTTGAACAGCATGTGGTATTAACCACCATTCGATGGAGTTAAATGATTTTGCTTTTTAATTGCCTGCACTCTCTCACCAAAATGTGTTTTTGACAAATCTGTGCATCTGTCTGGGTCGTAAACATGTCTGAACCTTTCATGTCTGCCTGCCCTGCTGTAGCATGGCAGTGGCTGCCACATATGTTCTTGTGTTTGCAAGATACCACTATCCTCACTGGATTTTACAGTATCAGCTATCATGAGTCAAACAAGTCAAATACTATAGATAATTGTAGTTCTGAAGGACTTTGATCATTAAGTTCTTCAAATCTCTTTAAGTATCTTTATGCAAACCTCTTAAGTGGGTCACTGGAAAGAAGTTCAACCATAAACATTTCTGGGGTTTGTTATCATCTTGCAGAATGAACAGTTTTGCCTACTCACAATACCAGCCCAAAAGCAGGAAAAAAGAGTAACTGTTTTGTTAATCTTTTGTCACCAAATGGGAAAGTGAATGGGAATTGTGCTCTATGGCTGTTGCTGGAATTGTTTACTGAAATATCATATATGTGATCATTATCCCCGACTCCTTAAGCAGAGAAAAGGTAGAGCCTACTCTTATGTACTGGTATAACTGTATGTAGTGATCTGTCATCCAAAACTACTTCTACTTTTATGAGAGTTTTTGCTTGTTTGTTTTTGTATGTTTATTTGTGTGTTTGTTTTTTATTCAGCATTCAATGCCCCTGAATAACCATAAAAAATAACATGCCTAGACAGACAGAGGTATGTTTGTGGTTAAGAAAAAAAAAAAAGATACTTTTTTTTTTTTTTTTCTGTAGGCAATTGCAGTTCAAAAGATATTGTAAGAATGTTTCAGACTGGAAAATAAACTAGATTACTCTCTATTTTGTTTAACATACATGACTTTATAAAGTCGTTCTCAAAATTATAAAGGTGGAATTGTTGTAATCCAACATGTGTGGAAAATAAACAAGTTCCTGATATCCTTAAGTTTTGTGGCTCACAGGTAGAAATGCATCAGTATTTTTAAAAGAGGGCTTCCATAGGCAGGATTAAGCTATTATAAACCATTAGAAGATTTAAGCAGATACTGCTGAAAAATTAACTTACTTGAGTCAGGTGAGCTCTGAAAAAAAAAGCCTTTAGTCTTATATTCTTACATGTTTGTTCCAACGGGATGCTACTGCATATAAAGTGACAATCATTTGCTAGTGGATCATCATGGAAAACTCTATATACAGAAATCCTTACACAGTCCAAGAGTTATAATAAACTACTTTTTTTTTTTTTTTTTGGTTATTTTAGGTAGGTGTGGTAAGAAAACTGATTCCAAATTTTTCTAAATCAGGCACTCCTGACATTTGATTTATTGGTGAGGACAGCATTATGGTTTTGGTCTTCTCAGTACTTCTGAGTTCAACACTCAGAGCAGCAGGAGGAAGCACCGTGGTGTCAAGTTCTATTTCAGATTTTCTTGATGTTTTAGAAGTCCATGTGGGGTTTTACATGTTGGTTATGGCCAATATTCTCTTTCTGTGATTTCTTCTTAGGCTCCTGAGTCATCTTCTAGCCTAGTCACTGAGCTTTGGTGTAGACATAAAATCAAAAGTTCTTTTTCCTTCTGTTCTTGTCCTTGACTTCTTTCAAATCAGATCAAACTGTATACTAAAAAAAGAAAAAAAAAAAAAAAAAAAGGAACTTCCTCTTTCTTTTAGATACTTTTTGAAAGAAAAGGGCATTAAAAGATTATTATTTGGGGCTATTCCCATTATGACAGTCTCTTACAGTAAGTAATTATTTCAAAGTGAAAAAGCATGATATGGTGTTTATTTGAGCTCTGTGCTAGCAACATGTTTTTCCTTTTGTTTTTCCAATTTCTTCTAGGCTTGAACAGAAATGTATTTTGTTTGGGGTTTGGCTATCAGTTTTGGTTATGTGTTGTATGTGTTGCTGTTGTGCAAGGAAAGCTACAGCATGAAGAGTACAGGTGGTTACCAGTCATCACAGAGAGAGGATAGAGAGGGAGACAGACTGAGGGGAAGAACAAGGAGTAATAGAATCATAGAATATCCCGAGTTTAAAGGATCATCAAGTCCAACTTGTGGCTACACACAGGTCTACACAAAAATTCAGACAATATGGCTGAGAGCATAGTCCTAACACTTCTTAAACTCTGACAGATTTGGTGCCTTGACTATGAACCTGGGGAGCCTGCTCCAGTGTGTGACAACCCTCTCAATGATGAACCTTTTCCTGATATCCAGCCTGAACCTCCCCTGTCACAGCTTGATTTCATTCCCTTGGGTTCTATCACTGGTCACTAAAGAGAATAGATTGGTGCCTGCCCCTCCACTCCCTCTCATGAGGAAGCTGTAGACCGCCATGAGGTCTCCCCTCAGCCTCCTCTTTTCCAGGCTGAACAAACCAAGTGACCTCAGTCACTCCTCATATGTCATCTTCTCTAGGCCCTTCACCATCTTTGTAGTCCTTCTCTAAACACTCTCCAATAGTTTCATGTCCTTTTTGTACTGTGGTGCCCATAACTGCATGTAGTACTCAAGATGAGGCCACACCAGCGCAGAGTAGAGCACGACACTCACTTCCCTCGACCGACTAACAATGTTGTGCTTGATGCACCCCAGGATACAATTGGCCCTCCTGGCAGCCAGGGCACACTTCTGGCTACTGTTCAGCTTACTACAAACCAAAACCCCCAGATCCCTCTCTGCAGGGTTGCTCTTCAGCTTCTCCTCCCCCAGTCTGTACGTATAACCAGGGTTGCCCCTTCCAAGGTGCAGGATCCGACACTTGCTCTTGTTAAACTTTATATGGTTAGTGATTGCCCAGCTCTCCAATTTGTCCATATCTCTCCTCAAGGTCTTTCCACCCTTGACAGAGTCAACAGCTCCTCACAGTTTAATATCATCAGAAAACTTATTCAAAACACTTTCTAGTCCTACATCCAAATCATTTATGAAAACATTGGAAAGAAGTGGCCCTAAAATGGAGCCTTGGGAGACCCCACTAGTGACTGGCCACCAGCCTGATGTAACCCCATTTATCATAATCCTTTGAACCCTACCTGTCAGCCAATTGTTCATCCATTGTATTATGTGTTTTTTTTTCTATCTGTATGCTGGACATTTTGTCCAGTAGGATCCTATAAGAAACTATATCGAATGCTTTACTGAAATCCAGAAAAATTACATCAGCTGACTTCCCTTGGTCGACTAGATGGGTGATCTTATGTTGCATTTGGGGTTTAAGATTACTTTTATGTTAAAATGGAGGGTACAGATTGATTCTTACAATAACAGGAGCGTTATATAAGGCAGAAAGATAAATGTAAATGGTGACAAAGAACATGGTGAGAACAAACAGTCTCTGGCTCTTTATTACAGTATTAATAGTTGAAGAAGGACAACTGTAGAAAAATTAAGGCAGACCTCTCAGAACCTCCATGGAGGGCTGCCTCCAAACAGAAGCCTGGATAATATTAGGAAGTTAGAGGAGAACCAGGAAGGCTTCTGCAGATTGGTAGAAGATAGAGTGTAGATAAGGGCGATGCAGTTCATTCTTTCAAAATAAATAAATAAATAGATATATATATAAATATATAAATAAATAAAATGAAAGCAAAGCGACCAAGCTACAATTACGACATTTTTCTTTCAAAACAATTCACTTCCTTCCTCATATAAAGTTGTTTTTTTTTTTTTTAATGTTTTCACAACTATCCTCCTTTCAGTGCATAATACTCAGAGTGAGTATTAATATAACCTTGTAATATTAAAATAACAACTAGAATAAGTTGATAGTGTTGAGATATTCTTGCTCTTAATGTTATTTTGATAGTTCTGTTAACTGATTTTATTGTCAATGCAGAGGTTACATCACTATTATTGTTGTTGTTGTTAGTGTCATAATGAATAGAAATAGCATAGCATAGCATAGCATAGCATAGCGTAGCGTAGAATAGCGTAGAATAGCATAGAATAGCATAGCATAGCGTAGAATAGCATAGCATAGCATAGCATAGCATAGCATAGCATAGCATAGCATAGCATAGCATAGCATAGCATAGCATAGAATAGAATAGAATAGAATAGAATAGAATAGAATAGAATAGAATAGAATAGAATAGAATAGAATAGAATGAGTAGTTGGAAGGGACCTTCAAAGACCACCAAGTCCAACTGCCTGACTGTTTCAAGGCTAACCAAAAGTTAAAACACCTTAATGATTTCCGTGGTTGCAAACACCTCCTGAACACTGACAGACATAGGGCATCAACGAACTCTCTAGGAAGCCTGTTCCAGTGTCTGAATGCCTTCATGGTAAAGAAACTTTTCCTAATGGCTAGTCTGGTCCTCTCCAGGTGCAACATTGTGCTGTCAAGCATTCTGAATATGCACCTTTTCAAATAATTGTTGTTGAAGAGAATCTATTGAGGAAACATTAACATCGGTCTTAAAGATGGGATATGAACATTGCCTTGCCAATTACTGTATGATAAGGAATCTATTCATTGTTAAAATCCTTTATAACAGAATTTGGAAATATTTCTGTTCAACAATTTCCACATTAATAGTTCACCAAACAATTTTATTTTTTAGGATAACCTAATTTTAGCTATTTGTTAAAATATTTCTTAGATCTTTTTTTTTTTAACCTTTGATTTTTGCCTTTTTGAGATTTTCTCTCCTATTTCCTTATTTTTCTCACTGAAAATGACATAAGAAAGCACGAGACTTTATAATTTTCCTTCACCAATTCTAACTTCTGAGCAAGGGATAAGACAAACAAACAAGCAAACAACAAGAACTACCTAAGCTAGGAATACTATAAAAGGAACCTGATACTGCTGGTTTCTGGGTGTGGGTTTTCTTGCCTCTTCCCTATCTCCCTAATCTACTAATTCTGTGAAGAAAAAGAAATGGGAAGGCACACAGAAAAATATTCAAAAAATCTTGAGGAATTGTGAACAGAATTTGAAAATATGCCTGTTCCATTTTAAGCTCCACTCTACTAAAGCTAGGATCAGTCTCAAAGTGTTATACTGAAATCAAGCTTTCCCATTTTCAGACAGATTTTCTTTTATAACAGCTGCACATATTTTATTGATTAGGGTCATGCTGTGTCCAACAGCATACAAACTCTCCATGACGACAGATTGTTTAAAAGAAATCAGAAGCAATTAGAATGGAAGTGGTCAACAAATTTTCTTTAGGGTTCTAACAAGCTCCATTAAAATATATGACTGTTGAATACCTAAGACCATTTTTACATGACATCTTACATCTCACTGTTATCTTTGAAGGATTAGTTGGGGTTATAAAACTTTTCTGGGATTCATAACTAACATTTTTTCAGTATTTTACTTTTTTTATTATTTTTTTTCTGACTTACATCTACCAGATATATCTCTTATGGTTGAAGGATATTTAATTTCACTTTATTACTCTTCACTGTGGTATGTATTTTAACGTCTTCCAAGACAAACTGTTTGAGTCTTTTGACTGATGATTGAAAGTCAAAAACACACTTGAAAATCACATCTGTAGATATTCAAACGCCTGAAAAGTTACATTCAGGGCTGGCTGAGAATTCATATGAGATGAAAGCCAGATTTCTTTTAAATTCTATTTACTAAAAAAAAAAAAAAAAAGTTTAATACAGTAAGTTGTATTTCAGTAGCAGCATAAGCTTTCAGACTGGTTTCACTATCATACTCAATGAATACAAACTTTAAGAAATGCTGGTGGAATTAGAAATGTACCTCATATTCTAGAGATAAGTGAAGGTAAAGGAGAACTTTCTCAGTTGTAACAGGGAGGGAAGCAACAGAAATTAGCAATAGGGAGAAACTGTACAATTGGAGAGAAGACAAAAAACAGGTTTTTAGATTTTTTTTTGGTATTTTATTTTAACTATAAAATCATTTACAAAATCAGCTGAAAAAGAGCATCCGGAGAGCAGCCACACAAATAGCAACAATTTAAAAATGCTTCTTTTGTAATGATGTGTTACCTGCCGGTCAAGAGTGATTCTTGCATAAGCTTCGTTGAATGCGATTTACATAACATAGGAGACTCTGCTCTTAGGTTGTAATGGGCATTGCCCCTCCTTGGGACAATCCCAGACCCAGCACAATGATCCTCAGAATGAAATGGTACAAAGATTATAATTACTGTAATAAACAGTGAAAGAAAGAGATATGCAGAAATGAGGGGGAAAGTATTGTAAGAAATTGCTTCCATCTAGTATTTAGGAAGGCTATAGATTGCATTAGCTGCAATTCTTAACAAGTATTTTTGTAAACCTATGAATCCTTGGACAATACAGATTTTGACAATTCCCATAATATAAAATGGCTCAAACTACCATTACAATCAACAGTCATTACAATCAACTGCATGAAATGGTAGGAAGATGCTGAAATGTATTTTCTGCCAAGTTGTCATTCACTGGGGCTGACCTCAGCCTATTTTTTTTTTCCTTTGCTGATTAGACAGTCCCTTACTGCAGCCAGGACTCTGATTTGATACAAAAGAATAGCACAGTAATTCTTTGCTGCAGAGAGTTTTTGTTGTCTTGTCACTTCCAACATTTTGCCAATATCAAGAATGCAGATCAAAGATGTTGCAGGTGTTTTAATAGATTTATTTGTGGCTGCTGACTGACTACCTCTGTCTTTACTTATTTTCTATCACTCTAGTTACAAACTGGAAAAAAAAAAAAAAAAGGCAGCCTTTCCTGTAAAAAGATGCTAACAAGGACTTTCTACACAGAAAAATTTAACACACACACACTTACACAAGTTGTCTCTCACACACACAAGTTGTCACATTGCAATCTTCTGCTCTTCTGGTTTGCATAGAATTCTGTTGCTGAATCTGAAATAAATGTAGTAACTATGGGCTTACCTGTTACTGGCTACTGTATTATACCATTAATATCTTCTGCAAACTCTAGGATTTCATTTGCTTATGAGTGCTCTCACTTCTATCGTTGTGAAGGTAACAGGCTGGATGTAACTAACTACAGCACAGTACAGTGTTCTCTTAAGGGTGCACAAGGGTAATAACCAATGAACTAACGTCCCATCACATAATAGAGTGTGGAGTCCAGTGTTTTTTTAGTAACAGAAGACTTATGCAAATGCAACTGCCTTGACAAGCTCAGAGGAAGTGGGAACAGAATTGGGCATTTTAGCTTTAAAAACAAAGTTTTCTGTCCTACCTCTGTAGACATCACAGTGCAGATTTCTCTGGTACTTAGCAGTTGCAAATTAATTGCCTTTACGAATCACCACTGCATTAGAAAAAAGAGCTGCCTTGAAAGAGCAGGTAGAATTTGAGATGGTGGGGAAGGTCTGAGGTCACTTTTTTGTTGTCTGTGGTGCTGTTTTTTTTCTCCCTTTTTTCTTCCAGTGGACCATCTACCATGATACATTGTTTTAACTTGCAGGAGCATGTGTTTGTATGTTTCACACAATATCTCAAAACATATTACAAATAGTTATATTGACTTTCTCACACCAATGGAAAATTAGAAAAATATATATATATATGTCTGTCTTATGAGTGTTTTAAAGCACCATATCAACTGTCTTTTGTTGTTTTGTTTTTTTGTTTTGTTTTGTTTTGTGTTTTGCTTGTGGGGCACTCTTACATATACAGAAAAGCAGACATACAATGCAGCACAACTTTCTCTGAAGGGCAGTACATATTATCTATGGTCTTTTCTGGCATCCATTTGTCTTAAGCCTGCCCTCAAGAACATGCCCTCAAGAACAAGTTGTAGAAAGACACAGATCCCTTCTGGTGGTTCTTGTATCCATTAGGTCATGTTTTATTTTATTTTTTATTTTATTTTATTTTATTTTACTTATTTTATCTTATTTTATTGTATTTTATTTTATTTTAATTTTCCTCAAAAGAGAAAACAAATATCATCAGATGCATTTCATAAGTAATGATATTCAGTATCCTCATCTTGTTCATTTGTTGCCTCAGCTAAAAGACCATAGAGTTAAGGTTCTTAGCTAGAGGGACAGAATTAAATGAAAATGAATTTGGAACGTTTTCTCTATTCATTAACACCTGCTGAATGAGTTATGGGAATAGTCATATTTCTTGAGCAGCAAAATATACAGCTCCATTTAAAAAATGATAAGACAGCTGTTGTCTCTGGAGTGTATGTGTGCAACATAAATTAGCTCTTTAAATCTGACTTGATTTCTAGAAGTTGCTTCCCTGGAAGAAGCATGTAAATGTAAAGTCTGGACACGGTAACTGTGCAAAGAGGATTTGAGGAGAATTTCTCATTGGTCCAGAAACAAAAAGTAAATACCTAGCCCTTGCCTGGAAAATAGCTTCAAATGTCTTCAGCACATGCTCCTAACTTGTCATCAGAACTGCCAGTTGGTTTGAAAAGGTATGAAGTGAAAGAGGAAGGTGAAACACATGCCAACAGCCATTCTGGTCTCTTCTCAGCAATTTCATTTTCCTGTGGCATTGGCCTTAGCAGCTCCATTCTTTAGCGGGGCTAAAGAGCATGCATTGTCAACCTTTTATATTTTCTGGATTTGAGTGTGTTCTCATGTTTCCATGAAAATTTCCAATAAAATGAAAGCAATATATAAAATTCTTACATCACAAGGCAAGAAATGTTCTAAATTGTTTCATCATTAAAATAGTGAGATCTTTTAAAGTATGTTTATGAAGGCTGATGAAGGCCAATGCTCTGGGCTGGCAAGACATGTCCATGGGGAAGTAAGGCTGACCAAACAGGCTCTTTCAGATGTATCTTTGTGAATGTTTCCTTCCTGTGTTAAACGATGATGACCAGCCATTTCAAGGATGCAATTTGTACTGTGTAGTTACTGGAATAAATACAGCATGTACATACATCCTAAGATGTATTATCAAAACATCTTGATACAGTGCTGTTGTGTTCATGTCTCAGTTTATTGGAATTGTTTATTTCAATGTAGGAAATCAGCAAACTGTGCTGGGAAAACATGATAATACTCATTAAACTGAACACTATACTTTCAGTTCTGACAAGACAGTATTACTTGGAAAAAATAGTATTGGGGTGTCCTGGTTTCAGGTAGGACAGAGTTAATTTTCCTCCTAGTAGCTGGCAGGGTGCTATGTTTTGGATTAGGATGAGAAGAGCGCTGATAACATGCTGATGTTTTAATTGTTGTAGAGCAATGCTTACACCAAGCCAAGGACTTTTCAGCTTCTCGCTCTGTCCTGCTAGCGAGCAGGCTGGGGGTGCAGCAGGAGCTGGGAGGGGACAGACCCAGGACAGCTGACCCAAACTGGCCAAAGGGGTATTCCATACCATCTGACGTCATGCTGAACAATATATAGGGGTGGCTAGCCGGGGTGGGGGGGCCGGCTGCTCGGGGATAGGCTGGGCATCGGTCAACGGGTGGTGAGCAATTGCATTGTGCATCACTTTGTACACATTATTACTATTATTATTATTATTATTATTATTATTGTTATTATTTTCCCTGTCTTAATAAACTGTCCTTATCTCAACTCACAGGCTTCACTTTCCCGTTTCTCTCCCCCATCCCGGAGAGGGAGGGGGGAGGGTGAGCGAACGGCTGTGTGGTGTTTGGCTGCCAGCCGGGCTAAACCACAACATGGGGAAAAAAAACTACAAACAAACAAGCAAAAAGCAAACAAATTATATATATATATATATATATATATATATATATATATATATATAAGGAAAACCATTCATTTGTATTTTACTTGAAACGTCTCAGCCTTTTTGCTATTGGGATCTATATGGAGTAACTGTGTACAAGCAAATGCGTCAATGAAGAACATTGACAACCTTGTGCTCTTATTAATGATTTTTGTCTGGTGAGGCATTTAAAAATTTCCAGGGCCTAAAAGTCATTTCACATATCTGTACCTTATTAGGTCTAACCAAAGGGGATGCATGTGGCAACAGTGTACTTGAAACTATAACAAGGATTGCTTCTGTCCCTTTTATGGAAAGTGTTAGTCTGGGCTTGTAATTTAGGACTGCTTTTTGAACCCTAGACTGATCTCATATTTCTATTCGGTGTTCCTGACTGAAAACATTTATATTGATCTGTATCTGACAAGCTTTTCATCAGGGGTCAGACTCACCACAGTGGGTCAGGCACATGTAACTTTTAGACCAAATCACTTTTGTACTCTCTACCATATCCTCAAAAGGCTATTGAAAGCTCTGATGCTGGATGCAGCTGCCCTTCTATTAAGCTCTGGCTGCTGTAAAGAGCATGTCACACTACCTGCATCCTGCTTGTTTCCACCAGCAGTCCACCACAGTATTGACTGTGAGTGCTGTATATATATACACATCTAGGAATTCTAGTGTATCTTGCAAATGTCATGAAGGAAAGAGATAACCTACTCCAGTAAAAGGACCAGAAAAATAGCAATGGGAAGAGAATACCTTCAGCCATGTTTCTTGATGTTTAGTGCCTTGTTTACGTACACAGAGTAGATGTTCCTTGTTTTAAAGTGCCTAAAATACAGTGTAAAGAGCTCTTGGTGTCAGGATGGTGGTGGACGGCAGGCAGGAACAGGAAATTCCTGTTTTGAACTTGATCAATTCATTCTAACTGTAGACAGCAGGCTAAAAAGGGTGTAGGCATGTTTAGTCAGAGTGAGAACAGTTTAAACAAATACAGCATGCTAGTAAGGTATTTGCATTTCTTTTCCAAGTGTGCACATTTGTGTGGCAGCAAGAAACTCAGTTTCAGAATCACCTTTACACTTTCTGACAATACATTTTAGATTCTATAATGCGCGTACTTCAAGCAATAAATAAATAAATAAATATTATTCCATTTAATAGAATGAAATAGAGATTGAAATGTGGTTGGTTAAAATAAAAGTTCATTTAGCATGAAATGTATATGATTGTGTTTTTTTGTTTGCCTTCTTCCTCTTCCTCCACCCCCACCCCCTTATTTTTTTTAATATCTAATATATCAAATGACTTAGTTCTTGTTGGAACTTTTAAACTGTAATGGTTGTTCTGATTGAGTTTGCAAGTATCTGACGAAAATGTGTAAATTAGCTACCTCAGAATTTGAATCTTCCTTTTCATTATAGAAGAATGGTACATACACGGAGTGCTTGTTTTCATGTAAGATAAATATGCAAAGTAAAATTATTTTCTTGTATGTCTGTGACAGGCAGCCCAGAGTTCATGGCTCAAGAAAAGCAGATATCTGTTAAAAAGAAGCATAAACTATATACAGTATGGGAAGCAGTAGAAAAACGTTACTTTTCCCACCCTGGTTCATAACTATTGCTTGACAGATATTTCTGAGGTAGTTTTTATCCACTTTTTCTTTAGCCTGTATATGAGATTCTCAGTGAAGCTCTGGTCTTGCAGGACCTAGACTTTGCAATGACAGCAACTATCTCGTGTATGATTTTCATTGTGAAAATCATATGACTAATTAACTTTGTTATACAGGTGACTAATGGCTCTCCAGGCTGGTTAATATAAGCAATAAAATGAGGCAAATGAAAAAAAAAATCTCTAAAACAGGTAGAACTAACAAGAATTTAAAAATAACTTTCTATGTACAGGTAAGTTATAATTTCTTAATAATTATATTATTAATAATAAGAAGTAAATAATGAATATAATACTTAATAAATAATAATATAATTAAGATTTAATAATTTAGTTTTCCATATTATCTATCTTTCTGTAATTTCACGTTTTGCATGTGTAGTACAATGAATATCATAAAAGAGTACCAAAAATTACAGGAAAATGTGAATATGTTCAGTGAAAATATGTCTGATTTGAACAAGCCTTTGATTCTCGGTAAGTCACTGGTGCCGACAAAGTTATTTCTCATATAGTATCAGTATTTAGTCTCCACTTCATACAATTACCGATTAGATATAACAAGCTAGATTTTCACTTCCAGGAAAGCAGCTTTGTTAGCTTAACTGTTTCCTTAAAGAAAGTGCATAAAGTGAATTATTGGCTGGAAAAAATCTACAGAAAAAAAGCTCTTTTCACTGTGTGGAAAAAACAAAAAAAGAAAAGAAAAGAAAAGAAAAGAAAAGAAAAGAAAAGAAAAGAAAAGAAAAGAAAAGAAAAGAAAAAAGAAAAGAAAAGAAAAGAAAAGAAAAGAAAAGAAAAGAAAAGAAAAGAAAAGAAAAGAAAAGAAAAGAAAAGAAAAGAAAAGAAAAGAAAAGAAAAGAAAAGAAAAGAAAAGAAAAGAAAAGAAAAAAGAAAAAGAAAACAAGACATATTTGTGTCATAAGTTCATCCCAGGATCCAGACAACTCTAATAGATATATGTTTGACAAATTTCATGTGTTTGAAAGACAATTTTCACCCTGGGACAGAATCAAACTCAGTCGTGCAGAATTTTGCAGTTAGAAATATTTGGGGTTATCTCTATTCTGTATGCATAATTTAAGGCTTTAGGGGTGTATGACATTCTGCCTCAAAAAAAAAAAACAAAAAAAACTATTTGGTTCACATGACTCAATACCAGCTGAAAGGTTCAGCCTGAACGTAAAGCTCACAGTTTATTTACCCGTAAGACAAAGGAGAAACTTTGAAATTAAGATGCAGAACGACTTGTCATGATACAGTTCATCTTCTTACGTCATCTCCTGTGATTTTTTAAGTGACTGCATCTGGCAAGGGAGGAGAGGTATACAGGTGTAGAACAGCAGAATGAAATAGAAAAAGCAAGTTGTGGTGATGTAAACATTAGTACCCAAGGACAATGTTTTCCTTAGAGATTAATGACCACCTGGTTAATGCTAGTCAATAATGACAGATAATTCCTGTTTGTCTATCTTTCATCTGTCTGCTTCTTTTGTAAGTGTGTATACACTGTGCCCTCATGCACGTAGTTCATTACAAAACATAGAATCAGGCAGGAGCAACATCCTATTTATGGTGATCCCTGAAGAAACAGATATGAAAGGAAGAATATGACCTAATAGTGGAAAGAGCTGGCTGATTATGTGTCGCTATAGTGTTTGCATTTCCAAAGGAAAGAAATGTTAAGCAAATGTAGAAGGGGAAACAAAACTTTGTTGTATAACTGCCAGCTTTGCAGTATGATAGCAGAAAAACAAGTCTATGTGGCAAAACAAGGTGAGGAGTAAGAGAATGAAAATCATACAAAAGAAGTAAGAAAGAAGGAGGGCAAGGCAGAAAATGTAGAGTTGCTAATGAAAGTCCTAGAGAAAGAACTTCAGAGAGAGAAGGTGAACAGGCAAAGATGAAAAGTGCCAGTTACTGTCAAAGAAGTAAGAAGATCAGCAAGAAAACTGCAGCATGAAACAAAACAAATGACTGGTCTTTCAGCTGAGTGAGAGAGTGAAGCCAGAGCTGCAAGTCAGCTGAAGAGATGAGACTGAAGATTTATGAGAGTCATCAGCATGAAAGGTGGAGTCCTCAGAGAGAAAGATAGAAGACTTCAATGATAAAGAGAGATCCAGAAGCCAATGTCTGAATGGAAGGCTAACATAAGGAGGGCAAACACACATACAGCAGTAAGATGTCAATGAAGTACAGTCAAATGCAGAAATGTCTTTCACAAAATGAAAAAGACTGAAAAAAGGGGAGAAGGAATAGAAATGAAAGGGGAATGGACACTACCTTAAAAGCACTTGATTTTGATTCAGAGTGGGAAGGGGCAAGAGAAGGACTCTCCACATGAAAGTGGCTTTAGAGACAGTACTGGAGGAAAGGTTAAGGGTTTCTACTATGGAAAGAGGCTGACAAACTGAGAAAACTAACTTCCAAGAGAGGCGTGAACATGCTAGAGATATCAATAAATGGAGGGAGAGGAAAAAGGGGAGAGGTATGACATTAGAAACCAAAGCAGCATGGATACTACCATAGAGGAAAAAAAGATTTTTAATGTGAGATCTGGATTTGCACTGGATTTCTGCTCCAACACCTCCAGGCTTTGGCTTCTCCTCCCATATCCCTAGGACATGTGAGAAGGAAAAATCCAAAAATTCAGGGGGAAGGGAAGGAAAGGGGCAAATCAAGGTAAAGCAAGACAGAAGGCAAGGGGAAGGCAAGGGGAAAGGCAAGGGCAGGGGCAAGGCCAGGAGGTCCTACTAGGACGACTGATGATAGATGGAAGAACAGATGTTTTGATGGAAGAGAGAAGAATGATGAAGAATGATGAAAGCCAGAGGGGAGTTGTAAATAAACATTTCCACAAACAATTCACAAACAGATTAAAAAAAAAAAAAAAAGTTAAGTGAAATCATAAGCATTTTTCCAATGAAACAGAGAAAAGTATAGTAGACACAAGGGGAGCAAGTGCTAGCTGTGAGGCCGACAGGTGGAAGAGAAGAAATAGTCTTCCTCACGAGGACAAAAACATGTAAAAACATGTCAAACAGTGCAGCAGCATGGGACTAAGGATATGCAAACAGGAGTCAGACAGGTCTGAAACTGGGATGCAGAAAAAAAAAAAAAAGTGAGAATATCCCTCTACTTTCTTGAAGATCAAAAAAAAAAAAAAAAAGCGGGGGCGTGGTATTTGAGAAACCCCTATAGACTATATTTATGTCAATGATCTACTGCACTGCTGCCTGGACCAGGCATTTACCACATCTTGAAACCCAGATGTCTGGACAACCTAGCAGTGCTTCTATGCAAATCAGCAGGGCATAATGTAGGCAGAGAAGCACATATTGATCTGCAAGTGTTGGCATAGGTGTATTTATTACACAGCAATTCTTCTAAGGACTATTTAAAAACACACAAGCACAACTAAAAACATGAGAGGAAATCCAAGGACAAGTACACAAGGGAGTGGATGGCACTGTTCTGTGACAGCATATTTCTATTTTCAGGGTATTTTCTTTCATTCAAATTCGAGGTTAGATAACATTCTCCTACCAGTAGTTTGTATATATAACACTTCTCATGTTAACAACAACTAAAACACTTCCACTAACAACAGTAAATTAAATCCAAACCTTCATGCATCTCTCCCAGTAACAAAACATACAAAGATGTACTGCTAAACATGCTTCTCAACAATCAGACATTAACACTGCCCTATAACTACCACTTTATTATATTAACTGTTCATTTCATTTATAAACTAGAAATGAAATGCAGCATCAGACCTCTAGTTTTAACTCTTTTGCATTCACAGAGCATAAATGAATCATGAAAAATAGGAATGTGCATGACTGTCCACCACATATTCATACTTTTTTTCTCTCTCTCTAAATGCACATTTTACAGTTAAACATTAGAAAAGCACCTAAACAAAAATACAGGAACCTGCAAAAATATTTCTCCCAACCATTATGGAAGAAAGTGATATTAAAAGTGATGTATACGCTTACACTTACACTGTATTTTTGTTGATGAAGAAATTCATATTTCTACTTTGTACTTTTCTAATTAAACCATCCTAATAAAATATTGCAGAACAGCACTGTCAATACCATTTTTAATTCTATTATGGTATCAGTACTGGGGAAAAAAAAAAAAGTGACACAGAAAAATCAGATGTCCTTATAAATACACTTTGCATGAAAATGGTAGAACAAAATATGGAAGACTTCTAGATGTCCCTGAAAATAAAACCTGATCATATATTTTAAATCAGTTCTACAAGCATTCTCTAATATATTGCCAAGTGGTCACTGAATTAAATAATCTAGACAGATTACTAGAGGTCTTCTATTTTTAGGGATCCGTCTGGTATTGTGGCAATTGCAGCTGATCGGATTACTTCTATATCCTAGCTATGTAAAATGCATTGATGCTGCATGAGAAACCTGCACTACAGCACTGTAGTTCCAATGTCAGGCCTATACATGGAAACATACATCCTAACTGACTTTCAAGCAACTTTGCTTTGTAATTAATTCATAACAACTTATGTCATACTTTAATTGTACTTTATCTTGTGGAATCATATTTAATGGAAGGAAGACTGAGAAAGTGAGGTACTGCAAAAGAGGATCCCTAATATTTTAAACAAAATCCCAAGTGGAGACTTAATAAAAAAAAAAAAAAACCACTGGGGGCGGGGGGGAGGAGAGGGAAAGGGGGGAGTAGGAAAAAAGTCTTTCTCCTGCAAGTGTCAACAGCTACATCTAGTGGTTTTAGGAAGTATAGACAATATCTCCTACATCCAAACTGTAATTCAGGACAGCATTTTTGTATTCCGCATTAAGTGGAAAAGTAAAAGTAATCTCTAGGGGTATGAAATTAACAGTAAGATGCTCTGGTGAAAGTACTTCTCTCACTATTTTTTTTTAATATATATATATGTCTTGTGTGAACTACTCTATGGAGACTGATGTGTCTTTAACATTGTGTGTTATGAGTTGTGTATTTGTAGGCATTTAATAAAGTGCATTTGTGCATTTTCCTTACTAATATGCTAAATATATATATATGAATTTAGTTTGAAATTATAAATTCCAAATTCCAAAATTTACATTTTGCAGAGTGGAATTAAGAAAGTTTGAGCGATATTGCATGTCTTCATATCTGCATTTGGTAGAGAGAATTGGACCAGGTTAATGTACCATAGATAAAAACAAACAAAAAAGCAAACAAACAAACAAACAAACAAAAATGAAACCCTCCCATTTTCTAAAAGGCCAAGTATCATGGTTTTTAGGCTTTCTAGAAGCTAATGACATTGTCTTCAATCAAAAAGAAGACAATAAGATACTTTTTCATACACTGTCACATACTGATAATTTCAAATAATGCAACAAAAAATCTATCCATTTCCCCCAAGACTTTTCTGAAGAACAGAGTACTGTTTGCAAGAATAATAAATAATTTATGGTGTTTTTCATATGTGCTTATCTTTTAGAATAAACAAGTCTGGAAGTGAAACAATCAGACTGTAAATCAGAAACATTTATTTGTAAACAACTTCACACTAACTGAAATTCACACAGAAAAATAAATTTAAAAAAAGTAAATTTTCTTATCCTCATAATTAAAAATGCATAACTTCACAAACAAAATGTGAATTTTTTAAACAACCATCTTTGTTTTGTCCATAAAATAACAAAAACAGCAGAAGATATTTTCCATGTAGTTTGACTTTTTGAAGTCAGATGTAGCCTCCCAAAAAACTTGTAAGGAATTTAAATTGTCAGTAATTCAGTAGCCAGGTTCTAGCATAGATTAGACTATGGTAAGAGATTGGGAGCAGGAGAGGGGGAATTGATGAATTTTAAAATCAGATAAAATTGAGCAGTAAGCAGTTCAAGCTTTCTGTTCATTCAACAATTTACATTCATCACTTATTTAGACAAAAAATCAAATGGAAATTTATATATATATATATATGTATATATATTATATATGTAATGGTCCACAATCATTTAATGTACTTAAGAAGGAAAGACCATCAGGAATCTAAAATAAGTACAGCACATTTAATTGCAGATGCAGGTTATTCTCGCTGGAGTCATATAAATGCACATTTGACAATATTAAATAACTGCAGCTGTTAAGGAAGCCTACCCTGCTATCACAGTGAACAACTTAATGAAAATCTCTACATACTATGAAAGAAAAAAAAAAAAAAAAAAAAAAAAAGAACAAACAAGATCTCATTTCTGCCCTGCTTTATCAGAAATAATCCAGAACTACCCTGATATACCAATGCATAAAAAATAGCTAAGAAAATAATACTAAAGATGGTGATCGCCACTTTTTCTATCTATGGTCACACCTTCTGTAATATCTTAGTTCCTCACAGCGTTTGTTTAGCCTGACTATACTTGGACATGCTGAAAGAAGAAGATACTTTAACAGATGGCAAGGCAAGACACTGAAAAATTAAAGGTCAGATTTAAAAAAAACTTTTAGTATATATTATTCCAGTGATTTTTCTGAAAAGAAGCAAAAAAATGAATGCAAATGGTAATTGAAAACATTTTACACAAGTCAAAAAGGACGGAAAAACAGTTTAATTTCCAAAAACTGTTTGATGTCTTTGTCTCCTTACACTCAGCAAACACTCAGAGATGCTTAGCTGTATCACTTTGCCAGAGCACATTCTGCTATAGTAACTATTGGATGTTTGTCCTTATTCTAAGTGTCACGCAAATCTAAATCTACCGAATAATAATCTCATAAACATCTGTGCTCAGAGCCTCCTGTGTCTTATGCAAACTGCAGAAAACCAGGCCATGGGGTGGGTAAGTCTCTCTCAAATGTGGGACTTCATGTAAGCATTCATTTTCCCTCTTCAGAAATAGAATTACACATGTTTAGCACAAATTTTAGTGTACGTTCTGAGGTAGTTCTGTGCCTCTCTATAACAGTTCTATATCTAGTCCTATTTACTTTTTCCCCTTTCTTTCCATTTGAAACCAGAGCTCTTAAAAAAAAAAAAAAAGGCCCATTTTCCACCCTTTTCCATAATAATCATCAGGCTTTGTCATTCCAGTGATGTGGAAAGCATCACCTCCTCTTGTTTGAGGCTGAATTTCTGAGGTATTTATTTGTCGGTGTTCTCAAATTACACACAAGGTGGCACCAGAGGCCAAAATTTTGGAAACACATCTGAAAAGTCCAGGCCTTTTCTAACTTCCTGCAAATTTAACAATTGTTTCTTCAGGGCAAAGCCGAAGGAACCACGAAAGCGTTAACAGTGAGGTAGAAACAGGAAACCTGTCCCGACTGATGCCGAAGATTGCCAATCAAAACAAAACAAAACAGCAATAAGCTAAACGTGACATGTTTTGTATTTCCAGTGTACTTTACCAAACAGTAATGAACAAATTACCACTATCTGAAGGAATGTTTTTCCAGTAATTTCTAACAGATTAAAAATCCCATTCTTTTAAGAAAATTTTTCCCATCCTGCATCACTGGAGATTGGGGGTGGGGTGGGGTTGGAGTCATCTACATGATTACTATGTAGCTCCACCTTTACAGTGCTTTCACACTTACAGGCTACCACCCCACAATGATGAGAAAATTCACATTTCAACCCAATTTTTGTCTTTTTTTGTCACTCCTTGGTCTGTCTTCCCTTCTACAAATTATGCAAACAAAGAAGCTTTCTCATGCATTTCAGCACGGCCTTTTCTGTAACGTATTTACATAATATATTTCCTTTTGAATTCAGCTCTCGCCTCTCCTTCATAAGCTTTAAGTAGCTGGATGGTCATTTCCCATGAAGAGGCTGAGCCACCATTCCCTCAGAAGTCTTGGGTGCAAAAAGCCCAAAGTTACTGCAATTCTAATACATGTTTTTCCAAGAAAGTATGTCTGATTCTCTTCAAAACACAACCTCTATTATCCTATGTTGATGCTAGATTAAAGGTTTCCGTATTTTAATGAGTGACTAATAAGTGACTTTCCCCACCTCAGAAGAGGTATTATAAAATTCACATGCTGTGTTTCACTAACATAGTGGTGTAAATTTGAGCACGCTGGTTACACCTGAGTGAGCTTTCTCCTAGACAGCCTGAGTATTGCACAGTTCTTTACAGTCTAAATGTGCTTGACTTAGTGTGGTGGATTTTTGTTTAGTTTTGAGAGAATTCTAGAAAGACTTGAAAATATCTTTTTATTTTCCCCTCTTATTTTTCCTGGTACCAGCACTTCATTTCTAATATTGGTTAGGAAAACAGTGGCAGAAAACACGCAAACATCCCTCCTTGGTAGAATTCTATGGACTAACCCCACGCCTGAAGCTCACTACAGAGAAAATTATAGAATCATAGAATCATAGTACGGCCTGGGTTGGAAGGGAACCTCAAAGATCATCTAGTTACAATCCCCCTGCCATAAGCAGGGGCACCACCCACTAGATCAGGTTGCCCATGTCCTCATCCAACCTGGTCTTAAACACCTCCAGGGATGGGGCATCCACAGCTTCTCTGGACAACCTGTTCCAGTGCCTCACCACTCTCTGAATGAAAAAAAAACCTTCTAACCTCTAATCTAAATCTCCCCTTTTACTTTAAAATCAATCCCCTTCTTCCTGTCAATATCTGACTGAGCAAAGAGTTGTTCCCCATCTTTTTTATAAGCCCCCTTCAAGTACTGAAAAGTTGCAATGAGGTCACCCCAGAGCCGCCTTTTCTCCAGGCTGAACAGCCCCAGCTCTCTCAGCCTATCTTCATAGGAGTGGTGCTGCCATGTTTGTGGCCCTCCTCTGGACCCACTTTAACAGTTCCACATCCTTCTTGTGCTGGGGGCCCAGACCTGGACACAGTACTACTAGAGGGGCCTCACAAGGACTGAGTAAAAGGGGACGATCACCTCTCTCGACCTGCTGGCTGCTCCTCTTCTAAAGTATCCCAGGATGCAGTTCGCCTTCAGGGCTGCATGTGTGCTAAGAAGCAAATTATTGACTGGAGTCTGTAGGATTTATATTTCAAATTCACCTGCAGAGACTTTGTTACATTTTGTCCTTTGATAGGCAGAAAGACAAGAGCAATGACCTCCATTTACTTTTCTTCAGCATGAACCCACTTGCTTCTAGAAATATTCTGACTAAAGTGACTTATGTTTAAAGCTTCCGTTAATTGGTCTTTTAATGCTCTTACTAATTTTCATAGAAAATATTGCCTTATGTGTGCTTGCTCATTTACTGTTTTATCTATGCTTGCTTGTGCAGCATAGCTGCTTTGGACACGGATTGTCCTTTCTTAACCACTTAGCCCCTTAGGTGTTGCTATAAAGAAAAAACCACACGCACAAAATATTATTTTATTTTTAGAAATATCCTCCTCCCGCTCCCATTCTGCCTATCAAGGAGCCCTCTGGCAATGACAGGAGTGGTGTAATCCGTCTGTTCTGCAAGTATTAACCTAAGCTCTATATTTTGCAGTACTTAAAAAAAATTAAAATAAAATAAAATAAAATAAAATAAAATAAAATAAAATAAAATAAAATAAAATAAAAGGACTATAACAGCTGGTGAAACAGCCACATGAGAATATTTGTCTTCTAAAACTTTTCATGCTTGTGGAAATCTTACCCTTGCTGTGCAGTAGCTTGTGCCTCTTGGACAGAAATGAAAGGCTAGAAGGACTTTTCTGACTTGCAGGAGCAGTTAACATGATTCCTCGTGGACACGCAACTCTGCAGACCTCCAGCAATCAGTCCTCTTCAACACAAGCAGCATTTATGTTTGCAGAAATAGGTACAAACAAAATACAATCAAAATGACACCACCCTTGCCTCTATTAAGAATACACAAAATTCTAGTGAAATATCCTAAAATTAGGAGAGCTATTGGAATGCAGTAATATACTGTTATAATTTCCTTCTCTTATCCAGTCCAGCAAAATTCATACTTATGTTACAAACATTTTCCTATTAATAACATGTTTGCCTATCTCCTCATTTATGCTAAATGAGAATTCCAGGTGCTCACTTGTTCACATTTGGAAGTTGAGCAGTAAGGCTGGACTCTCAAAAAGAACATACTGCTCTTGAGTCTCTCTTGAACTCAGCAAAAAGAGAATGGAAAGAGTACATTTACCATAAAAATAATTTTGTTATCATTCCTTAAATTTTAATTTGGAGTAATTTTTAAAGATATCCTATAACTTTTTGTTGCTTTGTTTTTGCACATTTTTGCTTCTTTTGGCTTCCCTGGTGAGTATACATACTTCTTGAATAAATAAATAAATAAATAAATAAATAAATAAATCTTTCCTATGCTGATGAAATCAGATTATTTCCTTTTGCATAGCTGCAACACATCTAAATTTCAAAATAACTGAAATTTGAATAACAGTTTCCCCTTTAGGCCTAATAATCTACTTCTTACAAGTTAACTATTTACGACCCATCCACAGACTACAAGCTTGCTCTGTTTTTTGGGGTGGGAGTATTGAATTCTCTGGACATCTACCTCTTGAGAAAATGCCTATTTCGCTAGTGCCACACTCAAAATATATATATTTTTTTCCTGAACCTTGTCAGTTAATAAAACAGATGTCGCAGAACATGTTTTTTACGTACATCTGCTTTTTTTTTTCCTGCTTTCATTGGTGACTATCATGTTTATTTCCCATGAACTACTTTGGTCTGAATCTCTTTCACTTATCTTAAGGCAGTAACAAGAATAATCAACAGAGTGAACTACAGTAGTGCACGTATCCTGGAAAATATTTAGCGTAGGTAAAAAATCTGGCCTGTGCAAGGCACATGGTAATTTTCTACCTAGCTCTAGTCATTCCAGTCCTTCTAGAATAAGACTTCACCTTTTCCAGACACCTAGTTCTATTTCTTGGACCACTCCAATATGAAATGAAGAATGACTGCAATGTTTAACAGAAATTAGCCAAGATGTCCTCTGATATCCCAATAGCTTAACATGTTGTTTAAATGAGTAAGTAGAGGGCACACTAACAATGTCTATAAATGTTTGTATGAAGTGAAGAACCAATAACTATGCTTAATTCTACTACTGCACCTGGGGGTCTGCACCTCATTTATACAGGGTCTGGAACAACTGGAACAGTAACATCAGTCAGAAAATAAAGGTAGTGAGAGCAACTTTCTTCATTTTGGACAGATACAAAAATGCACACAACTCATCAAGATAAAGAAAAAAAGTCCTACATGGGCTAAGATGCTTTTTTTTTCCCCTATGTACATAACAGTAGAATTAATAACTCTAATTTAAATAAAAAAGAACAAGCCAGAAATATCATTAGCTTTTTCATATTGTTCACATTTTTAACATGTCATCTTTAGCTATTTTTCTAACATCCAACGTATATAAAATCTGGCTGAAGTGAAATGGAAAGGTAGAGTTTCAGCCAGATTCTGTGATATTGTTACATTCTTTTTTCACTATTTAAATATTTCACTATTTAAATATTTCACTGATTTTTCTTTCATTTACCGTGTATAGACAATTTGATGTTAAGTGCAGAAAAGCAATGAAGGATGTACAAAGTTTCACAAAGTCTAATTTTATTTTTAAAAATTTATTTAAATTTTCTTAGATGAAAGTTTTTTCATGATTAATCGAGCAAATAGAAACTTCAAAGCATTCCTTGCCTTTGGATAAATGATGGTAAAAAGATTATATTCATGCCATACAGAATAAAGATATTGAAAAAATACATTCTAGGTTCCAGGTTTTCCGCATAACACATGTAGACTAAATACCATTCCAGAGAAACCTCACTGTGTAAAGCCTGTATTTTATATAGACAGCTGAGTCAAATATAAAGACCTTCAGCAACAGGGCTTGAGTGCATCATAGGAACATGAAACTTGTTTAATCACTTCCACACAAAGCCACCAGGATGTTTTCATAATCCCCTTTGAGTTCATCCTGTCAATTTAAGTGAAAAGAGCACAATTGTTAGGATAATGGTCTCAAATCAATTTCAATAAGCATTCAATATGTATTTACTAAACATTGGCCCTTCACCGAAATAAATGGTCATAGTAGAAAAATAAAATGATTTTTAGAAACTAACTGAAAAAGCAGCAGGTACATGCAAAACTCAAAAAGGTACTTTAGTACATTTAGAGATTATGTTTCTGCTCCAAGGTGTATTTTTCATACTTATCTACTAGCTTCCACAAAGGTGATCTGAAGGTCTGGCTTTTTTCTAATACCTCACTGGTTTAAATCTTCTAGAAAAATACATTGGGTGGCCTGTCCCTTTCAAGAAAATATTTTGTTAGTTTATCTCATTTTCCTAAGTGACCTAGAAAGTAGGACAAATAAAAGCCAAGTTTACAAGGTATTTGCAGGAGTTATACAAACATTAAAAAACAAAAGCCAGATGGAGCAAATATCTGTCAGAGAGCTGTCAGTGCAATCATCTTCATTCTCCTGCTAATGTTCCTTGTCTGCTTAAGCACAGGAACTTGGGGATAGAATAGTCTCCATTCTTGGCATTTACTGTAAGATGACATCCTGAGACAACTACAAATCAATTGCTACAGCTTTTGTGAAAAAAAACATTCCCTGATAAAATAAATTAGTTCTACCAGCATGAGACCTTGAGTTCTCACTGAGAACTTGAGTTACTCAGCTACAATGCATTACTCAGGATGAACTGGTGACTGAGTAGCAGAAGAGTTAACAAAGCCCTACTGGCCTTCCTAAAACATCTGGTTGTTTTCTACTTCACTGTTAACTTCAGCGAAAACCTACCATAATGGCTTGGCGAAGAGAGATACCATACAGACTCTTATAATAAGCTTTGATCTCATTCATGTCTACTTCGTGGCGTGAAACCATGATTCTGATGAGCTGTTTGTGCCGTGTCCCAAGGCCCTGTTAAAAGTATTAAACAAACAAACAAAAATTGAGGCTACTTAAGTCATTGAAAGATCTTCCTCTATCAAAGTTCTTTGTATTAATCCATCAGACTTCTTTGTGTCAGTACTAACCCCCCTTCTGATCCCCTATGAGGACAAATTCAGTTGTGACTGGCTTTCTCCAATCCTGGATTTGTTTTTGCTGGTTCCTAAAAATAGGCAGGTTGTTCACTGTGATTACTGAACACCAGGGAAAACCTAAATTTCGCTGTTGTTTTGTTGTTGTTGTTGTTTGATTTTTTCTTCCTCCTGTAATGAGCTACTTTTTCATAATGAGCACAATCAGTTTACATGGCAAGGTTTTGGCAGTGGGGGAGCTACAGAGCTGGCCGCTGTGTGAAGAGACAAGCAACTGCTGTATGTTACAAAAGGGCCAGTTTCAGCTGGCTCTAAAGGGGACCTACCACTGGCCAGAGCCGATCCAACAAATTATATTGTTTGTGTCTCTGGGAGAGCAGATTTAAGATTAACTGCTGCACAACAGCAGCTGGGAGAGAAGAGTGAGAACCAGCTCTGCAGACACCTGCAAACAGTGCAGAAGGAGAGGAAGGAGATGTTCCAGGTGCCAGAGAAGATGTTCCCCTGCGGCCTGTGGAGAGGCCCCTGGTGGAGCAGGCTGTCCCCCTGCAGCCCACGGGTCCCACATGGAGCAGATCTCCACACTGCAGCCCATGGAGGAGTCCCCGGTGGAGCAGGTGGAGGTGGCCTGGAGGCGGCTGCGGCCCATGGAGAGTCCCCACTGGAGCAGGCCCTGGGCCGGAGCTGCAGCCCGTGGAGAGGAGCCCACGCAGGAGCAGGGGGTCTGGGGGGAGCTGCTGCCCATGGGGAACCCGTGCTGGAGCAGTTTGCTCCTGGAGGATGGATGGACCCTGTGGTACAGAGCCATGTGGGAGCAGTTCTTGAAGAGCTGCTGCCTATGGGCAACCCCTGCAGGCTCAGTTCGGGAAGGACAGCATCCCGTGTGAGGGACCCCATGTGGAGCAGGGGCAGGGAGTGACCGTGAAGGAGCAGCAGAGACGAAGCATTAGGGACTGACTGCAGCCCCCATTCCCTGTTACCCTGCAAAACTCAGGGTGGAGGAGGTAGAAGAGGGTGGATGGAGGGGGAAGGTGTTTTTAGTTTTAGTTCTTACTGCTAGCTTGTTAGTAATAGGCAATAAATTATATTAATGCACTGAGCCTGTTTAGCCTGTGATGATAACTGCAGAGTGATCTCCCTGTCCTTATCTCAGCCCTTGAGCCCTTTTCATCGCGTTTTCTCCCCTTTCTCTCTGAGGAGGTAGAGAGAGAGCAGTGTGGTGGAGTTCAGCTGCCCAGCTGGGTAAAACCACCACAACGAGTCACTCATTTTCTCATATACAGCTCTTAACCAAGTGACAGAAGTTAATGTAAATTTCTGCATACGACGCTGTTTCATGAGTTCTCACTGCCTCAGTCAGCTCAGATTTCAAATTTGCCTGAAGTTTTGTATAGGCTCTTACAAGATTCTCGTCCCAGTCTGTAAGTGCCTTTCTATTTATTTTTTTGTCAATATCTTAATGGTTTTATTAATATGAAAAGGTTCAGTTAGCTTTCTGTCACAACATAGAGCATAAGGTATATTTTTTGGATGGACAGATCCCTTCCCAAAAACTCTATAGTAAATAGATAGCTCTTTCTATGGAAGGAAACTCAGTAGTTTCAAAGGAATGAAGGGGAGAAAAGAGAAATTAACTGGATTTCCTTCTGCAGTCCTTTTCATCACAAAAAGTTCTTATACTAGCCTAATTTGTTATTTTTCAGCTCATAAAGCACACCATGTTCTCAAGGAGTTCTTTCTTGAGGTTACCTTCATTGCCAAGTGGAGTTTTTCAGCAAAGAAAGCTGGCTTGCTTGTGGCACACTTCACTGTAATGAAACAATGAGATAAGGTCACATCGGTTAAAAATGTAACAAATAACAAAAGGCAAAAATCTGGAAAGAAAATGCTGCAGAATAAGTCTCAGTGTTCCTACCAACATATCCTATTTATCTATCTCTTTTACCTGTCTTAAAAATATGGGAGGAGTAGCTGTTCCTTTCTTCTCTATTCAGAAGACAATTCAGTCAGGGGAGAATACTCTAGTTACTGTAAAGACAGGACTGTACTAGTCCACATAGTCCACTGCCATATAATTGAGAAAGATGTCACAGTTCCCAAGCAGAAAAATGTGAAAGCATTCATGACCTCTACAGCAGAGCTGGTGGTTATGATCTGACATATTTTATCCAAGTTATGCTGTGTACTTGCCTTCCATATCTGGTACTAAGAGGGAACTGGTGAGTCTCTCTTTTTTTATCCAAAGCATACTTGACTGCAATACAAAAGTGAAAAGCAAAGATAGGGGTCTGGCTCCTGATTCTATCCTTGACAACACAGATGGCTAACCTTAGTCTCACCTTATTATTTACAAGGAACAGACATTTTAAGGGTCTTAAGATACATCTTTATCATGAACATTATAATAATATTTTCTTGAACACTGCAAAAGGAAATTTATTATATTTTTAATAATCATACATCATAACTGTTTTGCTTCTCAATGAAGCAAGGTAAGAGCAGAACAGTTGTCCTGTTAGAACAAGTATGACAGAAGTAAAAGGTAGTTTTTCATGCAGTTAACATATATACGAGGTTACTAGTTGTATAACCACTTACCAAGGGCAGTCAGGCAGTTCTCAATATCACCTTTCAGCTCCAAATCTAGTACCTTATTCATGTCATGCTTGCTGTATTTGGTGTACTTCTGAAAGACTAAATAAGGGAGGAAAATTCAGTGAAGAGTGATGGAAGCATAGTATTCTCCCCACATTTTCTTTGACTTACTCTGGCCTCACTGCTGTGGCAGTGCACACACAGGGTAGGTTATCTTTCTCATTTTCTTCAGCTAGCACAGTGTAAAGAAAAGCAGTACAGTATGGACCGATGGTGTTGGCATGAGGAACAGAACCATGCTAGGATGGTGGGGCTCATTTTCCATTAATAGGGAAAGAGGTAGTACAGTTACTCCACTGGAGCCTATAGCATAAGGTGGTATCTCCCATGCAGGGCAAACTGGTAGAGGAGCAAGACCACGTTGGGGAGTATTCAGAACCCCTGCCACACTGATTCATTGGCCTTGTGACCAGTAGTGTTGTGAGACTTCATGGTAATAGTTCTGTTAACAACTTAACTGGCACTGTGACTCTTCACTAGTGTGGAGAGAACAGCAAAGTGACCAACTGTGTGCTTAGGTCAGCATGCACAATGACCTTCGTAGCAGTCACATCTTGGAAATGTATATAATCTCTGAGTTCAGGAGCAGGCCATATTCAAATACAATTCCAGTGAGGAACAAAGTTTCACCCAGCCTACCTCTTCGGAGATGGGGGTAGCTTCTTGCAGTAAGAACAGTAACAAACACATTAATATCCGTTCCTTTCCTTCTCTCTCCTGCTTCATATAAGGCCTGTCATAAAAGAAAAAAATAATAATAATAGGCAAGTTATCATCTGTATAGCAAAACACAAATAGAAGTATCTGAGACTCCTTGCCAAAGGTAGGCCACTGCTTGTCAGTAAAGAACTCTAATCCTTGACACAATCCGCAACAAGACACATAACTCTACACAGCCTCAAAATAACTCTAGGTGTACCAAGTAATACTTCATATTTCACTTACACAGTAATAGTACCGAGGGAGCACTGTACAGCTACAAATAATATTTTTAGACATTCTTGAATGAAGACATTTTTTATGTATCTTCATATGCTACAGTGCACATGGGAGCATAGGACTGGCAGGCTTACCTTAGACAAAAAAAAAAAAAAAGCAGCTCCAATATTCCAGTATTAACTGGACAAATGTGAAGGAGAAGCTTACACACCAGGTATTTCTTGTCTTTCCAAGAGTGACTTTAATAGCAAGTAAGAACCCAGTCAATCTTATTACTTTCCCTACCTCCTCAAACCTTTGTAAAAGTAATAATTAAAGATCTCCATGCTACAGCAAGAAAAATCTAACAACATCCTTTCTAGGTGTTGGCAGTGAAGCTCTTAGGACCCAGAGAAACTGAACTTTAGAGCTTAGTCAGAATATTAATTTACTAGCCTTTCATATCTATGGCTGATGACAAAACTAAACCTCTTATGTCACAGGAATAAAAATAGAATTGTTAAATGTCTTTTTTTCTGTTGGATTTAAAACAATAATTTAAAGTGAAAACTCAGGACAGACTGTTAAGGTTTACCAACACCTTAACAAAAATTTTACACTAAAGGCAGAAGAAACAAGGGAAAAGTCAGTTGCTTTTTTAGAATTACTTAGAAAATGACTGTGAGGTTTACCAAATTCTCTTGAAAGGTATGTCACTGAAACACATTACCTACAACTAACATACTGAATGGTTTACGCTGGTCAACATATGGTATCTGGTTCTGTACAAATCTGTCCCTCAATTCAAGAACTGTATTTATTTTAAACAAACAAATAAAAAGATTGAATCTAAGTTCTCCTTTTCCTGACCTCTACTTCAAATGGTCTACATGTTTTACATGAACTAGAAGAGGGTTTGCAGCATTTTTGAAGTTGAGTATTAGCATAAAGATTCCATTTCTTTCAGCTACCAAAGAGTTCATGTGAACATTGAAAAACATCATCTCCTCAGAAAAGATTATGTGCATACACATAATTGCCCCCCACCATGTCCCCATGTCCCCCTACCCCTATGGCCCAATCCCCCCCATGTCCCCATGACCTCAGAAAAGATTATGTACATATACATAATTGTACATAATGTACAATTGTCTGTCATCTGAAATGCGCAAGATCCAGGTAGGTGAAACAGAACATTCACAGCCAGTCAGAGTTTGTAATAAAGTCAAATGAAGAAGATCTGCAGAGTGCTAAGTATGGTCTTACCCTGGCATCACTATCAGCAAGCTCATCATTCACGTGAGGATCTTCAGATCGGTCAGCCTATATAAATTTAAAAAAAAATAAAAATTAGTGTTACTCACAATCATTCAGTTCACCAAAATTCAGTATTCTAGAGATCTGGCCTGCCATACTTATACAAAGCTTAATACAGAATTGCAGACAAATACGGTTATATTAATTATTCTGTGGATAAAGCTGATGCATTTGTTAATCGATCAGCGCTCACATTTCTAGGGTCATCAATGACGTATTTCTGAAGTTGTACATTAAAATCCAGGATTTCTTAATGTGAAGAAAAAGTCCTGGAAGCTATGATGTGCTCCCTGATGACCGCTCAAGAAACTTCTTTCAAGGTATTTTAAAAGCAAAACTAAAAATTAAAACTATGCACATTGATGTATCAAAAAATAATCCAATGTGCTGCATACAAATGTACTCAGCAGAGATGGAATAAAATATTAATGTATGTTAAAAAGGGTATTTTCACTTCTCAGATCCAGTGTTTCAGCTGAACTGCTTTTGAGCAGTTCACAAAACACTTTGTCTACTTGCTAGCTTAATGCCACCATCTGTCTATCTTAATAGAAGAAACATATCTTAAGAAGTAGCCGAAATGTTTCTCTACATGTAAGCATTTCTTCTTTTTATATTTGCAGTCAATTGACATTCCAGTTGTTTTCTTCAAGTGCTTAAAGACTGTTAGACATGTAAAGACAAAAAAAAGTCTTAAAAACCTAACTGGTAAACAGTAACAAATATCATTGCCTTTAAAAAATGTTTTTGAGATAAGTCTCATTATAGCTTGCTTAAGAACCATTTCATATGGTCTAAGATACATAAGTAAAAAACAGTGCTAGGAAATAAATAATCCTGAAATTCTTACTTATTGTATGACTTTAAAATAATCTTGACGACATTATTTTTCAATTACTGCTAACCTCACTGAAAACGTTTAAGCACAACATACCTTGGCTAGAGCAACTAAAGCCTTCTGAAAGTCTCCAGATGTATCAGAGATGATGTCTTGTGTCAGATCTCTCTTCAGTACTGAAATCAAATGAAAAAGGGCTCGTAATTTGTTTTTAAATTATCAGTTATATCATTTTTTTCGGTCTTTTCTTAGTTTCCCACTTAAATATGCCTAGTAGAATTGCACTTTTCTCTAATTTAGTTTTGCAAGAATGGGTATTTTTGCAACATGTCTTCTAATCCCTGAGACATGCTGAGAAATTGGAGGATTAATCCCCAATCTGTTGAAAAAGTTGTTCTTAAAGGTTGTATGGGTGGAAAAGTCTTGAGCTTGTGAAATAGAGAAAAAGAAAAAAGAAAAGTTTGAAATTTTGTGAGCCATTAGTCTTTCATTCTTATTTTTGGCTGTTTTGTTCATCCCCAAACTCTTCTGAAAAAATCAAACCATTATTCTGGACTTCTAACTGAGACTGTTTGATTGGAACTTCAGAAAGTTAACTCTTAATCCCATAAAGCATAAGTTAATTAGACAACATTGACTGACCACAGTACTCTCCTTATATGAGAGATGCTATTATATTTTAGTTATTTCTAAATTGCTATTATATTTTAGTTATTTCTTCAAAGATTTTCTGCATTCAGTTCACTGGTTGTTCCTAATCTTAAAGTTATCTGTGTTGCTAAAACAAAGTCAGTGACAAAGTCAGTGACATCTTAAGAGCTCAGATAAGGCTTGGCAATGGGAGTAGCAAAGTGGCTGGATTTTGCATTTAACTTAGAAAGCATCTAAATGCATGACCCATTCCAAGAAATATTCACAGTTCTGGCTGGAATTGTGAGTCACTTCCTAGTGCAGCGCGATCTATGTAAGTCAGAAATGATCAGTATGACCTCCCTTTCCTATACATCTTTCAGTCTTATATGAAGCTTTACTTGCTTCCTAAAATGTCATCTCAGCTCCTTAAATTGAGAAGTAAGGCTGTAAGAGTAATGTGTTTGCTATGGAGTTTTGAAAAGACACGTATAATCCATACTACGTTCTTTTTCATCAGGAATTAAGTTTGCATGGATCTATTCATTAGAGGTGCTTAAAAAATCACAATAACAAAGAAATGAATCATTGCAGGACAGGGTTTGGCTATCTTCCAATGTTTCATACCATTAATACTTCTTTCCCACTCTGAATTACCTTCCTTGTAGTATCTGCTGGCTTCTCTGATCTCTCTGTTGTTTCTTGAGGCCAGAATCTCAATTAAAGTATCTTCATCAGTTCCAAGCCCCTGTTAAAAATGATTTTTTTTACATGTTATTTAATACAGCAAACTTAAAATTTAGAACCCAAATAAGATGAGAATCATGGACAAGACTTTGAAGATGCCATATGAAACAAGACAGAAAAAGGAAGAACATTTTGCTTTCACCTAACAAAATTATTTTAGCTCTTTTATAATTCATTTTTATAGCATCTAGTGTCACTCTGGCACCCAACAGAAATATTAAGTGACCAAGCAGCATGCATAGAAGATAGGAATATAAAAATTACGAAGAAAAATACACCTTTCCTTTTCTATTTTCTCTTAAATAAACACATATGTAAACACTATGGCTTTCTAGCACTACATCTGCAAATAACTTCCAATTTTCAGAAGGCAAAGAGAGCTCTTTCTCACAGAAGAATAGCATTGGCAACCCATCTCCTCCAACCCTGAAATTCAACAGAGATTGCTGAGTCTTGTTCTTAGTAGCTGGTTCTGGATAATCACTACTGTTTTATTTTAATTAATGGGGAAAAAATAATACAATACACGAGCTTACAAAATTTAAGTCCAGTGTCATTTAAAGGACCTGAGATTTATTTACTTCTCTTTAGTAAAGTTCCTCTCAGAAGATTTTTGACTTACTTTCATAGAGGCCCTTAATTCTTCAGCATCAAACTGAGCTGGAGTTTTAAGTAGCGCCACGGCAACATCTTCCAGGTGGCCTTTCAGAACCTTTTTCAGGTCTTCTTCCAGACTCTGTGAAGAATAAGGAAGAGTCATACACTGTGTCCTGGTTTCAGCTGGAATAATTTTCCTCATAGTGGCTAGCATGGTGCTGTGTTTTTGACTTAGGATGAGAATAATGCTGTTAACACACTGATGTTTTAGTTGTTGCAGAAACGTGGTTACACCATGTCAAGGACTTTTCAGCTTCTCATACTGCACTACCAGTGAAGAGGCTGGGGGTGCAAAAGAAGGTGGGAGGGGACGGAACCAGGACAGCTGGCCCAAACTTACCAAAGGGATATCCCGTACTATATTATGTCATGCTGAACAATAAAACTGAGGGGAGTTGGCTAGGGGGGCTGCCATTGCTTGAGGAGTGTCTAGGCATCAGTTATTGGTGGTGAGCAATCTCACTGTGCATATTTTTTTGGTGTATTTCTTCATTATTATTTTCCCTTCCTTCCTGTTCTGCTTTATTAAGCTGTCTTTATCTCATCCTTTTTTTTTTTTTTCCTTCTGATTCTCTTTTTCATCCCACTAAGGCAGAATGAGCAAACAGCTGAGTGGTGCTTAGCTGCCTGCTGGGATAAACCACAACACCCTGTAAGCTAGCAAAAGGTTAAAAACTGCTGTTCAGGTACAGTCCAAAAATTAGTCTGATCTCTGACAAATCTTGATCTACATTTTTCCTTTAGTTACTAGAAAGAATTACAAAGAACTAATTGAAATTTCTAATTTGTCATCTTATTGTTAACTAAAGAGTCAAAATTTTCCAGCAAGTATTCAGAAATGCTTTCAACCATTGCAGGTCACAGAATCACAGAATGGTTAAGGTCAGAATGAACCTTTGGAGGTCATCTGGTCCTTCCACTTCTGATTCTGTCCCCGACACCTAGGGCACCTTGCCCAGGACCTTGTCCAGAGAGCGTTTGAAGATCCCCAAGGAGACAGACTCCACAATGTCTCTATGCAACCTGTGCCAGTACTCTGTCACCTGCACAGTAAAGAAGCTCTTCGTAATGTTTAGATAGAACTTGTTGTGTTCCAATTTGTGCGCTTTGCCTCTTTTCCTGTCACTGGGTGCCACTGAAGGACCCTGGCTCCATCTTCTTTGCACTTTGGCATTTATAGACATTGGTTAGGACTCCCTGTAGGCCTCTCTTTTCTAGGTTCCAAAGTCCAAACTCTCTCAGCCTCTCCTCAGAGGAAACATGCTCCAGTCCCTTGGTGGCCCTACATTGGACTCTTTGCAGTACTGGGGGCAGGGGCAGAACTGGACACAGCACTCCAGGTGTGGCATCACCAATGCTCAGTAGAACAGAAGGATAACTTCTCTTGACCTGCTCACAATATTTTGCCTAATGAAGCCAAAAATGGCATTAGCCTTCTTAGCAGCAAGTGCACACTGCTGATTTATGTTCAACTTCATGTCCACCAGGACCCCCTGGTCCTTTTCTACACAGCTGCTTTCCAGCTGGGTGGCCCCTAGCATGTCCTGGTACCTGGAGTTGTTCCTCCCCATGTGCAGGAGTTTGCACTTCTCCTTGCTGAACTTCATGAAGTTCTTGTCAGACCTGTTCACCCATTTACTGCATCAGAAGACGGCTCAAAATAGGCTGCTTAATTTTTAAGAGAAGTTAATACTGTATTGCTGTTATGATAATTGAATGGCTTAAATGAACTTATCTATATAAATTTATTTATTAGAAAATAAATGATAAAAATAAAAATGATAAAAAATGCAATGGAAATGCTGTGGACATACTGTAATAACACTCTATATAGATCTGCAAGCCCTGAAGTTATAATTTGGATTATATTCTAATTTGACCAACATTTACATTTTTTTAAGACTTTTATTTATTTATTTATTTGAAAAAATAATTTCTAATTTATTCTTCTTCCTATTAGTAAATGTTTGGTACTGTATTTTGCTACAATTAAGAGATACAGCTCTGTTCTTCACCAAATGCATGTCTGGGTAATTGCTGTAGGAGTGAGAAGATCAGTCTGCTTGGTCAGGATACCTAGGATAACTAATGAGATTATTTCAGAATCAAGAACTGTTAGGAGTTAGGTCTTTTCTGCTTTTGACGGGGAGCCAAGCGCCAGGGGGTCTAATGATATAACAGCATTAGCCTCCTTGTGCCTTTTAAGTTAAATTTTAATTTAGGTCTTGAAAAAATATAATTGCAACGCTGGAGCTTCCTCTGTGGGAGGACAGAGTTGTGAAAATCACAAGTGAGATTTCCTTAACAAAAACAGGAAATCCAGGCTAAAATGAGACATTAGACTTGTTTTCTTTCTTGTCCTTTAAAGTCACTTAAAATTACAAAGCCAAAAACTGTAGGGAGTCATTTTCCAAGGAGCAAAGGTTCACTAACTCTGGTATGCCAACTGTGCAGTTATAATTTCAATTTAGAGCTACAGGTTCAACTAGAGAAAATTTGCTACAGGAAAAGGTGAAGGGCAATTAAAACTTCTTGAAGAAATATGCAACAATTTCTAAGCTTTTCAGGTCCAGGGAATAGCAGTTTTACCATTCAGAATTAGAATTTCACTGCTTCCTGTACACCTGTCCTCATCAGCGTTGCTATATTTGTGAAACAGCATTATTGTCCTATTTTCTGTCTTATATTCTCTCTGGACAAAAAGATTTGTTTAGATGTCCCCAAAGTCTCTTACTCTATTCCTCTCTTTTCCTCAACAGCCTGTATCCCAGTGAAATTTCTGCATTCCCAGTGATTTAGTGATATAAAGAATCTTTTCGGCATTCAAAAACCCAGACAGACAGAATTTTGAAATTTTTCTTTTTATTTCAAAATGATTGCCGCTGCATTCAAGGGATTATCTCTGGCAATATAGTTTCAGGATACTACTACTACTGTAGTTTTCATAAATTACAAGTGACAGAATCACTATAATCTTCTGTTCTAGAAAGCTAAAGCTGAATGTACCATAAAACCCAGGAACAACACTGCTATTCCAGATGCACAATTAAGATTGGCTTGGATATACTATACCTTTCCTTTAGCCTGCTGATAGGCAGCTTTAATCTGCTGGCGCTGAGCATTTGTTCTTTTAGTCAAGATGGCAATGATGGTGGCTTCATCCACACCTACAAATCACCAAAAAATGTAATAGTGAATACATTGAAAATATAGTGATCTCTAGTGCATCATTTAACCAAATTTTATTATTTGCATTGTGGTATATTTTGAATGCTTGACACACCAAATTTTAACCAAAACTGTTATCATCTACAGACTTAAAATTAGTGATGCAGTGAAGAAACCAATAGGTTCCTATAGAACACAGAAGCGTGTTTCTACAGTATAATAAAGTCTCAAAGTGTTCTAAGTGCAGAACTTACACTACAGAATAACTAAGTATATAGACAATGAGACAGCATACTCAACTTAGCAAGTCAAATTGAAACAGGTTTCTAAGTACAAAGTGCCAAATGTGAATTTCATTAAATAGAGAAGTTTAAAGGAGCATATACGCCATTATCAGCATATTCACTACCTCTTGAATAGATTCTATGGAAATCAAATAAAAAAGATTTAGTATGGTATATTTTTTTATTCTCTAGAAACCAAATTTTTACAACACTTCCTTCAAAAAAATCAAGAAATTTAATGTAGTATTAAGGTCTGAAATTGTAATACAATGTCAGGATAACAAAGAGTAGAGATTCTTTAACAAGTGGCATAATTAAATGTCTTGCCAGTTTTTTTAAAGCAGAGGTACCTCTCCTGTTTTCCATTGCCTCTGGCTCCGATACTCTTTTAAGGCTATTCTCAAAATTTCCCAAGGAATAATTCTAATATAGCACGTTAAATATTTACTCCTCTTACCTTTTACCGTAATAGCTTTGTCCAAAGCAGCAACATCAGCTGATGGATCAAAGTTTGGGTATGACTGTACTGAATGACCACCTTTTGAACTTTTCTGTAGAAGAATGAATGAATGAATAAATAAATAAATGTTAATTTCAAAGAATATTTATGCAAATAAGCAGTTTCATATGCTTAAGTAAGCCATGTATTTGGACTTGACTATTATGGGACTATCAAAGAATAAATACTTGCTTTCTAACTACAGATAGCTAAACAGGCTCAGTACAGTATTAGTATTGGATCTATACCTTTCACACTTCTATTAAACAGAACGTACCTGTTTTACATCCCTATTTGTCCAAGTAAGTTAGATCCCACAGGAAAGTATTTCCTAGCTGCCATAATTAAGCAATTATGTCCAAATTTTAAACTCTCTCAAACCACATTTAAATCCTGCAGGTGCTTCCAGTAAAGTGCTAGTGATTTTCTTGCTCATCTTACACAAATTGATTGTGCATTATATTAAGTGAATTCTCAGCTACTCATATTTAATGTTACAAGCACTTCTTCCATGCAAGATCTTGGTGAAAACTTCAAGCCCGACACTACAAGGAGGTGGAGAACTATTACTCAACTTCTTTGAAACATAAGATATAAAACACGCTTTCTTTAGCATTAGCTATTGTCTGTCTATGGTGAATCCACTCCTTTATGTTGGACACTCCCTATGCAATGTCTGAAGTACTCTGGGAATAACTGGGGATGATAAATTCCACTACATCAACAATTACATGGTTTGCCCTAAGTCAACAATGTGACTAATCAATTTGCTGGTAGAGCCTGTAACACAACAGTACTATCTCAAATGCCATACTCATTACCTTCTTCTATAGAACCTATAAAATGCCTTGAGATCTTTGGAGGAAATATTTATAATAAAGCTCCCTTTGGTATGATATGGTTGAGATTTTTTTTCCAACAAAAGTGAAGTTTAACTAAACTTTGTTTTAGAATCAACTATAGCATTTTATCTTCAAGAACTCACTATTTTATTTATTTATTTAATCTTTTGCATGTACAAGACAGATGGCAAAGTCTTAGGGATATGTTTCACATACAGCATTCTGTATTGAATACTTGCATACCTGTAATATCTGCTGGCTAAATAAGTAGGAGTTTTATTAGAGCAGAGAGATTGTGTATTTATAAGTGTCATGCTTAATTTAAAGAAAAAAAAAATCAGTGTGACCTGTGTAGCAAGCCAAGAGCTAAACAGGATGAGTTTAGTGTGTGTTTCCCAGGCATGTGAGGTTTAGTCTTAGTATACTGCTTTCCATGACAAACTTATCTACTACCTAAACAAAAAACTGTCTGCAACCTCCATAACTAGAATGGCTAAGGACCATGGGATTGCATGGGATAAGGGATGGTGGATACAAAGTTTTATACATAAAATACTGTATAGTGAAAATTACAAAATCCACAGAGATCTACAGCAGAAAACTTTATTTACTGAAATTCCAAAGTTCTATTTTTTCAAGATGAAAGTTGCTTTAAAGATTTCCAGTGATTTTACAGTGTGCTACTTTGCCTTTGCTGACACTAATTTCAGTATCCTAATCAACTTCATTATTAAAGACTTTCTACATCTATTGCAGTAACTCTTCTTACTCATCACCATGAGTCTTCCTTCTAATCAGTATCAATACTAATCATCTGAGATGTTTTACTACATACAGTGACTCTTCCCACATGCTTTCTTCTAATAAAAATCATAGAATGGTTTAGGTTGGAAGGGATCCTTAAGGATCCCTTAAGGATTAGTTCAAACCCCCCTGACATGGGCAGGGACACCTCCCACTAGACCAGGTTGCCCATCCAACCTGGCCTTGAACACATTCAGAACTTCTTGAGGAAACTTGTTTCAGTGCCTCATCACTCACATACTAAACAATTTCTTCCTTATACCTAACCTAAATCTACCCTCTTTTAGTTTAAAGCCATTACTCCTTGTCCTATCACTGCACTCCCTGACAAAGAGCCCCTCCCCAATGGGGCTTTCCTGTAGGCCCCATTAGGTACTGGAAGGCCACTATAAGGTCTTTCCAGAGCCTCCTCTTCTCCAGACTGAATAAGAAATATACTAGTGATTTTAGTTCCTCCTTTACATTCCAGGGCTCCAACACATGGCTTCTTATATCGCAGTCTAAGCATCTTTCTCAAATACGTCATCTGAGCAGGTTCTTACAGATTTGCATACTGTACATCAGATTACTACTTTAAAAAGGATGACTTGAGTGAATTGATACCTGGCCAGTAGGAATGACAACTTCATTACAGCACTAGTTTGGCCTGAAACTGATATATATACATAAGAGTATTTTTTCATCTGATAGTAGATTTACTAGTTTATAAGAGTATATTACATTATATGATGCAATAAAATTGGTTTTCAGTTTTAATGACCTGGATTTTTGCAACAGTTTTTCTCTCTTTGAGTATATGAAAGATGTGGGGTGGCCTATGGCTTTAAGGCACTTCTAAAGGCATTAGAAAATAAATATAATGATCTCAACAGGTGATAACACTTACAATACATTCCTGCTCCTGATTATCCATGAACCATGCCTGCTTCAGGAATTCTGATACCATAGCCATGTTGACAGAGTATCTGTGAAGAGATGCATCAAGTTTTTTTTTTTTATCATTTTCATCACCAATGAAACTCAAGGTTTCCCATTCATAAAACCCTTTCTCTTTAACTGTCCCAATCGGGGCCGTTTCCCAAACAGTAATTGGCTTGTACTATTGGAAGCTGGCAACTTTTATTTATGTTTGGCAGTTGGCTGCTCAACCATACACACTTAAACTACTTCTAGAAATTTCAGATTAGAAATAGAACAGTAAACTAATTGGATTTCATGTGTATTTGGTAATGGCAATACCTAAGCATTAACACTGACTTTCAAAGGGATGTTACCAGAAACAAATTAAACATCTTTCCCCATTTGTTAAGGTATTATGTATGTAAATTTAGCTTACTGACTACTTGATTTTTTTCAAATTCTGTGGTAAATAACTCTTCCTGTCTGATCATCTTCCAAAGTTGGAGCTCTTGTGTGTTAAGGCAAAAGATATTCTCTTGTTAAATACACTCTCACGTAATTTCTTCCAATAGCTCCTTCTTAAGAAAGATGAGTAGAAGCAGTCTTACATACACTGGTCCTTATTTCTTACCTATTTCCCCCGGTTTCTACAAAAAAAATGGATTTTTACCCATTTTTTTTCTTTTCATTACTAGAAATGAAAATGGAAAATATTTTGACATAAGATACCATGCAGAATAAGAAAAAAGATCAATGGTGATGTGACTTGACATTGGGCACCGAAAAATAACGAACAGGTTGCTTCACAATGACCTCGGTATCAAGAATATTGTTTTCTAGTAGGAACAGTGCAGGAACTGTTCCTAGGAACAGTTCCTAGAACTAAGAAACTAGTATTTTATCAAATAAAGTATTTTTTGGTCTGTTTAAAATGGATGTTTTTTCATCAAAACATCCTTGTCCATAAGAAACTTTAGGGAAGGCTTGGTTTTAAAGCATACATATAAACAATAAGCTAAACATTGATGGTTAAACTGCTGTCTTTGAAGAACAGTTCACATATCTAGCACGAAGAGACAAAGTGCTATTTGCAACAGTGCGCATTTTAATCTAATCTAAGCTAAAGATCATATACAAAATTTAAAAGAAAAAAAACAATGCTTATGTTGCAAAAACATTTACCTTGTTTATGCCTTGTGGTCCACAGGAAGAGTAATAAGCAGTATTTAAATCAACACACTCCTAGGACAAAGCGATGTGTTTGTAACCTAGCTGCTGTTTTCCTCACAGAAAAACTGCACAAAGTACTTCCAGGTGTGACTGCCAACAAAGAAGCAGGTCCTCCAGTCCTCTTCAAGCTTTCAGCCCAGCTCCACCCTTTCCTCCTCTCTCCAAGTTGGATACACCTACACTCCCTCTTCCCCAGAAAACTCTTTGCTTCTCTACTCTTCTCGCAGCTGAGGGCACAAAATTCATACAAAACCTGAACCTGACTCTGAATCTGTGTTTATATTACCTAAAGTAGGTGTCAACTTGGCAAATGATGGTCAGAATATTGTGTAAGTTGTAAGGACCAACTTTTAAGCACATCATTTACTGATTTACTGAGGATCAGAAAGCACACTTATGTTGCTCTTCAAAAATAAAATAAAATAAAATAAATAAAATAAAATAAAAAAATCAAAAAATCAGGCTGCTATGGTGACTCCTGTACTACCCTTGTATTGACAGCTAAAGTAAATGAGGCCATATGAATTGATGTAGTATCTGAAGTTCTGCTGCATTTTTTAACAGCACACACAAAGGCCATGTGCAGAAGGATAAAATATGTTAAAGTCTCCGTATGGAACTGAGACCTGTTTACCTAGTTACCAGCACTGATGCGTACAGATCTGTATGCCTCCAATAGATTCACAGTGTCTCCCAGTTTAAAGCTACAAAACAAGATTCACAGCAGTAGATCTGAGAAGAGGTGGAACCAAAACTGCATTTTGGTTTCTAGAGTAACATAGTTCAGAAATAAAGTTAGAGCTGGGTCCAGAGAGAACTGTCAATATCTGCATTTCTTCTGTCTGCCCACCCCACTCCAGCTCTAGAGGTTTTGATGCTCATGAGGATAACTATATTAGAAGGCTTCTAGCCTACATTAAATTGGGTTTATTAAGTCTCTAAGCCTTTATGGCTAACATAATTTAATTTACAAATACAGTAAAATAATTTTGTATATATATATATAAAATAAATAAATAAAACTAAACCTTTATTTTTGCTTCTATTTAAATAAAGACACTTGACATTTTGTCCATATACTTCCATTTTGTAATCAAACAACATAATTTCAAAATAAGTCAAAGTGGGCAATGGCTCTTGAAAGGGCTAAAGACCTGACTTTGCTTGCATTGTCTCAGAAAGTTAAGAAACCTGTTTATACACAAAATTGTTTGCCTGTTTTATAAGAATCTATGGGTAACTTTAAGGGGGAGGGGTGAGAGGTGGGAGGTGGGAGGAGAAGAGGGAGAAAGAGGGAGAAAGAGGGAGAGGGAGGCCTGGAATTGAGGAAGACAGCGCCTTTACAGGGTAGAGGTTTTTACCAGAGCTTTGACCCTAAAATGCTAACAGCTCATGTAAGCAAAGCCTAGATCCAGAAGGGATAAATTCAAAGTATTAATTTAGTTCAGTAAGAAAAAAGTCTTAAAGAACCGCTGATCTGACTGTTTAACCGAAAACCCAGTTAAAAGAGGATCATGTATTTAAAATTTGTTTGATTTAAAAAAAAAAAAGTGATTTTTGTGCCTCTTATCATTCCCAGCTGGAATGATTAACATTTAACTGGAATGAAAAATCAAGCAGCAATCCAGACTGAAAGTCCTAGCTCTTCCTTCACGAGAGTTACTGCAATGTTGTTTTCAGACTGGCTCCAAGTCCCCAGAATTGGGCAGATTCCAATTATTGAAAGTTTTGAGTAAATATGCAGTATCTTTGAAAATATTTTAAGCCAAACTTTTACACTCCTTCCTTACATTTAACCATAACATGAGCTCTATCTGATATATTATCTCCGGTCCCATCTTTGCTGGTGGCTTGAACAGTGGGATTGAGTGCACCCTCTGCAAGTTTGCCAGATGGCACCAAGCTATCTGGTGTGGTCAACATGCTTGAGTAAAGGGACAGCATCCATAGGGACCTGGGCAGGCTTGAGAGGTGCACCTCTGTGGACATCATGACGTTCTGTAAAGTCTTGCACTTGGGCTGAGACAATCCTAAACACAAATACAGGCTGGGCAAAGCATGGATTGAGAGCAGCCCATTTGAAAAGGACCCAGAAGCATTGGTTAATGAGAAGCCTGACGTGCACCAGCAATGTGCACTTGCAGCCCAGAAAGCCAGCAAAATCCTGCACTTCCAAAGAAGTGCGTGGCCAGCAGGTCAAGGGAGGTGATTCTCCCCCTCTACTCTGCTCTTGTGAGACCCCACTTAGAGCACTGCATTCAGCCCTGGGGCCCCCAGCACATGAAGTACATGGACCTATTATAACAAGTCCAGAGAAGGGCCATGAAGGTGATCAAAGGACTGGAGCACCTCTCCCGTGAAGACAGGCTGAGGGAGTCGGGGTTGTTCAGCCTGGATAAGAGAAGGCTCCAGGGACACCTTATAGCTGCCTTCCAATACCTAAATGGGGCCTGCAGGAAAGTTGGGGAGGGACTCTGTGAGGGAGTGCTGTGATAGGACAAGTAATGGCTTTAAACTAAAAGAGGGTAGATTTAGATTAGATATAAGGAATAAATTATTTACTGTAAGAGGCACTGGAACATATTGTTCAGAGAAGCTGTGGATGCCCCATCCCTGGAAGTGTCCAAGGACAGGTTGGATGGGGCTTTAAGCAAGCTGGTCGAGTCGAAGGTATCCCTGTCCATGGCAGAGGGTTGGAATTAAATAGTCTTTAAGGTTCCTTCCAACCCAAGCCATTCTATGATTCTGTGGTTTCTGTCCAATGCTAGTTACCAAGATCTGATGTAAATTGAGGTCATTAAACTGTATCAGAGAAGCAGACAGTAGACATAACACATCAATTTCCTTTATAGTGGGAAAGTCTACTGAATACAAATGATACATCAGAAAAAAAAACAACTTCACCAAAAAATTAAATGGGAAGTATTATCAGAACAAACCTCAAATGGTAGAGCCCTTACTTATGCCACATTTAGCCAAAGTTCTGTGTTATAACAGCATGGGGTTGCTCTTATGTCCCTTAAAGACTACTTTGCCTCATTTTCATCACTGTTTGAGTAAAGATTCCTCTACTGTTCCAAAGCAGCAAACCGTTGTTGAAGTAACAGCTGCTTTTTCTTTAGTTTCTGTACATAGCACATTTGTTTTCCAGTAACTTCAGTTTTGCTGCAAATACAAAGTGAAAGCATTGGAAACAGCCAAATCCAAATAAGTCTACTTTATTTAAGCTACTTTTCTTCAACTTCTTGTGTAAAGAGGAAAAGAATGAGAAGAAAAAAAAAAAAAGTTAAAAGTAAAAATGAAGTGATTGTCCAGGACCTTCTGTGTACATTATCCACTTCAAAACGAAAAGAATTTCTTCTGCCCACACCCATCTTTCCCTGTGCCAGCAAATCCAACCCACAGAAAATTACAACAGGTCACTTGAAAAACATACTGTACAATTCTTAAAGTTTGTCAGGTCTACAGACAGCAATAAAGAACTACAAAAACCTACCTTCCTTTTCACAAATACTACTCCTCAGGATGGCAGAATCAGCATAAGAGAGCAGAGAGCTGGCGATGTTTTTATAGTGTTGTGCAGGAGGCCCCACCTAGCAACCCAAGTGTTTCCACAGCCACAGCAACTGGCTCCTTTGCTAGCAGCTAAATTTGGGTGCTGTCCAAAACACAGAACCACAGGAAGAAAAAAAAAAAAAAAGTCATTGCAAAACTATGTAGTGGAGACAGCAGGAGCACATTTCAGAAGGGAAAAGATGACTAATGGTCAGTCTTTGGTAGCTCTTCTCCCCTGGCCTACTACATCCCTCACTGTAGTAAATTAATTTAAATCTTTCAGGATCATAAGATTAACATGTTAAAGAGAAAAATCAAATTTGAGTTACTCCCTTCACATTTTGACGTCTGATACAACTCTGAAGTGAACATACTAAGATACCTCATTCCTCAGTGAAACTTTGAAATAAAAAAGAAAAGTGGAGAAGAGTTGATGCACGTCTGTCTCTTCACTGAGCTCGACAGCTATGAGCTCTGCTTCTTATGCCCATGAATTCGGGACAGAAGTGGTCCAGGAATAAGACACCTCTGAAACTGAATATATATACAGTCTATCAAAATGGGTTTTTGTTTGTTTGTTTGTGTGTTGTTTTCTATTTATGGAAATAAAGCACCTGGAAGCAGGCAGGATTAATAGAAGGACAAAAATTTACACATATAATTAAAAAGAGGTTGAAACATTCAGATTATACTCTGGAGTTCAAAGTGGAAGTAGTTTGCACAAGACGAGGGAGTTTGCCAGCCTGCCAGAAGTGGTTTTCTGCAAGCACTTCCTCACCATGCCAGCCAGACACATTTCCAGAGCACAGCACCATGCAGCATATCACTAACATCTCAGATTAGCCCAGAACATGTCAGTGAAGAAATACCAGTTCCTGAAACAGAAATATTTGCAGCTAGCAGCTTGGGCTCCCAGCTGCCTGTCGCTTTGCTTTCTGCTGATCTGGATCTGCTGCAACACACAGATATCTTCAGAATAAAGAAGCATGGCTGATCTGCCACTGATAAACATGCATGATCATGAAGGAGGAAGGGGAACAGACTGCTAGATAGCATTAGAGGGGACACCTGCAAATTCCTTAAACATTTTCATAAATCACACATATTGTACAGTTGTTTAAAATAGCCCAATCCAGATCCGTAGAAACTGTCAGGGCCCTGAGCCTGTTCTCCCTGAGGGGTTTCGCTGCAGGGTCTCAAGGCCAGCTCAGGATCAGTGTAGCTAGGGCCCCCTTTCCACTGGGGGCCATGGCAGAGCCCCCTGCAATGCTGTGGGAGGCAGTGGCCAGGCCCAGCACAGGAGCCGCCCTGGGAGCTGCCTTCAGTGGTGTCCCAGCTCTCAGCCCTGCCTGAGCCACCTACCCAGTGCTTCACAGACAGGCTGGGACCGGGCCTGGGCCTTCTCCCTGCTGTGGATGAACACCTCCATCTCCAGGGAGGTGCTCAGAGCTGGGACTGCCCTGGTGCCTCCTGGGGTGGTAGACAGGTCAAGCTCCTGGGCCTTGCTTTGCCACCCCCATGGGGATCCACCAGCATCTCAGCCCACAAGAAGACCCCAGTCCCCCAACTCTCTGACAATATTTATCCCCTGCACATTTTTATTTTTTTTTTCCTCCACAATTCACATATTACTTGAGAAGGTTATTTCAGATATCTTCAGTATCCTGAATAATTGAAGGGGTCTACAAGTTGACAGTGATCCTGTGAGCAAGCTGTCAAGTTGCTTTTCATTTTGTTTATTTAATTATGAGCTGTGAGGGTCAGATTACTCCTGCCCTCCTGACGTTCTCCATGTCAGTATGAGGCTGACAGTCTTACTTCAGTGGTTTCAGATGTTAGCCAAAACTTCTATTTACACTCTTTTTTTCTGGGAACGTTTGCTTTGTCTATTAATGAGCATAGACAACTGCAATATGTATACACTGAAAAACTGTAAATTCATGTGCATCCTGAGTGTTCTTAACCGAGTATTTTGAAGTACTGAAATAATCTAGAAAGCTGTTTTACTGTGGTGGCTTTACCTTGCTGGGCAGCTGAACTACATCAGAACTGCTCTCTTATCCCCCTCCTTCAGAAGAAGAGCTCGAGAAGAAACTATGCTGGAAAGGAAAAAAAAAAAAAAAAAAACTCACAGGTTGAGACAAGGATAATTTCATTAAAGGAAAAAGGAGGAGGGAAAAAAAAAAAAAGTCCACAAAAGTCCAAAAGCACAGAGAGAGAGAGATTATTCTCTCAATGCCATCAAAGAGTGATGTTTGGCCATGCCCCACGAAGCAGAGCCTCAATATGCGTAGCAGTCATTTGGGATGACAGACGTCTTCATAAGGAGAGCTCCCCATCCCCACCCCCCACCCCACCCCCCCTGTTATTGCTGAGTGTGACACCACATGGTATGGAATATCCCTTTGGTTGGTTTATTTCAGCTGCCCTGGTGATGTGCCCTCCCCACCTCTTGCCCAGCACCAGCCTGCTGTTTCTTTTAGGGGGTGGGGAGGTGAGGAGTGAGGGGGTGAGGGTGAAGCAGTCATTGTGCTGTACCAGTATTGCTCAGCAGTAGACACAACACTGCTGTGATACCAGCGCTGTTCTAGCTACAAGTACAGAGCAAGAGCACAGCACTGTATGAGCTGCTGCAGGGAAAGTTAACTCCATCCCAGCCAGACCCAGTACACTTACACAGGCTTGGAGCCCCTTTATAAGTTCTTGGCATTCTATAAGTAAATAAATTAAAACAAACATTTACTTCAGGCCTGCAAGAGTAGGAAATAGTGTGTCACAAGTGCATAGTAAGACACACCTTCCAGGTCAACTCTTTTCTAATACTTTTTCTCAATAATCAGACTATTGTCCTACTTTCATTACAGTAGTTTTCCACCCTTTTCTACTGTATAGTCTATCAGGCATATGCTTCTACTTTCAGAGTGATCTGACATGAAGGCATTTTGCTCCTATTCTTTCTGGAGCTGTTTGCATGAGCTTTTTTGACTTTTTAATGGGTGGAGATGTTGACTCATTGCCTTCCTGAAGTTTAAGTGAGTCACCATCTAAGAGCTAGGGAGTTTTATTGTACAAAATGCTTATGCTTCAAAAATGCAACTTAATTGGAGGGAGCTTTACCTTTTATTGTTAATGTTTTAACAGGAAGTCCATCATTTGTTTCACAAAGCTGTAACTGTTTATGCAGATCTTCAGGACCTTGTATTGTTTATTCAGAAGTAGAAAAACATGCAACTACTAGCATAGTATAAATAAGACACAAATTTTCCTTACTTTTGCACTTAGTATGACAAGTCTATGATACTTCTAGTATCACTAATTTGATGTTATAGTCAACCTGCTATTGACTATTGCTGCTGAGAGAAATGGAAATGTATGCAGTAAAAATAAAACAGAAAAATATTCACTTTTGGTCACTGCCAAATTTGGCATTATGAAATATTTCTCGAGGCTGACAATAACAGGTCAAGGGGGCAGATGGACTTTCTTCAAGCCGTTCATCCTACACAAGATGATAGCACAATCACTCAAGAATTGTTGGAGGTTGGGAGAACGAGCAACAGACCTTACATCTATTTCAGTGGCAAACACCTCCCCTGCTCTAGTGCCTGTTCTGTCTGGAATGCCTTAGCTTAAAGAACTTCAGTTTGAGGCATTCTACCAGCACTCTGCTAAATGATCCCATTTTTTCTACTGTTGTGGTTTAGACAGCTAAGCACCACACAGCCGTTTGCTCACCCCTCCCCCTAGTGGGAAGGGAGACAAAAACAAACAAACAAAAAAAAGTAAAAGCTTCTGGGTTGAGGTAAAGACAGTTTAATAGGACAGAAAAGGAATAATAACAACAATAACAACAACAATAATAGTAATAATGCTAACATGTACAAAGCAACAGCTCACTTCCTCCTTGTCCTCCCCTTCTTCCCCTTGCAGCACACAAAGCTCAAAAGTCTTTGATTTAGCGTAAGCACTGCTCTGCAGCAATTAAAACATCGGTGTGTTATCAACATTATTCTCATCCTAAACCCAAAACACAGAACCATACCAGCTACTATGTGGAAGTTAACTGTCCTAGCTGAAACCATTATAACTAGTGACCTACAAATTACCCGAGATGTTTATCTCATCTGTTTATCTATCTTGATAACCTTTATATCTATCTAATTACCCCTGAGATGTTTATCTATCTGTTTAGAAAGTGAAAATTGATGCTAACAGACTGCATTGTACTGAAGTAGTATTATCTTGCAGGAACTCTTCAGTGTACTGAGTCAGACATAATGTCATAAAATAGAGCTCTGCCTATTACCCACCAGATAAGTCATCCATTTTGAGCAAATTGGTAAGCCAAGGCCAACTGGAATCTGCCTCTCTCATGTTTTACACCTTGTGATTTCATTTGTTCACAGTAGCTTTTATCCATATCCTACAAAGCTGAAGAGATACATAATACTCCATTTCCTTATACATCAAGGACTTATAGGGCAACCAGCTGCACCCATATTTCAAGTAGTTGGTACGGCGATATAGATTATATAAATCCAAGAATATGTAAGTCACTGCTGTGTGAGTTACAGCAGTCCTACTGAAGGCAGTAATACTTCCAATGTGACATTATAGTGCAAACTCAGTGCTTCTTTCATTAATATATATTTACAAATCCCTGTATAAATTCCTGTTTTATGAAGCAAATCTCAATTACATTTTTCAAAAAAATATGCATTCTGAAGTAGTGTCTTCTTATATCTTCATCTATTATTCTGATATTGCAACACATTAGATTAGAATCTTTTTTTTTTTTTTTTTTCATCTAATCTAAATGCTTTCTGACAAATCCATCTAGAGCTGGGCTGTGATTATGGGTATCCCCATGATCCTATGTAATAGCCTGGGTAGTATTGTTTCAAATCTAGACACACTTTTTTTTTTTAGTTTCATGATTAAAGAAAAAAAAAGTATGTATAAGATATGAATCAAAATATTTCTTATGGCTTATCTGTTGAAGGATTTAACACCTTAAAGTGTAAAACCATTTTCTTATGGTAGACCACAGGTTGGCTATCCAGAAGACACAAAATTTGAGTGAGCTGTCCCCTACCTAAAGACAAAAAAATACCTCATGCTTTACTAGAAACCCACAGAGTAGCTGCATGTGAAGTGATACCATCACTTTAGGAATTAAAAGTCCCACTCAGATTAAATGAGCTAGAGCTTTGTCACTCATTTTAATGGAAACAGGAATTATCTTAGGGATGCAGATTGAGAAACACTTCCAGAAGCTTTTTGGACTTGTCAGACTGCCTTCCAGGCATAAGCCCTGACTCCACTGTGGTTATGTGCCAAAGTAACTTACATGAGAAAAACCTGGACCTTCTAGGAAGGCTATAGCTTTGGAAATCTTGGTTACACAAATCCTTCTCCAAATCACAGTACAGCAAAACAGACCTATATGATAATGAAGTTTTGACAAATATAGTAATTCACTGAGGAAGATATAACTTCGCGCAAATGCAGTGGGAAGTATCAAGTAGACTAGGCAAGGAGGTGGAAACATAAGCTTTTTACTGTCTTATGCAGTCTGTAATGCCTATGACGGGGGTAGGTCTATCATAATAACAGACATGGCATTGAAGAAAAGGAAGCACAAATGACAGAGCTTTAAGCAATTGAGCAGTATATGACTACTGTAGAAAGCTCAATGGCCTTAATGGAAAAAAAAGTCTTATAAAAAAGACCTGGTGATCCTACAAGGAGGGGGGAATTGGACAATGTCTTCTAATGAGACCAAGAAACAGGGTGAGCAGTGCTCTGTATCTCAAGAGAGGTTCAACCCTAGTACGAAATTATGTTATTTCAACATTTCAAAAAAATAAGAGACAACACTAGCAAAATGTTAATGAACAGGTGAACTGCCTGAGGTATTGCTATATGTAAGTTAGATTTATCTGTCTAGGGTTTTAAAGCTTATTTGTCATTCTGATATCAATTTGGTCATCCAAAGTAGCATCACATCTACCATTTTTAGGTTCTCTTTTTTCCTTTAAAGAAAATTAATGCATGAGACATTTCCAAAGATCCTATAAGCAAACACAAACCATTCCACTTTTGGTTGTTCCTGTATGTTGAAATGAATGCTTGTTAGTAGATCTATTGACAATAACCACCATACAAGTTAAATCAAAAAAAAAAAAAAAAACTTGCTTTACTCCCTAACTACTGTGAGAAGTTCAAATCATATTCTGAAACTTCAGAATCATCTCAGTCAGGCTGAGACCTGTTCGGAGTGGCACAGCCCTGGCTTGGCTCTTACTACGACACAGGAACAGGAATGAAATGATCAATGAATAATAGTGAATTATGTTTTGTTCATTGTCTACCTTCAGGGTGTGATAAGAACAGTCAGAAAAAATGTTGAGGACACTAGATATTCCATTTTCTTTTGAAATACCTGAGCCTAACTATTCCCATTATTAATGGGGGATTGTTGTTGGTAGGAAAAATTTTTCCAAGACAGCTTGAGTATTATTGTTTCACAGAATAGCTTACCTGCCAAAATTAGGAGTGAAATGTCTCTGCAGAACAAACAGAACTCATTTCACAATTAGTCCCTGACTGTAAAACTGATTTGCTTCTACACAATGTTAGAATAGTTTCATCTCAGAAACAAAGGTACAGATAAGCAAAAGTACAGATAAAGAACAGTCTAAACAGCAGTATTCCATGTGAAGATGTGCTTTACTGGTCTCCTCCATTTTACATTTTTTCACATAAATTTAAGGATGATCCATTTTGATTTTCAGAAGAAAATAAATTATATATATATATCTATTTATATATATATATATATATGCAGTAGGGCGGTGGCGATATTGTTCCATATCTCTGTACTCAGAGATTGAACAGCAATTGCTCACTGAGTTTCCAGAATAAACAAACAAACAAACAAACAAACAAATCATCTGTTTCATCTGTTTTCATGTTTCAGTTTTACTCTAGAGGGGGTTGCTTGGGAAGAAATACCACATAGAACACAATGGATGACACAGTGCAAGTCATAATTATTCGTGAGAAATATTAAAGGGGTTAGGCTTGTTGCTATTTGGAAGAGAAGAAACTTCAAGGCATGTTTGTATTTGTTGTAATTTGTTTCATTATAGAACTGGTAAAAGTTCTATAATAAAAGCCTAAAGGTACATAATTCAGAGTTCGATTTGCACCTGAATTCCCTCAAAATGGAAAGTTGAAGATGTGACATTTCGGATGTGGCCCAATTCAACAGTGAAGTAGGTTTATCTCTTTAGCTGCTATAAGTTTGTCTAAAGAATGAAAATTATTAGAAGTATACAAAGCAGCATGTGAGTTTCTTAGCCTTATATTTTTTTCTCATAATTTAGCACAAAATATTATTGATAACAAAATACCAGTGGCAAGAATTAAATATTGAGTCTCAAGATGACAGTGAATTAAGGAAAATATGGTGGAATTGATTACTAAAGAGATTTTATGAAAGGTAAATTTAAAACACACAGAGAAGGTTTGGTCCTCTGAGGTAAAGTTCAGCGATCCTAATCCTAACATAAAATTAGGAAAAACACAATTAAGAAAAAAGTATTGAGAGGTGTGAAAGGCGTTAAGATATCTGTGGCCCAACTGATCTGTTTTATTGTGTTTGTTTAATAGCTAGGAGAGTCAAGACCTAGTTCAGGACTGAGGCTATCATACTCCCTGAAAAAAATAAGTGAAGAAAGAAACATTATAATGAGTATTGAAAAATTTAAGTTGAAGCCTAACATAACATGATTAAATATTCTTGGAGTTAAATCTTTTTCTGTTTAGCAGTTTCTGAAAATATGATACGGCAAAAACAAGTTCATATTTTTTATGAGGTTACAATTTTGGAAAGTCAGACAGTTTCAATTGTTCAGAAGGTTAATTTCCTTGTGTCTTTTCATCTTTTCCTCTCTTTTTTCTCCCCCCCACCTCTTTCAGCAAGAGGCCGGGGGCCGGGGCGGGGGGGGGGGAGGGCGGAGGAGGGATTAGAAAAGGCACCATTCTCTTTTTGTTTTCATAAAAAGAAAAAAGAAAAGAGAAAAAAAAAAGTTCATTTTATATAAAGAAAGGACTCTTCCAAAGAAGCTTGTTACTTAGGTCCCATATAGTGTTTTATTCCTCACATGCCAGCCATATATTCAAAATAGAACTCCAGAGTAACTAGTAAATTATAGTCAATTTTTAATTCATTTTGGATTATTTGGAAGAAGATTCGTAACAAAACTGCCTCAAAAAAAAAAATGAAACTGCTTGTTGAGTTTATGACATTAAACACTCTCCACACCCCCCTTTTAGACTACAGCCTAAAGGCAAGCTCCCATTTTTAATCCTTTTTGACATAAGGGTGGGGTACAGAACAATAGCAGCAAAGTAAAAATCCTTAGTCTCACCTGACTAAACTGGATCAGAGCAGTCTGCAAACGGTTTATTGTGTGTTTGCTTTTGCAACTGCTGAGTAGTATTTTCTTCTACCAGTTCCTGCAGCTGTTTTTATTACTACAATACAAAAATTGATATAAGAACATATCATAAATTGTGTGCCTGGGTTGTTCCAAGAGAACAGCACATTTGACCTATTGTTCAAAATAACCTGCCAGCTTCGTTAGCTGAGGCACTTCTCAGCATAATAGTATTAGCAATGATCAATATGTTTTACCTTTAAATAGAAGAGAGGGGAGAGGGCAATACACCTCATGAAGCAATTCTCCAGAGCAGGATAAACTTTGTTCTGATGTAATAACTGTTGCATCTGTAAGCATTTAATAACCCTGTTTATGTGAAATTAGGGCTGAAATTGCATGAAACAACCCTTGTACCTTTACATGTTTCATCACTACTGGAAATGTATCAAGAGCAATATTTCACTTTTTTTTTTCTTTTTTCTTTTTTTTTTTCCCTACTGACACGAGGAAATGTCGCATTTGTAGAGTAACAAAACACTTCTAATCTTATGATTACTTCTGCTTTCAGGTATATAACATGCATCTTTATATTTTTTCAGTGATAGTTAAGTCTTGTACAACTTTGAGTTTCATCTAGGAAGTTTTGGTCTCCTATTAATGCTGACGTTAGCCACAGGAAACAGTGAGAAGAAACCTGATCCATATCTCACATTTTGCTTTCTTCAGGTATCTTGTTGCCTAGTGAAGCTCTTACATTTTAATAGATTAAATATTTATGCACGTAGTGTGGGAGGCTGACAGAAAATACCAGATGTTAACTCTCTTCTCTGTGGAAATATTGGCCCTGAGAAACAGACTAATTACAATGGATGAAGGTAATTTTGTTTTTAGGAGATAATGCTTATTCCATTTAAAAAAAAAAAAAAAGATTTATGTTATACTATGGCACACAATTTATGAAAGTGGAAGGGGGGAGCCAGGCATCCTTTTTTTACTAAATAAACTGAGTGTGAACAGGCTGACCTTCTTAGCTGTAAACAGAAGGAAGTAAAGAACCCATTGTTGTGAAGATAGCCACAAGTATCATCTACTGTTCTTGTGGATATATATGCATATGTGATATGTGGATGAGTACAGTTTTGAATAAACCTAATATTTTTTTTTTTAAATCTGTCTCTCTAAACTAGGAATACATATGTTCTAATGCTAGTGACTAGTTGGAATGTTGTGTACTTGTCTTCATAAAGTTTAATGAAGTAAAATAATTGACGGTCTCCTATGTAAAGCTGATCTGGAATATACAAATATTTTGTGAATTTTTAGAAAAAAAAAAGAAAAGATTTAATTTTCACATCTCAACAAGTCCTTGAGTATTATTTCAGCCACTGCAAGTGACTACGTGTCCTCATGGTTATGTACTGTGTCTCTATTTAGGCATATTGTTTTAAGAAACACAACGCTAGAAAACGAACAGAAAATACTGTAGAAGGGACTGATCAAAGGGCAGGGCTAACAACAGTGGCTTCTTATGAAGACTGAAAAATGGGTTTGGTAGTCCTAACAATAAAAAAAGCCATTAAGTTCTTGCTCGGAAAACTTTGTTAAGAAATCAAAATTCTTCAGTTTGTTTGTAGGACAAGAAGCAATGAACTTAATTCTAAGTGAAAGGACTTTCAACTGGACAGTGAGTGAAAAATGTACTAACTAAAAGGAGATTTAATACAAGATTAGAAAAGTGGTTTAAGTATAGTTAGTCCTACTTTATTTTCTATAATGCATCTTATTTAAGAGTATTTTCTTTTTACATTTGCTCAACTTCTCTTTCTGCTGCTTATTTCTCCCCTGAAATAATAATTCCATGTTTGCTGGAAAAGAAAAGAAAAAAAAAAAAAGCAAAGAAAATAATTGTAGCTGAGGATTTTGTCTCAAAGAAGAAGATGACAACAAAAGAACAAAAAAGTCAATATACACTTTTTCAATTCTTGTGTTGTTTCTACTAGATTTTTTGGAGATTATATGTATCTTCATCATGATGTTAAAATTGTCATTAAATAGCACCATTGGCATTAAATCACAACTTTTTTTTAATGAAATATCTCATATAAAAATACTATTATGAGTGTTCAAACTGATTAGTTAACTTTGGGCGTTCAGTTTTTTGATGTGTACTCTGAAGTGACCGTATTCTGGGGTTACCAGGTAACTAAGGTTGAGCCTCAAAAATTAAAATGTCCAGCAACAACTGTCATTTTTAATTTGGGACTTGTATTGCAGATTTGTTTATGGGTATAAAAAAGTGAAAACAGAAGGCAAGATTATGTGAGTTCTTTTCAAGGGTGTGTAATTAAAGAATATATGAACAGCTATGCCTATAAAGAAAGCAGGACTGTTTGCCTTGCCCCACCTTAGGGAGCAGGCTGATGAAAAACTGGGTGAGGGAAAGAGGAGGAAGATTTGTGGCTTTTTCTCTGTAACTTGAAGATCTTGTCCATAAGTCATGATGGAACAGTCTGTTCTTATGTAATAGTAAAGAACATAGTTGAACCTTTCCCACCTATATTAGTAAAAATATTTTGTTCTCAGATATAAAATACACTTCTCAAGCATTAGGCAATCCAAATGCATTAATAAAATTAAAATTAAAGGCAGATTGCCATGATTCAAAGATGAAGAACACTCCATTCATTAGTCAGGCATTGGGATTTGCTTGTATTCTCAGGAAGATGACTAATAAGTGAGCAAAAACTGGAAGTACATGGAAATATCACATCTAACCAATATGAGTGGAGTAAATATGAATGTCTATAAATAAACATTAAAATGTATGTTATTTGTAAGGAAATCTAGATTCTTAGCTTTACTCCAGTAACTCTGTGGCATACAGTCTGAAATATATTCCTTCACTTTGATTTTCAAGAGGAAGATAACCATAACATTGGCAAGTGACAAAAAAAAAAAAAAAAAAAAAAAAGCCATATGATAGCTTTGTTCAAAACTGGCAAATTATTGGTTGTTAACTTCTCTGTATCCTCTCTTCTTTATGCCAATTTACTTTTATAGGATAATTCAATAATTTTATCATTTATTTATTAATAATTTATCTGTACCCTTCTCTCACACCATAAACTCTGAGAATAACAAGTTAAACACCACTGATCGTCAACTCTGTTAGGCAATGCCATTGGGCAAGGCTGTTGCTTAAGGCAGTGTAACCTGAGAATGACAGAGAAAAATATGTGGTTTGACCAGAATGGATAAGCAGAAGTTTGCATAATGCATTTTTGTCTGGAAAAATCTGGGTAGTAGCTTATAACAATGTAAACAAACCTGTAAAATACTATCAGAAGTTCCTTTTCAATTTACTTTCGGGGAATGAGATGGGATTATAAGAGAGATCCCTCGCATGGAATGAAAACCTATTGGTACATGAATCTTCAGTTTAGCAATACCAAAGATGAATTTATATAATTACAAAGTAACTGGAGTCATTGTTATAACTGCAGGTTTTAATCCTGTGGAACAAGCTGATATCTATATGTTGCAGTGCTCAGTGAGAAAGAAGGACCATACTAGTTTGTAAAACCACCCACTCCATAGGTAAATATGAGAAGCAGCCACTATTCCATCCATAATCAAGAGAAGAGTCCCCAAATGGCCCTTTTCCAACCACCCAACTATGCTGACTATTGCAACTACATTCTGGTGCTTGACTGCTTGTAGGAGTGACCAGCAGCTGCAATAAAAATGACAATTTCTGCTTCATTGTAAGCAACAAAGAGGAACAATGTGGTCTTGATTATCCATGCCCATTTGTTCTGGGCATAGTGAGACCTGTTATTCTGTACCCACATCAGGTTTCATACCTTATTTTCCAGTTATTAGAGGTGGAAACTGTATTTCTGCCCAAGTCAAAGGAGCAATCTTTTTCTTTTGCTGTGGTTCCTCGGTTAAGCCTCATTTAAAAGACATTGCTATCAGTGCTAAAAGTTCTCTCTCTCTGCCCTTCCTCGTCTTGCACCAGAGTACAGAGGGTGGGACAGGCTCTGTTCAACTTTCTGATGTACTTATAAGAAAGCCTAACATATGTGCCTGCTTTATAGATTGAATAGCAGAGAGCCTGAGCATCTGTGAAACAGTCGTGTAGCAAGAAACATGCAAGAATCTTACTCTGACAGGCCTTCTACACTAAGTTATTAAAACAATATTTGCTTTATGTAATTTATATACACTTCTGCCAGTGCAGCCAACTTTTTTGTTTGTTTGTTTGTTTTTCTTTATTTTATGAGTTTACTCATAGCAGTTTACTGCTACTTTCTTAAAAATGAATGGGTAAAATTAGAGGTATTACAGACAACACAGGGGTGGAGCTGTTCCTCAGATTTCTGCTCCTCGAAAATCACAGATTTCAGAAATTACTGCGAATGTCACTTCACAAATTCACTTTCTCGATGAAAATCACAACATTCTATATTTTGACATATATGAGTGTCATGCAATGAAACACATGAGAAATACAATAAATATCATTTCTGTCTTCTTTTTCTGCCATATCCTACTGCTTTTTATTGCACAGAGAAATTAATCTGGGTGGGGTTTATTATGATCAAATACTAAGATACCAAACTATTTCACTCTGTACATTATTGATTTAAATATTGCATTTTCAGAGGGAAGGACAGATATCATATATTCCTGGTTGACTTTTCCACCCCTTTGCGTCATCCTTTCTCTGATGTCAGGATCACCTCTCAGTAGGATAAGATGTGTCTTGTGCTCCAGCAGTTCTAAGATGTATAACACACTTTCATAACTTGCAATTTAAATGAATGGCATATTTGATGATTTACAAGGACTCAGAGTCTTGGTCTGGATTGACTCTGAATGTCACCTGAAGCAAAGGAGAACTCCCTCTGACTTTGAAAGTACAGGGTTACTTTAGCTGTTTCCCTGTATCTCATGTGATACAGGACACAACATCGATAGCACGATTAGAATTATAATAAAAAGATTCATTAGAAATTGCTCTGCAGGGAACCTCTGGAGAAGCGAGCCTATACATCCATGAGATGGCTTTTACTTTTTAATGTCCTAAGAATTTCTATTGTATTTTATTTATACTTATTTTAATTTGAAATGTGTTTAATTAATTAATGCTGTCAATGTAGTTAGTCTGCGTAACACATCCTGAACTGCAGACTGAATATTGAGACATGATATTAAAACTAGTTCAAGATGTAAAAGAAAAGCACCACTAACCACTGGAGTAAAAATGACTGTTTCAGAATATGTGATTTTTTTTTTCTTTTCCTGTTTTGCATTTGTGTTTGTTGCTTGGACTTTTTTTTTTTTTTTTTACACTTTTGTTTAGATCAGCACTCATATTCTGAAGAAAGTATCCCACTTTCACTACTATCCTGGTTCTGGAAGAAGAAGAGGAATTTTGCATCTCCTGCTGCTAAAAGTCAAAGCAGAACAGGTAATTTGATCATCTTTAATCTGCATATATTCATGCACACACCAAATGGTTAGAAATTATTAAAAGGAATGTGCCATCATTATAATGAAGGTGTTGGGTTATGTTAATTATCTGCTATTTTTTTTTTTACGTAATTAGAAGCATAGCCTGAGAAAAAGATGAAAAATTGTCACAGAATTACAGAATTACAGAATAGTTTGGGTTGGAAAGGACCTTAAAGATCATCTAATTTCAGTCACCCTGCCATGGGCAGGGACACTTTCCAGTAGACTGGATTGCCCAAAATCCCATGCAGCCTGGCCTTGAACACCTCCACGGATGGGTCATTCACAGCTTCTCTGGACAACCTGTTTCAGTAGTACCTCACCACCCTCTGAGTGAAGAATTTCCTCCTAACCCCTACTCTAAATCTACCCTCTTTCATTTTAAAATCATAACCTCTAGTCCTAGCACTACACACTTTGATGAAGAGTCCCTCCCCAGCTTTCCTGTAGGCCCCCTTTAGGTATTGGAAAGCCACTATAAGGTCTAGCCAGAGCCTTCTCTTCTTTAGGCTGAGCGACCCCAGCAACCCCAGCTCCCTCAGCCTGTCTTCATAGGAGAGGTGTTCCAGCCCCTTGATCATCCTTGTGGCCCTCCTCTGGACTCATTCAAATAGGTCCATGTCCTTCTTATATTGAGGGCTCCAGAGCTCAACACAGTGCTCCAGGTGTGGCCTCATCAGGGCCAAGTACAGGGGGACAATCACCTACCTCCCTGGTCCTGCTGGCCACAGTATTTCTGATACAAGCTAGGATGCTGCTGGCCTTCTTGTCCACCTGAGCACACTGCTGACTCATATTCAGATGGCTATCCACCAATATCCCCAGATCCCTTTCTGACTGGCAGCTTTCCAGCCACTCTTCCCCCAGCCTGTAGCATTGCCTGGGGTTGTTGCATCCAAAGGGCAGAACCTGGCACTCAGCCTTGTTTAGCCTGTCCTATTTGGCTGGTATTCTGAATAACTCCCTTCAGCAGATTTGATTTAAAGACCATTTGCTCTAATTGCAGATACAGAGCAGGACTGGATAGGATAGGATAGGATAGGATAGGATAGGATAGCATAGCATAGCATAGCATAGCATAGCATAGCATAGCATAGCATAGGATAGCATGGCATAGCATGGCATGGCATGGCACGGCATGGCATGGCACGGCATGGCATAGCATGGCATGGCATGGCATAGCATGGCATGGCATGACATAGCATAGCATAGCATAGCAAGATAGAACAGAACAGAATAGAATAGAATGGAATAGAATAGTTTGGTTAGAAGAGACCTTCAAAGATCATCAAGTCCAATTGCCTGATTGTTTTAAGGCTAATGAAAAGTTAAAGCTTATAAATGAGGACATTATGCAAATGCTTCTTGAACACTGGCATGCATGGTGCATCAACCACCTTGGTAGAAACCATGTTCCAGTGTTTGACCACCCTCACAGTAAAGGAACGTTTCCTAGTATCTAGCCTGAACCTCCCTGGCACAGCTTTCTGCTATTTCTGCAAGTCCTGTCATCAGTTACTTGGGAGCAGAAAATGGCACATCCATCTCCACTTTCCCTCCTTAGGAAGTTACAGACAGCCATGATGTCACCTCTCAGCTTTCTCTTCTTGAGACTGGACAAGCCAAGTGTCCTCAGCTTCTCCTCACAGGACATGTCTTCCAGCCCTTTTACCAGCTTTGTTGACACCTTCTCCACCCCACCCCCACCCCCCCGACCCCCCCCACCCCCCCAAGATTCTTTCAAGTACCCTAACATCTTATTTATATTGTGGAGACCAGTATACATACAGCTGAAAACACCATGTTAGACCAGATTGGAAATCTTTAATAAGCCACAAAAATTGGATAGAAGGTTGGGATCTCTTGCCTCTTAGAGTGAAGGCAGTGTGACTGTGTGACTGAGCTAACAGTATGTATCTGATATTTGAAACATTACTGACACAGTACTTTTTTTTTTTTTTTAAGGAAAAAAAAAAAGCAAATCTATTCTGTCCTAACTGAACTCCAAGGGTTCAGGCGAATTCTCAACCAAAATTCTTTTATATATATATATATATATATTTCAACGTGTGAGTGAGAGGGAAAGAAAAAAATAATAATAATAATAAAAAAAAGAGCGTTACTATAACTCTGACATACCAATTGTTAATTTCAGACATGACCTTATACTGACACTAGCTGGCATATAGCCATTGCAATAGACCATCTTTGAGATTAGAAGTCTAACAGCGTAACTCATTACTGTTTTTCTTTCTAATGTTTTACCAAATACTACAACAGTCCTTGGTCCAATTGGTTTTGTGTGCCAGCCCAACCTTTGTGTGTTATGGCCAGAAAATAGTGTCAGCAGTTACTGTGCAGCTTGCTTGGAAAATTATAACACTGGATGAAATAGTATGTGTTTTGGTGACTAAGTCTGTGTTCTTAAAAGCTCAACTTGCAGCAACTAGCCAGCCTAGGTGGGTCCCTAGGGAGTTTTGGGACAGAACAAGAATATACCTGCCACCTATATGAACATTAGTAATAACATTGCAATAGCTTGACAACTGTAAATAACACACTTGTTAAACACATAGCTCCACCTTCCCCTGTGGTTGGTTTGAGAACTAACAATTCAGTCACTTCAGCTGCAGAAAAGTGACTGATCTATAAGGTTGAGATTAGTTTAAAGAGAAAGATATTATACTTCTGTCCATAATCTATACTACTGTTTCAAAAACAAAACAGAAATTTTCATAGGGCTTGCCATTTAGCAAATCTGTGAAACCAAATCTGAATATGTACTAGTAAAGAAACGATAAAGAAACACTTTTCATTCCCTTTCCCAAAGATGTAAGTCAGAAACACTGAGGGTTTTTTTAGGTCTTGAACTGACACTGCAGTCAACAGATGTAACCAATTCAAAATATGATCCTCTTTGCTTCATGGTTAGCAAATTTCATAATTTAAGAAGTGTTAGATATAAGCTTTGTAACATTCAAAAAGGTTTGCTACGTAGATATCTCAGATCTGAGATGCCAAGACAGAGCTAAGTTAATTCTTTAGGAAATATAAATTAAAACACTAATGATCCAAAATCAGGCACTAAAGAAACATATTTTGCTACTTCTTTACTGGCATTTTTTTTTTCTGTTAAAACATTAAAACAAATAAAATCACAGTACGCTTTTGGAACAGTGATTCTTGTTATTCTGACTACTTCTCATATCTGATTCAGAATGAAACCAGGAAGAAAAACTGTGAAATTAGAACTGAATCTCCCGACAAAATTTTCACCAGAAATTTTCCAAGGAGAGTATCTGTTTATCAATATCAGAACTTTGCGTGGGGATAGTTGGACATTATCCCACTGTTTTGACATATTTATTATGTCACAAACATAACAGAGTTCAAAGCAGACACAGAATAAAAATTATCAGCACCAAAAACATAACTATTCCAAAATGCCTATTATTCAAGACAAATAAGGCAAGCATTTATGTTTTTGTTCTGTTGAAGATTAGGAAGTTGAACCTCAGGTTATGTTTCATTAGATTAACATACGCCTACCAACACTTAGCCCCATGGCACCCCTCTCTGTTTTGCTTCTCATGTTAAAAGTTTTAATGCTGTGCTGCTTATACATGAGCCTTTAACCAGTTTCATTACTATGATGCAGCATATCGTAGTAATATTCAAATTTTCTGAAGTAGGTTTCAATAACATAATACATGCATAGGCCTGAGGCATATTCTCATGACTGTTGCTCAGATTTCTGTATTATGGGGCAACCAAGTCACCTGAGGATTGGCTTGCCATTATTTTTTGTGTATTGCTTACTATCATTAATAAATAAATAAATAAATAAATAAACAATAATAATAATTAAATAACCACATGAGGATAACCTGTGTACATTTTGCCTCAAATTAAGCTACTCTTACGTCAAGGAAACTGCAGACCTCCCTAGCTTTATACACATTATCTAACCACGAAGCCTCCATGCTTTTAAATCAAAACTTATTTTAGTGATTCTGTTGGGATGAAGCATTTCTAGGCATGAAGCTCCCATTTCACAACGTCTGAACATGTTAACTATTCACTTCTATCAAGATCCTGAGCATAACATCCTTTGGAGTGGGTTGCTTTGGTGTGCCTCTAATTATACTAGAAGTGGTCATTCATCTCATCCTGACATTTTCTGTCTGTAAGTTAGTAAGTCAACTGTAAAGATTGGATTTCTATATACCTTTTTTTTTTTCTTGAACTCTGTAAATATATTGCACAATTAAATAGACACTGGAAGGATCTCAGAGAATGACTTTTTTTTTTTTTCAAGCTAAATGTTCCTGAAGAGAATGGAAAAAAAATCCTGAAAATTGAAGCAGATAGTGACACAAAGATACATTCATAAATATTCAAGTCAGTGGTGATAGCATTTTTCTCAATAGATAACAGTATACCTTGAGATAATATGGACAATTAAAATCATATTAACAATTGCATCCAGACTTTTTGACTACCCTCTACTAAATTCTTAGTTTTTATATTTATTGTACAAGGAAATAAAAGAAAGCATATTAAATGATTAATTTTAACAGATATCAGTCTTTTCTGGATGATGCCTTGCCCTTCAAAGTACCATTTCTATCTTCTGTCAGACCATAGCCGCAAGTGGTTGGATACAGTCAGAGTAAATAAGTCTCTGTTTATGTTACACTGCAGTAGGACAGCGATTTGATGGCAAACATCCCCAACACAGGCCAAAAAGAGATTTGCATCTTCCAGATTTGAAATAAAGAGGATTCATGTGCATGTGTGCATTTGCCAGGTTGTACTTTTGGTAGAATGAAAGGACACTTTTGAGTGTTAAATCCACATCCTTTCTTCAATATCTATGAGTTGTTGAATGGTTGCACTTAAAAAAAAAAAAAAAAAAAAAAAAAAAGCTTAATATTGGTCAATCAATATGAAATTAAAATCCTGTACCAAAACTGTACTGATGCCTGGAATACCGTATTAAAAACACAATTCCAATTCCTCTACTTTAACTTGCTTGTCATTAAGTTTTCTTTTCCTTTTGGTAGAATATTCCTGTAACCATAATCACAGCACTTATGCCTGTCAACTAATACTATTAAGGATGCAAAGCATAAGGCATATTTCATGATTACAAAGAAAAGTAGTGCCAGACCATTTGCCTTTATTCTGAGACCTTCTGAAGCATTCTCTTTGTATAATGACACACATTATGGCACATCTACTTTGTCTTTTTTCTAACCTATTTTCAGGAGGGACTTGTTATGAGAAAAGAGGAGACCAAGAGTTAAGTGCAATGGCATTTTTAAAGTTTTACTTTGCTTTGATCACTTAAAATGCACATTCTGGTATGCAAATACTTTTGCAACACCATGAAAATGTGTATTTTTATGCAATAAAATAATAATAATTTAGTAGTGGTAAAACAGTATCATGTTTTTCCATGCTGGTATGCCTTGATATCTCTATTATTTTAGGAACAAACATCTCTGACACTGTAAACATGAGATAAAAGCTATGAGACTTCCAGGTTATACCCCACAAAATAAGTAGTCCTCTTCAACTTTGTTTTTCCTCTCTAAGCAGTATTATGAAGATGCTTCTCCTTCTGTCTTGTCTGTCTTTCAGAATTGCTACCAGCCACTTCTATAAAAAGAAAATATCCCCTTGTCACAAAGCAGTCTATGCTCATGAATGCTTAAAAAGAAGGTCAATGTAGCAAAAAAGGTAGTCAAGTAGAGATACATGTGGGATGTCATAAAGTTGCAATATAGACCTCAGAATTTATAGGGATAACTCCTAAATGTTAATTTTTATTGCAGTCTGCATGAAAGAACACACAAGTAGAAGGTGAAAGGGAACATGCAGCTACAACTATATCTGAAGTATACTGTGATTTCTTAAGCATAAAGTACCACTGGGGAGTGGCCAAGCTATAAATCAAGAGTGCAAAGACTAACAGTTGCTATTTTAAAATATGCTTTTTAGTTGAGTGAGAGAGAGAACAAATCAAAGAAACAAGCTGTCTGTCCTTCCCTGGCATCAGTTTTGAAGTATAAAATAAGATTTCATCTAAATCAAGCAGACATATTTCTCAACATGGCCTGAGATCTAGGTCCCTCAACAGTTCCAGTGGGGATATGATGTAGCCACAGACAGTTGTTCCCTTTCCTTCCTGCAACAGCTGGTTGTGCAACAAAGATGGTTATCTCCCTCTTTGTATAAAGCTCATACTTGTCTGGTGCAGAAGTGGGAAGCACGCTCAGCTTAGATGCGACCTTGCAGAATCACTGTGAAATACAGCAGCCCCGTCGCTAGGGCAGCAGTAGATACTACAGCTTCATGGGGAGCTAGGTTTATTTCCAACTTGCAGAGATAATGAGAGATAATGGCTAGTAAATCTTCTGTCTCTGCCTTGAATCTTTGCAACTGATGACCTAGAATTGTAAGTCTCTCTGTATTTCATCCCCAAAGAAGGTGGCTAATTCTCTGATTTTTTATTTATTTTTTTCTTCAGTTTTAGTGAATTCTCATGGCTTTCAAAGAACATCTGCAATTATCCTCCCTGTTCACTGAAAGCTGACTGACCAGAGTTTCCTCATCCTCCAACATTTGTTTATTCTTTAACTCCAGCTGAATTTATAAGCTTGGCATCATGAGTCTTTACTTGATCCCTCAAGCGTAGAGGAGATAGCCTTTAACCTTTTAATGTTCTGCCACTGAGGAATTCTATTCTCTAACACGCATCCAAAACAAAATAGTAAAAAATAATAGTAATAATAATAAATTAACCTCCTGACTTCTGTGCTGTCTGTCTCTGGAAGGTAGCAAGCTGACTTTAAAAAGACTTCTATTTCCAGGACCTAGAAATTTACAGCTTCATAGTCTTGATTCCTGCAGAAGACAAACTAGTAGAAGCTACAAGACTGAAATAAAAGGTGGATAGATAGATAAAGGATGCAAAGCAAATCAGTATGCATAGCTCAAATTAAATATGTGCTTGTACCTTTTCTATCGGTTTTGTTCCAACTTTTTAATATGAAATTGGGAAATATAGAGTAACACTTTTCTAATAATGCCTCTGTTTACATGCATTTGTTTTCCACACAGACATCAAAACCTGCACATTTACTCATCAGTGTGCTGATTATGAATGTGAGGACATCCTCTGTTTCTCATCAAACGTTTAGCAATGGTATATGCAACAAGACAAAAACCAACTAACACTTAGGAGAGTGATAAGAGTATTGTGTGCTAAATTTCCACAGAAGGAAGACACACAGAAAGTTCTTGTACTGTGAGAGGAACTAAAATGATGCCCTTCTAAAGCACCAAAACAATATTGGACAGGGAACCAGTATAATAAGAGATTTAAGGCTGAAAAGAAATGTCATATTGAGATCCACTTTTGGGAGTGACAGTGATGTAAAAGTTAACTTTTTTAACAGGAAACAAATTTATTCAGGTTGTACATACCCTAAAGAACCTGTTTGCCCACATTTCTGAAATCACATCTTAAGCAATGATAGGCAGAAATAGATAACCTATCAGGGAAGGAAGAAATGGTAAGATGTAGTTTTGTAGGATGATTCAATCCCCCAACCCAAGTTCCAAAGCTATGTCTAAAATACTACAAAGAAATGAATGGAAGTTACATAAAACTCCAGACTATTTCCAACATTGTATTATCAGTTACTATGTGCACCCTTACTATACAGATGAAGCAGATATTTTCTCACAATTTTCAAATTTCCTGCTCTGTGAAAGCAAGCTTGGACATTTCTTTGCAAAAGTCTTTGGCAGAATTCTCTGCTTACAAAGGGAAGATTGGAATAAAGTCCGTTATCAGAAAAACTATCTGGTTTTGTATGTAGTTTGGATGGTGAGGTTCTTTTCAAGTAAAAAAAAAAAAAAAAAAAATTCTAATGAGGATTTTACAGTCTTAAAAAATAATTAATTAATTAATATTTGTACTAGACAACTCCTTGAATTATGGAAGCACGTGCATTTAGACTGAGTTCTGATCATGAGATTAACTGTCCTGTGTACTAGTTTCATTGAATTGCAGACTAGTTAGCCTGGTCATAAAGTAAGGATTTTTATCCCGTCAAAATAGGCAGCATCCTTACTGCAAGAATGAAACAAAGAGAATCAAAACTCTTTAAATGCAGTCCTTTCCTTCTAAATCACTGTTATTTGAGGTACAGAGATGATACTGAAGATGAATATAAATAAAACTATTTATAGTGTAATTATTATTATTATTATTAACAAGGAGAGTGAAAAAATTGTTTTAGTATCCTTACCACAGTAAGAATCAAGCAGGTGACATTTCTCACTTTACAGAAACAACTCTCTTAACACTAAATGCTGTATTCAAAAACTGTTCTCACCTTTAATCTGATCTTTAAACTTATTTATAAGTATTTCTCTGGTGTTTCCATTAGTGTTTTCTACAGTGGTTCTGTTTGTGTGGGAGAGAGTGCTTCTTTCTCTTTCTCATACCCAGTACGTAAGGTTAATTGCTTATTACCTTTATCTTGCATAAAAACCAATGCTATCATTCCAGTGTCAATAATTTGTTATTTTTAATCATTATTCATCTCCCAACCTACTGTCACCTACATTTCAGATTTCTTGAAAGCTGTCCTGGTTTTGGCTGGAATAGACAATTTTCTTCATAGTATCTGGTATGGTTTTTGGATTTGTGACCAACACAGTGTTGATAATGCACAGATGTTTTAGTTGTTACTGAGCAGTGATTACATGGAGTCAAATTCTTCTCTATTTCTCACACTGCCACCCCAGTAAGGGGGCTGAGATTCCACAAGAAGCTGGGGGGTGGACACAGCCAGGACAGCTGACCCAAACAGACTAAAAGAATATTCCATATCATATGATGTTTTGCTTAGCAGTAAAAGCTGAATGAAGCAGCAAGGGGATGTTTGGAGTTATGGCATCTGTCTTCTCAAATAACCATCATGTGTGATGGAGCCCTTCTTTTCTGGAAATAGTAAAATATCTGCCTGCCTAAGGGAAGTTAAGAATTATTTTGCTCTTTTTGCTTTGCCTGCATGCACAACTTCGCTTTGCCTATTACATTGTCTTTATCTCCATCCACAAGTTTTCTAACTTTTGCCCTTTTGAATCTCTCTCCATTCATTGGGGAAGGGGGGGGGGGGCGCAAGGTGGGGGGGCAGGGAGAGGGAGAATGTATCTTTATGGTGCTCAGCTGCCTACTGTGCTTAATCTACATCACGAAAGAGTAACTGTATAGGAACATATTCATGTGCTGTTTCTTTGCCTAGTGCTCCTGAGCAAAATGACTGAACAAACATAAAAAAATGTTGCTGACTGGTGATTGTGAGAGGAAGGATGAGTGAAATAAGTCAGATATTTGTTATACTATGATTATTCTCATTACGTATTAACTGTAACATTATACAGTTATCTTGAGTTGTTGGTGGCCCAAAATCGTCAGAAAAAGTAATCACTACCAGAATACAACAGAACCTTTTTTTATTGTTTATTATTGAGGAAAATCATCCTATATGGTTCTCTAGAAGTGTGAAGCTAATTAAGGAGAGAAAGTAGCAGTGAGGCAAGAGATTTACTGCTGAATGTAGTCTGTCTAGGAAAGATCATGAAGTCTTGCAATATGATCCTGAGACAAAAGTGTCACTAAGAAATCTGGTCAGCAGTTATAAACTGTGTTCCTGTCTAAAAAAAAAAAAAAAAAAAAGTCTTCACTTTTACCACACACAAAGAATAAAAAAGGATAAGTTACAGAAAAAGGGTACAAAGACAACAACTACCTATTTACTCTGTTAAAGCATTAAAACCAAAAATTAATATTTGAGTCCATTAGTATTTGAGCTTGCCTTGCTGACCAGAAGTGAATCTGAGTTTAAGCTACACAGTCTGTGTGCTGTATTGAGTTGCAGTCATTACAGAATACACTGAGTCATGAGGTTAAAATCACAATCTGGGAGCCTCTTTGAAAGGTGTAGTAGTGACTGATATTTTTAACAATTGCTCTTGTGTGCTGTGTTTCAGTGCTGTATAGTCATCCACAATAGATAGATTCCATTCTGAATAGAAAAGCACCCAGTCAAGAAGGTAATTCAGTTCCTTTTGAATTTGCCTATGGGAAAGTAATTTATCAACACTTTGAAGAGTTCTTTATGAGAGAACAGAATATTGAGCTTTGTTGTGAGTGTTATTACCCATTCTAGCTGAGAAGATCAGGTGAGGACCCTTCATCTGGAGAAGGCACAATCCCTGCTCAAGCTGCATTTCTCAGTCTGCAATATGAAAACATTTTGTACGCTTCATAAGATATATACAACTTCAACCAGTCAATGTTATTTTCAGTATTTGCTTTGCCAACATCATAATAAGTAATGACCTCTGTTACTTCTGGAAGAGTAACCTGAAGGCTTCCTCAGTGTGCATAAACCAAGTTTTTAAAGACTTTAAGCTTTTTAATGCCATGTTCACAAGCAGCAAGAAAATGACAATGTTGAGATCCGTAGCTATATAGCAGGATACTCTGTAATGAAATGAGTTCAGTTGAACTTATATCCACCTATATTTTCATTTCTGCATATGTGTTCTGAGTGTTTCCTGAAAAGTTTATCTTTCATACTTCAGATTCAGAATCAGTTACTTATTTTCTTCCTAACATAAGTGTTTATGTGTAGACGTTCCGTACACCATGAAGAGATGGAGAAAAAAAAAAAAAAAAAAAAAAAAAAAAAAAGCCTGGCAAAACGAAATACATTGAAACACAAATTGAAACACATTTATGGAGACACATTGCAAACAGATCATAACAAGAAAGCAGACATCTTATAGAGATCCAGAAACAAAAGTCAGCCAATAGTTATGCATGGAAGAAAGTCTTTGTGATGTTCTGCCTGGGTGGAAGTTGCATGAGACTAGGGTAGGTTTTATTCAGTATAGAAGATGGTGAATTCTGGAACCTTCATTTCACGGAGCTTGATATATTTGTCACTTTAGCCTTTAACAGCTAAATCTGACAATCAAACCAAAATTAAGTCACCAAATTGAGCTAGATTTCGAATGAGACAGAAAGACAAAACCTAAAACTATATGTTTGCTCTGATCCACTTCCAAAAACTCACACAGGTTCACTGCTAAACCAACTGACACTTTATAATATTTTTATCCTAAACTCAATTTGGAGTGTGATCTTACAAAACTGTTACTGTTTTGTGATATCAGCTCTTCAGCCTCTTAGCTGAATACCTCCTCCTAGTGTTTTATTGCCAACAATCACTTCACTTGTTTTTCCAGATGCATGGGTACGAACAGTTACCCCTTCATGCTCTTTTGCTCCTGAAGATTCAGTAAGAAGTGATCCTGAACCTAAACCACAGACCACCATTCACTCATCTGTTCCTCTACCGGGCAGTGTTATGGATTTTTCAGGGGAGATACAAGAACATCCTTCATGTGTGATTAAAAGTGTAATGCTTGAAGAGACACCTGAGCAGGGTGAGCAGCACTTTTATAATTTTTATAATTTGATATGCACATTCTATATTAACAGAATTCACAGAATAGAAGCTTATATATATATATATATTTAATGATCTATATAAAATATAGTGATGTGATTAATGAGTTTAAGAATAACTTGAGCTAAGGGTACTCTTCTTCTCCACACATTCATACAGCTACATATTTTACAATCATCAAAACCGGGCTTTGGAAAACAAGACTTTAATGCTTGTATGGGAATAGCACCTGGTGATTCCACCTCGAAGCTGAATAAACTATATTTTAAAACAGTACATTCTGTAACAATATGCCCAATAAAAATAAAGTGAAGAGATTTATTTGATTGTAAAAAATAAAAATAAAAAATAACTGTATGAGAGGTGAATGAATATTGCTTTAGGAACTCAGAAAATGTAGCTCTACATCTAAATTTCACCATTGGCCAAAAATCCTTACTTTCTGATAACTCTTTCACCCTATTTAAATAGTCAGAAGACTCCTTTCAGATGCTATTCTCATTTTTACACCAGAACACTTGGAGATGATGCTCATGCTGTGTTTTCTGATGTTTTTTGGGTTTTTTTTTTGGTTTGGTTTTCTCTCAGAAGGAGCTTTGCATGCATGTACTCACTATAGTACTTACTAACAAGTCTGGGTTATGTATATATCCTCCAATAATGTGCTTTCACACACACATAGAATCGCAGAATGGTCGAGGTTGGAAGGGACCTCTGAAGATCACCTAGTCCACCCCCCCACCCCCTCACCCCTCCACCCCCCACCCCCCCTGCCGAGCAGGATCACCCAGAGCACATTGTGCAGGGTGGCATCCAGGCAGGTTTTGAATATCTCCAGAGAAGGAGACTCCACAACCTCTCTGGGCAACCTGTGCCAGTGCTCTGTCACACTCACAGTAAAGAAGTGTCCCCTCATATTCAGCTGGAATTTTCTGTGCTTCAGTTTGTTTCCATTACCTCTTGTCCTGCCTCTGGGCACAACTGAAAAGACCACATCATCCTCTTGGCACCCTCCCCTCAGATATTTGTATACATTAATACTTAATTTCAATGATATTGGGAAAAATCCAATATTTTATTTTTTGACAGAAGCTCAGAACCAAGTCTGGAGGGCACACTTAATTTCAGTCTATTTCTATTTTCTGGATCAGATACAAATATTCAGATCTCAAACATATATTACATTCTTGTTCTTTTTGTAGTTCTCTTAATGATTTCCTGATCTCCAAATGTTTGTTATCAATTTTATTCATTCAAAATTCTGTTGGTCCCAACAGAATAAGCACATACCATATTTGAATCCAATTATTTAATCAAGAGAATTAGAGAATTGCAATGATTCAATGATTTTTATTGATTTTAAATTTATTTTTTTACAGATGGCGAGAGAAAATTTTGGCTGCACAAAATTGGAATGAGTATAAACAAGTGGTCACTGCTGAATTCCCTGATTGGATGGGGTGAAAACAGAGCTCTAGAAAAAGGTAAATTTGTATAGTAAATATTATTCTTATTTTCTTGATCACATACTACATTACATAAATGTAGAGGGTACTTTTTTTTGATGTGTGTGTGTGTTTTGGGGGGGATTTTTTGTTCTTGTTTTTTTCTTTCTTTTATGTGAGCTTAGATTTCTGAATCCAACAAAATAGCTTGGATTTATGCAAGTCACCATTTTAAGTAATCAGAACCCAATCTCTTTTCACCTTACACATCTTTCAGTTAATTATTATATTTAAATAAGGATTATGGTGCTCAAAATAATTTCCTAATAAAAAGTTAATTATTGTGTTAAGCCAGTCAGAGATGTCTGAGATCTGGAAAATAAAAAAAAAAAAAAAAAAAGCTTTTTTAAGCTTTTTTAAGCATAAAATGGGTCTTTCAAAATAACTTGTAAAAGGTAGTTGTGAATGAGGCTTTAAAGTGTCCTATTCTTAGCTGTGATAAAAGTTAGTTTTATTAAGAGGTAGCACTTTTCTGCATAAATTTTTTATCTAAGTTTTCATTTCTGGCTTTGGTATAAGTAGTTAGCATCAGACTACTCATGGGCAAGTAATTGTCAGACAATATAACTATGTGTAATGGTGTCCACAAGTCAAAGCTGACAAGTCAGAGTTGCTAAAACTCCTTTCCCAAGGATCTGTTTCCTTTGCTATCAGACAAAAAGGTAAGTTTTAAGATGATACTTGCTGTTCTATACAAAAATGTTAGTATATAATATGTAGATCTGTATTTGCTGTGCATTTTAGTTTTAGCTGTTAGATAAAATGTCCAGTTCCTTACTTCCAGTCAATAAAGTCATTTTTGCTATAAAACAGATCATCAAAATACATCTGGAACTTGTTCTGATGCCGACCACAAACTGACACAGCTTGAAGAATGCAGAACCAAAGAAGTGCCATATATTCCGTACAAATTAGCTACATTCTATATCATCAAGGTAAAAAGCAAAACAATGCATATATGTATATACATATATGTATACACTTATATATATACAAATAAATAAAAAACAGTGTGAATGAATAATTTACCATCTTAGGTAATGTCCTGGTTTCAGCTAGGATAGAGTTAATTTTCCTTCTAGTAGCTGGTAGGGTGCTATGTTTTGGATTAGGATGAGAAGAGTGTTGATAACACATTGATGTCTTAATTGTTGCAGAGCAACACTCACTTTACCAGGTAAAACTGCCCCCGACTGGGAACTACTACTAATAATAATGTGTACGAAACCAGTGATGTACAATGCAATTGCTCACTACCCGCTGACCGATGCCCAGCCTATCCATGAGCAGCCGGCCCCCCACCCTGGCTAGCCACCCCTATCTATTGTTTAGCATGATGTCAGATGGTATGGAATACGCCTTTGGCCAGTTTGGGTCACCTGTCCTGGGTCTGTCCCCTCCCAGCTCCTGCTGCACACCCAGCCTGCCCACTGGCAGGACAGAGCGAGAAGCTGAAAAGTCCTTGGCTTAGTGTAAGCACTGCTCTGCAACAATTAAAACATCAGTGTGTTATCAACACTCTTCTCATCCTAATCCAAAACATAGCACCCTACCAGCTACTAGAAGGAAAATTAACTCTATCCTAGCTGAAACCAGGACTTATATAATCAGATACTGAGTTGCTTAAATTTCCGTGTTTCTGGTAGGTGTCTAAAAGTTCAAAACAAAACAACACACTTGTAACTGGAGGTTTGAGAAAACCCATGTCTTCTCATATGTTTCTCATTGATCCTTGATTGCTAAAAGTGGCTTTTGACTTGCTGTGTGAAGTTTTGTTGCAATTTCAGCATTACTGGTACCGTTAGTAGAACACTCACTAGCCTGGTAAGGCCCGCTGATTGTTATCCCTAATTGGTTTTTCATGTTGGCTACAATTAAGTAGCAGAGAAGTCCAAGGGCAATCAAAGAGGACTTCAGGGCCTTGGGCTGAGTGGTTAAAGGATCAGAGGCAAAGGTTGTGTTTTCTTCTTTTCTTCCAGTAACTGTGAAAAATATTGAACAGGTAGATCCAGAGCCTGATGAATACATAAATCTAAGGTGGAAGCCACTGGCAGAATTTTAGGTTTCTCAATCATGGGATGGTCTACACAATGCCAGGCCTATTGGTGCCTGCTGGGGAGCATCTTTCTCAGAAGGGAAAAAGGGTATTTGTAAAGAAGTTAACAGGGCTGATCAATAGAGATTTAAACTAGATTTGAAGAGAGAAAGAGGTAAAAACTTGGGCTTGCCAGTGATAAGCTATGGAAGGCATGCCAAAATTTGATGGACTGCATACTAGTAAGATCCTTCAGTCTGCTCCGCTAGGTGTTAGGTACAATAAAGAACAGTTTAATGTTTCTACACCAATGCACACAGCATGAGGAACAAGCAAGAGGAGCTAGAAGCCTTAGCTCAGTACCAGATATACAACATCATTGGCATGAGCAAAATGTGATGGGAACAGTCCTGTGACTGGCATGTTACAATGGATGGTTATAAGCTCTTCAGAAGGGTTAGGAAGGGCAGGCAAGGTGGAGAAGAGGGGTGTCACTGCATGTAATGGAGGGTCTGTATCTGTACACAGCTTGCAGCTGATGACACAATTGAGAACTTTTGGGTAATAATTAAGAGACAAGCAAATAATGCAGATGTTGTGGGACCCTGCTATAAGGCAACCACTGAGGACAAAAACACCAAGGAATTATTCTTTAAAGAACTCTAGATCAGCCACCCTTGTCCTTATGGATGAATTCAACTTGCTATATGTTAACTGGGAATACCACACAGCTAATACAAATGGGTCCATGAGATTCCTAAAACACCTTGATGATAACTTCTTGGTACAGGTACTAAGGGAGCCGACTAGGAAAGGTGCTCTCCTAGATTTGTTTCTTGTAAACAGAGCAGATCTTGTGGCTGAAGTGGTGATTGGTAGCTGTCTTGGCCATAGTGACCATGAAGTAGTTGAATTTAAAATCTTTGGTGACAGGAGGAAAACTGCCACCAAAATTTCAGTACTTGATATGGGGAGAGCAGACTTCATGCTGCTCAATGAACTAGTTAGTAAGGTCCCCTGTGAAACTCTTTTTGAAATTGTTAGTGCTGATGACTCTTTAAGAACCACCTTGTAAGAGTACAGGAACAGGCAACTCCAAAATGTTGGAAATCAAGCAGGTGGGGCTGAAGATTGGCTTTGTTTACCAGGGATCTTCTAGAGTTTAGTCAGAAAAAGAAAGTGTATGGCCACTGGAAGTGAGGTTGGGCAAGATGTAAGGACTTGTGAAATGCTGTTAGCTATTCACATTGTAGGGAGAAAATCCACGTGGCCAAAACTCAATTAGAGTTGAAGATGACCAGTACTGTGGGGGAAAATAAAAAGGACCTTTTAAATGATGTTAACATCAAAAGGGGAGCCAGAGATAATGTTGGTTCAATACTTGATGAGGATGGTCAGCTCACAAATGGAGATATACACAAAGCAGAGATGTTTAATGACTTCTCTGCCTTTGTTTTCAACACTGAAGATGGTCCCTGGGAGCCCCAGAGCCCTGACTTAGAGAACTGTGACTACAGTAATGATAAACTCTCAGCCAACTCCAAACATGTGGGATTTGCAGCTCCAGTTGGATGCATAAATCTATGGAGCCTGATGGATTCATCCCAGGGTACTCAGAGGGCTGGCTGACGTCATTGTGAGAGCTCTCTCAATTATTTTTCAGTGGTCTTGGGAATCCAGAGAGGTCCCAGTCCACTAGAAGCTGGCAAAAGTTGTCTCAGTTTTCAAGACAGGTGAGAAGGAGGACCCTGGTAACTGCAGGCCTGTCAGTCTACTTCAGTGCCTGGAAAAATTGTGGAGAAAATTATTCTGAGGGTTACTGAAAAACACCCAAAAGACGATGGAGTCATTGGTCTCAGCCAATAGATGTTCACAAGGGAAAAGTCCTGTTTAATGAACTTAATTTCCCTGTATGACAAGGTTACCCACCTAACTGATCAAGGCAAAACCAGTTGATCTAATTGTTTTGAATTTCAGCAAAGCTTTTTATACTGTTTATCACAGTATCCTTCTAGATGAAACATCTAGCATGCAGCGAGGCAAATACATAATATGATGGGTGAAGAATTGGCTGATGGGTGAGGCTTAGTTATAAATAGAAGGATTATATTAAATGGGATTACATCAGACTGGCAGCCAGTCAGTAGTAGGGTTTTGCAGGATTCCATTTTGGGGTCAGTTCTCTTCTGTGTTTTCATAAATGACTTCTATAGGAAGAACTACTTCTACTCTGCAGGACTCAAAGGTATACTAAGTTTGTAGTCTATACTAAATTTGGAGGAGCTGTTGAATCCTTCAGGAGTAGAGAGTCCTTGCAGAGAGATCTTGGCAAATTAGAGGGATGGACAATCACCAACTGCATGAAGTTTAAGAGCAAGTGCTAGATTCTGCACCTTGGAAGGGGAAACCCCTGTATAGACTGGGGTATGCAAGGCTGGAGAGCAGACACACAAAAAGGGATCTGGGGGTTATGGTTGGCAGCAAGTTGAACAAAGCCATTAATGTGCCCTGACAGCCAAAAGGGTCAGCCATACCCTACAGTGCATCAGACACAGCATTTCTAGCTGGTCAAGTGAAGGGATTGTCTACTCTGCACTGGTACAGCCTCATCTTAAGTACAGTGTACAGTTTTGGGTGCCACAATGTAAGACATGAAACTATTAGAGGGTCCAAAGGAAGGCTGTGAAGATGGTGAAGAGTTTAGAGGGGAATATATATGAAGAGTTTGGTTTGTTCAGCCCACAGAAGAGGAGACAGGCTCACTGGAACAGGCTTCCCAGGGTTGTAGTCATGGCACCAAGCCTGTCAGAGTTTATGAAGCATTTGGTCTATTCTCTCAGTCATATGGTCTGAATTTTGGGGTAGACCTGTGTGGAGCCAGGAGTTGGACTCAATGATCCTTGTGGGTCCTCTTCCGACTCTGGATATTCTGTGATTCTGTGATTCTGTGGAACTGAGGAGAGGCCTCTCAGAGGCCTGCAGCTTCCTCACAAGGGGAGTGGAGGGGCAGGCGCTGAGCTCTGTTCTCTGGGGACAGTGACAGGACCTGTGGAAACAGCATAGAGCCATGACGGGGGAAGTTAGGGTTGGATGTTAGGAAACGGTTCTTCTCTGAGAAGGTGGTCAGGGACTGGAACAAGCTCCTTGGGTAAGTGGTTATGGAGTTAAGCAAGTTGGAGTTAAGAAGCATTTGGACAACAATCTAGACATATGGTTTCATTTTTCAGTGACCCTGTGTGGAGCCAGGAGTTGTACTCAATGATCTTAGGTTAACTGTGCCTGCTGCTTCCCTAAAGTGTCTGTGTACCAATGCGCAAAGCATGGGAAATAAACAGGATGAGATGGAGATCTGTGTACGGTCAAGGGGCCACAATCTCATTGCGATCATGGAGATGTGGTGGGACAGCTCGTATAACTGGAACGCTGTCATGGAGGGCTATGTCCTCTTTAGGAAAGATAGGCTGGGGAAGCGAGGGAAAGGAGTACCCTTTTGTGTGAGGGAGCAATTAGAATGTACCCAGGTCCCCCAGGGGGAGGTTGAAGAACACGTGGAGAGTTTGTGGGTGAGAATTAGGGGGAGGGCTGGTACGGGTGACACTGTTGTGGGGGTGTACTACAGGTCACCAGATCAGGAGGAGGAGATCAATGAGGCCTTCTACAAGCAGCTGGAAGTAGCCTTGCAATCCTGAGTGCTAGTTCTCATGGGGGACTTTAATTACCCAAACATCCGTTGGGTAAGCAACTCGGCCAGGCACGCGTAGTCCAAAAGGTTCCTGCAATGCGTTGAAGATAATTTTCTGGCGCAGGTGGTGGAGGAACCAATGAGGCAGGGGGTGCTTCTGGACCTTTTTCTTAGCAACAGGGATGGGCTTGTTGGGTTAGTGAAGCTTGGGTGCAGCTTGGGCTGCAGCGATCATGAGTTGGTGGAGTTCAAGATGGAACTTAGTGGAAGAAGTAAGGCAAAAAGTAGGATTGCTACCCTGGACGTTCGGAGAGCCAACTTCAGTCTGTTCTGGGACCTACTTCGGGGTATCTCATGGCTAGATTTCTAGAAGTTAAGGGTGCTTGTGAGAGCTGGGCAACATTTAAACAGCACTTCTTCCAAGCTCAGGATTGGTGCATCCCTAAGAGCAGGAAATTGGGGAAGGGGGACAGGAGACCTGTGCAGATGAGCAAAGAGCTCATCGACAAGATCAAAAGGAAGAAGTGTTGTGAAATGTGGAAAAAGGGCATGTCCTCTTGGAGGAGTATAGGAGTGTTGTCAGGACCTGCCGGGATGTGACAAGGAAGGCTAAAGCCCACCTGGAGATGAAGCTGGCAAAGGAGATAAAGGATAAGAAGAAGTGTTGTTTTTTTTTTTTTTTTTAAGTATGTAGACAGTAAAAGGAAGTGTAGGGATAATGTGGGTCCCCTGCTGAATGAGAGCGGTGTCCTGGTAACAGGGAAAACTGAGAAGGTGGAGATACTGAATGCCTTCTTTGCTTCAGTCTTTGCTTCAAAGACTACCCCCTGGAACTCCTGGACCCTGGAGGGAGGAGAGAGAGTCTGGGAAATGGAGAGCTCCCCTCTGGTTGAGGAGGGCATGGTTCAGGATCGTCTAAGTGGGATCTTCACACACAAGTCCATGCGCCCTGAGGATGCATCCATGTGTGCTGAGGGAGTTGGCAGAGGTGATCGCCGAACCACTCCATCATCTTTGAAAGGTCCTGGAGAACAGGAGAGCTGCCTGAAGACTGGAGGATAGCTAATGTCACTCCAATCTTCAAGAAGGGCAAGAAGGAGGATCCATGAAACTACAGGCCAGTCAGTCTTACCTCTGTCCCTGGAAAGGTGTTGGAAAAGCTTGTTCTGGATGCCATCTCCAAGCAATTGGAAGAGAAGAAGGTTTTGAGGAGTAGTCAGCATAGATTCACCATGGGGAAATCATGCTCAACCAACCTCGTTGCCCTCTATGATGACATCACCAGCTGGGTAGGTGTGGGGAGAGCAGTGGATGTCATCTACCTTGAGTTTAGCAAGGCTTTTGACACTGTCTCCCATGACATCCTGCTAGCAAAGCTGAGAAAGTGTGGGATAGACGAGTGGACAGTAAGGTGGGTTGAGAACTGGCTGACTGGCTGAGATCAGACGGTGGTGATTGGCAGCACAGAGACCGTCTGGAGACCTGTACTGGCAGTGTTCCCCAGGGGTTGGTGCTGGTCTTGTTCAACATCTTCATCAACGACCTTGATGAGGGAATAGTGTCCACCCTCAGCAAGTATGCCAATGATACAAAGCTGGGAGGAGCAGCCAACATGCCAGACGGCTGTGCTGCCATTCAGTGAGACCTGGACTGGCTGGAGAGCTGGGCAGGAAGAAACCAAACAAAGTTTAACAAGAGCAAGTGTAGAGTTCTGCATGTGGTAAGGAACAACCACATGTATCAGTACAGGCTGGGGGATGACTTGCTCGAGGGGAGCTCTGAGGAGAAAGACCTGGGGGTCCTGGTGGATGACAGGTTGACCATGAGCCACCAGTGTGCCTTGGTTGGCCAAGAAGGCCAATGGGATCCTGGCGTGCATTAAAAGAAATGTGGCCAGGAGGCCAAGGGTGGTGATCCTCCCCCTCTACTCTGCCCTGGTCAGGCCTCACCTGGAGTACTGTTTCCAGTTCTGGACTCCCCGGTACAAAAAAGACAGGGATCTCCTGGAAAGAGTCCAGCAGAGGGCCGCAAAGATGATACGGGGCCTGGAGCATCTTCCCTATGAGGAAAGGCTGAGAGACCTGGGTCTGTTCAACCTTGAGAAGAGAAGACTGAGAGGGGATCTTATCAATGTTTGCAAATATCTTAAGTGTGGGAGACAGAGGGATTTGGCCAACCTCTTTTCAGTGGTTTGTGGGGACAGGACAAGGGACAATAGCCACAAAATGGAGCACAGAAAGTTCAGCACCAACATGCGAAAGAACTTCTTCACAGTGAGGGTGATGGAGCACTGGAACAGGCTGCCCAGGGAGGTTGTGGAGTCTCCTTCTCTGGAAATATTCAAGGCCTGTCTGGACGCCTACCTGGGCAGCCTGCTCTAAGGAACCTGCTTTGGCAGGGGGGTTGGACCCGATGATCTCTTGAGATCCCTTCCAACCCCTACAATTCTGTGATTCTGTGATCTTTCCAACTTGGGATATTCAATGGTTCTATGTTTCTAATAGCTAGCATTACTTTATATTTTCTGCTTAGACAGTTTATTTTATAATATCCAATATGTGTATGTATATGTATGTGTGTATGTATATATATATATTCCTGTTTCATTAGTTTTGCTGCTATATTTTCTTGTACTTTTATTCTTTTATTTTGTATCAAAAAATATCTATGGTGATTACTGTGGTACAGGCTACAGACCTTTGGAGCTAGCTGTTACAAATGAGTTAAAATACCTGAAGCGATGCAGTTAACATGACTCAGAGCTCTTTGTATGATAAGAGCAATAAAGTTGTCTGAATCTTTTCTAGAATAGGCTTTTCTTGTCTCTGAACATTTTAATTGTGTCTTTTAAAAATTCTTCTACTTCTGCAATACTCTTTTTGGTGAGATTTAAGACAGTATTTTGTAATACCACATTTCTTCTGCTTCTTTATATTGTTCGAGTTGTGACAGTGTCATACTGTAGAGATTTTTTCACTCTAAAGCTAATTGCTTGTAAATACTCATAAAGATTTGATCTGTCATTGTAGAATGATGTTACCCAACACAACCATTTAAAATAATGCTTCAGCCTTCTCTAAAAATATTTCTTTTTAGAGATTTTTCTGTTCGGTTTTGTTTGGTCTGAGCTGCTGTCAGTAGAAGCTGCATCATATTAAACTTAAACCAAGGATATCTCTGGAAAAGCTCTAAATTTTTATAATTTACACAAAATAATGATCATTATTGCTGTGATTCATCCTGTAGTATCTGTCAAGACTTGTTTAAAATGCAACTAGTATCAGTGTTGTGTAATTTGACATTGCACCTACAAGGCAAGGATGCAAAAAGAAAAGTAGACAGCCAGAGTGTCTGCATTGTTGTGGGAAATAGTGGAATTTTCCTTTTGTGACTATTATGAATTGGATTAGAAACAGAATGAATAAAACTGAGTCACTAAGAGTCTTGATGCAATGTTAAGCTTAAATGACTAATTTTCAAACAAGGAAAAAGGTCACTTTGTTAGTCTTTGGTGTAGGTATCTGTTTTTATTACTGAGAAATGCCTTTAGTGAATCTTGAAACTATATCAATTTTGCAGTTTTTCAGATAAACTTTATGGAAAACAACAAACAAACAAACAAACAAAAAACCAGCTGTCTGCAATATGCAATCAAGTATGTGTGCAGTGTGTTATCTAATTCATAAACATAAAAATGTATTTTTTTATTATTTTTCCATTAATAAGCTTCACAATGTTGTGTTTCCTTTTCAAGAACTTTAGAATAATTGTAACGACTGTCTTCTGTACTCAATTCAGATCACTACAATAGAAATGTAGAGGTGAAGGTGTAGTACTAGAACCAGAAAATCAATGTCAAGTAAATAAATGTACAAATATTTATTCAATAACGTAACATAATTTCTAATTTTTGAAGCCTCAGAATTTTGGTCTGCAGTCCAAGCTATTTATCTGTTTTGAAATCAGACTTGTACAGCATCTGTCACTTTGAGAAATGTACATCGTAATTGTTTGATGATTGGAGTTCATTTCTAGTGCTCTGAGTTGATTATTTCTTTCATCCTCTGCAGATTGTAAAAGACATGCAGGAAATGAAAAGCAAACACTTAAAGATAATCAGACAGCTAGAAAATACAAAGAAAGAAAACCAAAGCAAGGTAATTATTCTGGAGCATTACCATTGTTGTGTCATATCATTAGTCAAAATGACACAGGAGGATTAAATCTACTTCATTCACATTTGAATCTTCATTCAGCTACCCATTGAATCATTTCTCCAGAAATAATATCAATCTATCTCTCAATGTATTTACTTTTACAACTTTGTGAAATATGGTCTTATTTTCACCTATGGCTACTTTCTTCTATTTATTTATTTATTGGACCCTTTCCCATTCTGAATATTTAGACTGGCTTATTTGCAGAGATTTTCCAAACTTTATTGTTACTGAACTTTCCAGTCAAATGCCACCTTCATCTGCTGACTGACACTATTGTGTAGGTTGTGTCTGTCAAGAATGATATTATTGTAAGAGCTATGCCAACCTGTAGTGCCTGTTTTCATTGCTAAAGTGGAAAGTTTTTCATCCTTCTTCTCTGTGGATACATTCTCTTTTATTTTGCACTTGTCTTCCTTACTTTTTCCATTTGGAATGAATAAATCCACTCTTTGGTTAGCTTGGTGTTTGACAATTTTTCTGAAGTTAATGAAGCTAATGATTCCAGTAAAGATAAATTGAATGGAAAAAAAAAAATCCAAACAATCCACAAACAAAACAATATACAGCATAGCATTATACAAATAGAATACAGTCAATTCCAAAATATGGATAGGATTGTTGCCTTCTCTTTGAATCTTCATCCTGGCTGATGCATAAAGCAATGCTCACAGGATTGCTTCTGTCAGCACATCTACACAGATCTGTACAGATCTTCCAGTTTTTTCTTTCAGTATTTTGTCAGAGTAGCTCAGAGAACGGCAGAGTCCCTCCACCTGTAATCCCCCTCAAGGTTACAGTGAGGATCCATAGATTCCAGGCCTATGACCACAGCCCCACAGTGATAGGTTTTCCCTAGTGGAAGCATTTGTACATTCCATTAGTCACTAATTCTCCCCCAAGTCAGAATTGCACACATCTCTGTCTACATTGTGCTGAAACCTTTTTCTTCATCCATTGCCTCATCTTTGATTCATCCCATCATTCTTCTCCAACACAGTGCATGCAAATCAGCCACTTAGTTCCTAGTTAGATGTATGCTTTTCATACAAATGAACTTTATTCTACCTAGAGGGCACACAAAGGGAAGAGATTTTTTTTTAGTTATTTTATTTGTTTATTTATTTATTTGTGGAATGAATTGATTGTGGACTGCTCTGAGAAAGGCTCATTTCTTCTGGAAGAATGGGGAGGGTGGGGGCATTAAGAAGGAGGGAGGAAGGAAGGGAGAAAGTGAGGGAGGAAGGGAGGGAGGAAGGAAGGGAGGAAGGGAGGGAGCAGGGCAGGGAGAGAGCGAGAGAGAATTACTTTAGCGTGAATTTTTGCCCAAAGTGTACCTTCTGTGAAGACACAAACCTCCTGTGATCAACAAGAAATATTTGCAGGCAACACAACACATTTGAGAAAGAGAACCAATATTTAGCTGTTGTGGAAAATGTTCCTTTATCATGCTTGGCTTTTCTGTTTAAATTCATTTTCTCAATTATATTTTGTGACATAGGAGCAGACTATAGCTACTATAAATAAACTTTATGGTGACAAAATTAGGAGTTTGAAATCCCAGTTGGAAGCTTACCATGAACTGATGAACAAGAACAGAACACATTGGCAAAATACTGTTAAGGTAAATAAGAAGTACAGTTTTGACATGGCGATAAGAGCAACAGGAAGTTCCAAGCATTGCAGAAAGAGGTTATATAAGTCATGTTTTCTTCTTAGGGACAGTCAACTGAAGACACACATTTTGTGAAATTACTACAAAACCATTGCTGTCTCCTTCTGGAGAGGAGTTAAGCCTTACACAGTGTTTTCGGAACAGTTTTCATATCTTGACTTCCCTGATTAAAATTCAGTGTGAGGTTCTCTCATATTGTTTGTGCTTAGACACTTGTAAATAGCTATGTTTTTATGAAACTGAGGTGTAAAGATATTCACTGAATTTTTAGGATTTCTAATGCTTTTCTGTTGATAAACACACATTAAGGTTTATTTCATTCCTCCTTATATTCTGCTACCAAGGAAAAATTTCTGCCTATCCCAGCCTTTAAGAAGTGTCTTTAGAATAAACTAACCCTGCTTGCATTTGTTTTGTAAATTGGTCAATCTTTATTTTTATTTTTGTGCAAAATCCCCAGGACTTAACAGGATAGTCCAAATAACTTTTCAACATACATGGAAAAATAAAAGCAAACAAACTAAAAAATAAATTAAAAACAACAACAACAAGACTAAAGGTATTTTTGAATAATGAAAACTTTATAATTGCAATCTATTTCATCTTTTTCTACTACCTTCAGAGCCTGAAGGAAATAAACAGACAGCTGAGCCAGGACAAAGAAGATCTTATTCACCAAATGAAGCAACAAACAGAAAAATGGGAAGAACAAAAGGTAAAATAAATAAATCAAATAAATAAATAAATAAATAAGGAGTTATTTTGGTTCTGTTTCAATTTGTTCTCATTCCATTTCCAGTTTGTGCTGTTCCCGAGAACCTAACTGACCTGAAAATCACATTGTCTGCCTTAGATACATCCATCTAAATCAGCTAAGATTAAACTGCTAGGCACCTGCCTTGTTTTAGAGAATCCAAGTAATTTGGGGGACATTAGACACCAATGAAGAAGACAGTGGTTTTTGTTTGTTTGTTTGTTTGTTTTTGTTTGTTTGTTTTGTTTGTTTTGTTTGTTTGTTTAATCATACTGTTGTTTTTTCCACTAAAAGTTCTGATTGTCATTTCTCTGTCTTATATCACATCTCATGTCTTTTGAAAAATTGTAAAACCATAGTAAAGCTTTTTTTTTTTTTTAATTTAACAAACAAACAAAACCTATTACAATATTCCAATGCAGCTGGTTGACCTATGCTGCAAAGATAACTTGAGTGGTATTACCAAGGAAAAATAGACATCATTAAAATTCCTCAAGTTTTGCAATATTCCTTTCTAATAATGCAAATGCAGTTTGCTAAATATCCGAGATGGCTGCAGGCACAGAAAAAGCCCATAGATAGAAGCAAATGTTGAGTGAGTAGGCATAATACTGAGTTAAAATGATTGTTTCCATCCTTTTCATCTTGGCCAAACTGTTTTCCAGCCACATTTTCAGACAGTTTAGTAATGCTTAAACTTCGTTCTGTATTGAACTATTATCAGATGTTCATCTTCATGACAGAAGAAAAAGAATTTATACATATATATATATTGCAAGATCATAACAATTCTGTTACTCTTGTTTTTTCATTGTAATGATTCTTTTACCAGAGAGAGGGAGGGAAGAAGGCAGAGACAGAGAGGGGAGGAATAAGAGGGAAGATTCCTCTTAGAGGAGAAGGAGAAAGAGGAGGAGAAGGAAGAGAAGGAGGAGGACTGAAAGACCTATTTAATCTGGGAAGATCTTGAGGTTGTAACACCACACACTGCCATGAATCTTCAACAGAGAATGCCTTTGGTTTTAGTTCTGAAAGGCAAACAAAGTTATCTTTTCTTTAACAGTCATGGAGTGGTCACTGTTATATACTGTTCAGTAAAAGGCTATATGTTTAAAGAATAAAATAGATTGCTAAGGCTAATATCAGTAATTCTGTTCCAGTCTGCTCTCAGGACTGAACCCCAAATGCATGTTCAAATTATGTACTTTATTCCAGTTGTTTGTTTTCTAACATGAAATTGCCAACACGGGCTCTGAAATACCAACAGTTCCAGTTTGGCTGCACACACAGTGAAAAAGCACAGCCTTCTAAATATTCCAGTGTGTAGTCCTTCTCTAAATCTACTTGTAGATGTTTGTCTGTGGAAATAATCTCTAATGGTTTTCCTTTTAGTGGTTGTATTGGAAAAGTTTTGTCTAGTTTGACCTGCTAGTTTTTTAGTGATGGCTTGTCAGAATTGTTCTCCTCAGATTTACCTATAGAATCCCCCTTGTGATGTTAAACGTATTTCAGGTTCACCATAAATTCTGAATTTCTTGTGACTGAAAAAAATATATATATATATATATATTATTATATATTTTATTTTATTTTTATTATAGATAGAGTCTGCGAACATGGTCTAATTATTGTCTGTTATTTTCTGAATAGAGTTCTATTTTACATATAATATGTACAAGTCTTTCTGTAACTTTGCAAACTGTCAGCTTTTCTTTATGGCAGCCAATTTTCATTGTACTGGTCTAGAGTATATATTCAGGATCATCTTAACTAACCACTGAAGAAAAAAAAAAAAAGATTCTCAAAGCCAGATTGTCTCTCATTTATGAAATTGAATGCAGGTTCCTGTAGCATTTCAGAGTGAAGGTCTCAAACAGGAGTATTTGTTTAATAATGCAGCACCATCTTCTGATTAAATTCTGCATAACACCAGTATTTAAAGTTGTCTGCTTGTTTTTCTTACATTTCTAACAATATCTACCACAATATTGCCTTATTCTGATTGACTAACAGTGAAACAAACAAACAAACAAACAAACAAACAAACACTGTGTGTCCAGAGGCTTTTTCTCTTCTATAGTTTCAAGAGTCTTTCAGTGTCAATTTTATCACATTTTTCATTCTGGTAATGTGGGAAGGTGCTATAGAAAATATAAGCATAGGACATTTTGATACAGGCTGTTGCAAAAATGACAGTGTTTGAGAGTGAGCGTCTCTGTTTTACTTCTGTGGTGTTTTGTTGTTGTTTTGTTTTGTTTTTGTTTTTCCTAGCAATAACTACACAACAACCCATTTAGGTAGATTGTGACTATCAGTGGCAACATTAATTCATTATTATTAACTATTAGAGGTGTTGTCACCAAGGAAACACAACAAATTTGGTAACATTGATTTTCTTCTCTCATCCTTTCTTGTCTTGCAGGTCTCCATTCTAGAAAATCTGACAAAAAAAATAAAACATCTTTATACCCAGCACACATTGAGTGAGTTTCATATTTTGGACACAAAATTTCTTGATCTGCCTTGTTTCTTTCCTGCTTTTCTTACTTTGTGGTGTATACCACCTGAAGTTAATGTAAGCTTTTCATTGCAACACTGTGTTTCAGATCAAATTATGGAAGAATGCTGGAGCTAGAATTAACGTCTGTCATGACTCCAAACTCCTTAGCATAAGTGGCTTATAACAGTCAGCAGCAGTTTTGAGTAGGTTTATTTCAACATTTGAATAGAATTCTTTAATATAATACTTGATTATTATAATTTATTTGTGCATTGTAAATTCTTAATTTCCAATAGGAGTTAATTTATCCCAGCGAAACAATATTCTAGCAAATGTGTAGTTGTAGAAATGTTCAAGTTTTTCTTACCTGCTTTCCCTATTATTTTCAATACAGCTTTGCAGGAACTTCACACCATCAGTCTATATGTGGAGAGAGTATGTGACCTCGTGAATTTCCAGATAAAAATTCTTCAACAAAAGTCTGAAAGGACAGAAGAAGAAAAAGCCGATGTGCCAGTGATTTTAAAATTAAAGGCAGAACAAGTGAGAACAAAAATGGAAATTAAACTGCTTTGGTTTAATATTATTCCAATTGTTTCAAAGGCTATCAGGTTGACTCTCCCTAACAAAGGCTGAAGGAAACCAAGGGTCTAACTGATAGTAAAACATATGGGCAAATATATATGTGCCTTGAGAATGATAAATTGGTGATTAATGTTTAAAGCAGCACAGTAATGAAGTCTGATTCTTCTGGAACCAGATAGTGTGCCGTTGTCTTCGTTATAATCCTATAAATTTTGCTATAAAATCTTTTAAAGACCTACTGCCTTGAATTACAAAATCTATATGCTAAGAATTGGAACCAAGCAACTTTTCCTTTTTTAGTTTTCTCCATTTTTGCTCTCCCTTGTTCATTAAAATCTTGGAAATTTCATTGAAAGGAGTAAATATCTAGATCCTGGCTTAGTGTTTAAGAAATATCTTTTGTTGCCTCCCAGGCAGCTAATGAAGAGAAGCCTGAATGCTTAATGGAAACAGAACCTCTTTGGCAAGCACACGTCATGTTGCAAAAGATACAGCAATCTTTACAGAAACAAGAGAGAGAAATCAGTGAGACCCTTGAAAGTGAAAGAAGATATTACAAAACAACGAAACCTCAAATCAAGGTGCTAATGTTCTTGAAAACTCTTGCCAAGAAGGTAAGAACTCAGTGATAACAAAAATGAAAACCAATTTGCCGAGTTTTCTAAAATTGGAAAAAATTATCTTACATACTGTGGTGCTTTCACCCTAATGGACAGATAAACTCCAGCACAATGAGTCTCACTCATCCTCCTTGAAAGAAGAGGGAGAGAGAAAACACAATGTGGGGGAAAAAAAAAAAAAGAAAAAAAAAAGGAAAAAAAAAAGGGCTCACAGATTGATTAAAGGAAAAAGTAAGGAAAAAGTAAGAGAAAATACACGCAAAGGTTGTATGGAAGCAAAGAAAGAAAAAACAATTGTTCTCTATTTCCCATTGATGAGTGAAGATCAGCTGTGTTTCGGGAAACAGAGCCTCCATACACAGTGTGGTTGTTCAGGAGGACATACATTTTCATAATGAACGCCCCTCCCCTCCTCTTTCCCCTTTCCTAGCTTTTATTGCTGAGTGTAACATCCTATGATATCAGTCATATCTCTTTCGTTGATTTAGGACAGCTGCCCTGACGATGTCCCCTCCCTACCTCTTGCCAATGCCCAGTCTCCTGGCTTTGGTTGGGGAGGGGAAATTGGAGAGAGTCTTGATGCTCCAGAGCACTGATAAACAATAGACAAGGCATTGGTGAGATATCAGTGCTGTTCTAGCTATAAGTACAGAGCACAGCTCTATATGGACTGCTATGGGGAAAATTTAACTCCATCCCTGCCAGAGCCAGTACATATACATTTATTTAAAGGTTAAGTTGAAATTTTCAGAATTACACATGGAATTAAAGAAAGCTAACTCCTCACTGAAAGTCAGCCTATGGAAAACTGATTAGACCAACTTGCATTCTTTTTGTTTGGCATTATTTTAAGAGATAAATTAGTGAAGCATGAAAATGGAATAATGAAAAAAACATGGTTTTCTGTCCTTGTTGTCTAAATATCATGAATTGCAAACAGATGTGCAAGCTTTGAAGAAAATGTAAACTAATTTTTGATCCATGGTAGGTTCACACCATATATTGTGATGTCCCTGAGGCACAACAGTATATCAGCCAGCTTATCAGAAAGAACAAGGATGAAAGGGCTGATCGGAAAGAAGCCTTTAATAGTGCTCAGGCTGACATTCTGTCCTATGAAGTATTTTATGGAAATGAACCCATGGATGACAAAAGGTATATTGGATAGTTAATAAAGTAAAGAAAGAAATAATATTGAAAAGTAATGAGCTGTTTCCACATAAAGAAAATACATTTTAGAGAATGTTATTATAGTATTCATGCATAGTTTTGAAATTGAATTTTAAAAAAAAAAAAAAAGTCTACACTTGCATTAAGAATTAAATCAAGCTTAGAAGCATCTGTTATAAAGAGCAGGAAAACATTTCAGCTTAACCATCTTATACAAGTTTTAACCAGTGCGTGATGGCTTGTGCTATAGCATCAACATTTGTTTTTTCCGTACATTATTACAGGATGTTTCTTTCTTATACTCTGTGTAATTGCACTACTCTTTTAGTTAAGTAACTAGTTCTTAACAAACTCTTCATTTTATTTTGAACAATGACAGTACAGAGCTGTCAACGAAGCTTTTCAGAAATCTTGGGAAAGCAAAATCTGAGTTTGAATACATTGAAACGGAGAAGATGGTTTTTGATTGTATCCGGACAGGGGAAATCCCCAACTGGATTAAAAGGGATTGTCTTTATGTAGCCTTGGCAGGTGAGAAATCCTTTCGTCAAGTCAAAGAAAGCTAATTTGCTCAGACAACTAACTTTGGAATATAAGAAAACAGAGTACAGCAATTAAAGACACCTAGAGCATGCTGCAACCAGAATTATAGAATGGTTTGGATTGGAAGGGCCCTTAAAGATCATTGAATTCCAACCTCTCTGCCATGGGCAGGGACACCTCCTACTAGACCAGCTTGCTCAAAGCCCCATCCAACCTGGCCTTGAATACTTCCAGGGATATTCTCTGGGCAGCCTGTTCCAGTGCCTCACCACCCTCATAGTAAAAAATAGTAACAAATTTCTTCCTAATGTATAATCTACATTTATCCTCTTACAGTTTAAAACCATTACACCTTGTCCTAATATTACACTTCCTGATAAAGATAATGATACCATAAAGAATCCCATGAAACACCTGTGCATTCACATGTGCATTATAATAAACTGCTCTATGAATTTATAAGACTGTGCCATGGCTTTGTAAACAAACCTGCTGGAGAGGAGCTCTGCAGAGAAGGACCTGGGGGTCCTGGTGGATGACAGGTTGACCATGAGCCACCAGTGTGCCTTGGTTGGCCAAGAAGGCCAATGGGATCCTGGTGTGCATTAAAAGAAGTGTGGCCAGGAGGCCAAGGGAGGTGATCCTCCCCCTCTACTCTGCCCTGGTCAGGCCTCACCTGGAGTACTGTTTCCAGTTCTGGACTCCCCGGTACAAAAAAGACAGGGATCTCCTGGAAAGAGTCCAGCAGAGGGCCGCAAAGATGATACGGGGCCTGGAGCATCTTCCCTATGAGGAAAGGCTGAGAGACCTGGGTCTGTTCAACCTTGAGAAGAGAAGACTGAGAGGGGATCTTATCAATGTTTGCAAATATCTTAAGTGTGGGAGACAGAGGGATTTGGCCAACCTCTTTTCAGTGGTTTGTGGGGACAGGACAAGGGACAATAGCCACAAAATGGAGCACAGAAAGTTCAGCACCAACATGCGAAAGAACTTCTTCACAGTGAGGGTGATGGAGCACTGGAACAGGCTGCCCAGGGAGGTTGTGGAGTCTCCTTCTCTGGAAATATTCAAGGCCCGTCTGGATGCCTACCTGGGCAGCCTGCTCTAAGGAACCTGCTTTGGCAGGGGGGTTGGACCCGATGATCTCTTGAGATCCCTTCCAACCCCTACAATTCTGTGATTCTATGATTCTGTGATATGGTTTCCATATTTGCACCCTACTGTTCATCTTTTCTTTGGTATCTTTACCATTTCAAAATCAGAATTATTGTGTACAATGTCTAGTTATCTCACTGGATGTTCAAGTTAGACGCACCCGGAATCCCCCCAGCTTTGCAACGAATACAACAGCAAATGCAGAATTCAGAGAATGGTATTCCTTTTTAAAGAACATTTCAAAACATCCATTGCATAAATTTAATACTTTGTGCCCTCTAAATCTTTTTTTTTTTCCAATATTTCTCTTGGTTTTTCTATGATTCTTCAACAGACAACATGTTTTTGGTGGTTTAGGCAGGAAAAGAAGAAGGGCTATGAACATCTCTTTGAGAGAATGACCATTTCTAATTTAAGAGACTTACTGTGTTATATATTTATTATATATAACTGTATAACTACTGGAACTGCCCAGAAGATCATAAAAATATATGTTCTGAGGAGACAAGTCACCATGCAGAGGAACTCATGCAGAAGTTTGAAATAGAAATCAAGGCAATATACTACAATATATAATATCACATGGTTTAAAACCAGGTATTAAGATTTTTGGAATATATTTAAAAATGACATCTTTTTCCTATCTATTAAGGGATTTGAGATTTGCTCTGGAGTATATCCTGTGATGTCTGTACATGCAATTTTTTTCCAAAAAGCAAATCTCAATAGAAATAATATACAGAGATCTGCATTATATATTATATCAACTCTTAAGCACATTTGCATTAAATGATAACAGTCTCTGCTAACTAGTCAATTATATAGTTGCACCTTCCTATGTATGAAAGGATTCGTGTTAGACTTTTACATCTGTCTATCCATTTTACCATTTGTATACAAATCTCTTTACACATCTTGATGGCCGAGTTACAACCAAAGCTACATTAATATGTTCATACATCTAATGGTTTGGGGGGCACAGACTCCTTGTTTAGTAACATGTTACAAATGAAATAAACTCATCCGAATTTTTATCAATGTAAAATGAAAAAGTAACTGTTTGGACTGAGTTTTCCCTGCTGAAAGAGACCCAAAGATGGTGCAACAAAATTGATTTAATGATGCAACAAAAAACAGAGTGCAATAAGGCCCTTACCATATTGCTGTTGTTGGATCTCAAAGTAAGCAGCCCCAAGATTGCCTTAAATCATTGCCTTGCCTATCACGTCAAGTGAATGCACTGAAATTTTTACTTGGTAAGTAATGAACGCAAACTGTAAAATATTTATTTGGCAATTAATAATTCTGTCATTGGTATTTTTAGGTGGCCAACAAAACAAAGGAACAGTAAGAGACTTGCAAAGAGTGGAACAAGTTTCTAATTTTAAAGATGGACACTGAATAAAAAGCTTGGAGCATAGAAACACTTTCTGTAGTACCTCTGGGGTGGAAAATGAATTGGAAGAATTACAAGCCCATGGTTCACTGTGAGAAAATTTATGTGGGTATTTAAGTGTTTTGGAAATTTTACTTACTTTATGAAATATTCAAAAGACATCTTGGAAAAAAAAGAAAAAAGAAAAAAAGAAAAGAAAAAAGAAAGAAAAAAGAAAAAAAAAACACAACAGCATTATAACCTCAAAGAGTCTGGGACTGAACAAAGGAGTCTAGATCTTTGAGACAAACAGGAATAGTAAGCAGATGGGATTCACTAAGCTTTTGCTGTCTAAAATTATTCATTTGTACAAGAACAGAAAAGTGTCTCCAAAGTGTACTTTTCTTCCGTGAAGCACGAGCAGCTCTGTTCCATGGAGATAGGGCTTGGGTGGGAAGTAAAAGTTGTACTCTTAGCTTCAGATATTTTGGACAAAACAAATCTGTACACAAAAGGAAAATTATGTTTGTTTTTAAAGATCTTGCTGAGAGATGCCTGGCCAATTAGCAACGCTCACCATGGTACACAGCCATCCCAGAGGAAAGGCCTTCATGGAAGTCCCAAGGATCTGACTTTTCTTTGTCTTTGCCTTTCAAAAGTAATTATGCAGTGAGAACATTGTGTTAACTCTGTAGCTAATACAATAAAAGCAGTGAATCACAATGGACTGTACTGTATCTTTTAGAGCATGTTATTGCATGGTTGTACAATTTGTACATGGGCTGAGGTGAAACCATACACCAGCAGACAGCTTTTTTCAGTCACACAGTTCTGTCTATGTTTTGATCACTTTAATAACCAACCTTCCACTGACACCATGGAAGAGTGCAAGATTAACTGGATTGTTAACGCCCCAAAGGGCACAACACAGAACTGTGAATTATTCAATTAAAGGAGAGAGAAGACAAGACATCCTGGAGTGGAAGGGACAGGGGGAGAAAGGGGAAAGAAATCATGAGACACTTAGACTTCTCAGTTTACTTGCTGTTTGTTTAAACCAAGACTTTTCTTTAGATAGATAGATAGATAGATAGACAGACAGACAGACAGATCAAAAGCCATCCTTGTCAAGACCTAAGGATCTAAGTAGTCAAATATCCAGAAAATTTTCAGCAATTTCAAATTTAGTTCTGTTGAATCTCCCGGCTGAGTTTTATCACAAGGTGGCAGTTTCTTCCTACTGGTGCTGATTTGTTCTAAAACCTCTTTTCCTAATACTTTGAGACAATATCTCAAATTTATTCATAAACAGTATTCAGTCTGGGAGTCTTCCTGATCTCTTCCATGGTAAAGTGATGCAAAGAATTAAATTAGCTGTTCTGAAAGGGGGGGGGGGGGGGGGGGGGAGGGGAGGTGTTTGTTTTTTTGTTTTTTGTTTTTTTCTCTTGCCATTTGACATCTGTTATGCCAACTTTGGATTCTACAGCTATAACAAACGTTCTGAATTTCTTCAATGATCCTATTTTGTTTATTTGGAAAATAGGAAAATGAACTTCTAGTTTAAAAAGAAAACAAGGAGGTTCCGAAATAGGAAGTATAGATACATACCTGAAACACAAAAAGAGACTCCATAGGAGGGAAACATATTTTGAGAACCAATCTTTTATTTAATTCTGTCACACTGTATCTTCAATTTTTTCTACTGTCAATGAAAATATAGTATTAGGTATTATGTAGAATATAGCTTACATAGAAAATCTTTACCTTACATCAGGTAAAGATATTGCCTTTATAGCTATCTCCTAGAAGAACTGATTCCCAAAGCTGTATTCTATAAGTAGTACAAGCAAAAGTTTATTATATAGTATTGTCATCAGTTCTGATTAAGATATCTCTATAACTGGCTAATATGCATCTCCTCAGAACAGAGCCCATGCTAGACAGAGACTTTATTGGTAACCATAGCTGCATCAGGAGCAATTTACATAAAGGAATAAGAAAATTGCAAACAAACGTTGACTGAAGAACAACAACAAAAAAATTATACCATAATATGATCTACACATTGCAGTATGGACAAAACCTGAAAATAATTGCAGCATATTTTATTTCTTTTTCCTAAACTCCAATCAAAAGTTATAGGAAATAGAAAGTCAAAAACTGAAAGCATTCTGTATGTGACAACAGTAGATATGCTTTACAATAGCATACTTCAGTATATGGACTTTTAGCATTTTACAGTGTATTTTAAACCACTTCATAATATAGTTTTTATAGTACTGTGGTGCTTTTGCCTTGCTAGGCAGCTGAACTCCACCACAACTGCTCTCTCACTCCCCCTCCTCAGAAGAGGAGTGGAAGAAGAAAAGGAAAAAAACAACTCATGGGTTGAGATAAGGATAATTTAATTAAAGAAAAAATAATTATTAAGGGAAAATTATTATTAATTAAATGATTTAGCTAAAGGGAAAAGGGAAAGAAGGGAGAGGGGAAAACAAAAAACAAACAAACAAACAAAAAAGCATAGGCTCTATGGAAGTACAGAGAAAGAGAAAGAAAATTACTCTCTACTTCCCACCAATGAGCGATTCTTGACCACGTCATTGAAACAAGGCCTCAATACGTGTAGCCATTGTTTGGGAGGACAGACGTCTTTATAATGAGAGCTTCCTTCACCTTTCCCACCTTTTATTGATGAGTGTGACACCACATGGTATGAAATATCCCTTTGGTTGGTTTATGTCAGCTGCCCTGATGTCCCCTCCCCACCTCTTGCCCAGCACCAGTCTGCTGGCTCCTTGGAGGGTTAGAGTGAGTCCAGTACCTCTCAGGAGTAGAAAAACCACTGGTGTGATAGCAATGCTGTTCTAGCTACATGTGCAGAACTGTATGGGTTGCTCCAGGGAAAGTTAACTCCACCCCAGCCAGACCCAGCACACTTACTTACTTAAAGAGTAAGTACTTACCACTTAAAGAGGCTTGGAGCCTCTTTATAAGTTGTTGGCACTCCATAAATAAATAAAGACAAACATTTACTTCAGGCCTCCAGGAGCAGGAAATAGTGTGTCACAAGTACATAGTAAGACACACCTTCCGGGTCAACTCTTTTCTCATACTTTTTTTCAATAACCACTACCTGACCAAACCCTCTGCTACATAATGTTGATGTCTGCAAAAGAGAGACCAAAAATCCAGAGAACTAGTTCCAACACAGCATAATATATATATATATATATATATACACACATATATACATATATATAACTTCTAAGTGCATTTTAAATTACATTAATTATTTGAATTATTACTTCCAAATATCCTTAATTGTTCTCAGAATTGTTCTCAGAGTGTTAGACTTTTCTCACTAGAGTGTTAATATTATGTTTCTCCAGAGAAATATATTTGTATATTATATATCATTTCATATACTGGTTCTCTCCATTATAGGTTGGACATTTTCAGGCTTCCATAACATGAGTAAATTTACTCTGAGGCAAATTTGATTGTGGGGAGTTTATAACTTGTGGAAATGTAATCTTAAAGAGTAAGGATTTAACAACACCCGGTAGATGGGGTGCTCACGTACTGCAGGAAAGAAAAAATGCATTTCTATCAACTAACTACATGCAGACAATAAAAAGTTATGGTATACTATAAAAATGTGCTCTACAGAAAGCTGTTGTCTGATAACAAGATAATCATGACTAACTTTCTTAAATAAAGCTCACAGTGACTGCAACTACATGGATTTTTTCTGTAATGAAAGTTACCAACTTTTCCTGAAAACCTTACTTCTCTTGCTTTTTTAAAGACCACCATAACTACAAGACCCACCACTACACAAATATGGCTTGCTACCTCTCAGTATAGTCAGTACACTTTCAAACAAAGAAACAAAAACCTTACTTTTCCTTATGCAAAGTATTTCTCAATTTTATGGTCTGTTTCTATCTCAACTCTAAGCTACATTTTATAATTTCTCTCTATAAAAACAGGAAGGACTCAACTCTTTCTAGTAAAGAAATAACCCTATCTCCTCCTCCATAGTATAATGGTTCAGAAATAAGCTACCTTTTTGGCTCCATTTTCATTTCTGGCATGTTTTTAAGTAAGTAGTTCAAAACCAGCTCTATCCTACTTCCACTTAGGGAGCTCTTCATTACAAATTCTAGGAACCAGTTTCATGAATAATAAAAATAATATCTCAGTTATACTTAGTGTTTTGTTTTGTTTTGTTTTGTTTTTTAAGTGCCCACCACTCTAGTACTTTTAAATCAAAGAACACCTTCTGAACTGAGGAAGTTCTGAATAGGTTTGTTGGCTCAAAATAGCAGTATCTGTGGGAGAATGAAAGTTGATGTGACTTCATAAGAGCTGTGAGAGCTGCAAATGGTGGCATCTTTCTTGTTGTTCTGCATCAGACAGTGAAACCCAATGTTCCGAAAATATTTCCATTTTCAATTGAAATTTCAATTGCCTTCTCTCTTCCTCTCTCTGCGTCATCATGTATAACTTGATGATATTTTACAAGAGCATAATGACATCTTTCCTTTTCAGGCTTCCATTATTATAGAGCTCTTTCCTTGCAAGTGCATTTTTCCAAAGAATCAAGATAGTTAAAAACACAAAAATTGTACCAATTTTATTAAAAAGGTGAAATTGTTCTAAGAAATGTCAAGTATCACAATAATCAACATATGTGTGTGAAATGTCAAAGCTTTCATGGAAAATTGAAAGCTATCAAACACGGAATGGAAAACATTTATTAAATCATTCGCAGGAAAGTCTCCTTACCCTTTAGTTTTGAACAAAAAAAAATCCTTTTCCTTTACACTGTTCAAAATACTGTTTCCGCTAATTTTAGGTTTTATCTAAGGAGATGGAAAACCAGGAATTTTAGAGTCAAAGCTTGTGAGAAATGTTTTGTTTGTTTGTTTGCTTGTTTGTTTTCTGAAAATATGGAAGTTTTCAGGCAAGACCAGGATCCAAAGTTAACTTCACTCAGTCCCAGGTCAAAATATTATTCAGCACTAGTTTTAAAGTACTACCTCTTGTACAAAAGTAAGTATTTCAGTTCTTCATCCTTCTTTTTTTATTTATTAATAAAACTTGAAATTGAAATCATGGTAATGAAAAAAAAACTCGAAAATATGAACTGTGAAACACAGTTCTAATCAATTACAGAACAAATGAAGACAATTTTTATTGCTGTTGAAGACAACAAATGGTTGTCTTCAGAAAATGGTTGCTGAATAGATAATACTAAATTCCTGGAATAAAAAGCACTCTCAAATTTAAATACCAAACATGCACTCTAAGAGTTTGTTCAGCTGCCAAGCATAGGTACCTGTAGTTATGAGTGGTTTGTTTTCACTAGTCAACTGAGTCAAGTCCCTAATGATACAGTCTATACTCTAAATTGAAAACAAGTTTTATTCCAGCACTGCCCTGGTGTTCAGAAAGTTATGTCCAAAACCTTTATTTATTTATTTATTTATTTAACTTTGTGTCTGTTCATTATTTACTTTTTCCAGATATGAAATATCTATCCCAAAAGAAAGCTCTCTTCAGTTGAAGCTAACACATTGCTTTTATGCAAACAATTTGATAAGTGTATTGTATAAATTTATAATGCTTGGAACACAATGTCTGGTCACAAGTGCCATTAATGTATTCATTTCAATGTTTTAGTTGAGCTGTTGGTCCACTTTTCTTCCATAAACAACCACTGGAATGGAATGCAAGAGAAGAGAAACCAGGATGTAGATTTCCCTAAAATTTAGATGCATTATGGCGGTGATACTCAAGAGAAAACCAGCTTATGTGGGTGGTAAAGAAAAGGATAATTGTGATTGTTTAGTGATGAACACACCACTCGTCAGGATGCAGCACAATTGACCATCAGTCCAAGGATCAGACAGAACTGGACCAGTGCCACTCCACCACAGAGAGAGGAAAAAGATAAAAAAACTAAATATTTGCAAAAACTATATATGAATTACATACATGATGTACACACAGGCCACCGATTGTTTTTCTGCAGCAGTTAGAATTTTGATATATTTGGTTGTGAGACAGTTGTGATATCAATTAGTTAACGGGGAAAAAATTTATTCCATGCCGTAATTGGTGCTTAGGGACATGGTTTAGTAGGTAATACTGGTGTAGGGGTATGGTTGGACCAGATTATCTTGGAGGACTTTTCCAACCTTAATGATTCTATGATTCTATGATTGTAGCAAGCTCGAGCTATGTCAGAGGTGTTTTTTCATGTGTCTTCAGCTATTTTTCTGTCTAATCTAAAACAACTGAATATTTTACATATAATAAAGCAAAACAAAGCAAAATGGTTAAATTAAGTTAAATTAAATTAAATTAAACTAAACTAAACTAAACTAAACTGAAACCCAAAACAATTCATATGAAGACATCGCTGCCCAAACAGAAATAATCTATTTATTAATTTTATTGGTTGACTTTGCTAAACAAAGACTTCATGTGAAAAGGTTGCATTGGTGAAACTTTGACAGGATTCTTATTTTTTTTCTAACCTCTCTGAATGTCTGACCATAAAGTTTATATTTCAGCTCTTTCTTTTACTTAATCTCACATCTATGCAAGTTTACTTGAGCAGTTTCTTGGCTTAATATGCAACTTTTCAAGTTGTTGGCTTTTATAACTTTACTTAATTTTGTGCAGATAGAAAAGAATTAATTCTTTACAAGATAATTGTTTATTACTTACTTTTAACATCAGTATTAATGGTGGGAAAGAAATTTTACAATTTCACAAAATGATATTTACAGCAGAAGCTGTTACTTTATTGAATTAAATTAACCAATAAATGACTAAAAAAAAAAAAAAAAGAGCGAGAGAGATAGAAAGAGAACAAGAGAATAAGAAAATAATGCCAGCTTGATTTTATTTTGATAAGAATAACTTTGCTAAGTAAAAGATGTATTACCTGAGATTAATGAACTGAATTTGTTTCTAATCCCCTTGAACCAAGTATTTAAGTGTATTTCTGGAGCTAAAAGTGCAAAAACATGCCTGATTATCAGAAGAACAGAGACTGCTAGGATATCTAGATCCCATTGAAAGAATTGGAAAAAAAAATAAATAGAATTAGTTTTTAGGTTTTAGTACCTAATATTTTGGGGAATAGATTGGCAGTTGTTTTGGTTATTTTTCAGTAGATCTGATAATTTTCTGCATCATTCTTGGTCTTAAACTTAAAAGAGTCTTTCTCCCTTACCAACTCCCAGTCTATTTCTTGGTTTGGAAGGCACTACTGCATTTTCATGCATTTTATAGAAAATAAATATATTTATTATTATTATTATTATTAGAACTTCAGTTTAAGATCAGAATAACTCCTTAAATACCAAACCTGGAATGGAAAACAAAACAAACAAACAAACAAACAAACACAATAATTATAACAACAACAAAATTGTACAAAGAAAGAAGCAGAGAAAGAGAAAGAGAAAGAGAGAGAGAGAGAAAGAGAGAGAGAGAAAAAGAAAGAAAGAGAGAAAGAAAGACAGAGAGAGAAAGAGAGAGAAAGAAAGAGAAAGAGAGAGTGAAAAAGAGAGAAAGAGAGATAGAGAGAAAGAAAGAGAGAAAGAGAAAGAGAAAAAGAAAGAGAGAAAGAAGGAAAGAAGGAAAGAAGGAAAGAAGGAAAGAAAGAAGGAAAGGAAAGAAGGAAAGAAGGAAAGAAGGAAAGAAAGAAGGAAGGAAGGAAAGAAGGAAAGAAGGAAAGAAGAAAGAAAGAAGGAAGGAAGGAAGGAAGGAAGAGAGAAAGAGGGAACGAGGGAAATAAAGAAAGAGAGAAAGAAAGGGAGAAAGAAAGGGAGAAAGGGAAAAAGAGAAAGAGAAAGAGAAAGAGAAAGAGAGAGAGAGAGAGAGAGAAAGAAAGAAAGAAAGAAAAAGAAAGAAAGAAAGAAAAAAAGAGAGGAAGAAAGGAAGGAAGAAAGGAAGGAAGGAAGGAAGGAAGGAGGGAAGGAAGGAAGGAAGGAAGGAAGGAAGGAAGAAAAGAAAGGAAAGAAGGAAGGAAGGAAGGAAGGAAGGAAGGAAGGAAGGAAGGAAGGAAGGAAGGAAGGAAGAAAGGAAGAAAGGAAGAAAGAGAAATCTGTGGACTCTGAAAGGTTGTGGAGTCTGTTTCTATAGATATTCAAAACCTGCCTCAATATGATCCTATGCAAGTGACCCTGCTTTACAGTGGGGTTGGATTACAATCATTACCATTACTTATTGTACTATTATTTGATAGCTTGGAGCTTTTCCATCATTTTTGTGTGTGTGTGTGTGTATGTTTTTTCATTTTTTTTGCTTTATATGCGTATTGCCTATATTTATAACACTTGAAAAGTCTCTGAGATGATTCCAAAATGAAACAAAAAATTCTTTGCTTGACATTCTGTCACCACTATTAGAATCTGAAAAACATAGGATGTACAACTGCATATTCCTTAGATTTTCCTGTTAAAATTATTCTTCAAAATTCAATTAATATTTTCTTTAAGACATGCCCTGAATCACAATAGTTATGTAAGAGAAGAATCAATATCGGTACATTTCTGCAAATGCAGTGACAACATCATTCAGAAAAACTCTAACATCAACTGTCTGTAAATTAATCTAATTGGCATTTTGCAACTAAGCAGTAAAGCCATTGACTCCAGGGTAATGATGGATGTATACAGTTTTATACTAGAAATCAGAACTAAGCATCTTTCTGTCAGTCATTTTCTGCAATGCTTTTTACTAACAGAAAGAGAATATTTCTGCCATTTGGTCATAGATGAAATGGAAAGTCATAAGCAATTTAATCTGCTTGAATATTTGTTTAATAGCTTGCTTCATGTAGATTTTGTGGTACCAGACCACAACTACTTAGTAAAGTGAGAAGCAATCACACACATTTTTTTCTAGATTCACTTTGGCAGATTTCCTGAGACTCCATTAAAAAAAAAGAAAAAAAAAAAAAAACTTTCCTTGTTCAGTAAGTAGCCTGACTTTTCTAATTCCAGGTAGATTTGCAGAAACACACATGGAAGTTAGCAGTTTATTGGCTTCTGAATCTTCATAGAATGAAAGGGACTTCGGTTGGTTCAACATGATTTTGAATAAAAAACATGAAAGCAAAACCTGTGCATTTGTTATGTCTGCCTCTTGTGCTTACCAGTAAGGAAGCAGGAAATGGTATAACTAAAAGACAGGGTGTACAAAGGGAGCTGGGAACAGACGTGTTTTTAATGTCCATTATTACTGACTCTGTGAGGAATAAGCAGAATATGAGAATATCAAAATAGTGTCATACTACTCTGGAACAGTATTTCCACAGATAAAGGACCCAAAAGAGTAAATATTCAACATATTTGCCCCAAAAATGATGGATAAGGCTTTCTGAGACAAATACCGTGAGTCAACTTCCACTTTTGCATACACTATTTTTACCGACCTTCAGAAAGCTGGACCAGTGTGAAAGGCATATGAAATATTTCTCAGAGTTGCAGACCCAAACACACACACACACACAAAACACCTGTGCCTTTTCTGAACAAAAGATTAACAACAAAGATTTTCAAAACTTTTTGATTATTTATAGTTTGGATAATGGCTGTAGTTATATGGATAAAAATACTCAGAATCAGAAAAGCATCAACTCATAAATGCATTTGAAATACACATCAGTTTAGTCAGGAAATCTAAAGTCTTTAATTAACTTATACAGTAGTCAAAATCTTATTTTGGTTAAATGATTTATTAACTAATGGTGTACAAAGAAACCATGAGCTTCATTGCTGTCACAATAACATTTGTCTTGTACTTCTCTTACAAGGTAGAAGGGCTGAATGAAATGAAAGGTTAAGTTTAGATCCTATCAGCATATTTTTGCCTCATTCTAAGCTGAGAGGCACAGTATTTCTGATCAGAAGTGTGTTCAGTGTCTGTCCCTTAGCCATTCAGGGTAGCTACACTGGATCACACCAATTCCTTCAATGGTTAGTTTGTCAGACTTGGTAGTGGCTTTCTCATTAGCTTACGCATTCATAAAACTATTGTATTACTTTATGTCTTTGGATATCACTCCTCTAGCAGCAGAAATTTGATATGCACTGTACTATTACAATGCAAAGATGCTTTAGAGATGTGACTCTCTTCAGAGTAAGGAAGATTATAGGTAAAGTAAAAGCAGAGTTCCTATGTGTAGGTCTCAATTCCTTCATGATTTTTTCTTCAGGTATCTGCTCTCACATTTACCCTTCTCAGTCTTAGAAAGGTTTTAAAACAATTTTATTTTTAGACATAAGAAAGTAGTATGTCTAATGCACATTTAATTATTTTATTTTATTTTATTTTGGTAAGAATGATGAAAGATAAATTGCTGAAAGGGAGGAGGATGGGGTCAGTGATTATAAACATCCACCAAATGCACAGTGAAAAATTCCTCTATAAAAGATGATGGCAATTGGCTAAGAAAAATAAGTAGCATTTTTTTAAAAAATCAGGTTCATTTTTGGTTTTGAGTCTGTAGAGCAACAGTGAACTTATCCTTTGGAGAACAGCTACTTCATAAGAGGCACTCAAGAAACAGTGAAGTCATATTTTGCTCTAGTTCATATAATGCCTGAGATTGCAGTTTAGCGTAATGCAATTCCAGAGACAAAGAGTTGCAAATACATGGATTTCAAGTTACTTAAGGCTTTTAAAATACACTCCAGTCAAATTTTCTTCATAAGTTCAGCTGCAGAAATTTAAACACTCACAAATATGTATATACGACATCTGTCTTTTACAAGCTGTCCTTTCCACCTCCTATACATTTCTGCTGCTACAGCTAAGGAGATTGCATAAAAGGAAACAAAAGCACACAAACTGTGAAAAATAATAGATATGGACTTGTGTCACCTCAACAAAGAGGAAGCTGGGAAAAAATGTCAGGATGCCTGCATAGATAATCAAGGAGCTTCTAGCCAAACTCAGACAGAAAGGAAGCGTAGAGATGGTGGAAGCAATGACAGGTGACCTTCAATGGATACAAGGATATTGTCTGAGCTTCCAGGGATCAAGTTAAGCAAGCTAAAGCCCAAATTAATTGAATCTGGCCAGGGACATTAATGGCCAAATAAAAGGTTTCTACAAGTACATCTGTGACAAATGGAAGACTGGGGAAAATGTGGGCTCTCTTCTGAATGAAACACGAAACCTACTTACCCTGAACAAAGAAAAGGCCAAGGTACTAAATGCCTTCTTTGCCTCAGCCTTTACTAGCAAGACCAAACTTCAGGAATCCCGGGTCCAAGAGACAGGGCTGAAAAGCTAGAGCAAGAAAGATGTACCCTTAGCGGAAAAGGATCAGATCAGGGAATACTTCAGAAAACTGAACATTCATAAGTCCATGGGCCCTGATGGGATGCACCCACATGCACTGAGGGAGATGACAGATATGATAGTAAAATCACACTCTATAATCTTTGCTCGATCATGGCAACTGGGAGAAGTCTTTAGAGCCTAGAGGAAAGCAAATGTCATGGCTATCTGCTTCTCCCTATTGTTGTGGTTTAACCCGGTCAGCAACTAAACACCACACAGCCGTTCACTCAACCTCCCCCTTCCCTCTCTGGGATGGGGGAGAGAAACGGGAAAGTGAAGCCTGTGAATTGAGATGAAGGCAGTTTATTAAGACAGGAAAATAATAATAATAATAATAATAATAATAATAATAATAATAATGAATAATAATAATAGTAATACTACTAATAATGTATACGAAACAAGTGATGTACAATGCAATTGCTCACCACCCGCTGACCGACGCCCAGCCTATCCCTGAGCAGCCGGCTCCCCCCCCACCCCGGCTAGCCACCCCTATCTATTGTTCAGCATGACATCAGATGGTATGGAATACCCCTTTGGCCAGTTTGGGTCAGCTGTCCTGGGTCTGTCCCCTCCCAGCTCTTGCTGCATCCCTAGCCTGCCCACTGGCAGGACAGAGCGAGAAGCTGAAAAGTCCTTGGCTTGGTGTAAGCACTGCTCTACAACAATTAAAACATCAGCATGTTATCAGCGCTCTTCTCATCCTAATCCAAAACATAGCACCCTACCAGCTACTAGGAGGAAAATTAACACTGTCCTAACTGAAACCAGGACAGATATCCACCCCTTATTCCATACCATTTATGTCATGCTCAGGTTACACTCTTTCCAATACCTTCTAATTAATCACCATTTTCATCTATGATATATAGCAATCATGGTAGTGATGACATACAGTATTATATGATAATTAACATACTACCGTTTAAACTCATGGGCTATTCTCACCCAGTATTAGGTCCCCTTGAGGTACACACCGGACCTCCCCATTCTTTTGCATTACCCACCAAGTGCATCCAGGTCCCTGAGCAAAAGCAATCCCACAAATGCGTTTGCCTTTTCCTGAGGCAGGAGTAGCCCAGACTGTCTTACCCAGCATGTTTCTTACGTGCACTACAGGAACTTTATCCCCTTCTACAGTGCGTAACAGGTTTGATTGGGCAGGTCCAGCTTGGTTGGCAGATCCTCTAGTATTGACTAACCAGGTGGCCTTTGCCAAATGTGTATCCCAATTTTTGAATGTCCCAGCACCCATTGCTTTCAGTGTAGTCTTTAACAGTCCATTGTATCGTTCAACTTTCCCGGAGGCTGGTGCATGATAGGGGGTGTGATACACCCACTCAATACCATGTTCTTTGGCCCAAGTGGCTATAAGGTTGTTTCGGAAATGAGTCCCATTGTCTGACTCAATTCTTTCTGGGGTGCCATGTCGCCATAGGACTTGCTTTTCAAGGCCCAGGATAGTGTTCCGGGCGGTGGCATGGGGCACAGGATATGTTTCCAGCCATCCGGTGGTTGCTTCCACCATTGTAAGTACGTGGCGCTTGCCGTTGCGGGTTTGAGGGAGTGTGATGTAATCAATCTGCCAGGCCTCTCCATATTTGTATTTCAGCCATTGTCCTCCATACCAAAGAGGCTTTGACCGTTTGGCTTGCTTAATTGCAGCACATGTTTCACAATCATGAATAACCTGTGCTATAGTGTCCATGGTCAGGTCCACCCCTCGGTCACGAGCCCATCTGTATGTTGCATCTCTACCTTGATGGCCTGAGGTGTCATGGGCCCATCGGGCTATAAATAATTCACCTTTATGTTGCCAGTCCAGGTCCACCTGAGCCACTTCAATCTTAGCAGCCTGATCCACCTGCTGGTTGTTTTGATGTTCTTCAGTAGCCCGATTCTTGGGCACATGAGCATCTACATGGCGTACCTTTACAACCAGGTTCTCTACGCGGGCAGCAATATCTTGCCACAATGCAGCAGCCCAGATGGGTTTGCCCCTGCGATCCCAGTTGTTCTGCTTCCATTGCTGTAACCACCCCCACAGGGCATTTGCTGTCATCCATGAATCAGTATAGAGATAGAGAACTGGCCACTTTTCTTGTTCAGCAATATCTAAGGCCAGCTGAATGGCTTTCACTTCTGCAAACTGACTCGATTCACCTTCTCCCTCAGCAGCTTCTGCAACTCGTAGTGTAGGACTCCATACAGCAGCTTTCCATCTCCGATGCTTTCCCACAATACGACAGGACCCATCAGGGAACAGGGCATATTTCTTCTCATTTTCTGGTAGCTTGTTGTACAGTGGGGCTTCTTCAGCACGGACCACCTGCTCCTCTGATGATATCCCAAAGTATTTGCCTTCTGGCCGGTCCATAATCACTTCCAAGATTCCTGGGCGACTGGGGTTTCCTATTCGAGCCCGCTGAGTAATCAGTGCAACCCACTTGCTCCATGTAGCATCAGTTGCATGATGTGTAGAGGGGACCCTTCCTTTGAACATCCAACCTAGTACTGACAGTCGGGGTGCCAGGAGGAGCTGCGCTTCAGTACCGACCACTTCCGAAGCAGATTGAACTCCTTCATATGCTGCCAATATCTCCTTTTCAGTTGGAGTATAGCGGGCCTCAGATCCTCTGTATCCCCGACTCCAAAACCCCAGGGGTCGACCTCGAGTTTTCCCAGGTTCTTTCTGCCAGAGGCTCCAGGTGGGACCATTCTCCCCGGCTGCGGTGTAGAGCACATTCTTTACATCTGGTCCTGTTTGGATTGGCCCAAGGGCTACTGCATGAACTATTTCCTGTTTAATCTGTTCAAAGGCTTGTCGTTGCTCAGGGCCCCATTCAAAAGCATTCTTCTTACGGGTTACTTGGTAGAGCGGGTTTACAATCAGACTGTAATTTGGAATATGCATTCTCCAAAACCCCACGACACCTAGGAAAGTTTGTGTTTCCTTTTTGCTAGTTGGTGGAGACATAGCTGTTATTTTGTTGATCACATCCATTGGGATTTGACGACGTCCATCTTGCCATTTTATTCCTAAAAACTGGATCTCTCGTGCAGGTCCTTTAACTTTATTTTGTTTTATGGCAAAACCGGCCTTCAGAAGGATTTGGACTATTTTCTTCCCTTTCTCGAAAACTTCCTCTGCTGTGTCACCCCACACAAGGATGTCATCGATGTACTGCAGGTGTTCAGGAGCCTCCCCCTGCTCCAGCGCAGACTGGATCAGTCCATGGCAAATGGTAGGGCTATGTTTCCACCCCTGGGGCAGCCGATTCCAAGTATATTGGACTCCCCTCCAAGTGAAAGCAAACTGTGGCCTGCACTCTGCTGCTAGAGGGATGGAGAAAAATGCATTAGCAATATCAATTGTGGCATACCACTTGGCTGCCTTTGATTCCAGTTCGTACTGGAGTTCTAGCATGTCCGGCACTGCAGCACTCAGTGGTGGCGTGACTTCGTTCAGGCCACGATAGTCCACTGTTAGTCTCCACTCACCATTAGACTTTCGCACTGGCCATATGGGACTATTAAAAGGTGAATGAGTCTTGCTGATCACTCCTTGGCTCTCCAGTTGACGAATTAGCTTATGGATGGGGCCCTGAGCAACGACAAGCCTTTGAACAAATTAAGCAGGAAATAGTTCATGCAGTACTTTGAAAAGTCCTGGGCTCTTACATAATGTTCTAAAAATAAACCTAGAGAGATGTTTACCTCTCTAAATTTCTAATCCTGTGATAGCATCTTATACCAGTCTGTTAGTTCAGGAAAAAAATATTTTGCTACCTAGGAAGTACTTACAATTTCAGAACTTATTTATACCACAATGAAATCTAAAATTAACCCTTTAATATGTTTTTCTATTCAATATGGCTACTAAGAAAATCTAGACCTAACAATTGAAATAGGAGTTGTGAATGATAGGTGAATCTATGTAATGACACTAAAAATCTTAGAAAATTTATTGTTATTATTATTATTTTCTTTAAGAAGGAGAAATTGAAATTTTGCTAGTTTCAGTCTTTTAACATAGCTTCCAAATACAGCAGCACAGGCAGGCAGACAAAAATAACCATGGCATATCTGATACTGAGATTCTCAGGAGGGGTTCCAACTGCCAAACCTGCCAGTTTGATCATTTTTAAGGGTGTGTTATATTTATCAAATTATAATGATAATAAGTATATATAAGTAAATAAAATAATCTGTTCACTTTTGATTAAAAAAATAAACAGTACAACTACAAAAGAAAAACAACAGAGATTCTGAATATTCAACACTAGCAGTAGCAAAAGGCTGCAATGACTAACTGTAATATCAAGCAACATCCAGTTGACATCCATGGTTGTGTGACTGATGAAAACACACATATCTTTAGCAATAAACTATCTGCCTAATATAGTGTCTTCAGTAGTACTGAGGAAACAGAAACAACACAATGAGGCATTCATGTTCATCTTGATCTAACTTTCATTTGTGTCTGGGGTAAGTGAATGGTCGTTTCTGGAAAATGAAATTTCCTGTGGAAATAAGGTTGAATTCCTTTTCAATTCTCAGATTTTAAAGAATAATTTTAAAATAAATAACAATTTTAATTCAAACTTATTTTTATTACTTGTTGTCCAATATACATTTGAGCATTTTAAGAATACTAAAGTAATGAGTATGTCAAACTGCTAGTTTTGTAACAAAAAAGAAAAATGAAAGCTCAAGAATGATTTTCTTTTCCTTGAGCTCCTTTAGAGTACAGACTGTTTATCATTGTGCTTTCTTAAATGACATAAAAATTTACTTTATAAAGCACAGTTGCAACTAGAGTTAAATATATGATACAGGTAGAAGAAAAAAATGAGTAATAAGATAGATTTTTGCATTTCTGAAATTAGACTCATAACCAGGATTATAGGACAACATAATCCTTCAGCTTCTCAAAACAAGCTCTTATTAAGTTGGAGTATGTAATAATATCTTCAGGAATACCCATTAGCTTTATATTAAAGCAAGAAAAGCCTTGACTTTTCACTTATGAATGCAGAATTGTGAAAGGCACATAGAGGGAGTGTTCAAGCACTTCACAAATTAAAATTTTTGTGTAAAACATTGAAGACCTGTATTCAAAACTGGACAGCTGTCCCTGCCCAATTCTCTCATCTGGATGTGCAGAAGTGAAGATTAATTCTACCAAAAGAGATGCAAGTGTATTTATGCAGTATTTGCACTACAACTAGAAAACACCTGTATGTACAGTGCAGAATTTAGCACAGATGCCTACTCAGGAAATAAAATCTTTCTTCTGTCTGAAAGTCAGAGTATTTGAAAAATGTTAAAACACTACAAAATTCTAAATATTTCACTGCATACATGGTCTGTACTAGAAAACAGAATTTCTACTTTTGGCACTCTGTCCAACTTTTAACACATAGTGTCATTTAAATTACATGTAAATGAAACTAAACATATCTTACACTTTACAATTAAAATTTATCTGTGACCAGAAGAGAAGGAAATTGCAGATGGGAGTGGGAATAATGGACCATAAGTTAACTCATAAACTTGTTGATTAGTAAAATTCTCTAGGCAACACCTTTTCACATCTACCTGCAGAATAAATATAAAAACAAAACAAAAAAAAAAAAAGAAGGAATTGTGGGGAGAATCATTTTTGGGAGTCATAGACACAAAAGCTCGTGTATGTGAACTATATGTCCCTCCAGAATCTTTAAATACAACCAATATTTCTCCATCGACTGTAAAAGAAATAGGCACATTCCTCAGAAAGATGGGTTTCCTGTGTATCTAAATCTCAGACCTAAGAGAAATTCTCAAGTTAAACAGATCATATCTCATCTATGTGTTAAACTGTTTTGACTAATCATGTTTTTAAAGCACTTACTAATTTCCTGCTATATGCTATACAGTTTCCTGCACATTGGGAAAGCAAATAAGATAAACACCAGAGCAATCCACTTGTAGTTACATCTAAGTCTACAAAATTAAGCATTATATTTTCCTGTGGATGTGTCAATAAAGTTATTGCTTCTATGAAAGATGTAATTGGACATCATACCTGCTCCTAGCCTAATGAAGCAGAAATCAATGAGTGTAAACAAGTCCTAACACAATATGTTCAGAAAAATACAATTACTTGAATATTTATGTATGTTGACCATGCAATGAAAACATTGCCCAGCATAGAGAAAAATGAAGAAGACAAACTTCTTCTTTTAAATGATTTCATTTGTTAACTTTGCTACTCCAAGTTTGAATGTGGTGATCTAACTACAATAAATATTTTTTTCATTAACTTGCAAGTGTTCTTTTAGATTAAAAGAAAGAAAGGTCTGTATCAGGAATATGGTGTTCTACATATCTGACAAGTATCTGAAGTGGGGTTTTGATATGGATTCTTATTTTGTGTTACAGCACCTGTACTTTTAATGATTAATGATATTTTTGAGCAAGCAGTGGAATTTCAAAAAAAAGTAAAAACTCTTTGAGGAAATAGCTTGCAAGAAAAAAAAATGTTTTCATTTTTTACTTGCAAATAATTTGGATAAGTTAATGATGACACAGAAAGATGCAAGGATCCACATTTTGTATGCCACACCAGAAATAATTAGATTTGTGATTATATTGATCAATTAAATAGGCATTAAAACATCAACTTTCAATGAAACAGAAAATTGAGAAACTTGAAAACAAGTTGTGAAATTTGTTGTTAAACAATAGTTTTAATATTTAACTTAAAAAAAAAAAAAGACGTCAATGACTATAATAATGGACTGAAATACATAGAAAAAAATAAGATTTATGTCAACAAAGTGTCTTTTTTTTAAAGGAATTTAGTAGTACAGAAAGCCTAATTGAAAGTACTTATGTTTGATTTATAACAATCTAAATGAATGAAGAATCTAGTTTTTAATATTCCTTGTGATTTAAAATCATAACTGATCTTAGAGTATTGAGATTACATGCATGTTTCTTTTGTTTTAAATTGATACTGGCATATAATAACCAGCCATATATCTTAAGAAATATGATAGCAAGAGTATAGCAGCTTAGTAACTTATAGCAATTTGTTATCTATATATCTATATCTATATATATATCTCCATCTATCTATCTATCTATCTATATATCTATCTATATATCTATATCTATATCTATATCTATCCATCTATCTATATATATATATATAGCATTGAAAGAGCCTCTAATTCCTGCTTTGTATTCTGTAATCATTGTAGTTTCATGAATTAATAATGAGAAATACACTGAAAAATCAAGAAAATTCTTTGGACTTCTTTTGAGTCTAATTCCTGGAGAAATTCAACATACAAGTACCGACTATATTCCTTTTACAAGCTTTAGTTTTTATTATTATTATTTTTTAAAGAGAGAAAATATGTAATTCCTGATTCTGCTCTGTTTCTGTTTTAGATGTAGACTCTGTTAGGAAATAATTTCTTTTAAGAATTTGACTGAAAAAGTCGCATTGCAATGATGGAAAGAGGTTGTACCTTGATATTTTCAGGCAGTTCCTTTAGAGCTTCTTCAGCTGCTTGAGGCTAGAATGAACAACTTTCAAAAATTTATTCTGCTTCTTAAATTTTAGGGGAGGAGAAAAGGGGAGGAGCTGGTGATGCAAGAGAAGCTATAAAGACAGCAGTAAATTATAGAGCATGTAGACTGTAATTCAGACATCTATTTGCAAAATAGTTGTTGTTGTTGTATTTGTTGTTGTTTTTCAAAGAGAGTTCCAAAGAACATATTAAACTTCTACCAAAACAAAAAAAGGTTCTCCTCACAGGTCTCACATTGGCTGGATAAATGTTGTTTCTTACAGAGTGACTGCATTTCATTATTTCATTACATATGTGTCTCTGTGCTGTTTTAGGCAGCCTCTTTCCCTGCATTCACCACTGCACTGCAGTGTCATTTCATCCTGCAATAAATTAACAGTCATTTTCATCTGTCCTGTGCAGTATTTTTATTTTATTATAATTTTTCATTTTATTTATTTTATTTCATTTTATTTTATGTATTTTATTTTATTTTATTTTTATTTTAATTTTATTTTATTTTTTGAGAAGCAATGAGTAAGTTTTCCTTGCATCACAGTTGTTTTTTATCTCTCCCTTTTCCTCCATAACTGATTCATTGTCATTGTCATGACAGATAGATGAGAACATTTAGACATCTTGGAAGTGCAGCATGACCAGTGCAGCATCCTTTAAAGGTTAAAGTTAAAGAGTTAAAGATCAGAATAAAGGCAAATTATATATATGGCATGGAAACAGAATTCTACTGGATATACCAGAAACATTGCATCACAAAAGATGGTGCTGTTTTTCTAGAAGATGTCATTACTATCCTTCTGAAGAAACACAGCAAATGAGGTAGCAAATTTGGGAGCATAAAAACACCTTTGGGAAATTCTGTCTCCCTTTACTAAATGTATTCAGTGTAAGTATCCCCTCAATTTTGACAGCTACATTCAGTCTTCAGCTCCATTTGATGCACAAGTGCTTGGGCTCTTCACTAGAAGAAAGACATCGAGCGTGTCCAGAGAAGGGCTACAAAGCTGCTGAAGGGTCTGGAACACAAAAGGAGCAACTGAGAGAACTGGGGTTGTTTAGTCTGAAGAAGGGGAGGTTCAGGGGAGACCTAATTGCTCTCTACAACTAACTGAAAGGAAGGTGTGGGGAGCTGGGGGTTGGTGTCTTCTTACAGATAACTAGTGATAGGACTGGAGGGATTGATCTCAAGTTGCATGAGGGGAGGTTCAGGTTGGAAATTATGAGACATTTCTTCTCAGAAAGAGTAGTCAGGCATTGGAATGTCATCATCCCTGAGGGTGTTTAAGGAAAGGTTGGACATGGTGCTTAGGGACATGGTTTAGTGAGTGATACTGGTGGTAGGTTGATGGTTGGATCAGATGATCTCAGAGGTCTTTTCCAACCTTAATGATTCTATGATTCTATGATACATGTCTAACCAACACATTTTAAAATATTGTTCTAGAGGAGAGATTCATATTATGCTTACCTTCCCTCACAGCAAGGACAGAAAGAAAGAAAACTTGCTCCCTTTATTAGGGTGTTTATTTTTTCCTCTCTATATTTAAGAGAATACCGACTTTCAAGAATCTCTAGTCTAAATGCTTAATAAAACAGTTTAAAAATATAGGGCATTCGCAAAATCAAGGCATTACATAAATACTGCAAATATGTGTGGATTCTTTACAGCAACAGACCTATGCATGGTGTATGTGACACTGGAAGCAGGAAAGTTGCCTAACTTTAAACTTCTAAGCAGTTTCTGGGTCTGAATACTTCTGTGGCTGAACAGATAGGTGTTTTATCCTCCTGACAATGAAGTAGTGGTGATTTTAAAATTATGCACAGATTAATTTTGTGATTGTTGTTGTGATTGTCGCAGAAATTAGAGTCTAAGACAAAACCAAAAACAAACACACAAACAAAAACTTGCAAACCGTAAAGTAGATCTCAATTGTAATTGACACCCAATTAAACCACTGCCTGTTCCTGCCAGGATCACCCCATATACATTTAGCCACAGTGATATCCATATTCAGAAAGGCTATGGCTCCCTCACATGTTCTTTTTTGTTGTTGTTGTTGTTTGATTGATTGATTGAATTTCATTGAGATTGAATGAGTAATTTGTATGTTCATAGTTTAACCACTTGAGTCTGCAATAAACTGCACTCACACAGTGTCTGTGAGTATGTAAGCAACAAAACTGAGGGGGGGGGGGGGAGGAGGGAATGAAGGAGAGGGAGACGGAGACGGAGAGGGAGGCATTCTGACTTCACCTTAAGCAAAAATCTTCCAGGGACTGCATTCCTTAGAGCAAGGGCAAAAGGTCTTGTTCAAGCTGTTCAAATTCAGGAAACGTATTGTGAATTTGAAAGTTCTCTTAGGCCTGAAGTATCCACATCATCACTGAATCACTTCATATCAGACACTCACTCACAGCTTTCAGGAGTGAGAGAGGAGGAGCTCCTGAGGCCGAACAAACCAGAATTCAGCTACAGAGGACAGAGACAGTAATTCTTATAGCTACTTATTATCAGTGTGGTTTCTGAAAAGTGCTCCAAAGCATATTCTAGACTTCTTCCGACAGTACCCTCAAAGTAGCCACTCTGACTGTATAGCAATTGCATAACTCCACAGGAGGACTCTGGAACCTTCTGGTTTGAAACCTTCATCAGTTTTCATTTGTGCAGTGCTTAAAAATAATGTATTCCAGAAAAAAAATAAAAATAAAAATAAAAATCACTGCTGAGTCAATAAGAGCAAACTTCGAGCATACTGGAGAAAGATGGGTAAATCATTGTTTTTAAACTCTAACTCCTTTATTCTATGTACAAACAGTGATCAAAAAGTTATGTTCACTGAGTGGTTGCCTCCGAAAGACAGCTGGAACTGTGTGCTGGGTCAGTGTTCACTGAGATAGCAATGGGTAGGTAATGTCCTCAGGCACATTGCACCTGGGACAAAAGCACAGAATCACTTTTCAAAGCAAATTAAATCTCAGTCATTTGCTGATTCTATCATTAATTTGCACACAGCATTTATTCTGTGTCTTACCACCAACAAGGTTTGCACATCAAGCAAGTCCTTTTTTGGAATGAGAGATAATTTCAAATTAAATTTAATTGTCATAACCCAGTTGCATCCCTTTCCCAATTCATATTGCACTAGATGTCATTCAGATAAAAGGAAGGCTGGCAAAAAGCCAGCAATCTCATCCAGCCAAGTCCTGGCTATTCGCAAACACTAATAAATAATTAAACTGCAACATAGCAATGAAATTCTTGACTGATGAGTTCAGCTGATACATCCTTCCATGCCAGTAGCAGATCCCTGTTGCTGGAGTACACATGGCTGGTTGGAACCTCTGACCTCTGGCCTCTTGTCTACTAATTAATCCGTGACTTTCATGATACAGGTTACAATTCCCCTGAGTATGACCACATAGGTAGTTAAATTCTGAAGTATCTGCCCCATGAGTAGAGACTAATAGAAGCTTCGGGGAAGTTTCTCTGGTTACCTTCAGCTGTCTGATGAAACAGCACAGAAAAAAACTGAGACAGACCCTTCTCTGACATGTGCAGGATGAGGATGAGAGGTAGCAGAAACACAGGAAAATCCAAATGGATTTAAGGACAACATTTCACAATGAGGTAGTCAGTGAACAGGCTTCTACAGATGGTGCACCTTCATCTTTGGAGATATTCTCCACCCAAACAGGCAGGGTCTAAGAAATCCACTCTGGGGGAAGGGTTGGACTGGGCCTCTAGAGCTGCCTTCAATTTGAAGTTATATTGTGATTACATGATTGAAATTGAAATTCCACTAAATGCAACTAAATACAGTATTGTCAGATACAACTATTAAAAAAAAATAAAAAAAAATGACCTCCCAAAAATTCTAAAAGCCATAGAAAAGGTAAACATTTACTGCTTTTTTTTTTTTTTTTTTTTTCTGGAAACTTTGGTCTTTTATGCTCATTAACTTGTGGAAATTTGACTTTGTAAACTTTCTCTGCTTTGTGGACATAGTTACATTTTTACTTAAAATATCTTAATGTTCTCTAAGGTAATTCTAAGGTATTTACTTAAAATACCTTAATATTCTTCCTCAAAGAGTGTAGTGCTAGGACTAGAGGTTATGATTTTAAAATGAAAGACTGTAGATTTAGATTAGAGGTTAGGAGGAAATTCTTCACTCAGAGGGTGGTGAGGTACTGGAACAAATATCCCAGAGAAGCTGTGAATGCCTCAAACCTGGAATTGTTTAAGGCTGGATTAGATGGGGCTTTGAACAACCTGGTCTAGTGGCCCATGGCCAGGGGATATAGCGGCCCATATCCTTGCCCATGGCCAGGGGTTGGAATTAGATTATCTTTAACGTCCCTTCCAACTCAAACCATTCTATGGTTCTATGAAATTAATCTTCCAAATTTCTGGCCAGAGAGCAAGAACTGAGAGAAAAAGTCACTTGCAATGTAAACTTTCCAAACTAAACAGAAAATGAAAGACTATGCAAGATTTTTCTAAATAATTGATTTGTATTATTCGATTCTAATGGGGAAAAATCATTTTCAATATATTTTAAAGTATTTTATAAAAAAAAAAAAAAAAGGTGAAGGTTCAGAAAAACTAATAGAAATCTTTGTTATCTATATTGTGTATCATTGTGACTTCTGAAGATCATCTAATCCAATAATCTCTTCCAGGTAGAGTTAGCTTAAGCGGGTTGCACAGGCCTGTATCCAATTGAATTTTGAATATCTCCAGTAACAAAGACTCTACAATCTGCATCCAAGACAACACAGAATCTTCAACAGAAGGCCAGCATTAGTTAATTTTCTGTTATAACAAAAAGGGCATTAATTCACTTGCAGAAAGATTATTCTATGATCTACTGAATAAAATACTTATCTTTCAAAACCATCAACATGTTTAGCAGCTGTGATAAAACACCTAGTCCACACAGAAATCTACTTTCAAGTTAGATTTTGAAGCAGTTGTCTGATATTCAAGTATTCTTTACCTTCTAAATATTCAGTAGAAGCAAGTAAAGGAAAAAAAAATGTGAGGAGGTACTTTTATACACGCAGCTACAAAATCCACAGAGGAGTGTCTTAAGTGAGTCTTACAAAGCTTTCTGCATTAATCAGCCATACATTACATAATAAAAGAATGAAAATACTTAACTCCCTTTCACACAGTAAAAATTCTATAAATGTCTGAAATAAATTTCAGAAAATGTGAATTCTGTTGGAGGTATAGATTTCACTTGGCTTATTCCCATACAGCAGAAAAAAAAAAAAAAAGTAAGCAATAAGAAGATTACTCAAACCAAGTGTATATTACATATCTTAAATCTTCATATATTTATGTGTAGACATGACCTTTAATGAAGACAATCTTCTCAAAGAATAGTGTAAGACCAAAGATACATAAGAGATGAGCTTCAAAGCTCCTTAACTTCCTCTTTTGTTGTTGTTGTTAAATCTCTCTTTAAAGCAACTAGAGTGTCTTGATTTCTGTTATTTTTGTTGTTTTGTTTTGTGTTTTCTGTTGATGTTGTTGGCCCCTTCTTTCTTCTTATATATATATAATATATATATATATATATTTGCTGAGTTTTTATGTTTAGCTTCCCAAAGTGACCTCCATTTAAAAGATACAACTTCAAAGGAGTATATTTAGCAAAACATACTTGGTTTGCTAAATATTGCTCAGGATTTGCACTCCACGGGAAGAAAACAAGTTGCTTGGAGACATCTTATTGCGTCTTTGTTTTATCCACAGCTTGGATGGAGAGGGTAGCAAAACTTTGACTGCAGGGAATACTCTTTAAGGGAGAGCAAGATACAGTTAGGAATTGATCCTTGAACATTCTAAGAATGTGTATGCAGTCCAAGATATAACCTGAAGTGCTACAAGATCCCCTGTGATTGGCAGCATAATGGAAATGCCCTTTAGCAAAAAGTCTACCACAGAAAAAACATTTGATAGCAGCGAAAACAAACAAACAAACAAACAAAACAACAACAACAAACCCACAAAATATAAGAAAACAAAACTAAACAGAAAACCGCTGTTAATATTGTGCCTTTGAAATGTGTCAATATAAGCTAGGATTAGGGGTATGACCAACTTGTGGGTCATAATTTTATGCAATAGTGACAATATTTGATTGTTGATTTTGGTGCGTTGACACCGATCAGAAAAGTATAGCAAGATTCCTGTGCAAACAACTGAGAAATTACAGACCCCTATTTAATGTAATTTTTGCAATAATCTGTTTCAGGATTTGGTATACAGATAAAGAATAGCAAATATATATCTAAAGAGATGTATTTGGGGCTTTTTTCTTGCCAAATCTCTAGAGTGTATCCAATAAGACTTACCTTCATTGTCTCAATTTAGAAATAAACAACCAAGTCAGACTGATCAGTTTTATTCTTTTTTACACCACAAGGAGGTGCAATTGATCTTTTCTAACAAATAAATGTCTTTTTTTTTGGGGGGGGGGGCGGGGGGTAGGGGGGGTAGGGGGGGTGGGGGGGGGAGTAGGAGGAGTAGAGGAAGAGGTTGGCCTTCCACACTGTTGATGCTAATTAATATTCCACAAACTTTGATGCTTTTCTTTGAAACTCCCTTTTTGGCCTTAGATGAAAACAGAAGATAGTAAGCATTCGTTTTCTTTTAGTTTTAGCTGGGTAGTTGTGGCATATTATTTGTAAAGCGCATCTGCATTTTTTGTTTCTCATTATTGTTTCAGTTTTCATGCTAACCTCACATCCCATGTGCTGCTGGTGTTCATGCAGGAAGAAAAATGAGAATGCCCCCAAACCAATGTCCTGATGCTGAGGTTTTTTCTTGTTGAAGTACCATTAAATTGGAATAGTTAAAGTAAAGGACAAAGGTCATGAGACAGTTCTACACTGTAAGGAAAACATTAGTTCAGCGTAAAGAACATTTCTAGCTGTCAATATGTTGAAGTCATTAATAAAAATCTGAATTACTTTTTTTTTTTTTTTTCCCATTCATCTTGTTCTTTGGCCTTGTGCATAATACAAAATGCAATATGTTGCATTTTGGTATTTTACTTGCTATTCTGCCTTAGTCAAGGTTAACATATGCTTTATGCAAATGTAATCAACTCCTAGTTGCAAATTTAGCAAGTTTAAATAATATTTAGAATGTAAAAATATTCATACAACCTCCAGGGGAAATTCAGTAATATTTGTATTTCTGTATAACTGTATTTCTACAAGACGTCTTTTCTTGTAGGAATAAAATAAATTTCCTTCCCGTACTAAAATTTGTCTAATATTCATGATTCTACAGAAAACAAAAAGGGAAAGCATAACGTCCTGAAATGTCTGCTTTTGACAGCAACACCAGTAGATCTGATGAATACAAGTTCACAAAACATTTCACAGACTTTGAGATTGTGTCAGAACACAGTGCCATTACAGACAGATAATTTTTAATAATACATAGTTGCTATTTCTTCATGTTCCTTCTGCTGGCTTCCAAGAATCTCCACTGTTGAGCTCATTTCCTCTATCTTTTCTCCTTTAATACTGTTTCTGCTTTGGAACTAAACAGTTGACCAGTTCTCAGTATTCGATATATATATATGTAGATATATATATTTAAATCTTTTTCACCTTTTCTAGCAGATGGAAAACCTGAGAACAGAAACAAGGACTTCAGCAAAACCATTGAGCATATCTGCAAGAGCTGCATGTATGCACCATTTTCCTTAGAATTTGAATATTTGTATTTTTGCTCTCAATCCCATGCTTCTTTTGGTCAGCACTTTATTCTGAATCTCTCTCTTAGCAATTCCTTTGAAAGATGCACTAAGAAAACTAATCCAACTGAGATGAGATGAGTACCAAAAGCTCCCTTAAATAGTGCCTTAGCTATCACATTTTTATATCAGTGTTTAGACCACATTACTTGGTTTCCTCTCACACCTCTCCACATATTTGGTGTGCTGATTTTTATTGTTTCAGCTATCTGCTCTCAAAACTGAGCTTTATTGTTTCTTCTATTTACTTTGTGTGAAAATGCGTGATTACATTGCCCTGTGACTTTTCACTCAGCTTTTCTCTACAATAAAGTTATATTCCCTTTTGTTCCTTGTACCTGTCATAATTTGCTTATTTCTAAGCTTCCTGAAGTTAATAGACTCTATTTACTCACTCTTTCCTGACAGAAGCTAATTTATATCATTCTGCTGTTTTCAAATGTATCTTGTTGATTTCAAAACTTTGTTCGAAAAATTATCGATACAAATTTTTTTTCGTTCTTTGAAGGTTTTCAGGAAAAAAAACGTAATGAAATCAGCTTCGTAGAAAGCTGGTCATCCCTTTTATTTCATTTTACTCATCTGTTTTTCCATCTTTCTTTCTCCAAAAGCTCAATGAAAACTTTTTTTTTTTTTCATAACAACCCATAATAAATTCTCCAAAATAGACAAAACAAACAAAAAACAAACACACACACTACCTTTAAGAAAAGTCAATTTCATTTTTTCTTACCCAAACATGTATTTAGAAGAAATGTGAGTTCTTATTCTCCCTCAAAGCTCACCACCCCCACCCCCCCCCAGGGTTCATTTGTCTTGTAAAAACAGTACAAGAACTTACTTAACTAAGATATATTAATCTCATATTGAATTAAATTCAGTTTGGGAATATCAGAAACAATGTCTTTGGGTATGACTACATTGCCAAAGAGATTTCTGATTTATTGATTGATCACCAGCCCCTGCACTTGTTCGTTTGCTTTCTGTATCTCATTTGAAACAAAATACTGAGCTTCCTCTGTCACAAAGGTGGGGTCTACATCTTTCCAGGAAAAATTCCTTGTAAAAAATTCTGAAGAAACTACAACTTCAGAGCAATCCTGGCAGGCTTCATTTCTTCTTAGCATTTACTTGTGTCATAGATACTCGGAGAAGAGGAAAACAGCCTCATAATAATTCAAAAAGTTTGGATTGAAACTGTATGCATAGAAATCTGCCTGTAAGTACATGGGGGATCCATCTACAGTGTCGATGGAGCCACTCTGCATTTCTAAGCTTAATTTTAAGTAGCGTGGTCAAAAAATACTCTATCATTCAAGATTGAGAGCCATTGTTTCTCTGGAATAGATGACTTAAGGTGTCATGATGAAATGTGGTAATTAGGAAAAGGAAGTTGGGGTTTTGGCAAATGGTGTCATTCAAAAATATAATGTAAATGACTACATTTTGTGTTCAGTTAGAATAAGCTGTGGAATATGAAGGTTAGTTTATGGAAAAAAAAAAAAAGAAAAAAAAGAGAGAGAGAGAGAGAAAGGAGTGGAAATCCATATACTTTACACAGTAGGTTAGTTAAATGGAAATACTGACCCTCCTGTCTGAAGTCTTGGACTGAAGTCTCAGTGACCTAGGCTTTCAGATTTGTAAGCAGGCTCATACACAGCCAGTGTTTTTACAGAGATTTTGGAGCTACAAACTATGAAAGCCTTAGCACGCCAGCAAGCTAGCAGTAAGGGGTCCAGGTGGGACTTTATCCTTCTTTTGCCTTGCCAAAATGGCACTTTGACTGACTTTTTTTCGTTTGACAAAAAAAATAAAAAATAAAAAAATTAAAGTTAAAAAAAACACATACTTCTTATTAGGGTTTTCATTGTGGGTGTAGTGCTGTGGGGAGAACTTAATAGGAATTTTGCCTCAGGCTAACTTCTCCCCACAAACAAAAAATGCAACTCTAATGTTTCCAAATGCAGGGCATACTTTGTGTTGTATATTAAAACAGCCCCTCGTGAACTTTGATTGGCTTTTTGTGGTGTATCTTAAAATATGGAGATACTGTATGGGAACTACATGCTGGAAATGTAAGCCTCCAGGTAATTTCTATCTAGTTCTGCAGTCATGTTGTTAAAGAGGTCACTGTATATTGTGTCACTCGGCCTTCATTGAAATCTGCTCTACTACAACCTCACTGGATGCAGTCCAGGATGTTTTATCTTTTAGCCAGTTCAAATATGCCTAGTCATGCTGTAATTATTCTTTATCTCAGTGCAACACAGATTGCTGAAATGAACTACTTCTTGCCCTTACATTCTGTTTAGACATATACACTATGTGAGAAAGAAAATATAAAAAATTCCTTACACCGTATTTTGCATAATTTCTGCAGAAACCCCATACATGCAAAGTTCTCAGTGAAAAAACACTTCAGCAGTCAGTTTATTAAATCATCCATTCAAAGTCTCATCCTCGAGGTTCTCCAGTTTTATAATCTTCATAGACCAGAGCCCAAGGTTGCATGGCCATACATTAAGCCATAGTGGATTTTTAACTTCAGCAATTAAACACAGATTACTTTAAATCTCTGGCAATTTCTAAAAAAAAAAAAAAAGTTGCAGAAGTCCTAGTTTCTGTTGACTTGTATGTATCTCATTGTCTTAGTTTCTTATTTACTTTGCTCTGCCACTGATCTCCTCTACGGTTTCTGATTCACCATAATGTTACACTACTCTTATTCTGAATGCACAACTATGCCTAGAAAATTATAGTAACACAGTAGAGCTACCAATTTTTAATGATTTTTTAATTTTAAGAGGGTTAAATATCTTAACCAAGTCATTTGACACACATAAAGCAAAAATACACAGAAAACTTCTATATTTATTTTAAGTGTGGAAGTGTACCATACTCTGAGATGAAATCAGTGCACAAATATGAAGTACGCTGATCTGATCAGCAAGTTATGTTGAAGTTTTTCTTATTCATTGGACATCCCTTTTCCTCTCTCTGTATGTTACTGAATTCCAGGAGACAGCAATATTTGGAGGAATTTCTTCAAGCAGTAGAGTAGGAGCACTTTACATTAGAAAAACTGTAATAGCTCTAGCAAACATAACTTTTCACCTCCAATTTGTCATTTGTTTTTCATCATGGTTGATGACAGATAATAGTTTTCTCATTTAACTTGAATCATATGTGGAATGGAGAATGACTGTTGCTAAACTTAAAGGATAACCTTCTAAAGTGAGAGCAATGAAAAGTATGGCTTTTGCAGTTGGTTGAAAATTTTCATCTAGAAGTATTTTTAATTATTTTTTTTTCTCTTAAGGAAGAGTTGTATAAACAGCAAAAGATTAAAACATTTCAAAATCTTTGATAATGTGTGGTGTAAATTTCATGTAATAAGCAAATTATTTGCATTTCGCTGACTTCTTTCTTGTTTTCTACAATCTTTTCTAGAGATTTGACTGGAGTTCAACACTGTTCCATGTCATATTGAAGTGAATAAGATTATAAGAAATTACACTGCCTGAAAGTTTGATTCTCAGAACCATAAGAAAAAATATAATAGATTAGTCATCATCTTACTCTTTGCAAAGTTTTCTCATTAGTAAGTAATGTAGTACTGGCTAGCCTGAATTCAAAAAACGTTTAGGATTCTATGAGAATACTCCTCAGAATATTATGAGAATACTCCTTAAAATATTATCAGAATATTCCTTAGAGTCACAGAATCATAGAATATCCTGAGTTGGAAGAGACCCACAAGGATCATCAAGTCCAGCTCCTGGTTCCACACAGGACCACCCACAAATCAAATTGTATGTCTGAGAGCATTGCTTAAATGCATCTTGAATTCCAACAGGCTTGGTGCTGTGGCCTGTTCTCTGGAGAGCCTATCTTCCTTAAATAACATGTGTTCTTGTGTTTGGAGAGTTACTTGACGCAGGGAAAGGATACTGTGAGGAGAGGTACTTACACATGACAGGGAGGTTTTAGTACCACAGAACGATGGGTTTCAGAAGCAATAAACTGAGACTAGGAGTAAAATTGGAGACTCATTCAACTGTTTCCCTTTGGGATCCCATGATTATGGAATTAAAAGAACTGAGAATGTTTCATTCTCCACATTATAGCAGTGGTTGGGTGGTTGGAAGTGGGAAATAGGAAGAAGGTTATTATTTTCTATATCACTTTATTTCCCTATCTCTTGTTTAGCTAAGCCCCAGTCACCTTCTTATTTGAATACATTCAGAAAACCTGGACTTTAAGGTCAAAAGAATTTTACCTTACTTCTGATTGAGATTGAAAGACCATGGATTATAACACATCACATGCCTTACAAAACAGTTTAGTGAATACTGTTTAGTGTAAATCAAGACATCTGCAGATTTTTGTTTTTTAAGATGTTGCCTTTGATACAATTAGTACTTTGCTTTTATTCTTCAGACATCTTATTCAATTAAATGGTTTCTATACATTTGGAAAATGTCAACTTAAGTACAGCAAACATTTATACATATTTAATTGCCGTGATGCATTAAGATAGGTTACTTGTTTAACTGAGATGCAATTTGTTTTTATGTGTACTTGAGAATCTGTCCAAAAGTTCAGTTTTAGCAGCCAGTTCAGTTTAGCAGTTCAATTGTTTGTTTGTTCTTATTTTGTCTCACTTTATTTTATTGAGAATGGTGTGCCCTTGATCTCTGGCTACAGTTTTTTTTCAAATTAATTTAAAACATTTTATTGAACCAATGCTCAGTCAGCAATCATTTCAGGAATCATATGACTGAAGAAATACATTTGCTGACATCAGATTATTCATGTTAGAAAAGTTCAAATGTGAATTAGTGAGCATTAAGTTTACCAACAGCCAAAAAAAATAAACTTTAGAAACTTTTGTAAAAGAGTGGAAGGGAAATACTGAAAATGAAATCTAAGAAGATAAGGACTTATAACCTGCAAATTAAAACCTGCAGCTAATCAATCATTATTTTAATACACAATTGAGTTGAAGTAAGCTAATCACTACATAATAAAGCATATTCTGTCTGCGGTATTCCACAATTTATCATCAATTAAATAGTACTCAGAATTACCTTGAAAAGAACAAGAAAATTGCTTTCATTCACTCTTGAAAAAAAATATAGATATACATATATAATATATATATATGTAGTATGCAAAGGAGAAGTAAATGTACAAGGAATAGTTTGGAAAGGAGAGGGAAGCGCATTTTAACAAATTCTTTGTTTCATAGCTTTTTCAAGATTTAAAAATCCAGAGAATATATTTCTATTTTAAATCTCCCACCTATTTTTTTTTCCTGCAAGAAAGTAGAAAATCTCTATAGGAAAGAGGAAGGAGATTTTTAAATGAATTCACTATTAAGAGAGCAGGTCTCAAGGAATCTTAAAAGAAAAGAAAATCAATAAACACAAAAAAAAAAACAGAAAACTCATAAATTTCAACACCCACACTGAAACAGAAAATCAGGTAGCTTAAAACCTTATTTACATATATGAATTTGATAAAATGAAAGAAAAATTGTAATAAATATCTTTATTATATATACAAATATAGCCCTGAATGTATGTAATAAAAAAAAAATGATGAAAAAGGCATGAGACACTTAGCATAAAGGAAGTCTTTCTAATGAAATAGTCACATTCTGGAATTGCTTATTAAATGTGAGTGTTAACGGTGGAAAGAAAAAAGAACAGGACTCTGGTGGTGCAAACTCCCCATTAAAATGACAAATAATTTTAATATATCTATAAACTTTGAGAAAAACATGTTTTCTAGGAACAAATCCCAACTTCCGTTGAACTGTGTGCACAGAAAAACAAGTAAGCAAACTCATTTAACATTATTATTTTTTTAAGGCCTTGACTATGACAAAATAGTAATAATTTTCATTACTAAACACTGGTCAACCTCTCACTTGTTAAAGAATGTATGTGCAAACCTTGTTTAAGCAATCTTTACCGGAAAAAAAAAAAAAAAAAAAAAAAGCTCCAATTTTTAAGTATATTATTAATCCCCATAGCAAGTGAAGTACTCAATTCTTCTGCAATACATCTTCATCCTAAGCTATATTTTACAAAATTGTAAACTGATCTCTCAGTCTTGCTATTGGAAATAAAAAGAACATGTCTCTGGTCATGTTTAAATGTTATCTAATTTGCTAAAACATAGTTACTTCATATTTGATCATGTGTTTTTATACTTATTTCATATTTATAATTCTAAAACAACTACAGGATTTTATTCCTTGGTGATTTTGATTTTCTTTTTTAAAGCTTAATGACAGGTTGGAATTTTTTGGTCCACCAAAATTAGAGGTGCACACACAGGCTAACTGGTCTTTGCTCTAAGGGCACCAAGAGCAAAACTAGAATTGAAGTCTGGTTTATAATTTAGTAAATATATGTTAGCTCAGGACTTAACAACTGTAAAGTCCCTCACTCTTTGATACAGACCCCTTTCTTGTGGGTTATTTACAGCTGTTTAGGACCCTATTTACAACACGAAAATGAAACAATTGACAGTAAGGTAGTAAAGACACTGCTTTTTCTTGTACAGTTGCCAGTGTTTTTTATCCTATTGGAGAGAGCAAAAGAAAGTGAGAGGAATAACTGTTGTGTTTTCTTTGCCTGAGTTACCATTAAACTATCTAGAGTGTTAACGACAGCAATGATACCTGAAGTAGGAAAATGGAAAGATTTTAGGAAAGACAGATGTAACCTCAGAAGAACAATTCAACAATTGAGCATAGATCTTTATAAAATACGTGGTGATTATATCCATGGGATTGAGATGTCTTTTCAGATATTATCTGAAAAATCATACCAATAACTACTAACAGAACATTAAAGTGCAAGAAATTTCTCGGATAACAGGAAAAACACACACCACACACACAAACACACACACACACACACAATGATTATTAAAGCTTGGGAATTGTACCAATTCATTTTTGATAATGTAGCATAAAAATACAAACACATCTGCTTTCACTAACAGAAAGCCTAAGGGCTTAATCCTGATTACACATGCTATAAATTGAAATGATCCCACTGTTAGTCTGGATTTGCTAAGTATGGATATAAATTAAATGAGAACTGAGTACTAAATTACTTTGATTTCTTTTATTCCAAGAGAGATTGTTTATGAATTCTGCCCTGGCAAATCCTTACCACCTGCATAATGTTTCAGACAGTCAAAGAACATTATGAATGGTAATAAACTGACAATATAAGACTATTTAATTTTTCAAGTAACCGGAGCAGATTTGAATGATCTCAACCAGGAAATTTAGAGTTAAATTTAACAATTTTTCATCAATAGAAATAATGAATGTATATGCAAAAAACTTTACCTTTTACTAAACATTTCATAATAGTCTGTTATGTAATATTTATCATAGATGCTGTATCCATGTATAAAGTTTGGGGGAATATATGCATTGATATTAAAGATAGACTGCAAGACAACCCACTTTAACAGTTCATAAAACTAATAAAATTAGTTATGAAAGAGTTTATGAATATATTATTTTTAAAAGAAAAGATGATTGCAGTAGTACAGAAAGTAAAACATGCATATACTGAAAATCCTGCAGGAACATTACTGTTGTTGATATCTCAATTACCAATCAAGTAATATCATGGAATCTCACAGCACTTTTAACAATTACATTTAATTACAAAGAATAACATGTTAAAATGCAAATCAGACAGCAACGTATGTTAGCTGAGTACACAGTCTTATTAAATCTTAGGGAATTAGTCAATATTAATTCAGCCCACCTGTCCTTTGGTGCAGAAAAAAATAAAATAAAATAAAATAAAATAAAATAAAATAAAATAAAATAAAATAAAACAAAATAAAATAAAATAAATAAAATAAAATAAAATCATTCAATACAGAATTTCTTGTTCTTTTAATACAGAAAATAACTGCTTTGATTAATAATACTCATACAACACTTTTCTGTTAAAGCTGCTGTATTCAGAAAGTCTCAAATCCAGTGAAACTTGAGAGTTCATAAAGGCAATAAAAATCTACCTGAAAGAATAACTAAGGAGTCAGCCAAAGGAAATCTCCTTGTCCAGTAAAAGGTCTTCTTCAGCTTTATTAGCTTTATTTCAGGTAGTCATCTACAGGAAAAAAAAAAAAAAAAAAAAAAAAGCATAGAAGAAAGAGGTTTCTTAGTTGTCATTTCTTTTTGTTGTTGTTGTTGTTTGTTTTGTTTTATTTTGTTTTAATCAGATACACTGTTAACTTCAAAGATATCAGGTATTAAAATGGTAACCCTTGGAAAAGTCAGAGTTCATTCGTGTGATGAAATAGAAAACAAATCTTCATGTGACAGTCTCTTTACACAGTTCAGTCAGCTACAGTTCAAGCAAGCATACAGTGAAAAGGTGCTCTCACAGTTAACTCATGTTTTCCTAATATGAAATAAATGGGAAAAAAAAATAATAACAACAAACCTCATAGCAACTTTAAGAGAGCAGTTAACACAAAGATTTCCAGGTAGAAGGAAAGATAGATCCCAACTACCCTGAGCAATTCAGGGCATCTCAGTGAATCACCCACTCCAGAGCCAACCCGTCTGCTCACATACACCTGCACTCTGAACAATGCTGCATTCCAGGGGCTTCACTCCATAATATCTGACACTCCATAAAACTCGGTCATTTTTCTGACTGCTGTGGGGCTGTTAATTTCAGCTGCAAGGGCATACCTTGTAAAAAGTAGAGCAACAACAACTAAAGCATTTCCTGTTAAATAGTCTGCTGTGTTATTTTTCTGGCAGAGTCTCATCCATTATTTTTCTTTCAGAGGACACTTTTCTAGATTTTTTTTTTATTTTTATTTTTTTTACAGTAACAAAATTATGAGTTTTGGAAACAGAAATTTGTTATTTGGCAACAAATTTAGCAATGTTATGCCTAGATTTTTCCTAGACAACATGTTTCCAGATTTGGATATACAAGTGTTTTATAGAAAATAGAACATTTAAACATTTTCTCTAACTTAATGAAAATCTGACATTGTTAATGTGGAGCATGTGCTAAATATTTGTATCATTTCTCAGTTTAGTGAGCATACTAAATACATCCTTCACAGTAGCAGAAAAAATAAATAAATAAAAATAAATAAACTGAGCAATGTTTGCTGCTTTCCTAATTTCCAATATATATCAAGAAAAAGTAAATTTTAATTTTTATGTTGTACGTGTGTGCTAAAATGTGTATTTTATCATGCATTTGCAACTAAAATATGCAACTAAAATATATTTCAATTTTTTACTACACCATTGTTTCATCCCCTCTAAAATGGAATACATTGTTTCATTGCCATGGGCATAGATATGCCTGAAAGAAACACATGATAAATGGCACAGAGGTAGCTTCCGCACATCAGACATCATTTAGAGGATGGACTTGTCTGAAGTCCCTAAGTTCCTGTTAACTTGATTTGGTGACTAATAATACATTTCACAGCAGAATGAAGATCATAATGGATGGAGAAGTGCCAAATAGTCCTTTATCCTCCACTGACCTGCAAATGATTGAGTCAAAAGGTGATGAGTAATATGACAATTTCTCCATATGTAACTTATTGCTTCCCTTCTGTGGAATGCATTACCATCCACAGGGAGATATTTAGCTTTTGTGAGAATAGTATTACACCACATTTATGTTTCTCAGGAATTCACAGCAGAACAAATGGAAACACAAAAGGTGTTAAAATATTTGCAAAGTGTGAAAGCATATGCAAACCAAATACCAAAAAACATGCCTAAAATGTAAATCTTCTCTTGTTATGAAGGCCTGACTTTGTTCCACTGCTGGAGTAGTGTAACAGTAACATGACTAAATGCAGAGTTATGTAAAGCTGGTGTGACATTAGCTTCAGGCATAAGTCTACATTGAGTACTGATAACTATTTTAGAACTTTCCATGATCCAAGGCTAGAAAAAGAAAGATGTAGAAAGGGCTTATTTGCAACAAACAGATCTAAAGCCTGGGGCTGGGCTGCCAAATGTTCTGTAATGTAGCATCATGCAGGTAATCAAGGCATATATGGATGGGTAACAGCAGTACAGGCAAGTGCAGGCATAAATTATAGGAGAAACAGAAGGGTAGATTAAGACTTATAGGACAGCTAGAAGTGTCCTGCTAAGATGGCTGATTGCTCTCATATGTTGACACCTGCTTGGGCACTAAAACCTGTCGTTCACAACCCCAGCAAAGAAAATTCAGGAAGATTCTCAGAAGGAAGTGTTTTCGAGTTTGGGCAACTACTTATGATTGTTCACTTGGGTCTGCTCTCAATGTGTTGGCTGCTATAGAGCTGTCCAGACGAACGGATGAATGACTCAAAAGCCTCTTTCCAGTGAGTATGGCAATTCATTCCCTCTCATATGGAAATCTTTGGGAAGCCCTCTAAACTTCTTAAAGTAACAGCTTTGCTTGCTGGCACACAGCATTAGAGAACAAAACGTGATCTGTTGCAGCAAAATTCTTTGTGATCCAATAATTAATCAAAAACCAGACATTGAATTTCATGACATCTTATTTAAAAAAAAAAAAAAAAATTACATTCTGCATAGCCTCAACAGTTATAAAACACAAAATTTGATAATGCACATTTGTTACAGTGATTTTTTCATGTTCTCTGAAGTTGCAGACAGATGCTTATTCAGAGTCTTACTGGTTTCCCCGATCCAGGGTTTTCCAGAAACCATTTATTTTTTTAACAATATAAAAAGTAAAATAAAATATGGACTTCTTTACTGACCAATCACAATGTGAGACTTTGCTTATGCAGCAGTAGTGTACATATTAAAAGTGGGTTTTTGTGATGATGTGTTGGTGATTTTTTTTTTATAATACCTTTCTAAAGAAACATAATAAAGTAGGAATATGTATTGCCTTTTGAAAGCATAACATAACTCTTAAGTGATTTGCATAAGAATTCTGTGAAAAGTATTACACAGAAAATAATACTAATTATTTACTTCTCTACCCTTCTTGAAACACAGATTTTGTTTGAATAATTTGAAAATAATTACACAATTTAAATTAAAAAAAAAAAAATCTCCCTGATATGAAACAGAGGGAAGAGAAAATTCTACATTATTCAATGTAGAATAAACTTTAAACTAAGAGAAGGTAGATTTAGATTAAATAGGAAGAAATTATTTATTATGAGGGTATTGAGATGCTGGAACAGATTGCCCAGAGAGGTTGTGGATGTCCCTCCCTGGAAGTATTCAAGGCCAAGTTGGATGGGACTGTGGGTAACCTGGTCTAGTGGGAGGTGTCCCAGTCCAGCCCTGCAGGTGGATTGGAACTCAATGAATTTTAAGGTCTCTTCCAACCCAAATTATTCTATGATTCTATGACTAATTCAAGCTGTAGTGAAAGACTGCTAGAAATGGAGAAGATACTGTGACAGAAAGCTTTTAGCTAGAATATCTTCACTGATTGCCACACATAAAATAATATAGCTTATTGTTATTTACATTGAGTGATATAAGAAACCTTTCTCTTTTTTTTTTTTCTATACGAGGATTAGTTTGTTATGCCAGAAGTACACATTTTTCTGTATTTTTTCCCTTTTTTGACATTAAAGTAATTTGTGTAAATTGATATTTGATTATTGTGTCTATATATTTTAGAAAACAATTTGCTTTCAAGTTTATTATTATCATTATCATTATCATTATTATTATTTCTACGACCATTCCCATTATTTTGCCAGTTTCAGAAGGAACAGGCTAATCTAGCCCTCATTTCAGCACAGTATTCTAACAAGCATACTGGCATGTCCCTTATAACCCTCTGTCCTCCCAGCTCTTGACTCAGAGGCTAACAGACATGGACTGCCTGAGAGCTGGGGAGACCAAACACTCAATGCCTAATCCTGTGCCACTCCATGTACCAAAGTCTCGAGGGGACTCATAACCTCACATTTCTGGAAGCCTTTTGTGACATAGTATTCAAATGTGTGTATGTTTCAGGTATATGTTATTCCTTAGTGTTTTGAATTTTTCTGCTGGGACTGCAGCCAAATAGTCCTCATTTTTCCCTTTTCCTTCTGTTTACTCATGAATACAATTTTTTCAGGTGACATGATATGTAAATGTCACTTGTATGATATGGGGAAAAAAAGGGATTATATACTGCAGAGTTCAGAGAGAAAAGTTAATCTGCAACTTTGTAAATTTGGTTCTTATCATTTAGTTATATTTGCATATATCTGCAGTGTAGAAGGGTCCTACATATGAAACTGGCAAAAATAGAGGCTAATTGATTTTTTGTTTGTTTGTTTGTTTTGTTTTGTTTTTAAAAGACTATTCATAATATTTATTGGGAAACAAGCTTTTCTAATTTGTGTTTTTTTTCCAGTGCAGAGAGAAAGAATGTTGGCATGAACATGTTATGTTCCAGATAACCCAGTATAAAAATGGTAAAAGTTGTCTTTCTGGCATCCCACACCCATCTGACTGCCTTTCACTCTAAGCAGCACTGTATGTTAAGCATAATATGGTTTCTATAACACACTAATCACTACTGTGAATTTTGCATAGTAAAATGCAGCAGCCCAAACTTAGCCAGTGTTACTACTTTTACATTTTTGAAATATCACCATAAGGTGAAAGTTAAATACAAACTATTCTGAGCAAAAGTATCTTCTATGGATTTTGCATTACCAGGGGCAATAAAGTGTAGTATATCTCTTTTTCCTTTCTTTTCAGTCATCTTTCTCTTTCATATTTCAAGATAGAAAAAAATTTCTACTGCTTTTTGTATCCCAGTATCTAAGGATGCTACATGCAACTATCATATAGCTACATACCTATTCTTCCTAATCTATCTTTGCTAACTTCTTCATCCTAATAGTGGCTGTCTTGTATTTCTCAAGGGGAGAACAGTTTAATGGCAATCAGAATTCCACTACTTTTGATTTTCAATTTATGATTCACATTCTGCTTTTTTATTAGTTTTGTCAGTATCATAGACCTATGTACTGACTGGTTAAAATAGAACATCCCTAATTGCCTACAGCAGCCTCCTGTAAAAGTTTTCTAAAAAGGTACATTTATATGTCAGTAAAATCACTGGTTCATGTGGACCCAGGTATGCACAGACATTGTCAGAGAGAGTATTCCTGTAATTGTAGAAACACATGGTCAGCAGCACTTTCACCTGATGATCTATTGCAGTCATACCTGTCCAACACTGATGTATGTTAATGATTTAGCTGCCCAAAGTCACCGAGTGAATATGAAGTTACAAGTGGTCATACGCTCAGGGCCTAGAAGTCAGGCTCTTTAGCACTTGGCCATGTCTCTGAATGTATTTAGAAAGAAAATGCATACATCTCCTTATACAGTATGTAACCCCCTACCTGCAAAAAAAGCTCTCTGTTGATAAAATGAGATGAAGATATGAGAGTTTTAAGTTATTTGGCACTATATGAAGTGATTGTGTCAAAAATTTCCTTGGGAAACATAAACCAAATAAAACTTTCATTTTAGGAAGGTCTGTGTCCCAGTGGCTGGGTTTGTAATTAAAGCTCCCTTTCGTGCCCTCAGCCTGAAGCGAGGTGTTGCAGAGCCTCACTTTCCCGCCCTCCCTCCCCAGGCCTGGCTGTGCCCCAGCACCCCACACTACTGCTATTCCTCCCCTTGCGCTCCCAAAGATGTCCATGGTGGTTAGGATTCATCAGGTCACACCTCAGCCTGTCAGGATGTGGCGCCTCCTTTGCCCTGCTTCATCCCATCGCTTCATTTCATCTGCACAGAGCCTGGCGACAAGCTGGCCTCGTTAGACGCAAACAACCACAGCCAGCCAAAAAGGCTATTCCCTTCCCGCTTACCTGTCACATCCCCTCGGCTTTTGTTAAACCAACCACTGCCTTTATTAACCCCAAGCCAGGCTGTTGTAGAAGAACAGGCATGCACAAGCCTGCATGTGCAGGCATTGGCATGCCCACAAGCAGGGAGCACCACAAGAGCTCTGCTGGGGAGTGAGAGTGGCAGGGGCCAGGCTGCACCTTCTTCTTGGCCTTCCTTTCCTCCCTTGTTGGTGGCCTTCTGAGACTCATCCTCACCCAGCCCCACTCTTTTTTCGGCTCTCGCACCTTTCTGCATGTTGCATCTCTCATTTCCCCAACACGAGGATCTGGTACCTTCCTCCCCCGACCTCCTTTGGTCTGACACCACATTATCATCACCACACTCCTTTCCTTTGGCACAACTCCCAAGACCCCCCAGTCTGCCCTCCTCTCAACCACACCAAAGAGAGTGATGCTGTCACTTCTTCTATTGTTTCCTCAGCTCTTACTACCACTTTCTCCTGCCCAGACTCGGTCTGGAGTGGGGAAGTGTGAAAGAGGTGAGGTCTCACTTGCAGTAAGACTCAAAACCTCATCTACAACTGCAGTAAATTCACGCCTGTTCTCCTCTGCCTCCCATCTCTGGGTGTGGAGAGAGCAGACCCCAGACTCAGAAATACAGGTTTATTGACCAAGTCTTCTCCTGGGTCTGGTGTCTAAACAGTACATTACTTACATTGTGCACACACCTGAAACCCATCTCTTACTTCATACTTGCTCTGTATTAAATTAGGTTGCTGCCATTTTATTAAATGCTGTGTTATCTAACCCAACAAGTAACCTAAAGGTGCCTGTGGTGTGAGGTCAGAATCAGCACAACACTGAATGTATTTAAGATCACTGATGTATTTAAGACATATTTAAGATTCAGGTTTGTGTTATTACATAGGGAGTCTTCCAAATAAACTCTATCAAAAAAGTGCTGTAATATAGTCAATATAAATGTGACTACCCACAAAATAAATTTTAACAAGAAATTTCAGGATTTAGACCTCTTCTGAATAAGCATGCAATCTAGAAATATTCAAATCTCTGAAAGTAATAAATTGCTTTTGCTCTGGGATCATTCAGTTCTACCTTCTTTGTGTATGTATGCATATTTCTAACTTTTACTGTAAGGGAAACTACATTTAAATTTGTTTAATACAATCTAAAAAAATCTGACATTTCCCTGATGTTTTTGTGCAGCTTGGGAAGAACAGACAGAACAAACCACTTTCTTCCATGAGTAGTTTACATGGTATTTTGCTGGCAGAAAGAACTACATCAGTAAATTGTGGACACATGCTTGAGAAAGCTGTTGATAGCATTGCAATAGTTTGGAATCTGAGCTGTTCTCCAACGGGTGCTGAAGTATTTCCTGACAAGAAACTGGAGTCTGAGTTCAGTACAACTTTGGATTGTGTATATTTCTCTGGTGTTTTCTGCACGACATCTTTGCCTTTTCTTGGAATTGAAGGGTAAATGTGTTCACAGGCCCCTCTTCTCAACCACTTTGCAGTCTAACTGTATCTGCACCTCCTCCCCCTCCCCCATTTCCCTTTTCCTTTCTCCATCCTCTTTAAGTTGTAATTCAATCTCTTCCAACTCATGATCTCTTTTCTCTTTTTGGCACTCCCTTCACCCTCTCTCTCTCATTAGTTTAACTTGAGTTAATTAGGAATTGTAGGCAGCCCTCAATCTGTTATGTGTTAAAATAGAACAATCCAAAACAGAGAGGCACAGACACAACTATGTGATTTCATTGTCTAAGGGAGACAGAAAACCAGTGGGGATTCTCTTATCAAGACTAACATCTTCCCACTGGTTAATCTAACTGGCTTTAAAATGTTCCGCAAATGCAGATCTAGGATAACAATCTTTCTGTCGTGTTTCCTTTTCTATTTTTTTTTCATCATTGGCAAGAATGAGTGAATTGGATTGACATGGAGGTGATAGAGGAAGAGAAATAATCTACACGTCAAAATGACAATGTATATTACATGGTTAATAGAATGAATGGTACGTGCAATGGCTGCGGGTATTTTCATCTGCTGTGTTGTACAATGAGCTTTTTTTTTTTTTTTTTTTTTCAAGTGTATCATCGAGATCACTCCCAATTCAATGCAGATTAAGTGTTTGCTTGAAGGATCTCTTTCTATGAGTAATATCACTTGATAAATGTGGAACTGAAGTAAGAATCTAAGTATTCACTTGTTGCTGTTACTGAATTGTGTATATATAGAGGTCATGCCTGGTATTTTGACTGTAGTGCTGATCACAGACCTTAGCGCAGAGTGTGCTGTTGAAGTGAAATACAACAGATCTAGGAAATCAAGCTCTGATTGTAAAGGTAAGACCTTGCATTTTTGATTGACTACATATTATACTCTTTGGTTGAAATGTATGCTCAAGAAAGAGAGTTAGAGCTGTGCAGCTAATACAAATATTTATGCATGTATAGAACTTAAATCTGTCTGTGTCCTTGTATGTTCATAAGTGTATACGTAAATACATAAATACATAAAGTTTGTCTTCAAAGACAGTTGTATAACATTTGTTGTTTAGCAACAGCCAAATACAGGATGATGGCAACTTTAAAATTCTCATTATGTATGCATGTGCCTTCACAGAGATGAAGAAGTGTTGTAGTAATTAGTGTTAAAAATTATCCATTAATTAGCAATGTTAATGCAAATATGCTTTGAATTTAAAGAATTCTAGATGAAATCTGGTATCCATGAAACAGAATGAAAAATCTATTTGAAAAAAAAAAAAAAAAAAAGCAAAGGTACATTTTGAACATATTGCAAACAAAATATGTTTATACGTATTAAGAAATATTAATTGACTTTCTGCCAAAACATCTCTTTATATCAGAGAAAACATTAGACTAATAGCACACAAAAGGAATATGTAATGAAAGATGAAATATAGTCTTGATTATCTGAGCATACAAGAATGCCTGAGCATTGTTGAAGAGAGAGTCCCTTCCAAATGATATCCTTGTCAGTTTCTTATCAGGGTGCATGAGGGAGTTTCTAGCTGGGCAGAATCCACATGAGACCAAATAAGCAGATGTTGCATTAAATTTACTTTTTTAAACTGTTTATTATTAATTATTATATTATTATATTTTGGTTATATATTTCCCCCCAGATTGGAGCAATTATGTGCAAACTATATTAGGTCCAGTGAGGAGAGGAAAAACTGAGACCTTATAATGGTCCTCTGATTGATTTTTGTTTTATATAGTAATGCAAACATGCAGGGAAAGGTGCTGGTCTATTTTACACCACAATGAAAAATATTTTACTATCTGCATGGACCTAAAAGAACTTACAGTAATGCTTCTGCTTCAATATCAATAATTAAAACTGTTTATGTTATATAACTACAATTATGTGATCACGATGCGAGTTGCATAAAACTAAGGTATAAATTCATGATTTAATCAAAATCCAGGACATTATAAATATATGCAGTAGGTGATACTAATAATTTCATTCAGTGACACCTGAGGTTATATCAGTTGCAGTTATACAGGTATGCTGAAACATCTTTAAGAAGTCATGACACATATAATCTCACACATAAAATCATTGTCCAGAAGAAATAAAAATAGTAGGAAAATAGTATGAAAAGATATTAAAACTAAATTAATCTATCATCTCTCTAACATATATCTAGCTAATGCATGCATTTAGAAATGTAGAAAACAATTACCATACATATACCTTTCTACCATTCTAGCATATAATAAATATACTGGTAGTTTACGGGAGTAAACATATTTATCCACTTGCATGCAGCAGATTAGAACCATAGTTTCTGTCATTCCTCATTACTTTCCCAATATAAAACTGTGTAAGCCCCTGTAAATGCACCATGCTTATAACAGCACACTTTTCAGTGTGATGCACACAAAACCCCTAGTTTCCACCAACCTATACAGGTATGGCAAGAGTAGGAGAAAGATAGTGCGGTGGTCAGGGAAAAGAAAAAAAACAAACAAAAAAAAACCAAACAAACAAAAAACCACTTCAGTACATATCAGACTAGGGAAAGAATTTATAATGAACTGAGTCAAATTATGATAGAAAATTATGTAATTTAAAGATGAATCCACAATGCTGAATGTTTCACTTCTGTCTATGAAATTTAGTTTGGACAGAGTTTTCACAGCAAGCTTGGCTCCAGCTGTACTGAACATGAAACTTTCTCAAAGCTAGAGATTGCAGGATCTGATAGTAAACATTGAATAAATAGCTACAAAATTAAAACAATGTAACTTTTAAAATGCAAAAATAATGCCGGGGTTGTTGTGTTCTCTGGGAGTTAGTGGCACACAGAGACTCGAATATGTGGTTACCTAACCAGAAATATTACAATTGCTTAAAGCCAACAGTTTTACAGTTTATCATTTAAGAAATACTGCTTCAAGCAGCTTAATAACTTTGGTACTAAAAACTGCTGCAAATCTTTTTGGTATTCAGACAGTGCATCATGTGTTATCAATGTTTATGCTTGTAAAGTAGTTGATTTACCTTATCAAGACTTATAGATACAGAAAGCAAACTACACAAATAAGACGAAATACTTGAAACAATGGTTTTTCTCTTGATATTGTGCTCAAATTCACCTCAGAACTAAAATTCAGTCTAAGAATTATATAAAAATGCATTGCATATGCTTAGGCAGTTTGCTAAAAAGTACTTAAAAACTAACACTGATATCTTGATAAAGAAATACTGAAAAACAGAAATGAATTTCTGCAAGCATAAAGTCATAAAGTTCATAATGTTCAGGCTACAGCATTCATGTTATCAATGCAATTGTTTATATTAGCTATGGAAGAATATTAGCTATGATCAGGGGCTTCTTATGTGCTGAGGACTATGAATAATATCAATCTGATTGTTAGTTTCCTCAGAAGCCACAGATACAGCATAAAACTTTGATGATGTTAATAAGATTTAATGTATTAATAGGAACACTGCAAAGGATTTCGACATTCAGGACAGTTTGCTGTATGCAGAAATATGCAACAGTTTGGGGGGAATGATCCTTCAGTAGTGAGTATTCCATTCTGCTTAGTATTGCCATTGGCAAGAAATTCAGAGATTAATTAGATCTGTACCTCTAAATGCATTTGATTTGTTAAACTGTTGCAAAAATAGTATGATATATTAGACAATGTAGCCCCATATAAATGTCAGAAGTATAACATTTTCTCATAAAACAAAAATTAGATCCACACTTTTATATAACGGAAAGACTTTTCAAGATTTAAATTTGAACAGATTACTTTCGGTATCTGGGTGAGAATAACAGGGAATATGTATATCCTCCTCAGAAAACTGAAATTTAAAACATCTAGAAAGAACTACAAGATACCAGCAGACATGGGAACTACCCACACCCTTAGGTAGGGAAGAAGTACTCAGCTACGAAGACTTAGGTTGCAACTTAAATACCTTACTCACTCACACAAGGAGTGCTCCTTTGCTTCCAAATGCTCCAAATGCTGCTTTGCTTCCATAAAGCAAACACTTCTTTCAAGAAGTAATGTGGCTGTTTTTTTTTTTATAAATTCTCTCCTGTTTTATATCTAATGCAATATAACATCACTATTATTACTGTTAAAGTAAATTTGGTTTTGTTTGTTTGTTTTTTCTTCTTATCTTTTGACCGAACAGCAACAAAGCTATAGACATTTCTAGGTGTAAATTCTCATTCAGTTTTGGATAAATATCCTTTCCTTTTTTAACACTCATCATCCCTTTTCACAAATAGTCCCTTTTTAATCCACTGCATGTCATTACATAGAGTCTCTGCTTCTGCAAATGCTCACCATAAGAGAAAATACTTTCTGCCATAAATATGCATGCTGAATTTTCTGTATTGGCTGTCCAGCTCCACACATAAACATATTTGACAAAATGCCTGTATGCAATACTTAAGGTAGTACCTTCTCTTAATTGTTAACATATTACTTAAACCTGAATTTGAGTAAATAAATTATATTTGTCTTGTTTCCTAAATTATATTAACATTATTCATTATTATAAAACTAGTAAAGAAAGTTTAGCGACCTAAGTATTATCTTTTTAGATTGAAGCAAGCACCTTTTCTTATTTTGTGGTCAGATCTGGGAGAAAATTATAAAGAACTCTGTGATCTTTTATTTGGAGATTTTTGTGACGTTATAACATTCTCTTATGTTTGGAACTTTACAACTTTTTTCCAAAACATATTTCCATGACTTATTCTAAGAAACATTCTTTTTGGTCTTTGTATAAACAGAAAAATGAAATGTTGTACAAAAATCACATAGTCCTAAGAATGTGTTTTCAGTGTCTCGTATTTAACTAACCCTACACTTCAGTGCATGACAAAATTAGGGACTGTATAACACACAAATGGAATGGATTTGCAATGTTTTATTAAAACTTCATTACTTTTAAGTCCAGTGTTGCAATTTCCACAGTGGTAGCATGGTCAAGCAACTATTCCTTTATCCTCATAAACAAACACAAAAATTAGTAGATTTGTTGTTGACTTGCTTTAAATGCATTACTTGTATAGCTGTAGCTACATTAAAAACAGACAAGACACTATAATGCAATCTAATAAAATGTTTGTATTATTTTCTTTTACATGCCGTCACAAAGAGAAGAAATGGGAAAACAAATCATAAGCCTAATATTGTCAGAACAACTCATGCAGTTTGTCTTTCAGAGCTTCTTTCATTGATTATCCAAAAACTGCTGCTTATGATTAGATATTTTTAATTGCATTAGATGAAATGAAAATGTAATTCTCCAAACACTAAACCTTTCTGAACTGTGAGTACTAAGCATATCGATAAATTTACTTAGATACTAAGTGACGTCTTAATAGTCCCGCTTGGCTTAATATGAACTTGCATGACTTTTCTAGATAGATGGCCCTGCTCTCATCCTACAATTATTCTTTCTCTTCACTGCAAATTACAGCACTTGAACCTCATGTAATTTCTCCTCAGAGAACAGATTTTCTGTATTTTTTCTAGGAATGATCTGAGTAGAAACAGATCCTGCTCTGTTTTTTATGCAGAAATATGGCAGCATTCTGTTCCACTGTTTGTAAAGTGTCCTTGGCAAGGCAGGACACTTCACAAACGAATGAAAAAATAGGTTTCTTAGAACTTGTAATGTTAGGAAGATCTTAGACAAGTATTGCACAGGTATTACACAAGGAGTAACAGTATCCTTTTTTTCCACATTTTCATTTGATTTCTGACAAGAAATAAGTTACATATATTTTGTTGACAAGTCCAAAAGAGATGATAGTGATGAAAGACTGAAAAAGGTAAGTGAGCCTTGTGAAAAATGGACCATGAAGCGTAAAGATGCATGGAGAGCTAAGTCTAGTTACATCAGTGTGTAGAATGAATCATAAGAGAACAAAATGGAACTCCAGTATGCAGCATCCTAGCTGCCAGCTTTACCACTTTTGTATTATGTTCAAAGAAGTGTTGAAAAACAAACCAGAGGCAAAAGTAGATTTATTAAAGGTTCACGTAAGAGAACATGAAAAATTTCGTTGTTAGAAAGAAAATTGAGAAACCCTGTACAGCCCCCGCTATGGCGATGTACAGTTTAGAGGAAAATGGAAGAAAAAATATTTTAAAAATGCATTTGTTAAAATGCAGTTTGTGACCCAGCTCTCAGCAACTGAAAAGTTTTACAGTGGTTTTGGAATATTTCTCTTCAAGAGACATGTCACAAAGTTACAGACTGTTATGTGCTGAAAGAGAAGGTGAATCATCTGCTTCTGCTCTCACTGTCGTCATTGAAAAGAGAATTTGGCTGTCCTTAATCTATAAAGGGAAAATATTCAGAGAATAAACAAAGAAACCAGAAATTCCTATTACAGTCTTTTCTAACAATTTTGTTTATGTTCTCTTATTTTATTTTAATACTTTTATATATGCAATTCTCTTTTATTCTAATGCGAGTCCACAGTAGCTCAGCCTTCATCTAATCAGACTTTACCTTTTTTAGTGTTCTAAGTTTTACCTTGTATGTAGTTGGATATTCTCTCCATTCTTCTCTGCTACTGCCCTTGTTTATCTCCTTTTTTTTTAACTTCTGGTTTGGTAAAATTTCTAATGCTGGCATACGCTGAACTAATACAAAAGTCAAGGTGAAATTTCTAGGAAACAGCATTTTGCTTAGTTTTGCACAGAAATTGTAAATCTTTCCTGGTAATGATGGGAAAGGAGTGGCTTCAAGCAAATCTTATCCTGAGCAAAAACAACTGTGAATTTATGTTGGTTGTGAAAGACTAGATTCTCTCTCCCACAGCCTGCAGAACTTCTGTGTCAGTGGAGTTTGGCAAGATAACTAAACAAGAAAAGATAGCAGTACTTTAATTTTTTAAAACCCGATTTTTAAATTAAGCTATATGCAGCTTGTTTCGCAGGGAACATACATACATACATACATACATACATACATAGTAACTCTAATTTTGGTCACAGTCTCCTGCCTTTGACTCATTTTTACCTCTCTGCTTTCTCCAGAATCTTCTGATTGTCCAGGTAAATTTTGGTTTATTACAATCATTATCACAACGCCAGGACACAACTTAGGGTTATCATCCATGTAATGCATAATTCTTAGAACTTTTCTAGTGCTTTGTATAAGCACAATTATTGTGCATAAAGCTTAACATTCACACTATCTTCCAAAGCAATAAGTCAGAGTACATGTATTTGACAAGCCTCAGCAGGATGTTGAAAAATGCACTGAAATGTTATAAACATGTACTGTTTTTTCTTAGTTGTAAGAAATCTTGATGTTCTCAGCTTTCATCTGCTTCCCTACCCAAAGTAACAGAATGAAGAAGTTTTTCAAATACTCTGTTAATTAATAAAAGGAGCAGTCAAACCACAATAGACTTAATTTCATTTTAAAACTTTAAAAAGTTATTAAACTCCTCAGAGATTTGCTTGAATTTGTATTTTTTCTTGGGACATTTTGGCAGCAGCATGCATAACGTTACACAAAAATGGTGATAAAAAGAGGTTTATCTACATTCTTAATTATGCAGATTATCAGTGTCCTGGATCTGCTGATGATCCAAGCAAGCTTTGGGGCATTAGCCTAAAATTCCATGATATTAAACAGAATGAAATGCACATTGTGAGATTAAAAGGTACTTTTCACTGTTTAATTTGTTTATGGAAAGAAAAGGAGAAATTGAAACAAGCAAACAAACAAAAAAGAACCATGAAGAGAGAAATGTTTTTTACCCCAGTTTTCTTAGAAATTATTTAGCAATTTAAATATATTTACAGCTGTATTATTATTACTATTACTATTTTAAACTCATCATGTCACAATTGCAGTAAAATAGCTACATACTGAAACATTTCACTGGACTGCACAGTTCTTGGGTCAAATGTTGTCACTTTGTACATAAAGTTGTGGGTTTTTTTGTTTGTTTGTTTGTTTGTTTTCCTCAGGTTATCTTCTTAAAAGGGACACGAAACATAATTATTGAATCAATCTGAAAAAGCGTGCTTTGTTTCTTCAATACTCTTCATATATGTACAAATTCACATGTACACATCCACAAAGCATACTTCTATTTTTAGGTTAAAAGTGAATAATGCCTCTACATATAAAATACAGAGATGTGATCTTCACTGTAAGCTCAACTCCTTACAAAATTTTCTCTAACTGGGCTTACTTCTGCAAATCATCTGGTTAACATGCTTCTTTGTTAACAGGAAATTAGTTCCTAGAGTCTATGCTATTTATATGACTTCTTGTACTGGGATGCTATCATCATCTTCATTTCTAAGTTGAAGGGATCTTACAGAAATGACTAATATACTTTAAATTTGTCTCACACATAACATGCGATTAGTTAGAATAGAATAGTTCAGTTGGAAGGGACCTTCAAAGAACATATAGTCCTGCCTGACTAGACCTCCCTGACCACTTCAGAGCTAACCAAAAGTTAAAGCAAATTAATTGAAGGCATTATCCAAATGCCTCTTGAGCACGAACAAGCACGGGGCATCAACTGCATGTTCCAGTATCTGACCACCCTCACAGCAAATAATTGTTTCCTAACATCCAGTCTGAACCTCCCCAGGTGCAGCTTTGTTCCTTACTGTGTATATTGTCATCAGTTACCAGGGAGCAGAGACCAGCACCTCCCTTTCCACTTCCCCTCCTCAGGAAGCTGCACAGAGGAATGAATTTGCCTCTCAGCCTTCTTTTCTCCAGACTGAACAACCCTAGGTGTCCTCAACCTCTCCTCACAGGTGATGCCTTCCAGCCCTTTACCCATCTTTGTTGCCCTCCCCTGAATGTTTTCAATACCTTAACATACTGTTTAATTAAATACTTAATATTTAATTAAATACTGCACAACATTTTTCAAGATCTAATACCATTCCTTGGAACAGCAATGTGAAAGCTCTCAACAGTACTCAGAGGGAGCTAGATTAATCACATCATCTTTCTAAAAATCATAGTCAAGTGTTTTAGCTGTTAATTCTAACTTACCAGTGATGCTAATGAGTAGCATATGTACACTGGTGCAGTACTTCTAACAGCAAACACATGAGAATTGGATTATAACCATGACAAAGTATAGAAAAATGGGAATTACAAATGACAACCTAATGTGGTCAACTCACTGCATCTAAACTTGAAATTAAGATATAAACTACAGTACAGGGGACAATGTCAATCTTACTAATTACCTTAAAGGGCGAGTAGACAGTACCAACAGGAAAACAGAGATACTTTATTTTATAATGGGATTCTGAGTTTTAGTCCCCCCAAGGACATGCACAGACTAACAATCTGGTTAAAGTCCACTTTTCATTAGAAACACCACCCTCTGACAGCATCCACAGAAACTTCCCTGAACTCTGTAAACACAGGGAGGTCTTGCTTCATGCTAGATGTTTGTTTGTTTAAGTTAAACTAAACAGTTGCGAAATAGAGAGAAGTTGGAAATTCATCAAAATCCTCCATTGATGTTCTTCAATGTCACAATTAATTTGGAAATGTATGATGAATTACTGTGCCAAGTTAACTTTTATTTCTAATAACTCATATTCCTACTGCAAGTATGGTAATTTGCTGGCATTCTTCATTCCAATTCAAATGTTATAAAGGTGAGTTCAGACCCGTGATTTCTTACTGACATGGATGGTTTCAAGCTAAATCTGAAGGACTTTTCTGGTAATAATCATGGTAAAAGCATTTTGAGGCAGGAGGAGTTTAACACAAATGGACTGTTATTGATTTTGTATTAGTTTAAAATTAGTTTTGTTGCAACTTCAGTAGACATTACTCTGATTTGCTCTACTAACAGCAATTTTCAAGTCACAGCCTAGTTGTTTACTACATTATGTATGGAAAATGTGCACTGGTTCTTGAATGAGAAGGATTTTCTCATTTCCACTATGCAGATCCCGGAGCCCAGTACATCTCACAAAACCAGATACAAAAAATAAATCTTTGAGAAACACTAAGTTATAGTCTTGCTGGTTATTAATATCAAACAGTAACATTAGAAAGAATAAAAAGTGATACATATTAAATATGCCCATGCCATTTTCTTATTTTCAGCTGTACAACAGCATTTTTCTAGATGCTCTTCAAAACTTTAAAAGAAGAAAGGTTATTTCCATATGGAATGCTTTCATAAATGAAGAACACAATCACTACATACAGGTTATAAAGCACATAGCAATTATGTAAAACCAATTGAGGCTGTCTAAATCTTCGCTTTGAAACAAAGGTTCATGGAGGAAATGCTGAAAACTACTTGGCAACATTTGTTGCTAACAACGCAGGTTAATAAATAGCATTGGGCCTGATTCTGATCTAACTGACTAGTTTTGCACTTGCATGAACTTCATTGATTTGCATTAAATTATTTGTAATGTTCACTGATAAGTGATTTTATCTGTGACCTGTGGCATAAAATCTGCTTCTTCATTCATAAACAATTATTTGAGGAAAGTTTAAACTATTTCATTACTTATTACCTACTCTCATTTGACCTGTATATTGAAAAAAAAAAAAAAGAAAGAAAAAAAAAAGTTTAATTTTTAACAGGAAAGACATAGGAGTTTGTCATTCTTATATACGCAAAATGACCTCTATTTAATGTTTTGTTTGTTTGTTTGTTTTCCAGAATAATTAGGAACAAATATAACAGTATCAAAGAAAAATATTCTAAATATTAAAAATCATTCATTGCTTTCCAAGACTGCCATGAAATATTTGAAGTTATTTACTAAAACTCTATTCACATTTATTCACTGATAAGATGTTGATGTGGAAATACTGTTCATATAATAGTTCTCATTTGTTACAGCCAGATACTATGTTCTTTCCTTAGTTTTCTTGAAATGAGACAAAAGAGTTATAAATCTTCATAAAGTTTCAGACTAGTTAAAAAAAAAAAAAAAAAAGGCCATTAATAATGTTTTATTTAAATAATATCCTGTTGACATGAAAAATAGATTAGCCTGAGTGAAAAACACATACTTTTTGGAGTTGCTAATTTATGAATGGACAGTTTCTATGACCTTCTTTTTGCACATATTTAGTGACATAAATGAATAATAAGAAATAATTAGAATAGTTGGAAAAAAAAAAAAAGCTATTTTTATACATATATAATTGATTATGTTCTATACATATATAATTGATTATGTTCTATATTTTAGGGAAAACATGTGCAGTCACACACCTTTAAGATTCACAATTATATTTTGGATTAATATGGTTTACATCAGATTTGTGAAAAAATGAGTTCTCCAGAACTGCATGTATATTTTTGATGTACCAAATTATAACTGGTTGGTTTTATTTGTTACCTTCTTCATGGAAACTATCATCTCTTTTACTTTTTTTCTTATTTTTCTGATGTTAGTATAAAGAAGGGAGAAAAAACAATTACAAGTCTTTTCAACTTAAAGAAGCTAACTATGTTAGAAGCTAATAAATATTCTTGCAACTTTTAGGAAGTACAGTAATACTAAAATAGCTGGTACTTAGCCTAATCTGCTTTACAGAGAAAATTGCTTCCTGTGCCTGAAATAGGTTCTGTAACTAACCTTTCCAGAAATAGCGTTTATAATTTATGAAACACTCTTCTTTTCCATCTTGCCACGAAATCTCTATTTGCTTTAATATTTTACTTTATTTTTTCTTTGATGTTGTTTTTTTATGATTGTATTGAAGTCATTGTTTTTAATCTCCAAATTGCCTTTCATATAAAATAGACCATCTGCCCCCGGAATCAATACGCAGTAAGAAACATGTTACAGAAAGTAGAGACCGTGCAGAGATGTCCAGAGAAGAGAGATGAGCATTCTGAAAATGTGTTTAGACTGATGTACATGCTTCTAATAAAACATTTTGCTCTAGTTAAACGCAGCTAGATTTTAAATAAATATTCCTGGGCTCCCAGTCAATCTTTTAAAGGGCAAAGACTCTTCGGCAGAGAGGATGTGTTTATCTTCTCCTGAGGGCCTGCTATTCACAGAAGGATATTGTTAAGCTTTGTTTGCAGTCCACAAGTAATATAATTGTTCATAAATGATAGACATGAAGACATCTCCCTATAGTGAAAATAAAATATATATGTATTATATATATAACCTATTTCACCTGGCTCTAGGACACTCCAGGTAACTCCAATAAAGTCTTTATATCAGAGGTAGATGACTAGACTTCCTTTACTGTCAACAACAATAACTATTTACCTCTGGGATGTTATTTAGTTGACCTACTTTAGATACCTCTTCTGGAGTGTGAGGATTTTTGCTCTAAGTGTTCCTATTTCTCACCACTGATTATGAAGAGTTGCTATACAATTAGCAGAGTAGATAACTGTATGGGAGTGACATAAATTTATTGAAGAATGCACCATGTCATTGGCTAATCAAGACAAAACATGTCATCTCCGCCCAGTAAAATCTGAGGGAGTGGAATTATGACTGTTTTTCTAAAAGTGGCTTTTTACTGGTTTTCACCAGCAAATTTGATTTGCAATGCCACTATTCCACAGATAACTGTGGAATAACTGTGTTTGGGGTTTACAGAGTATTATACTGATGCTCATGTTTTGAATAGGTTGTGTTTTTTTTAACTCCAAGCCCCAACTTTCCTTTCTAGGTACTCTGCTCTCTCTTGTTCCCTTGTCATACTTTGTTGTCTGCTGTGAAAGTACTTAAGCTGAAAAGGTGGAATTTTCATGAAATTTGTTGCACAGGCCTTTCTGCATGCAATTGAGCAGACAGTACCTGATTTGTGCATGAAATTAAAGAAATGATATTGCTCCACTAATAGGTGGGGCTCTATTTGAACGAAAAATAAGAAGAAAAAAAAAAAAGAGAGAGAGAGAGACAAAAATAAGGACAAAGAAAAAAAAAATTGTTGTGGCTGCAAATTTTTGTGGGAGAGTAGAGGACACACTTAACTTTGTCCCTCCTTTCAGAAAGTGTCTTGGACCAAAAATGTCATTATGGATTCAGCAGAAAATTAACCTCCTGATGGCATCCCTTTGAGCAGACCATGCGCAGATGTCGAGAAGTTATTCAATATCTCTTGATATCAAGATAACAAAATGGGTAGCACTAGTTTTTCTACTTCTTGCTCTGACTCTGCCCTTGTTGTACTGAACCAAAGCAAGTTAAACCTGGCCATTACTGGAGCAAAGGTGTTTGCATGAATCAGCCAAACAGTACCTAGTATTAAAATGTGTGTTCAGACTTGTTTGTGGAAGCATTATGGAGAAATATCTTCCAGGACATTTCTTCTTACAGTGTTACTGTCCATGTAGCAAAAGGAAAAGATTTTTCACTGGGCTTAAATTTCAAATAACTAAATGCTTATGCATCTTTCAGCTGCCTCACCCTATGAGTTTATACCTCACAGAAATTTTATAATGACTAAAGAATTTCTAATTGTATTCAGAGATACTTCTATTTAAATAAAATGAATGATTGGATTTTCAGAAATGCCAGGTACTCAGATACTGTTAAAGTCAAAAGAATTTTGTCAGTAGCCTCGGGGGGGGAAAAAAAAATCATTTTGGCTTGAAAGTTTATATTTCACAGTTAAAGTTTCCAGATCTAGTACCTGCCACTGACATTCAGACTCCCAGTTCAGAGATAAAAGATGGCACACAATTCAGGACAGTTCACTCCAGTGTGTCTGTCTTTCTGAATAATAACCTCTATTTCTTCTGTACCACTTTAATAGGATGACATAAGAAAGATTAACAAAGTGAATTTCAGAGTGAAGGTCCGGTTATTTTATGAAACTCGATTTCCCCCTTCTTTAACCTGTTTTGGTACTCTTGAAACTCACTTTCCAGTCCAAAGTTAACAGCTGTTTCTGTCAGTATCAGAAGTATATCCATGTGAACCACTTCAATCCCTGTATTATCTGAGTTTGGAAGAAGTGGTTCATCTATCCAGAATTTTCTATAACAGTCATATTGTCTAAATAAAGATTTTTCAAGTGATTTTTTATGATAAGGTCATGCTTAAACATTAAAGACTACATTCAACACAAATGATACAATACCACTACCAAACTGTGAGGTACAGCAGATGATTGTGTTCACTTCCTATTCCAGAGCATTTTTGACAACAGTGCCCTAAATCACTATGAAAGATTATTAATTTTAAGTGTTTTGAGCTACAGTAACTATTTTTTTTGAAGTTACTTAAACCATTATCTCACTTTTTAAAAGGCATAATTGTTACGAAGTTCAAGAAGTAATTTTGATAGATTATCAGATGCCAAATATAGGCAATTTGGAACATTGCCAGAACTATAAATGACAAAAACTGAAAGTAAAAACTTTGTTACTTTGTTTAAAATACTTGCACTGTCCTTCATTAGAGGTAGCGCAAGCTAAACACATTCTGTGTTATCTGATCTACTTAGCTTTGAGCTTGTCTGGTAAAAGGCACTAGTTAGATTTCTTTAATGATCAAATACATGTGTTTTGAAGGGCAAACTCTCTTTTCTGTAGAAACTTATGGACAAGAATTTCTTACTGCTGTGATTGTAATCTCAGTAGTACACAAAATGTAAGTCACCTGTCCCCTATTGCTAAAGAATGGAGACACACAGACTGTGGGAATTGGGAAGATAGTTTGGCAGTGATTCAAAGTAATAATAGTAATAATAATAAAGACTGTTTTGAAAAGAGACAAGTTTCTGTCTAGTCCTGTAACAGTTTCTAAATGATCTGAAGAGCTGACCTCTGTGAGGGTGGAGGGTAAGGGGAGAGACAAATCAAATGAACAAACAAACAAATAAATCAATAAAACAGTTTCTGGCCTTTAAAAAAGTCAAAGCAATTTCTGGATAAGAGATGAGTATTCTCAGAATAATCTTCTACAGTATAATTAAAAGGAAAATATTTCTTTATTAAATGCATAAATCAACATAAATATACCAAATAGAATCATAAACTTTGTCTTTGGTTCTTGTGAAGCCATTTCCTTAGAAATAGTCACCTAGTGACATTAGAGCTGTATGACAGTTCTGGAGACACTGATATGAATTGGCAAAGACACTTCTGGACTGACTTTTCGGTGCTGTTTGGATACGACAGAGCATTTTAGAAGATGCTTGTATCATGTTTAGGAAAGTAAAAATAGTCACAGGTTACCTCCAGCTGTTTCTTTGGCACACGGATTTCACTATTTGGATTGCCAACTAGCCCAACTAAAAACTCTGGTTTAGTCTGTATGCTGCTGTCTATTAAGTAGTATCTAATGAATATGCTGGTTCAATGAATCTCAAGACTATAGGACAAATAGTTTGCCCACCTCGGTTGCAACAAACCCAATCGAACTGCTAACGGTGTTGGTGATATCTTACTGTATGACTTCTGAGGAGAGAGGTAACTTGTACTGTGGAATGCTATGTTTGGTTAGTTATTAATTTTTTTAAACATTATGAAGAAATACAAGAACAAATGATTTACAGCTTCTCCCAGCTAACTGGTGTACAATTTTCATTTAACTTACTGATGTAATAAATTAAGACAGTCCTAAATCCATGCAGCCCTCAATCTTGTGTTTTATTACCAACCATTATTGCTGCTATCATGCAGCAAGGTGTCGCATAGGTTAATTACAATTTACATGATGAACCACTGACTTTTCTTTGTTCCTCTTTGATCTTGTATTGAATAGGGGAACTCAGTAGGTTTAAACCTAGGGAAAAGTTTTGTATTAAAACGTAGAACTCACTATCACATAGTCACTTAGTACATCATGTATTTCTCCAGGATATAGAGTGTCAAAGGCTGTTCTTTCCTCAGAAGTGAAATAAGTAAACAGTAAAGACAATGAGCAAAAGAAACAAAAAGAAAAACAAAAGAGAAAAGAAAAGCAAAAAGCTAGACAGAATCTGATGTTTACCATGTTAGATGGAAAATATTATGTAAATTTCCAGGTACAATATTTAAGTGTTGCTTTATCCATTATTTGAAAGAATAGTGAAGTCCACTAAATATATAGTGCTTGAAGTGCACATCATTATTTAGGTGAAATGAGTAAAAAAATGATGCAGTATGGGAAAAAAAAATACGGAATGAAAAGAACGAGAAACTGCAAAAACCAGGAACACAGGATGTGAGGAAAAGGAAATCATTTCTCTACTAGCTTAGGAGAATCTTAGGCTGAAAGTGAATATGAAATTTATGAGAAGAAGGAAACCATTGAGGTGACCATGAACAGCTTCTCTAAGCAATAGTTGGAATTTCCTGGAAAAGGGGAGGGAGTAAGGCATTCAGAGATACAAGAACACAAAGTAGATAAAGGAATTATTGACATTAATGTTAAAGCTTGGAGCAAGTCTCGCTCAACAAATAAGACCAGATGACAGGGCAAGCAAAGAGCTCAAGATAGCAAGTAATCTTTTTAGGAGATGACATCTTTTTAACAATGCGTAAGGTTTTCAGAGAAAAGAAAGGGCTCTCAGGAAGAGTGGTAGTGAAGGTGATTCACGCAATCCAAGAGTAAAAGAGGGAAACAGAAAGGAAAAGAAAAAAAAAAAAGAAAAAAGAAAAAAAAAAGAGAGGATAAAGTAGATGAATGAATGTTTTAGAAGAATATAACAATTATTAACAACATGTTAGGAGATGTCAAAACTTTGCACCCAGGGAAGTATCTCTGAAGCTTATTTAAGCAGATTTCAGGCTGTAGTTATAGGCATTTAAAGAGAAAAGCCTCGCTGTGTTTCAAAGAAGTTATTATAATTGACTTGTAACTTGAACATTTATAAGTAAATAAATAAATCAGGAATATAATGGTATCAAAATATCAACATTTATTTAGAACACTCTCACTTGGGAGAAAGCTTGTTTTTCGATCGAAACCAGGCAATTCCACCGGTCTTTCTGTTACCACTCCAGTTAAATTCTGTTTAAGGTATGCAAATCAAAGCAATTAGCAGATGAATTAAGTTGTTAGTGGAGCAATAAGTGACAGGAAGATTATTAGAGCAGACTTTAAATTTAAATGGGAGAGAGAGAGAGGAAAAGGAAGGGAGGGAGGGAGAGAGAGAGAGAGAGAAAGAAAGAAAGAAAGAAAGAAAGAAAGAAGGAAAGAGAAGGAAAGAAAGAGAGAAGGAAAGAAAGAAAACTCATATTCCAAATACAGGTAGAATCAAACTATGGAAATACTTAGAATCATTAATGAACAAACCCTATTTAGGCATTATCTTTTTTTTTTTTTTTTTGGTGAGATTCTCTAAGCCTCATAGATCTCATAAGAAAGACATTCTCTAAGGCAAGCAAACATCGTAATCCAAAGTGTTAGGGTCAGAAAGTGTTGTTCACAGCATTTTTAAATATATCATTCTTGATGTATTGAGCCAGCCAGCTTGACATCTTGAGACAGCCAACTGAGGAAAAAAAGCTGAAGGATACATCCAAAAGAAAATAACAGCTGTTAACCTTAGATATTATGGCATTATAGCAATGAGAACTGGACTCCTTTGTTCACGTAACAGAGTGGGTGATTGAAACTTGTTCAGGTACCCACAGCTCTTTGCATGTCACTGCAGGAAGACTCTTCTGAAAATTATCTTTTAACCACAAGTTACTTGGAATTTTCTAAGGGTTAGAAACCCTTGCTCCAATCATATGTCCAAACACAATAATAATCAATGAGAATTATAGTATGCTCTTTAATTCAGAAAGTATGTTACATATAACTAATGCATCGTAAGATTAATTTCATGATGTCCTGTATCATCCATCAGTTAAAAGCAACAAAGCTGCCATTACCAGATGGTTTAGATGATGCCTGATACATGAATTAACTGAGCTCAGTGAGTTTTTCAAGCATCTGCGCAGTCTCAATGAAAGCAATAACATCATTTCTCTTTATTTCTATGGCTCAAATTTATTGTGCATATATCAGAAACCTACTATATAAAAACAAGTGTTAATGCAATCCCATCTTGTTCTGTGATGTCATTCTTCAGAAAAAGTAGGACTTCATGAAGAAAGGAGTTTCTTGTGACATATACCAGTACGAGAGATATGCTTCTTTTTGAATAATCAGAACTGTATATATACATGCTGGTGATTTCTATTCTTGGTAGGAAAGCTCTGCCTTTTAAACAATTCCTTTTGAAAGGCACAAACTCAGATTTTTCAAAGGACACTACTGTAAAGAGTTTGTCCTTAAAATCTGTGCTGCTACCTGGAAAAATAAGAACAATCTCTTGCTTGGTTTTACCCAGAGAGGCTGGGTTTTGTTTGTTTGTTTGTTCGTTTGCTTGTTTGTTCGTTTGTTTTCCTAGATTAAACTGTTTTGTCTTACCTTCACATTTCTTGAAAAACATATGAAGGATTGTGTATTAGCATAGTCATCTGTTATCTCTGTGATCTACAAAACAAGTATTAATTATAAGAATTATAATTTACTCTGAACATAGTAAAGCACAAATTATGTTGGCTTGTTTTCTACGGAATACTTTCCAGCTCTGGGTGTTATTCTTGCTAGCTCTCTAGTGAGAAGTGCTTAGTTCAAGTGTGTCACAAAAAAAAGACACAAGTGTGTCTTTACCATCAGAGCTGCCATCAAGTAAGTGAAGAACTTCACTTAAAATCTAAGGGCCTGCCTTCTGAGAGAAAGTAATCTTACAGGTAAGAAGAGGAGGCCTTAAACTATGTTCTCCAGTATGAAAAACACAGAGTCTGACTAAACGCATTTTGTCAGCAGAGTTTGCTACTTCGAGATCTCAGCTCAGTGAAAAGGCTGTTACTTCTGGTCTTAAAAATAAGTCGTGTCATTTTCTCTTTGCAGGGAATTCTTTCATCCAATCATATTCCTGTATGCAAATATACCATAGCTGGTACAGATAAAAAGCACAAATAAAGCTAAGGGCTCAGTCAGGACAAAAATCACTGTGCTTCCCTGATACCTCATTTCACCTGTGTTTCAGGAACGTCCTCAAACTCCTCATTTGACAATATGAAGAAGCAAGGCTCAGACAGCAATCCCGTTCCAGTTTTGCCAGTGCTGCCAGAACCACTCAAAGATCTAAAAATTAAGTACACCAAGGTTAGTAGTGTTTGTGTTTGTTAACTTCTCTTATGCATTCACCTCAGACTGTAAGATGTGTACATTTCATCTTATATGAAAGCAACATTACATCAGTAATTAAAACGTTTATTCTGATCTTTTTATGATATTATATATGTTAGTAATTAATGTTTAGTGATCCTTTTACCATAAGTATTTCAGGAAGTGTGCAAGTGTGAGAGAATCATTTCACATTTCATTAGGAACTAGTGTTGTTTTGTCTCTTGAAACAAAAGTTTCTGTAGAAAGTTTCTTAGAAAGTATAAATGGAACAAAGAAGGAAAGGTTTCTGTTACTACAATATTTTTCAGAACAGTGAGAACAAATTGAAATGCTAGGGTTTCACATTGTATTATAAGCAGATTTAAATAATTATGACAAATATACTTATGTGGAAAAGGATGTGTGAAAATGAAACTAAGTTCATTCTAGTCACTTATTTATCTTTGAGATTTTTCAGCCTAATCAGGTAATAAAACAAAGTCTACCATTGCTAATTACTTAATTCTATTAGAAGCATTTTTTTAGTAATAAATTATTTCCATATGCAGCTAGAAACAAACAGATAAAGAGGGTCTGAGTCCAGTGTTATGTTCTCAGCTTGAAAGGCCCTTTTCTTCTGTAATATCATAGCACACAGAAATCTTCAAGTATTTTGAACACATCATTGGCAGAAGAATACTGAAACTCTGCCCTTGAAACTTTCAGATAGAACATTTGATCAGAAAGGACCTGTTCTCTTTGGAGACATTTATGGATCTTTCTTATTCTCATTGCCATTGCAATAGAAATAATTTTTACATTCCCAGAATTTATTTTATTTTCTAAAAGAAGAGTTCATCAATTATCTAGATTAGTTCTTTTAAACTCTATTCTATCCTGTTTTTTCATGGGAAAAACTTACCCAGATTTCAATGCATATCTTTCTTGAATAAATCATGCAGGACCTTACTTTGTAAATATTTAACAGGCTAGGAAAGCTATGTAGCTCTACCATGTGATATCTCTTCCTGTCTCAGAAAAAAAAAAAAAAAAAAGAAAAAAAAAAGCTTAATTCAGGGATGATACATTTGTACACAGGGGACTTTGGTGTTCTAGAAACAACAAACTACAGTGATTTTTTTTGTTTTGTTTTGTTTGTTTTTGTTTTTTCCCTCTTCTTTCCCCAATGGAAAACAAAAACAACTAATATGAGAAAATTGCCTACTCAGAAATCCTGTGTAAGTGAATATGCAAGACATAAATGACAGAAATTCCTATAAAAATTTTTATCTTTCTATTCATCGGCAAAACCCATTCTAGTAACGCGAAAAGGAATCACAAAACAGTCAGCATGCTTGAAGTTTCTGTAATACCCAGTTAAGGAGAGTGACACATAGTAAATTCATGTGTTTTTTGCCTGGACAAGAGATACCATTTCCTGAAAAACAACATATAATATGTATCTCTGGAGAAATACAATGCATTTCTTTGCAAAACTATGTACCTACATTTGATTAGATCAAACATTTTGCAGTGCATTCCTCCTCTCTTCAAATAACACACAGGATTATCTGAAAGCCACAACAGTGAACTGAGGGACAGAGAACTGGGATAATAGAAATGTTATCCCAAATCCATCAGTCCTCCCTCCCACAATTTAATATAACCTTTCCACTTTTGTCTTCTCACCTGTCCTGTTTCTCTCCTGTGCCATGCAAGTCAGCGCATGGAATGTGGGATTGCTGTGACTATTTACACTGGAGGAACCAGGAAAGTATTAATCACTACGGATGTATAAATCCTTCTGCCTGAAGCACCTTGGACATCGACAGGTTCCTCTTACCTGAAAACTCTCCTTTCTCTTTGTATACAATGGTACAGTTACCACCACTATCTGTCTGGAGGAAAGTCTAGAGGAGATATCCCAAGGACTTTCCTTTAAACTAAATGCACTTTCCTGTTTGTATTCTATGTGAGGGATAGAAATTAGATAGAATTGTTTGGGTCTCATACAAAAATCGTTTAACTACATGACAGTAGTCAAACACTGGAACAGGAAGAAGTGTCCCATGCCTGTCAGTGTTCAAGAGGCACACGGGCAATGCCCCCAATAATACATTTTGGTTAGGCCTGAAGTAACTTTTGGTAAGGCCTAAAGTAGTCAGGCAGTTGGATTAGATGATGTTTGTAGGTTCCTTCCAACTGAACTATCCTATCCTATCCTATCCTAGTCTAGTCTAGTCTAGTCTACGGATCTGTAAGTTGGTATAGATACATTACCAATTGTGCCTTTCTCATGTACCATAAAACAAAGCACTCTTTTGGAAATTTGAATTCCAAGAGTTTAATCAGATTAATTTTCAATGATTACATTGGTTTGGTTGTTGAACCACAAGTGTGAACAAAATGTGATCTTGAATTGCTTTCATATCTGAATCTCCTTTAAAGATACTCCAACAAACAGAACGAGTGTTGGTACCTGGCTACAAATGTACTAGTAAATATTTTACTTAGTCAGCACTGAGGAATTAGACAATGATTGTGTAACAAATGATTTGTCATGATACTTTCAAATATACTAAGCCTTATGATGTTCCTTTAAACAGAGAAACTCAGATTAGTTAATTATTAGGTTGTTAAATCACATGAGGGAGAGAAAATGACAACGCATTATCTCACTAGGCTCTGTGTGGAATACCAGAAAACATAGAAGGGTAAACCACCCTGAGTGAAGAAAAACTTTAGCTAAGTATCATGTACCTTGTAATCACTACTTTCACAAACAAAGATGAGGGATAAAAATATAAAAATATATATAATTAAGATACCTGGGGAAAGGTCATCGGCTATAAAGCTACTATAGAAACCTACTCTTTTTAAGCTCAGCTGACTTTGTAAATAAAAAGCCACTAACTGATGCATCCCAAAGTTCAAATAGATAATGAACAGAATGGGTATGTTCTCTGATTATTAGTTCATTATGTAAATTTTCTTCATAAATACAATTCTGAATGGGAAAAAAAAATCTTATATGAAATATATAAGCCCCTTATCAGTTTCATGTGTAGAAAAACACCAGGGGAGAGGTCAACTTAGGAAGATTTCATAGGTATTGCATATTGATGTACTTGCTTCAAGTTTACAGTTTCTGTCTCCAGTAGTTCCTTAAATAATTTCATGTATTTTAACAGTACAGCTTAAAGAATACAGTGAGACTCCATGAGATACTTTGGGACAAGTAAATCAGAGAATATAGCACTTGAAATGAATATGCTCTTGGGTCACAGATCTCTTTCAGTCTTGGATATGACTGTAAACTTACAGATAGCATCAAATTCAAGAATATCTGAATGATCCTTATATTCTATGAGAGCAGGTGTGAGCAGGGGGCAACAATTTTTCAGCAGTGTGCTTCACCTCACCTGAGTGATATTGAATTCCAGCCCCCAGTATGCAAGAGTTCAGTCAAAGCTTTTCACTATTCCTGGTTTCCCAGAAATGCTAGCAATGTCATCTCGTGGTTTACTATCTGCCCTAGAGAGCTTGTGAACAGTCACCTCAACAGCTGTCAAAATTAGGTGATTGCTTTTAGCTCTGTAAAACAAGCAGCTGGACTCACTTGAGCACTGTCAAGAAAAGCACTATCGCAGACTATCTGGGAGCACATTTGTGGTGGGAAAAGGTTATTTTTTCTCCTGTAGCTACATAAAGTTGAAAGAGTTTCTTGTATCTAAAGATAGCTAGAAAGACAGCTTAAACATTTCACTCCACATTTATAAAGCTACCCTTAGGTCAGTTTTGGATTGTCCATATTTTAGACAGCTCTGTTACTTTTCCTGATAATATCTCAGTAGTATGGATTATAGTTTATAATAGTAATAGTGAATTACATAAAAATTCTTCCCTGGGTAAGAATAAGTTTACAGACAGATCCTGACTATTTCAGCAGAGCTATGGTGTGGTCCATCTGAGACAAAGCTGCTCTGAATCAAGTTCAATCTTTCTGCAGCACAGACACTAATATAGCACCATCTGTCTAACAGATACTTTATAAAATGAACTCACAATCCTTTCAAAATATTCAAGGACTGAAGAAAAATAAATGAACAAACAAAAAAGCACTGGGTTGACCAAAAAAAAAAAAAAGTCAAAGAACATGTCTTGTCTCCTTGTTTTCTGCTGAGATCACTAGGGTGGTCACATCAACTGTCTAAACAAATAAATACCACAGTCTTGCAGGTAACTTCTACCACAACTAGTAGACTGGTATCTGATTTTCTGAATTGAAAACAATCCTTTCAGAGAATCAAGATTTATTTCACCCTGATACTAGGAAATAAGGTCAATCAAAGGGTCTTTACAACAGCTTGTTACCTGGACTTTATTTTAAATACAGAGCTTTAATAGAGTAATACCTCCTCATCTACAAAAAATGTTTATTTCAGGTCTGGTGCAAACTGTGATAGTCAATAGTTCTTCAAATTATTGAAATAAAAACTGTCTTCCATCAAAAAAAAAAAAAAAATCCAGTGAAACAACAGTTAAAAAATGACTGCAACAACACTTCTAAGACATCAATCCTTGCAAAGTAAATTTGCAGCCCTAAACTTCATTGACCATGTTCAGTCATCAGAGACAATCCTCAATGCACAGCACGTACAACAGAAAAGTAGGTCTTTTGCATTCACATCCGACAAATGAGAAAAAAAGAATCTAAGCTGCCAAAGGAGTTCTGCCTGACAGACAAAACTGCGTAACACATTTCAAAATGATCCCAAATGTGGTTTTTTTTCAGGAAGACGAGGGACTTGCAGAGACTGCTGTTGGATGGTACATCAGTGTTCCCTGGATTTAGAGAGTCTTATCCTGTTTGTTTGTTCATTTTCAGCATAACTCCACAAACTTAAATGAGTATGTCTGCATGTCTGCATGCACATTTGAATGCAGCTGCTTGCAACGTATACACGCATATATGTGTCTCTTACATGGAGGGTTTTGACTTTTTTCCTTCTCTATTCTGTCTGTCATACCTGCATAAGACTGCTGTCTTGCTCAAAAAAAGACATCTGGATAGTTTGATTTATACAGTCCTGATACAATGTTGTGTATATAGCTAAAGTAATGCAGTTATGGTTTAAATGGGAATGGTATTGGAAACATTAATGAGAAAGATATTCTAAAGTAATATTATGGTTGATATTGGTTGGGGCAATAAATGTAATTTTCAAACAAATACTTTCAAAACTTCCAAAAATGGTATGTTTTACTATTATTCCTTTTACAGACAGATATGATTTTGGCATATTGTAACATCATAGCAGTGTTATGTTAATATTTACCTTTTACTTTGTCTCTTTTCTTGGCAATGTAACTAGTTACTAAAGATGGCTTTTTTTCATATTAACTACTTAACTGCTGTCTTTGCCCTTTCATAACAGTCAGAATTTTGCATGGATACTCCTATGATCAGTTTCATTGCATATCTGACATTTTGAGGAACTAATATTTTAATTTCCCTTAGAGCTTTTGTTATATCAGGAGTTTGCTGATCTGCCCTGATGACCAGAGCTAACAATGACAGTCTATATACGATGCCCACATATAATCAAGCTGAAACATACAGGAATATATTAACAGGAAATTGTTACCACATAAATTTAGAGATAATCTTTTTATCAGTCTTGCCAATATTATCAAACCATTAACCAATTATTAGTAACTACACAGAGAGTCAGAGTAAACAATTTCAGTAGTATGCCAAAAAAAAACTAAAACTCCCAGAAAGCTGTCATATACACATAGTTGTGGTGGTAGGGTTTAAATCACAGTTCTATGTGACAAAATATATATATATATATATATATATATATATATATTCTTGCAGTTATGTCATCCTGTCTCTGTCCTGCACTTTATCAATTGTCATTTGCTTTAATTTTCCTAACTCCAAATATTTCTTGCTTTTCTATTTAAATGTAGAAATTCCTGCTTCTCTGAGCATGCAGTCTTCTGCCTGCATGGTTGTAACCAGTGATTGATTAGATGTGGGGAAGCTGCTCTCATCCATGATCCTCAAGGTACCCACAGTTCAAGCACAAAATACCCAGTACAGTCAGTGTCTGCCATGAGCTCAGTGATGAGCATGAGCAAGATCTCACATGCATGTTGGCCACAAAATGACACTGGTGGACAGTGAGAAGGGAGTGCACAGTCCTTTGGTGGAGGGTTTGAGGGTTAGACAGAGGATGACAGCTGCTTATAACATTGGACTGCATACATTGCCATGTTCACCTTAAAGAACAACATACATCACACTTGGTAGCAACATGTCCTTCTCTTTTCATCCTCTGTGACATATTTCAGATCTTTCCAATGAGGTTTGCCTTTCTCTTTGAAGACTGACCTACAGAATCAGAATGAAAAAGTTAACTCCCATTGACAATTTCATTCACAGAGATTCAAAGTTGTCAGGCTCTGGGGTAGCATGGATCTAACACACCTGGAGATCAGACCCAGAATCTATTTCTCATTTACAAATGGAGATAAGTACCTCAAATTTCACCCAGGGATCCCTAGCCTTCGCTCTGCTTGTCCTTTAAATTTTCACAGCTGTGTAATGTTATAAAACTTGTTGGTAATTACAGCTAAAATAGGGCACATTTTCAGTAGCTCATTTTATTCTCTGTTGTCCAGCAGTTACTGAACTGGTTCAGGACAAGAAGCAATGGAAAAAAACTGGCATGCAAGATGTTCCTCCTAAACATCAGGAAACACTTTACTGTGTGTGTGACTGTGCACTGGCACAGGTTGTTCAGAGAGGTTGTAGAGTCTGTCTCTTTGGGGATCTTCAAAAGCCATCTGGACATGGTCCTGAGCATCCCAGCTTGACATTATAGCTGTCCCTGCTTGAGCAGGGGGTTGGACCAGATGACTTCCGGAGGTCCCTTCCAGCCTCAACGGTTGTGTAATTCTGTAATTTTTTTGGTATTTTCTTTAACAGAACAGAAAAGAAATTTCAGAAATACTATAACATTTCTATAATGGTATAACGTAGATCTTTTAAAAGGCAACATTTACTTTTTAAGAATACTCTACATGTTGCCATATTTTTCCTGACATAATTAAAAAATATTGTTGTGGTTTTTTTTTGTTTGTTTGTTTTGTTTTTTCAGGAATAATTGTAGTGGTTTATTTCCTACTTTTTCATGGAAAAGCAGACTAATTTCTACAGATAGCATCAACAGTCTTATTAACAGCAACCAAAAACAGAGAAATGCAGAACTGCTCACTCCTGGTACATTCTTTAGGCATTTTTTTTAAAGATACATAAGATGATTGAAATTAGGACACCAGATCTTGGAAGAGAAGGAAAAACCATGCCAAACAGATAACAAAATTAATAGTAAAAGCAAAGTATACATGGTGGGGATTTTGTGCTGTCTCTGGAGAAAGTATTTTTGTTTGACACTAATGTCATTTAGACATTATAAGCATTTCAAACATTTAATTTTTCTTTTGGTTGTGGTGATGCATTTGCTAATTAGTTATTCCCATATAAAAGTCTCTAGGTTTGAATTGCCAGTATTGTATTGCAAAAGGCTTTGGATCATAAAAGTTCAATTATGGAAACAACAACGCCCATTTTGCCTTGTTTAGCTGTTATTCTACTTGTGCCATCAAGATGTGATGATGTTTGTTCCAGCCACACAAAGCAAATTCAGTACACACTGTGCTTTTCAGCCTGTATAAAAGCTTAATCTTTGAGTAGGGACACAGTTCCTACCATTTATTAAATGAACTTTGGGTCTCAATTTCACCACTATTAGGTAAGCTGTTGTGATTATATTTGATTCAGGCCAGCTGTTGTGCAATTGTTCCTCTTACATGCTTCTTAATTGCTAGCTATATGTTTGGTAGTTTATGAAGAGACTGAAATAGAAATATATAACAGGACAGTATTTAATTTAAATTGTAGTCACAAATGTATCTTATTTTAATGTTATTAGACATTTCTAATCAATGTCACTTAACAGTTGTGAGAAAAACTTCTACATGAGCAAAGTATGCTGGCCTGCTTTTCCTGGTGGAAAATCAAGTGTTGGTGTCTGTTGAGCAACATCGGTGTAGAGACATAACAGGGAACCTCAGAGTTAGAACGAAGGATGGATGACAGACTGGACACAAGTAATATTGATTTTCTGTAGTACCCCTTGCAGTTTAAATAAAAAAATAAAAAAATAAAGTAAATAAATAAATAAAAGACTGTTGGTAATAGACTAACAGGAGTGGTTGCATTTTATGTCTATCTACTAAAAAGGAGGCAAGGAAGTGATACCGATTTGAGGGCGACAAACGATTAGGAGACTGCAGCCATTAAACTGGAGATAATCAGGACTTTGATAGAAATTGTTGAATACGTAATGAATGGCGTCAAATGATTAGTATCATTTTAAACATAAGATAATTGTGCAGATCATAAAGCAATGACAACTAAAACTGTTACACAAGGATCATCTTACTGAAGCCTGAAGTCATACAAAGTAGCTTTACCCTTCAAAACCAGGAATTACAGAACATGTTGAAAAACAAAACCAGAGAGGCTTGAATTTCTGGTGTTTTGCAGAGAGATATTCAGGTAGGGAGGGCAGGGAGAAGAACCCCCCCTACTACACTACACTACCATGAACTATAATACTGCCAAGTGTTGAAGTTATATACACTGTCAGCAGCAACATTTGTTATGTGTTTATATGATCATATTCATGTGCTGAATTAAACATTATGGTCACGTGACCAGAACCTCCCTTCTGCCACCCATAGCGTAACCTCTGTGAAATAAATAGAGCATTGCGATGCAAAAATGTTCAGATCAAGGTACTGCAAACACTTTCAAAAAGAGAAGTGGGAACTCACTTTGAAAGCACTGATCAGAAGCGCCATAGTTTTTCACATATTATTGTCTAAGATCTATAGGGGTATATTAGATTATATGTGTAGCTATGTTAGAATATGACCATGGTTATATGCTGCCCACGAGTCACTGTTCAAATTCTCCTGCTTCTTAACTCTTGAACTTTTTTAGTGTGGCCAGTGTAAACATTTTGATGTGTAGTGGTTTGGTCTGGAATGCTAGACTTATAAGACTAGGACAGGCAGAAAAAGAGTAAATAAAGAAGTGGGTGTTTCTACTTCATTGGTAAATTAATTCAAGTTTTTTCAAGGCAACTGTTATATACAAGAGAGAACTTTTCTTCCAGTATGTACTACTATGTGGGGTTTTTTTTGTTTGTTTGGTTGGTTTTTTTTGAGAGTGTTTCTGTGAAGAGTACTATCAACAGAAAATATAGTCTAGTCTTTCTCTGTGGTTTCTAACAATATACTTCCGGTGAATACATCCATTATTTCCTCTTCATTTGTGATTTCTACCTTTGTTTAATGGAAAAAAAAAAACCTACATTTCATGTAAAAGATTAAGAGCATTAAATTTCTGCTTTTAAATCCTAATTAAAAATACATTCAGTGAGGGACCAATCCACAAAGTCAAAGGATTTTGGTGAAAAATAAGAGCCCTCTAATCTCTGATTATTTTTCTTCTGTAACATGGAAATAAAGTACACATGTTTGTTTTTTACTCTAATTGGTTATCTCCTTTTTTAATTTTCTTCATTCGACTATAAAACTTTTTTTAGTCTTTCATTTCAGAAAAATAGTGTTATCAGATATTTTTTGGTGGGATTGCCTTCTTTGGTGGGAGAAGGTGAAGAGAAATCAAAGCAAAACCAAAGGATATGATGTTCCACAATAAACTGCATGTACTATTTACACAAAACCTAAATACTGTGTTAATTTCTGAAGAGACATGTAACAGAAAGGTCCCCCATATTTACCAGTCCTATGAGCACAGGAAAGTCAGGTAGTTTTGGGTAGGTTATTTAGGAGTGTACGTCTAACGTACATCACAGACTTTGGTTTGAAAGAGGAAGGATCCCAGTGCAAAAATAACTTTTCGTAGTATGAAACAAAGTGTAAATATGCTGTGGAGAAAGAAAGTTGCTTTTCTCCAAAAGAAGATAATTTTAAAAAGTTGGTTAACTGCATATGTGATCGCTCTTCTCTTCATAGTAATTTAGTAATAAATATTCCTTTTTGAATTCAGGTACTTATCTTACAGCTCTTGGTGTTTTTCTTTAACACAGAAGATAGGCAACAGCTATATATGTTACTAATAGTAATGCACTGTTTTTTCCTTTACAGATATTTATAAACAATGAATGGCACAATTCAGTCAGTGGTAAAAAATTTGAAGTCTTTAACCCTGCAAATGAAGAGAAAATCTGTGAGATTGAAGAAGGCGACAAGGTAGAGGGTTTTGTTTTGTTTTGTTTTGTTTTGTTTTGTTTTTCTTTCTTTTAAACTTAGCTTTAAATTCAATTCTGCATTAAAGCAGGAAGATGAGCATCCATCTCTGCTGATATAAACTCTTAATGTTTTCTTTTTTTTTTTTTCTTTTAATGAACTCTTTAATGTTTTCATAAATGACTTGGATACAGGACTAGAAGTTGTTTTGGGTAAGTTTGCAGATGATACTAAATTGGGAGGAGCTGCTGATTCTCTTGATTGTAGAGAAACCTTGTAGAGAGATCTTGACAAATTAGAGAACTGGACAATCACCAGTTAATATGAAGTTTAACAAGATATGAAGTTTAACAAATATAAAGTTTAACAAGAGCAAGTGCTGAATTGTGCACTTGGGACTAGGTAACTCTGGCTGTACATACAGACTGGGAGCTCAGAGACTGGAGAGTAGACCCACAGAAAGGGATCTGGGGGTTCTGGTTGTCAGCAAGTTGAACATGACCCAGCAGTGTGCCCCGGCAGCCAAAAGAACCAAACGTACCTTCAGGTGCACAAGAGACGGCACTGCTAGCTGGTTGAGGGAAGGGATTGTCCTGCTCCGCTCTGCGCAGGTGCAGCCCCACCTTGAGAGCTCTGTGCAGTTCTGAGCACCACATTTAAAAAAAAAAAAAAAAAAACATAAAACTGTATGTCCAAGGAAGGGTAACAAAGAGGTGAAAACATACAAGGAGTGGCTGAAGTCACTCTGTGGGAGTGACTTATGGGGAGGCCTCATGGCAGCCTGTAGCTCCTTCATGAGGGGAGCAGATGGGCAGGAGGTAGCTAATGTCTGCTCTCAGTGGACACCTACAGGACCTGAGGGAACGGCATGGAGCTGCAACAAGGGAGCATCAGGCTGGGTGTTAGAAAAAGGTTCTGCACCCAGAGGGTGGGGTTGGGCACTGGGAAAGGCTCCCCAGGGCAGTGGTCACAGTACCGAGGCTGTTGGAGTTCAAGAAACGTTTGGACAACGCTCTCAGACACATGGTCTGATTTCTGGGTGGTCCTGTGCAGACCCTGGAGTTGGACTCAATGACCCTTGTGGGTCCCTTCCAACCCAGGATATCCTGTGATTCTATACTTCCATCCTCCTTTCTTCTGCTTCACTCTTAGGGTATTATACTAATAATATAATGAGGAAAATTTTGTAGAAACATTTTTTGTTAATTTTCCTGTTAATAATAGTAATTATTTTTGCTGTGTTTGATCAGTGGCATCTAGTTATATTATTATTTTGTCATTATTTTTCATCATCATTTTGTTTTGTTTTGTTTATTTGTTATCCTGGCTCTTCCTTATCTAATCTGTTCATAACACATTTATGTAAGGTTTTACATTACAGATGCCATAAATTAGAAAAATACTAACATTTTCTGATGGAGACTGTGAGAAACTGTTCATTACCATCAGCATTTTTAGCTGTGAATTTTTCTTCTCAGTAGTGTCATCTTGAAAATGTAGTTTTGTGAAGAATATATTGAAACATAGTACAAAAGTGGGCTATGAAGCTGAAGGTCATCTACCAAATAGATATTAATCCCAACAAAGCGTATTTCTGTACTGGATGTTAAATTGATGATTTTAAGCAAAGAAGTAAAAACATTGTTAACACTTAAAAACAAACTTTTTTTTACGTGTATGAGATTTTTTTTTACTAGAAAAAATACTGAAAAATGGCATTTAATCAGATATATAATGAAAAGCTATGTCCTCAAATAAGCAACTTTGTGTTTTCATCATAGTAAGTATTTTTAGATGAAAAAGGATTTACTTAGTTTGACCACAGATTTTAAGTATATGTTATCAAGTAGGGGAGTTGCTTGTTTAAATAGAACAGACAATGTTGCTTAAACACTTTTAAAACTGATGACTAAATAAATTTTTGGATAAAGTCTGAGAAAATAAGTATGAGAAGTGAATGTTCTATTTCCAGTTGACAGTTGCACACACACAAACACAAAACAAATAAATATTTTTAAAAAATACTGTTCGAAAATAACATTGTTTTTGCAATTAATGTTTTGGTTCCTGCAAATATTTATTTCCTTTTCTAGTTTTCCCTTTCAAAGTCAAATTTAGATGTCCAAATGCAAGAAAAAAAGAAAAAAAAAAAGAATGGAATAGTTTTTCTTATATTTCTCACAAAATGATATCTGATGTTCATTTCACCCAAGAAATATTCATCACTAGAATTATTTGTGTATGAGGCCTGTTTTAAATTTAGCAGCAAAATGTCTGTTGAACACCATTTTATCCATGAAAGATATTAATAAACTCATAAACAGTCTATTAGTGCTGGAAGTTCACCACCAATTTATTGTCAAAATAGTTAGCACACTCTCTTTAAGAATATTTGACTTTACTGTACAGAGCTTCACTCTGAAATTAAATTTTTTTTGAGAAATGTGTAGGAACAGAGTTCATTCAGCTTCCTGTGCTCACCGAAACTTAGTTATTCTGTTTGGTAATTTCATCCTGAATGTCTTGATGAACTTTGGCTCAAGAGCTCTCTGTCTAGTATATGAGCAATAGTGACCATACAGGAAGGCTATAGCGAAGACAGATTTTAAACTTTTTCTTTGACTAAGATAATTGAAAAAATCTGCATGAATCTAGTTTTTGGTAACTTCATATGTCTGATCATAAGTTCTTAAAACGTTTTATTCATGCTTTTTTTCATTCCCAGTTACCTGTCTCAGTATCACTGAGATTATTTCAGGCTCGTTTTTCCCTCAGCCAAAACATTTCATAAGCATGTTGTTTACTGTTGAATTTTATCAGAAAAGCACCATAAGTGCTTTTGATGCAAAACCCTACTTCTATCACTTCTCTATTCAGTGTTTGAAAATAAGATTATATTGAAAATCAAGTTGGCCTAATGTTTGTTCATTCTCCAATTAAATTGCTCATGACCTGCAACTGTTCATTTAACATTCAGAATTTTTCTAGTTTTAATTTTTTACAGGCAATATAGCAATGCATTAAATAGAAAGATGATGCTATTTGATGCATAGGTTTGCTTTCTCTCCAATAATTTTTCCAACTAATGTGTAAAGAAAATAACTATTAACTAAATTGCCAAATGAACTGTACAAATCTAATAAATTACATGGTCACTGCGAACCTGATATTCTAGAGCCTACTCTACATAATAAGCCAAGAGATTTTAGGAAATTAATTTGTTTATGCAATATGTTTTTTTTTTAAAAAAAAAAAAAAACTTTTTTCTAGATTCACTAATCTTAAAGGCCCCTAGTAATAATAAAGCAGCTCAACACATGGTCAGTAAGAACAAAGGTAAATGTATATTAATGAAAAGTCTATTTAAAAACAACAAAAAAATCTAGCTCTGTATAGATCTAACAGGATTTATTCTCTTGGTATAGATTTATGTTCCCAAATTAAATTTCATATATTTAAAGAATATCTTTTTTTTCCTTACTTGTTATTCACAGCCCATAATTATCTTTAAATATCCTTTTCTTGATTTTAATTATTTCTGCACTAAAGAACACATGGCAATGTTTTTAATTTTAATTTACATCATTCACACAATTGCAGCTCATGGTTTCTCCCATTCTTTACTGGTGTAGGCCAAGGCATACATCCTAAGTTGTATTGCAAAGCTGTAGAACTTTTATGATAGCAAGAGATAAGAAGAAAAAGAAAAAAAAAGAATTAAATATTCACTGAATGCATATTTCTGTGTCACAGATAAGTGATGAGGTATCTGACAACATTTTGGCAGTTTTTGAAGAAAAACAGCCCTTTTTAATCTGATAGATTTCAGCTACCTGCTGTAGACAATGGGTCAGTACAGTAATGATTGTGCAGGTTGTAAAGATCCTTCCCAACTATCATTTTTCCAAACTTCATCCTAGGAAGTTTTGTGAGTCTCCTGTCCAGCAGATCTGTACCAGGCTTTAGTCTGTGGCTTTGGTTTTCTTTTTTCCCTATTGAAGGAGAATTAGTTAATTAGACATCAGTTAAAGATTGTAGATCTGGTCCACATTTAGAACCCACTTAACCTGCGCATTGACCTGCAGTCAACTTTGCTCACTTAGTTAGCCTCATAGTGATTTACATGGATGAGATTCTTGCAATCAGAAGGAAAAAAAATTCAAATTGCTTAAGAAAATATGTTCCATATATGTATTTCTCTTTTTCAAAAATCGTTGTTTTTAATTTTTAACAAAAGACTGCAATAAACCTCCTTTTTGTTGTTATATTTCTTTCAGAATCTTTAACATGAAATATAAAAAAAACCTCCAGGTTTTGAAAACCATTTCTCAAGGGATTTTTTAATCATTTTACGTGGAACAACTTTCCACACAAAAGAGTTTCATGTAATTCATTGTATATTTTCTCACTACACCAAAAGCCATATGGTAAATAACACATTATGTTATAAAAAACATTAATGGACTGACAAATTATCTTGAGCCAATGCCTAAACTTTAAAGTACTTAGGCTTAGCATTTTGAATGTAGTCAATTATTCAATTGTTAATATTATTTTAAGTGCAAATGCAAATTTGTAATTTGTGTATTCATCCCCAGTTACAGACACTAAAAGAGAGACTTTTTAGAACTGGAGTTCCTTAATATGTTTTTATTTTATTTTATTTTATTTTTATTTTATTTATTTTATTTTTTATTTCATGAGCTTTGAAAACCCATCTGCTTCTCATACAACTTCACATTGCTGAAATGATAGGAAAAGTGTTTGAAAGAAAATAACCTATATATCTAAAATTACTGTACAAATTCTGATTAGACTGGGATTGCAAAACACTTTGCCTGTTTAGCAACTAACAAGCCTGGATGACAGAATCAATTACTGATTAATTTTATTTTATTTTTTTCTCCCACAGGCAGATGTAGACAAGGCTGTTAAAGCAGCTAGAAGAGCTTTTGAGCTTGGATCACCCTGGCGTACAATGGATGCTTCAGAGCGAGGAAGGCTCTTAAATAAACTAGCTGATTTAGTTGAAAGAGATAGATTGATTTTAGCTGTGAGTATAATATGTGAACAAAAAGGGGGAAAAAAAATCTGTCCTGATTTTTAAAGATTGATATAAGCAAGAGTAATGCACTAAAACCATGGAAAATGAGGCTGTTCCAGTGTTCATTTTTCCCTCTCTATTCCAAATGCACCACATTAAACTGTTTTACACTCTGGTCGACAGACACCCTAAATCCACAAAGTACTTGAGTATTTCATTAACTTTAAGATGATATTAAAGCTGCCTACAATCCATGCAATTTCAGTTGTTGAATCACAAGGACACGTTAATATAGACCCTATGCTTAATGCTTGTCTAAACCAAGACCTGAGTCAAGGCCTTACCTCAAAGCCTAGCTCAGAGCTTACAGATAATACCAATGAGTGTGGGAAGAAATTCTGAATTTCAGTGTTATACATTTTGTTTTCACCAACCCTAGCTTGCAAATGGCTATGAGTTAAAAGAAGCAAACAAACAAACAAACAAAAAACACCTTAACCCAGGAACATGGGTGGTAGGCAATCATTTCCTGTCTTTATCAACTATTGTTTGTTGGCCATGTTACTGCTCAACTGTGGACACGTAAGATGTAGCACCACCATCTAACTGCAGTAATTCAAGGAAGAACATTTAACGAATAAATGTTCCAGTTATTTGGTACAGTGCAATACTCTACCTGTTCCATGTTTGATGCTACAATTAAGATGATCTCTTTCCTATTTCACATGCCTTCTGGGATGAACGTTTAGGCAAGTTAATTGTTTGTGCTCTCCTGAAGATGAACACTGGTTTTGTGCCAGGTATATGCCAATATGTGAGAGAGAATCAAGAGCATCCAGCATTCAGGATCATCACTCAGACTGATTTAATCACAATTAGAAGTATTTAGCCATTAGTTACAAAACACACCAACAAGTCAATAAAATTTAAACCTCCAAAATATGTAAAAGCTGCAATGAAATGTCTATTTCCTGTTCTATTTTCTTTATGGCTTTAGTATACAAAGGCGCTTGTGCATGTCCAAACAGCTTTTTAAAGACAAATGAAAAATTCAAAGGAACTGAGGTTGTCCTCAAGCTCAGAAGATTACAACTCCCAGATTTACACTTTTCTTCAAGAAAGTTGATTCTCTGAACAACTGAACTAATCCTGTCACCTTGATATGGAATAACAATCACCTAGTTTTTCAGGAGAAATCTTCAGTGGCTAATGTGTCCTTGACAGTGCTAGATTTACTGGAGTTGAGAAAGGGTAAATTTTAAGAAAGTTACATTTTTTAATAGGAAATGTATGCCCACTTCTCAGTTAAATACTGGACAAATTAGCATTTGCTTCTTTGTTGTACCACCTAAGGTATTACACATGCAAAGGGGATAGAGAAATAATCTTTTTCTTTTTTCTTTTTTTTTTTTCATAAGAAAAATGAAACATTTAGATTTTGTTCCCACTAGCCATTTTCATAATATTAAAATACTCTTTTTCTCTGAGACCCCTCCCAAGTTTCTATTTTGCTGACTTTGTTTTTATATCCCATCTTCCTCACATTATTGCCTACTTTTCCCTTTTAGATAAGGTGTGTTTGAACATAGCGTTTTCCAGACTTCATCAAAATGAACACAGACTTTGTCCACTCATAGCTTATCCTAAGAACAGCAGAGCTAGTGCTACAGCTACAAATAGCATTATAGATATTATAGGTCAAAATAGACCCCTTAGCTCATTTCAAGTGTGTTTTAATGTGTTTTTTGCATCTATTCAGGATCTAAATTATTCCATTTCACTGTTTTATATAGTTATGTTTCTCATGAAGTCCATGAAGTCTCATGAAGTCCAGAGGCTGAACAGTCCTATAGGTATATAAGTATACTCTGGAATAGTAAGCAGTATGCTGAAACAGCATTGATAACTTCTCCATTTGTTCTGCTGTCCTCTCAAATTTGATATCTGCAGTGCATCGATTTAACTAAAATTTTGGACTTTAGAGGCAGGTTGTTGGTGAAACATTTTACTTTCACAATTAGTCAGTAGACTCATTATGAACATTAAGGAATTTTGGACATGCAAAATAACAAATTTAGAAAATAAAATAATATCTCTAAGATCTAACTAGATCTTGAAACTATACTTCAGGTTTTTACTACTAAGCATCCTTACAAGATTGTTCACAAAGCTGAAGGTCCACATTGTCTCTGTGATGAAAAACTTGAGAAAAAAAATCTAGCACTATTAAGACTATGTTGACATTATCTAAGGACTTCACGTAGTCTTTAGCTAAATGTCCCAATAGTTAGAGGTATTAAAATGGCATTAATTCAAATCACACTCCCTAGATTTGGCTGGAATGATACAATTAATTTCTCTCTCTTAATAGTTCCCGATGTCTCAGATCTTTCCTTTGCACATTAGGAGATTTGGGGTTTATTTTAGAATCATATTCCATACTTTGTCTCTTCTTGTTCATATAAGATGCCAATCATTCATTAAGCACATAGAAAGACTTCTCTTGATAATTAAAAAGTAGAGGATCCCAAGTTAGTGTGACAGTTATCAGTAGGAAACTACTGCCTTCCTTGTATGTCAATGTACATAAGCCAAGGGAGGCCACTCAATTTATTTGCAACAATTAACCCACAGACCCCTAGCTGTACATCTACAGCTTGTATAATATTCAGTTTAAACTGGAACATCTTAACTGACTCAAATGGGAGAAATATTATTCTTTTCTTCGGGACAGGTTACCATTTCAAATGTATGGTGGTCATGCTATCTGGATAGGTCACTGAGAATAAACCATCATGACATTTTCTCATTTGCAAATTCCCACCTTGGGTTTTTCAAGTGCTAAGTAGCCTTTAGAGGGGAATTAATCCCCTAGAAGCTAGTATTAAGTGCTAGTACTCTGAACTGAACAACCAAATACTAAGTGATGAAGTACAGATATGAGAAGGCTTATCAATAGTTCATATCAACTATGTAATTGCTGTTGTTTGCAGACAATGGAAGCCATCGATGGTGGGAAACTCTTTTCTACTGCCTACCTAATGGATTTAGGTGCCTGTATTAAAACATTACGCTACTGTGCAGGCTGGGCTGATAAAATCCATGGTCGGACTGTTCCAATGGGTGAGTAGCTTTGAGATAACAAATGTACATAATTGAAACAATGTGACCTGTGTAAAACTACCTTTTTCTAGAAGCTTCACGGCACCAAAAACATCTTAAATGGAAAATAGTTTAGACAATTCTTAATATAGCTTATCTTGTTTTATGCACCACTAATACATTTTACTGACAAGAAAACTTTTAGCTTAATGTACATCTAGTAAGACTCATAGGTTATTTTTGCATAGCAAGGTATCATTTATGCAAGGGTACAATACTGAAAGCCAGGTAGCAGCTTACTAAAGCTAAGATTAGCAGAAAAAATAGTATTTCTTTCAGTTATTGGATAGCTTATTAGGAAGAGTACTAAAAGAGAGGAATGAGGAAACTTTTCTTTGTTTTCCTGAAATTGTATTCTGTTCCCTCTCCCATTAAGCAGCTCTAAGAAAACATTGCTGCTAGCCGCCTTCTCTCAGAAGGACAAAGAAAAGAATGGTAATAAAGAAGGAATTAAGGAATACTGGAGTGATAAATACTTCAAACTTTTTGCATGATGTGGATCCCTATGCTAGGCTTAATGGAACACATGTTTATTTGAATCAAAGAGAATTTTATACTTAATGGATTTGATTTAAGCTAAGGTCTAATATTAAAAAAAGTCTGATATGTACCCAGGATTGCAAGTAGCTTTTAGAGAAGAACTTTCAAAAAAAAAAAAAAGTGATAAGAGAAAAAAGAAATGAAGAATGCTCATTGGTATGCTGTGCATACCACTTTGAGAAGCAGGGTTTTCACTACCAAAACGCAGTCATACTGGCAGAGTCAAACCTTGAAGCTATGAAGAAAGTAGAGATTGAATCCAGATGTACTTCATAGTTGTTCTTGCACAGTTAAGATTTTGAAAATATCTTAAGTAAAATTGTATGTAGCTAAGTTTGGTATCCAACTTTATCTTCTTTCTGATTTAACTGTTTCTAACAACTGTTTTTCCTGAATGTCTAATTTATTTCTTCTTCCTCTAGATGGGAACTTTTTCACATTTACAAGACATGAGCCCATTGGTGTGTGTGGCCAAATCATTCCTGTAAGTTGAAGCCATTTATATAACACATAAATGCTCCTGTTGTAAATGGGCATGCTTTTGAAATGTTTTCTCTGCAAACAGATTAGTGAAACATTACCAGTCAGAAACTTTCTGTTTCTAAAATTAGAGACTATCTTAAGTATTCATCAAAATCTTTCATCAAATCATGACATTTTGAACAGTTAGTCTAGTCCAGCCTTGTCTCTCTTCTCCCTGTATGTGGAGGGCAAATAAAACACAAAAGATTGGCTGATGAATTAGTTTGAAAGATAGAACTGCATTCTGCTGGAACCACAAGAATTGGAAATAAACTATTTGGAGAGGGTAATATAAGCCTATAACCAATAAAGTGTTTGGTACCTGGAATATCTGTTCTGTTATATATAATCTCTGGACAACAGCAATCTCTAGTTATGGCTGAGAATCATTTATCTTGTTGATGGTACAAGCAATATAAAGAATATATTTAATTGGCACAATGATACTAAGACACGTTCCCAAGTTCCTGATCAGTGTCAAGATTCCCAGTTCTGAAATTGCTTATTCTAAATGAAGTTTCAAAAGGCCTGCCTGAGTCTGAGCATCCAAAACACTGAGGAAATGAACTTTCAAACACTTTTGTGAGATCTACATGCTTTCAACAGGTAGCTGTGAAAATGGTTATATAAGCTAGACGCGCCTAATCCACATGCCTTTTTGCACATATTAGGTTTGGCAGCCTGACTTGACCTGCTCAACAGCTTGCCAGATTCTAAAAGAGTCAGCCTGTCTATCAGGTTTGTTCCCATATGTGGGACCTACTCTTGTTCCTGACATCTTTCAGCTGATCTTGCAGATTTTCTGTATCTTTAGACCACTACTTTGGTTTAGAGAACATCTCTAGAACACAGCATATGGATCCAGCTTCTAGTACAGTTTGGGAATCTATTGATCTAGTTTCTTTTGTAAGTCCAGCACAAGATATTTCAAATGAAGCACAGAGTTAAGATATGGTAAAGAACTAGACACTATTCTGTGTAAAATTACAGCCTGAAATTATGGACAATTTGTACAAATGCCGGCTTTCCATACAAAATGTTCAAGAATTTCTAAGTATATCTCTGTTTTCTCCCCATTGAAATTTAAAGCCACCTAGTTCAAGGTCTGTATATAAACCAAAATTTAAGGATTATGTGAATGCTGTAGAACACTTTTGCTAGCTCAGCATTTCCCTTCCACTTCCAGTTCTTCTTCAATAAGGAAGACCAGAAAGCCCTGTAATCCTTTATTTCGGGTTATTTGTTCTTCAGTTATTTCTGAGGCTGGGGTGATGTTTAAATGAGATAAAGAACAGTTGCATGTATACTCCAAGCTTTTCTGACATACTAGGTAACTGTTAACTTCCTTTTCCTCTTGTGCATCTTTTGTGCTGAGACCCAAAGGCTTAATACATCCTAAGTTATTAGAATTATTCTCAAAGAGGCAGCCCATTTTTCCCCAACTACATTGTCCCTTACACTGTTGAACATGGAGTCCAAAGGAATCAGCTGCTCTGCAGTTTGGTTGGACTAAACACAATAGAAAGCAGACAGTGAAACCACAATGGAAGAGAACAGCAGCAGTGTTACACCTTATTGCCTTGTCTCCCTTAGAAAACTGAATTGATGGTGAAAACGATCATTTAAGAAACAAGACAGCAAAACTCCCAACTTTACCACTAATTCAACAACAGTCTTGCTTATAGGAGTACCCTTCTGTTCTCTTCAGTTTTTAACTAACACCTTGGATCCCCTGGAATCACATATACCAAAATCAGTGGTCTTTGTATAGTGTGGTTTGCCAGATGCTTTTTCGAAATACCTTCACTTTGAAAAGAGTTCAACAAAGAGTTCATCCACACAGTTGGGTGCTATTATCATAGAAAAAAGCAAAGGCATTTTGGTTATGTATTAGTAATAGGATACACCTTCTCATCTGTCTTTCAGTGGAACTTCCCATTGGTTATGTTTATCTGGAAGATCGCCCCTGCCCTTTGTTGTGGAAACACAGTGGTTGTCAAACCAGCAGAACAAACACCACTGACTGCCCTTTACATGGGATCCTTAATTAAAGAGGTAAGTCAGTAACAGCACAGTTTTTTGCCCTTCTTTGAAATGTAAGAGAATACCGCAGCTGAAATGCCACAGAAGTAATATAAGCTAGGCTGTCCTCTGCAAGTACTTCTCATTGCATGTCTAGCCTTGTGCTATGGAACTTACCCTACTGTAAACCAGTGAAACAAATCCAGGGCAAAAGCATACATATCTTTCAGCTTTATCCACGCACACAGAGTAAACAAAACAAAACAATACAAAATAAACAAACAAAAAAAAACTCACAATAGCAACTTAGTAAACTCCATTCCTTGGTAAACAGTACCTTTCAAAGTTAAAAGTAAACAAGAAGCCAGGAGCAGAGTATTTAGAAATGGGTGGCCATGGCTTTATTAGCATAGTTATCACAGAAAATAACCTGTTTGTACAGCTAATTGTTATCAGATAATTATTATTATTTTTTAACTGAATATACTTTTCACCCAGCTGGGTTTGTAATTAACAGACAGATGTAAGTCTGCATTGCTTGACTGCTGCCAAACTTATGAACTTTCTTCACACAGAAACTGGGAGCACTTTGTGCTCTTGAATGTAAGGAGTGTCATAGTTTATCCAGCGGTTCCAAATTTACATTGGCTATTGTGCCCAGCCCAGCAAACACCCAAAGAACAGTTAAACAGTTTAGCTATCTCGCTTCCCAATAAGATCAACAAATGTAATCTAACATGTTTGAAGAGTTGGCACAGATGTCAATAACTGCCAGCTCAGTAACCTTGTACAGTGCTAATGGCAATGACTTGGCACTTTTTATTATTCTGGTTCAAAACAATGATTCAGCATAGCACACAGTCTTCAGTGCTATTTCAAACAAATTAAATGAGTATTAAGAAGAAACTAAATCCTACTGTTATTTTATTACATAGGAAATGCTATTAGATAGTATTGGGTCAAGGAGATAAAAAAGCAGGTATCTTTTCTATTTCTGATTACTTAAAAGGAGAGCTCTAAAGTGGGAATGTGATCATAGATCACTTTTGCATGCCATTTTAGAATTGTTACTGATAATGACTGGTAGAACACTAAAACATTTTTAGTAAAGGATATACATTTTACCCATTTAGTGTTCATCTGGATGAGAAGTTTAGGTATGCCATTGTTAAATGTCTTTAGTGTATTATCTGGTAGATATAGTACGGTTTTAATAAAAGACAAATTTATATCATCATGTCCCTCAAGAATTATTCAACCAAACATTGCTGAGTTTTAGTTTACATCTGGATTACCCACGTAAAGTTGGAACCTGACTCCCTGTTGGTGATCAAAACCTCAGTGATCAGTTAACCACTTACTTTAGAATTCTTGTGAAACTGTGTAATGATTTAAAATCTAAATTATTCTCAAGTATACACATCTAAAAAAGAAATACTGTCATTCCTGGTAATCCTTCCTATCCGTCTTAATAGTCCTCACAAAATTTCTTTGCTAATACACAGAGAATAACTTCTAACACAGACATGAAAATTGGTGTGAATTAGTCTCATAGAAAGATTTTCTCTACAAATTATGTGTGAAACACAATACTAAGAAAATCGAAAGAACCTCATCATCTCATCAGTTCCTGGGTATTCTATGACTTATTAACCAGAAAAGTTAAATGAGCATTAAAAAACTGATGGAACATATTAGAGCACTTGAACCTGTAAGAAAATAAAGTTACTCAAACAAAAGTAATTGTCTGCTGTCCATAATGAAGGACATGAGGCTTAGGAGCTATAAGTCACCGACTGAAATACACCATTTTACAAACAAAAATGGAATCTACGCATGCAATTCAAAAGTCACAATTAATGCTAAAAAGAGACATATTTAAGTGACAATACAAGAGATGCATTTTTTTGTCTTTTAATTTTATGCTTTCTCTGCTTGATAAGTGCCATCGAGATTCCATAGCTACTTCATAAACTGACATGAAATCCAGCAGCACTTCATATATTCAAGGGAGTTTGCCTGAAGTTAGAAAAAAATATTTTATTTTGTCAATGGAAGAAACATATCTAGTATAGAATTTGTAGGAAAATAGAGGTTTGATTTGACTCAAAAGTTTCCATTTTCTTTAACTATAAAGTTTGCCAGATAATGGAACTTTACATGTCTTCAGTAGCCAACTTTTTCATGCTTGGTAAATGGTCTTCTCTTTCTGTGTTGTTAACTGTCATTTTATCCATTCTCTACTGCTGTCCAGAGAAAGAAGTAAAAATATTGAGTTGAAAGTATCATTTCCATCATTTTTATTAAAATAATTTTATTGGAAGTCAGCAGATCATTAATTAAATGCCATTTAATATGAGAGATAATGAGCAAAAATCACCAAGCACACAGAATGATTCAAACAACTTTAATGATGTTGACAAAAAATTAAGCCATCTTTTTCTTTACATATCCGAGTGAGAGAGAAAAAAAAAAAAAAGTACATTTTGCCAACGGCACTAAAAACTAAAATAATGTGTTCTTTTCTTGTGTTTGTGTATTTTTTTATGGTTTGCTTTTAAGAAAATGCTCAATGGCATAAAAAAATCTGTTGGGGTTCATAAGTCATGTGAGAAATGGACATGTCTGGGGCTGTAAGGCTGAGAATAACTGTATTACTCTGAAAAAGTGGCTGGAGAACTGAAAAGGGAAATAAGACTATATGAGACATGTTCTTCTAGTCATCATTACTTCTCCAATTTTATGGCGTTTTCTCTTCCAATTCAGGCAGGATTTCCACCTGGAGTTGTAAACATTGTGCCAGGCTTTGGACCTACTGCTGGAGCTGCTATTTCTCACCACATGGATATAGATAAAGTGGCCTTCACAGGCTCTACTGAGGTATTATAATGAATGCAAGAAAATATAAGCAGGAACTGTGCCCCTCTGATTCCCAGTAATGATTTAATGTCTAACTTGTTCTATGTAACTGTTTTAACTTTTTTCTTTCTTTTGGCTGCTGGTTTGTTAAACAAAGTCTGTTTAATGATTTGTTGGTTATTATTAACTTTAAACATATTTAAACAATGTTTGTATTGCAGGAAAGCCCTTCAAACAAAGGCACTCCATGAGATACAATGGTTTCTATATACCAATGCTATTTTAAGGCTTGTCCTTTAAAAAGGAAACATTTTAATAACTTTTGTTGTTTGCTTCTTTTTAAGTATAACTTTAAAAAAAAAATGCAAAAAGTGAAAAAAGCTGTGCTCTGTTCTCTTTAATAACATGATGGTAGGAATTTACTTCAGAATTCTCATTCCTCGTCCTGCACACATGTAGGTGAGGTGATGGGTTTAGAGTATTTGAATGATACAGATAATTATTTGGGTGGTCTTAGAAGTGTATGTATCAGTTACACATCAGAAGGATATGTATCAGTTTAACAATTGAAAGGAAGGTCACTGTTAATTTTTCCTAACCTCTGCTCTCGAGAACAAAGATTGATATGACCGAAGATTTCTCAATGCAGGCACTCTCTAACTTTATCCTTACTACAGTACAGTACTATCCATCTGTATGCATAGTACTTTCTGTTTGTGTGCATGCTACATGGAAGAGCTGCCAACTGGTCTTTTAACTTCTTGGATGTGCACTCCAAAGATAAATATCATTGCCTCATGTCAACAGTCAGTGTACACTGAGAGCAAGATCTGTGTTTATTCTCAGAAACCATCAGCATTAAAATAGTGGGAAAAGAAAAGGGTCCAAAACCAGGACATATGAGAAATAGTCCATATATATTCCCAGCAGACAGTAACTAAGTTCCCCATGCCCAATGTCCTCCAAAGGCAGGTGGACAGGATCATATTTCAGGATCATATTTCAGAATCATATTTCCTGATTTTGGTGGCTGTCCCTTTCTTCCAACAGTATCATGAAGAGCTATTCCCAAAGACAGGAAGGCTGACACTCAAGGGAAGATATCTGATGGTTACTACACACTAGCAGTTACAGGCCAAAGCTGCAAGTGCCGCAAGATTTTTTTTTTCCTCACAATTTTCCCATGATAATTCTCATAAAAAAAAGTTCATTTAATTATGCCACTAGTGGAAAGAAACAGGACAGGGGCTCTGCCTCGCTGTGCCCATTTCCTCTTCTTTCAGGTCTCCTTATTACTGATAAGGGAGAAACTATAATAAGGCAGTTAGTCATGCAGGCACTGTAGATATCTACATTTTCTCTCATTCAATTCATGTATCAAAGGGTTTTCCCATATATACATTTCAATTTATTGAGAGCAAGTAGCAGAGCACAAATCAATGTCTAGTTTGATTACACATGCAAGCAAGTAGAATCATGGTACCAAACGGACATCAGATCTCTTTGTTAGATAAAATTAATATTTCCAGGGGAAAACAGTTCTAGGAAGCAGTTCTACTGCTTTGTAGATTGCAATTCATCTACACACTGACTCTTTCCTTCCAATTCTTCTCTCTCCTTTTTTTTTCTTATTATTTTTATTTCTACAATTATTTATTTCTATAGCTACTGGTTACACGATTCTGAGCTATGACTTCCACTTTCAAGGAAATCAGAGAAGTGTTACTGGGGTGATATTTTTTGAGGTTAAGGTGTCTTTTTTTCTGCCTTTTAGGTTGGAAAACTGATCAAAGAAGCTGCAGGAAAGAGCAACCTGAAAAGAGTTACATTGGAACTTGGAGGAAAAAGTCCTAACATTATATTTGCAGATGCGGATTGTTAGTAGCATTTTCATTACATAAACTACTTTTTCAAGTCCCATATAGTTTTTCTCCTCTTTGTTAAAAAGAAAAAAAAAAAAAAAAAGCAAAAGAGTTTTGTTTTGTTTTGTTTTTTGTTTTGTTTTGTTTTGTTTTGTTTGCTTGTTTGTTTTGTTTTATTCCATTTTGTTTTCTGGTCCTGCCATAGTTTCAAAGCAAATTGTCATCAGAAATTGATGGCTCTTGAATGAACAGGAACATCTGGCAGCTTGCCAAGCCTTATTGTAATTATGATTCTAATGGAACATGAATTCAGAACCAAAAACAGCTAGATGGACCTTATTAACTTCCTAGCTGAATTTTTCTCTTGGTACTGTCAATAAAGCAAATAATGTTGAACCAACATTTCACATACAACAGTTGAATGTGTGTTTGTCTTGCCATACTGTGCTAGTCTACATAAGAGTAGCTTTGGACTTCAGTAAATAGATGAATACCCGTGTTTTAAGGGACCATATAAATAAAAACTGTTAAAAAGGGAAACAAGATGTCATTACAAAGGTTTGCAAATAATTTAAGAGGTGACCACTCAAACTTAAGATCTGATGAACTCTGCATTTCTTTACAGTGGACACAGCTGTGGAATTTGCACATATTGGTCTATTCTACCACCAAGGACAGTGTTGTATAGCAGGATCTAGAATTTTTGTGGAAGAGCCCATTTATGATGAGTTTGTTCGCCGGAGCATTGAACGAGCAAAGAAGTATACCCTTGGGGATCCTCTGTTGCCTGGTGTACAGCAGGGCCCTCAAGTAAGTAATATTACACGTCTTATATAATTTTGACAGAACATCACACTTTAAAGTACTTCAAAATCTACTCCAGTGGTAGTGTTAAGTCTACTTATTATTGTCCAGTAGTTAGACTGGATAAAAAAATGGAGTGAGGGTTGTTTGTATTACCATGATATGCCTAAGGGTAGATATTCATTCTATTTTCCAGTATTATGGAAAGGGGACAATTATATAGAACTTAAATGCATTGAGAAAATTACAGAGCAACAGCTGTAAAACTGTAAGTTCGATCACCCATGTTGGAGTGCTAGCATTATATTCAAACACTGCCAATGTAAATGAGTAGCTTGATGAAACTAAAGCTGGTAGTGGTTTTTACCCTTTTCCAAGGTGCTAGTGTTTCATTATGATGTTCTCAGTTTTAGAATATTCCACAATTAAAAAACAGCACTTTATATTTTTTTACTGGTTGTGTTAAAAGTGTATGCCAAGAGCTTCCCTATTAAATGAAGGCTGAAATGCAACATTAATAAGCATTACTATCATAGTACTATGGATTCAGTGGATTCTGTCAATCACATCAGAGAATTGTTAAATTATTTTTTTCCTGAGTCTTATTCCCATATCAGTTTATACTATAGGATATACATTTTCTTGGAAGAGCTACTATAAACACATTTGATCATCACAGAACAAAGGAATTGTACCAGAGACAAAGCAAAAGCTGGAGACAAAGGAACTCCCACACATTCAATAATGTAATATATTCTTCATTGGTTATCACAGTCATTTTTTGTAATCAAAGAAACAAAGTAAATTGGGAAATTTTATTCCAAGCTACACAAGCTAATGTAAAAATCATAAGGATCCTATTTTGATATCCTGTGATGTGTCTAGCTAATGAGTTAATATGTTCAGCTAAATAAATCTAAATGCCAGAGGACAAGAATTTTCTAACAAGGAAACTCCAGGAATTCAGGTATATTTTTGTCAGTCTGGTGTACAGCTAACACAGAGCTAACAGAAATCTAGTCTTATATTATTGTGGCTTTACTGAGTTTGAAATTCATATTAGCATTTTAAATAAGAAACAAAAGTAAATTTTACTTAAAAGGGACAGTTAAACATTTGAAAAAAAAATACTAAAACATTAGAAGGAAGGGGAGGAATCCTCTCAGCATTTGCTTTCTTTGACCTCTTTTACTTGTTAGCAAGATTTAGAAGAAATCATGAGTTTTTCACAGGTTAACGAAATTTGTCCTGCTAGAATTGGTATGTTCTGTTTCTGTCTGTGCTGTTCTTATAGTCCAATTTTAATGGAAAATGTAATCATGCACTTTAGATAAATTTATTTTGCAGTAATTGCTTTTAGTCTCTCATTGCCCTTAAATCATGTGCTGTTCTTTGCCTAATTCTCTTTTGAAAAGGAAACCTATTCACTATGCTGTGTCATAGAGCCTCCTTGAAAGCCAAGTTTGTCCTCCAGTTCACAGGCTCTCTGGGACAGCACCTGCCTCAGGCAGAAAGTTTGTGTAGTGCTTTGCACAATGAGCATGAAAGAAGAGACAAAGTCCCTACTGGAATGCAAAAGATCATATATATGCTAATTCACACATTATTAAGAAAAATTATGATGATAATAATAACAAAGGGATGACTGAAAACAACATGAGCTGTATCATCTAAACGTTTTCTTCTCTTCATGATGTTTATGCACAAGAGATATTTGGCCACCAAGGTAGCAGAAACTTTATGTCTTCAGCATGTACTAAGGTAATTGTTTGAAAGCATAATGACAAGGGGAGCACATGGCACTAAAAATCACCTCCTTATGAATATCCTTATAAATAAATATCCCCATAAATATCATAGCTTTTATCATAGCTTTAGTTGAGTAACTGTTTAGTCTAATACACATCCAAGATTCCCCAAAACATTTTAAAATACTATATTTTTTCTACAATGGTAAGACTTGTAGCTTAAGCTGAAATGCCACTTTTTAACTGTATGAATAAGAAAATAAGATGCACACCTACTTCACTGGCTGATAAATATTATCATAGAGAAGTAGTGTTCGCGCAAAAGTCCCCCCAGAAGTAATCTCAGTGTCTTCGTGAGCCAGTTCTTGAAGGGTTGAACTCCGAAAGAGTGAAGAAAAGAGTCATGAAACTGTGAATAAATAAATAAATTAATTAATAAAAGAGAGGGTGTTGTATTGTAGGCCTTTATCAAAGAAGCATTGAGTTTTTCTTGAAATAAATGTTACCTTGTACACAATTTCCCTACAGGCATGAAGTTAGGAAAAAATTCTTCATTGAAAGGGTTGTGGAGTATTAGAACAGGCTGTCCCATTAAGTGAATGAGTCACCATCCTTGAACATATTTAAAAGACGTAGATGTGGTGCTTAGGGACATGGTTTAGTGGTAGACTTGGCAGTGATAGGTTAACTGTTGACTTGATGATCTTAGAGGTCTTAGAGAGAAGAGGAAAGGAAATGAGAAGTTTTCTTCTTTCCTGTCCTGCATGATATTCTTGTCTCTAAATTGGAGAGACATGGATTTGATGGATGGACCGGACCACTTGCTGGGTAAGAAATTGTTTGGATGGTTGCACTCAAAGAGTTGCACTTAATGTATCAATACCCACATGGAGATCAGTAATGAGTGGTGTTCCTCAGGGGTCAGTACTGGGACCAGTTTGTGAGTTACACCAAGCTGTGTGGTGTGGTTGATATACTGGAGGGAAGGGATGCCATCTAGAGGGACCTGGACAGGCTTGAGAGGTGGTTCTGTGCAAACCTCATGAGGTTCAACAAGGCCAAATGCAAGGTCCTGCACGGGGCAATCCCACAAATCCCACAGATACAGGCTGGGTAGAGAATGGATTGAGAGCAGCCCTGATGAGAAGGATCTGGGGGTGCTGGTTAGTGAGAAGCTCAACATGAGGTGGCAGTGTGCACTTGCAGTCCCAGAAAGCCAGCCAAATCCTGACCTGCATCAAAAGCAGCGTGACCAGCTGATCAAAGGAGGTGATTCTCCCTCTCTACTCTGCTCTTGTGCGACCCCACCTGGACCACTGCATGCAGTTCTGGGGTCCCCAGCACAAGAGGGACATGGACCTGTTGGAGTGAGTCCAGAGGGCCATGAATTTGATCGAAGGACTGGAGCACCTGTCCAATGAAGACAGGCTGAGGGAGTTGGAGTAGTTCAGTTTGGAGAAGGCTCCAGGGAGACCCTATACTGGCCTTCCAAATACATAGAGGGGTCGTAAAGGAAAGCTGGGGAGGGACTCTTTGTCAGGGAGTGGAGTGATAGGACTAGGAGCAACAGTTTTAAACTAAAAAAAAAAAAAAATTAGTTTAGCTATAAGGAAGAATTTCTTAACTCAGAGGGTGGTGAGGCATTGTAACATGTTACCCACAGAAGTTGTGGATGCCCCATCCTTGGAAGTATTTAAGGCCAGGTTGGATGGGGCTTTGATCCAGCCAGTCTAGTGGAAGGTTTCCCTGCCCATAGTAGGGGGATTGGAATTCAATGATCCTTGAGGTCCCTTCCAATCCAAACCATTCTATGATTCTGGGACTGTAATAAATGTGAGCTCTTTCTACTCAGGTGTACAATATTTCCTTCAACCCATTTTGTCACTAAAAAAATAGTTAGAGAAGTGGAAATCTCTCTTGTAGCCCCTTTGTGAGCTTTTGTGAGTGGAAGTGTAAACTCCCTTTCCAGCCAAACGCACTAAAACCTGCTATACCATAGAGCAAAACTGAAATATGCTTGGCATATGTTGTATTTCCTGGTGAACTTGGGGGAGAGGGAGAGAGATTGGCTTCATCCAGCAAAACATCTGTCATCTGTTTTTCTCAAACCACAAAGGTAAGAGTCTTTATTCCACTAACAACTCAGAAGGACCAGAAAACAGTACTGAATTTCAGTTTTAATGTACTACTTCTTTTCACCTTTCCTTAATAGTTTAGGGGAAAAGCAGGGACAAGCTACCAGCCACAGCAAAGCACAGAATAATCTTGCAGGCTAGATCAAGTCCTCTGTTATGATTGCAGAAAAAAGTTCAGCAGTTCTCATTTGGATTAAACATTTGTGGTTGACAACAATACTAGGAGAAGTATAAGATACATTTTTTTTCTTTTGTATTGAAGAAACACAGCATATCAGTCCCTGCACAGCTGACGCTAGTATGTCAAAATTTCTTTTTAATGATTTATTTGAGAAAAAAAAAAAAAAAACTTTTGAAAAGTTAATGACAAGAATGTTTGCAGGGCTGTCCAGATGTTCTACTTCAACACATGCAATTGAACAAAGCTGGAACATTGTTAAGTTGCAGTTAATGAGCTAGAAGTATAGTTATCAGTGTATGCTGCTTTCATCCCTGCAATATCTTTTCATTTAGATTGATAAGGAGCAGTTTCAAAAAATCCTGGAGCTAATTGAGAGTGGGAAAAAAGATGGAGCCAAACTGGAATGTGGAGGAGGTCCATGGGGAGACAAAGGTTACTTCATCCAGCCCACAGTTTTTTCTAATGTTACAGATGATATGCGCATCGCCAAAGAAGAGGTAAATAAATTCTTGGCAGTCCATACTTTCACTGGAGATTGTTTAAATTTCTGTACAAAATATCCATTTAGAAGGTCAAGTGGTGGCATAAAAATGTTCCCAGTAAATCTGTCGTTCCAGCCTGGTGTTGTTTAAAATCCTTTTCTTGGTTTCTTATGCCCATTTCACCAACTCAGTGGAGGTGAGGGAGAGGAGTGTGAGGCTGGCCTGCCAACAAAGGCTCCAGCTTAAGCTGATAGGAGTCAAGAAATGTTAAGGCTAGGACTGTTAATAACATCACCCCATACTACCCGTGTCTTAGATATCAGTCATGGTAACCTGTAACTGAGAAACAAACCTTGAAATCACAGCTTATGACCTCTTCACTCCTTAAGGAGCCACTCAGGTTGTGGTTTGACACAAATGTGCCAAACAATTATTTTGCAATGAGAGAGGTTGTGCTTCCACACGCATTTTGCCTGGTAACAATTTCAACAAAGCAAAGTTTTGCCTCTGCAGGGTTATTTAACCTAGATCCGTTTGCAGAAGTGCCCACACAGTATTGAACGGCTTGTACTAAATCAATTAAGGGGGCATTGCCAGGACAGCAATGACCAGCTGGAAAGAACCAGAGCGTTAGGACTGCAGATCTGCTTTTCTCTTGAGAAACCAGTCCTCCAAAAACATCCCCAGAGTGCAGTTATGACCTCTTCTCTTTCTGTTTGTTGTTGTTGCTGTTGTTGGTTGGTTGCTTTGTTTTTTTTTTGTTTGTTGTTGTTGTTGTCTTTTTTTTTTTTTACATTCATCCTGATTAATAATGGGTGCAACTGGTGTCCATTATAATTCACACTAGAAACTCCTTCAAAATTGTCAGAAATCTAGGTGCTACTATTTGCAGCCAGCAATACTGCTGCTGCATTCTGCTGAACATACCTTCATGTTAAAATGAACAAACAGCAGAGCATAAAGATCTGATTGCAAAGGGAAGAAAAATAGGAGAGAGCTGCCCAAGAAGTAATTTCAGTTATTCCTTTTGGTCTGGATGGTAGGTAGGAGACAACACAGAGATGTTTCCTTCAGGTCAATAATACAACAAGAACAGATCCTCTCACATTATTTTGAATCTATTGAATAATAAACCTCCACAAAGCCAAGGCAATTTAAGGAATATTTGGGTTGTGGGAGAACGTTCTTCTGATCTATATAAATCATACCATACAAGTCCAGTGAGAAAGTATCATTAAACACTTTCAAGGAAAATCAAGTGGAAAACTCAATCTGTGGGAAAAAGAGTAATTAGATGTGGTAGTGCCCCCTGCCTACACAGCATTACCACTGGGTAATTTTATTTTATTTTTTTTCCCCATAAGAGGTTAACTTCATTTGTTGCAGGCTAAAAAGTCTTACCTTTATGTTAATTTATAATCCTTTTTAGAACTCTGTTTTAAATGTATCCTCTTGACCAAATTAATTTAGGAATAAGACTGTCTGACAACAAAAACAACAACAAAAAGTTGTATTAAATATTTATTATTTTTAACAATACTAGTCCACTTCATATGTTTATGTATGTTTGAAACAGATATTTGGACCTGTTCAACAAATTATGAAGTTTAAAACTGTAGATGAAGTTATCAAGAGGGCAAATAATACTAGTTATGGCTTAGCAGCAGCAGTTTTTACCAAAGACATTGATAAAGCACTGACATTTGCAGCTGCTCTTCAGGCTGGGACAGTATGGTAAGTCATGACTTATTTAATTCTTCCCTCAGAACTACAGTTGACAATGGCAGTAATTGTAGGACATTTTAACACTTCTTTGGGGGCATACATTTTTATTTCCATTCTTTTTCACCTTTAGAGAGGTAGGTTAGTGCCATCCTCCTCTGACTCTCTTCCCCTCACCTTTCCATACTTAATGTGCTGCTAGACAAATATTTCTTCTAAGTCTTCATGCAGTTGTCCTGTAAACTTAGTCTGAAAAAAAAAAAAAAAAAAAAAAAAAAAAAAAAAAACAGTAAGAGTACTGCTTTACTTTCCATTCAGGATCCGGGAATACCCCAACACATCCTCAAATTACAGGGATCATTTTCTGTAATTGCTTGGTCGTTAACCTGTGAAGAGTATCCTCCTGTAGTGAAAAAGATTAATAAAATGTGGTTGAGAAAGGGAAAAAATCACAAGAGGGGGAAAGAACTGTTTCAAGTAAGAAGATACCAAGGGAAACTATAAGGCTGAAAAAGCAGCCGATGAATCTGCCACGCAGAAATAGAAAAGAAAGAGGCCACCTACATGGATCAAGAAAGGCAAAGTCTGAGAGAAACAATAGTGAAATCTTGGAGGAATAGAAGACCATCTGACGACTATCACTGACAGAGACCTGCATTTCCCTACAGTTATCACAATGCATCAGAAAGAGAACCAATTTTACTTGAACTCAAAGGAATTTGTGTCCTTTTCAAGTTTTATCTGAAAGCACCTGCAGCCAGTAAAAATTCCTGCCCGGGTCCTGTGACTTAAAAAACATATCCTTTCTTAGAATAAACAATTTTGAAAATTATTGAGTCAATAATCTTTCAAAAGGAAAAAAGTTTAAAATAAAAGTAAAATCCTTGATTTTTACTCTTAAGTGATTATTGCTCTGTCAAGGAATCCTTAATGATAAGGAGAACCTTTTTTACTGAATTGGGACTTGGAAGGAACCTACAAGAATCATCAATTTCAAATCCTGGCTCCACACAGGACCATCCAAAAATTGAACTATATGTCAGCATTGTCCAAAAAGCATTGTCCAAATACTTTTTGAACTCTGGTAGGCTGAGTGTCATGACCACTTCCTTGTGGAGCCTGTTCCAGTGTCCAAACACCCTCTCAGTGAAGAATCTTTCCCTAATATCTAATCTGAAACCAGTAGGCTGGCAGTTGGAGAAATTATAAGATATGAAAATAAAGAATATATGATTTGACAAGGTTGGAAGACAGAAAGAACTTCTCAGCTATGGAGTAGAATGTACATTCTGGCAAAAATCTGCATGCTACAAATTCTTTTATGAAATTCCATTCTCACTTATTATTGTATTTTTGTTCTCAACCATAGTACAGAATATCGCTTAACATTGAGAAGAACCAAACAAAACTCCCTAAATAGATACTGAAGCGATCCTGAATTTACCTAATTAATTAGGCTCATTAATTGGGAAGGAGATTTACTATAATTATTAACAGAAAGATATGTGTCACTGCTTGTAGGCCTTAGAGCCCTGGTAATAGTAATGTATTTTCCAGTAATGCTTTGTTTTTTTCAGTCTTGAAATACATGTATTTTTGCAAATGTGTTGCTCATATATAGTTTGTGAATATCACCACAAGTTTATTATACTTCATGGAACAACATTGATTTTTCAGAAGTGAATAAACTTGTTCCACAATGTGGAACACTAAAGTCATTTTCCTATTCTTCCAGGGTTAATTGTTATAGTGCAATGTCTGCTCAGTGTCCTTTCGGAGGATTTAAGATGTCAGGAAATGGACGAGAAATGTAAGTAAATGTTTTTTAAACTGTAGATTCACAGGAACTACAAAATGAAGTTCTAAAAACAACATTCACAACTAGGATGCCCTATTTGATTTATCAGACTACTTTGTGGCCTCAGAGGCCACACATTGTCAGACACAATGTCAAGCAAAGAATTCTTCAATGAAACCAATAAGAAAATTGCTTAGATACAAATCTTTCCAAAATGATTGCATTTAATATTTTTCAGTCTACTGATATGCAAAACTGCTCCTCGTGTTTATGATGTACAGTTTTTGCATAAATATAGAAAGTGTAATTTCCATGAATATATTTAACTATACATACAGTTCATACATAGTTCGTGGAGTCCCCTTTAAATGCTACCTGAAAGGTCTATACAGCTTGGATAAATGTAATGACAGAAATAACCCTCTGTAGTCTTCAGACTTTTTTTTTTTCCCCCAAAGAAGTGGGAAAGGAAATGAAGTTTACAGAAATTAAAAGTTAATCAAATTGGTTCAAACTTTTAAGGTTTAATCCAGGTTCAATTTGAATCATGTCCTGTTTTCCTGCATTCATTGTGATTTTCATATGAACAATGGATAATGTGTTACACTGTTTAATTAAATTATTTTTAAAGCAAAGAATACAAATCAGAACATATATGTTCTTCCTGACATTATGCAAACTGCAAAGCACTTTTACTGAGTAATTGAAGCAATTAAAAATTATATGTGCAAATGAAATACATCAATGCTTTCTCTCTCGCGCTCTTTTTTTTTTTTTTCTTAAGAGAGATAAAGTCTTGGGTTTTTATGCTTACTCATCCCTGGATCAAATCTGCTCCTGATGGCAAAGTTTCCACTGACTTCAAGGAAGCAGTTATGCCAATGCTGAGAGCTTTAGAAAATGTCAAAACGGAAAATAAATAAATAAATAAATAACCACCATATTTTTGCCATTACTAACACAGACTGTTTTGCATTTGCTGATTGCCAAAAATCGGAAAATTGATTCTGGACTGCTGATTTTTGCAGAAGTGTTTTGATGATCTATTTGCTGAAAATACCAGGAAAACAATAATATGCTATCCTAAAAATTAATAATCTCTATAAAAGTGAAGGTACTCAGCATTTGTGTAAATGAAGTTTTCCTCATGCTGTTCAAAATCACAATTAGTGAAACAATAAAGATATTTCTGCTAAAAGGCAAGGATGGGATAGACATGAAATTTTGCCATGGAAAAATGAAATTTTGTAAATATGTGGGAATCAGTTGTAGGAGCAGCAGAAGTATGTGTGAAGCAATTTCATTGAAATAATCAGGAAGTCATTGTGTCAAACCATTGATTTCCTTGAAACACAGAATAAAAATACCTGTGTAATTCTTGGAATAATAATGCCATTATGAAGAAAACTACATATTAACAGAATGCTTCCTCAAAATAATGTGAAAAAGAGAATCAGTAATAATTTTCCTACAACACAGAGTCCTGATTTCTCTTTTGCATACATATGTACCGAGTAAGATGGCTATGGGAACTGGATGGCATCCAGTATACTGTAAAAACTTTGTGTTCCATAAAACAGTCAATTATGTCTAAATGGTTTGTCTGTGACAACTACCAAACAGCTAGGCACACAAGTAAGATTCATCTCATCGTGTAAAACTTGAAGGTGAAATTATGCTAATGACGTGTCAGTAAGATTTAAGTATTTTTTACTGTCTGGGAGATTTCACATTAATTATGTCTCCCACTTACTTGAGATGAAGTCCCTATTTTTTGACTCAAAAAAAATCTTGACAGCAGAGGAAGGCTTTTTCAAAAGACTTGATGAACATGCTTGTAAAGACCACGAAACTCAGTTTAGAAATGCACTAAATTGATTAATCAGCATTCTTTTGCACAGAAACGAAACTGCTCTCTCTCACACTTTTCCCAGGAGACAATTGCTGCAGCTTTTCAAAAGGCATCCAGCAGTAGTCTAGCTGCACAGATGTCTTCCAAGTATGTCCAGTATCCTTGTTAAACATCCGGCCAATTGCACAGCACCAACAGAAAATACCATCAAGGACATAATTCATATAAAAAGCATTAACCTAAGTATGGCTCTTTGTTCTGTTTTATCTAGGGGAGAATACGGTCTTCATGAATACACAGAAGTTAAGACTGTCACTATCAAAATCCCACAGAAGAACTCATAATGCTGCTTGACATGCAGAGTGTATCTTCTTCTTGAACCTGAAAAATGTATTTCAATTCTGAAAAGTTTTATATACCAGATTATTCATTAACCTTTTTGCTTTATGATTGTAAAAGAGAACCTTGCTTACATTAACAATACAAAGAATAATGTAGAAAAATTTAACATGATTAACTGAGAAAGGGAAACTTTAATTTTTGGAACATGACTAATGTCTTTTTAAACTTGTATTAAGAAAAAAAATATTTTTTATTTTCAGTGGGAGCTTTCTGTAGTGCTTTGGAAATATTTCTTTTCCAATGTATCTTGCAGGTACCATCTAAATTTATGTGGTCTTCTAAATGTTAGATGCCAAGCTGTCCTTTCTTCGTGGCCTTAACAAAAGCACTTATAAGTAACTAGAAGATAGATAATTATCTTTGTCATTCAAAAATAGTAGACTTCTATATATATTTCTTAGACTGCTGAATTTGTTCATCATATTGATTACTACACAAATGTAATCTGGATAATATTAAACAGTATTAAAATACATCTTCAAAACATTACTGATTTTTCATTAGTCTTTTATATCACATCCATTTACCACTGGGCACTACATAGCACATATTTTATATCCTTAAAGAAGAACTACTATCTCAATTGTACATTTAGGTTATTGGAAGTATATTACATTGGCTATATGGAGACTAAACTCCCTAATTCTTTGCAAGTATTATCAATGGAAAAATATGAATATACAGAACACTGGCCTATTTGCAAAGAGATTGAGCTTGGCTTTTTGGTATAAAACTTTGGTTTACGTATATCAAAAAGTCCTAATAGATGACAAACAAGAAATACGTAAGAGAAAGGATCTTTTCCTCCCTCCTTTTTCTTCCTCTAGTTCATTTGTTTCCCCTCATCTTTTTTCCTCAGCCTTTTGCCTTTTTTTTTTTTAATAGGGTTTTATATATATATATATATATTTACTTATTCTCATTAGTCCCTCTGCAGACATGTGGATCTCAAGCTGATCAAAACTTCATAAGGTCCTTCAGTCTGTGCAGCTTCAGTGTCCAGTAATTCTCTACTAGCTCAGCCATCAACACCCTCTGACGGCTGCTAACCATCAGCAGCAACCAGGAAAAATCTGTCTGCAGACGCCACCTACAGAAGTTGCATAGCCTCCTGCTCATTAAGTCATATTTTGTCTAAGCCTCACTGAAGTCCAGTTTGTCTCTTGTTAGAGTCATCCATGCATACAACCTTACAGACTTACGTACAAGCTATGACCACTAGTAAGAATATAGCACACCACAAAATGCCACATATCAGCAAGAAAAAATCTCATTAGCTATGGCAAATAAACACTTTCCTGATTCCATATCATGAAACATGGAACAAAACAACAGAAAAAGAAGAGGAAATACTGAATCAAAAGTGAAAAATATACTGTGTCAATATGTGCTGTGTACTGATCAACAGAGATTTTTCAGCAGAGAAAAGCATCGAGAAGGACAGAAAACAAAATAATTGCAAAATTAAGGAAAAAAATAAGTAAAAAAAAAAGAAGAAATTCTTAAATAGATAAGGTGCAGAGAAGGAAGGAAAAAAAAAAAGTAAAAAAAATCAGAAACGCTTTAAAGGCAGCAAGAACCACAGTACTACAGAAAATATGGATTCAGTGAAAAATTAAATATTTGAAAGAAATGAAAAACATAATGTAGAAGATGTACAGGGCTTTATAAATCTCTTACTGTCCAAATTCTGCTTTTGCTGAAGTCAGTTGTGGAAGTCCAAATGGGGGATAAATAAGTCAAATGACAATAAGTCTACATATGTATTTTGTTTTGGATCAGCAGTGAATTTCTTAAGTGATTTTCCTGATTATCCTCTCTTATCTTCATTGGTTCACATGAAAGAGTGATACAGGGTAGCACAACTGGATGTCTTTTGAATGCCACTAAGCCAGAAAATGCTCACTTGTGTTATGTCTGACATAGCACTCTCATTCAAGCACTAACATCCATTCAGCTCTTAGAAACAGACTGGCACTAGTCTGAAGCAACTCACATCTGAATTTGTATAGTGTGGGCAGTTTGTCCTTATCCTCTAACAGGGTCCTTTAACAGCGTAGGACAGCAAATTCAGTCCTACTCAGCTATGCTGTCTTCTATTGCAAGCACAGGCAAAGAATGACTTTGAAGTTGTGGAGTCACCATCCCTGGGGGTGTTTAAGGAAAGGCTGGACTTGATACTTAGGGGTATGGTTTAATGGGTGAGAGTCATAGTATGGTGATGGTTGGACCATCTTGGATCTTGGAGGTCTTTTCCAACCCTAATGATTCTAGGGGGAGACGAGAGAAAGACGTATGAGGAGTGGCTGAAGTCACTTGGCCTGTTCAGCCTGGAAAAGAGGAGGCTGAGGGGAGACCTCATCGTGGTCTACAGCTTCGTCACGAGGGGCAGTGGAGGGGCAGGCGCCGACCTATACTCTTTAATCACCAGTGATAAGACCCATGGGAATGGTGTCAAGCTGAGGCAGGGGAGGTTTAGGCTAGACATCAGGAAGAGGTTCTTCACTGAGAGGGTGGTTACACACAGTAACAGGCTCCCCAGGGAAGTAGTCACTGCAGCAAGCCTGTTGGAGTTTAAGGAACATTTGGACTGTGCACTTACTCACATGGTCTAAAATTTTGGGTAGACCTTTGTGGTGCCAGGAGTTGGACTCGATGATCCTTATGGGTCCCTTCCAACTCAGGATATTCTATGATTCTATGATTCTATGATTCTTTGATTCTATGATTTTATGAAATGTAACCCAAGGAAAGGAAAACAAACAAAAAACAACAACAAAACACATAAATACTGGGATATACAAAAAGTACCAACTCTGCCCTTGAATGCATGTATATTTTATTTCTTACAATGCCCAAACAATATATATATAGTTCTCCACAATATTGAAAATCTGTTTTACTTCTTATTTGACAATCTCGCATTTATTTACAGGTAAAAGAAAGACGGTGATGTTCCCGTTTTGTCAATCTAAATGGTTTAATGTGATCAAAATGTAACATCTAGTAATGCCTTCAAGTTCTCATTTTTGCTAAAGTATTGAGTCAAAGTGTGTCAATGTGTATATTGTGCATGAAAATGAAGGCAAAGACTGCCATTCAACCAAGGTGAAATACCCAACTTTTTCATTAGAGCAAAGTATATCTTTGGGTTAATCTGATGACACACTGAAATTGTTCCCCAGAGATGCCAATGTAAAGAGATACGCCTTTTGGCATCTGATCAGTTTCAGGAATTCAATATATGTGTTTATCTAAAGTACTTGAAATATGATTAGGGGAGGCACACCAAGGCCTCAATAAGTTGCATAGTCCAATTTGCATAACAAGAGAAAATCAGTTCACAGTGCATGACAAAAATGTACGACCCAAATAATTTCAGAAATATGGTCCCATTTTTCCCTCAACCACCTAGTTATTAACACATAGGACAGGAGTGGATTTCTCTCCACAATGCACACACTGTTAATACTAATACAATCTGTCTGTAAGCACACTCACACACAAAAAAAAAATAAAAAAATAAAATTTAAATGTATTTTACCAATGAGTCTTTTCACAATTAAGAGTGTTCATAGCAGGGGCTATAGCACTAAATATTTCATTCGTCTCAAGGTGAAATATCATTTCTTTCTTTGCATCATACCTGCATATGGTATGATGGGTTGTGATTACCCAGTCAGGGCAGGGATAAATAAGGATTTAAACTCTGCAAATATTACACAGGTAATTAATGAGGCCCTTTCTTTCTGGGCTTGAATCACTATCATGTTACACTTCTAATATGCTAAAGCAGCACCATTCAAATTTACTAGGATGAAACATGAGAAGAACACTAGTTGATCTCTCTACAAACATTGCTCATAATGTTAGTGAAATTGTGTTCAGCATTTCACAGAGAATAAAAATTAAAAGAGGGGTGAACTTGCTGCACTTTCTTCTACAGCTTCTGAAAACTGACTCTTGCAGTCAGCAGAAACTACTAAATATACGTTTTATGTTTGGATTGAAACAGTGATATTTTTAGTATAGTTCTCCAAAACAGTGGGTGCCTGAGTAAAAAATCTACAATAAAATCCCAGAAGAATTGGATAGGATGATTTCATTCACAGATCAAAACTTTCTGTTCCATTAACACTATTGAATACACAGTTAATTCTGCGAGGAATTCAGGAAAATTGAAATTATGACCAGGGACATGCTTTTGCAGATTTCTTGGAAAGTTATCAGATTCAGGCTACTTTACACCATGCCTTTACAACAAGTCTTAGAAACGTGAGGTCTATAAAGTCATTGTCTTGCCATGATGGAAGCCATCCCTCGCTGCTTCTCCTGCCCCCAGTGTGCTAATTTTTAAAAAGGAGGAAGGCTACTGAACAGCAACAGCAGGATAGAGAGACCCTTAGGCTATTTCAGTCAAAACAGTGAAGCTGTAAGGAATTCTCATTCTGTCTCAAGAAAGAAAATTACTGATAATCCTCAACTGCCAGATATCCAGGTCTTAAGACAGACAGGAGATGATATGGAAAAAGTATTCAGAGCAAGAAAGGCATCTGGCTTGGATAAGGAGTGAAAATTCCCTGATGAAGTAGGTTTTAGGGAGGAATTTGAAAGATGTGAGATCTTGGCAAGTAATGAGTTTTGAGGGGAGGAGAGTAGGGTCTGGGACACAAAAGATAACTGCAGAAAAGACAAGTGCAAGAAAAGTGGGAAAGGAAGGGAGGAATGATAGAAATACAAGGAGTGCAAGAAGGATTGAAAGTAAAGCTGCAGGTCACCTTGAGATTTTGTAGGATCTCACTGCAATTTGCAATTCTGTAAGAGTTCATATGAAGAGCTTTAAAGGATGAAGTGCCTCCTAAACCCCCATCCACATGTCCCTGTCACCATGTTTGCTCTCAGATTATATTTGTACTGCCTGATCCTTCTGCTCTCCTTCTTATTCAAGTCATTTTCCGTTTCTCTTAGTGTTAAAGTTGTCTTCCATTTATCTTTCTACTGAAAACTGAGATTTAAGTAACTCCTTATTAGGAAGGTCTACTTAAAAATAAAGAGTCAAAGAAGAACCTCTGAAAAATTGGGAATAATAGTGTCTTGTAAACTTGGTGGGAGGCCTTAAGGACTCTTCTCAAGGCTGAATTGTAACCTTTGCTACACTGAGAGAAAAACAGTGCCTTGATGAATATACTTCTCTGGAAAAAAAAAGTTAAAGATCTGGAAGTACAACATCAACTGACTCAGACAAATAAAATGCTGCATAGTCTTGTAGGAAGGACATAAATCACTTATTGCATGAAAAATTGGACATGCATAGAGATCCAATAAACAGAACTGAGTATTGGGTGTTTTGACTGTTGAAATTCAAACTTGTGAAATAGTCCTCAAAGGGCAATGACACAGATGATTCATACACAGAATAATAAACTGGACATGCAAGAGGAAGAGACCACAGCTGCTTTTATACATTGCTAGCTGGCATTGCAGAAAGATCTGGAAGATGTGTTAACCAAAATACAAGATTATCCAAAATATAAGAATGTTGTCCTGGATGGCAGCAGAATGTAAGCAGCAAACTCTTCCAAGGGAAAAAAAATAATAATAATAATAGTATAAGAGGCATTCAGAATCAAGAAAACTAGAAGAGACAGCAACAAGGAGAGGAGTTTTAGTTGTTGCTGTTGTTTAGTAGTTTAGCTTATACAAGTCATATTGCTTATAGTTCTATGTGGAGCATAGGGTGATGTCTAAATAATAGCACTATTACTTGACAGTTACAAATGTTCAATATACCCCTTGCCAAGATGGCTGAAGACATAAAGAGCAATTTGACAGCTTCTGGCAAGCATTTTTTTAAATAAGGCACTGCAACAGAACACCACCCTCTCACCGTTAATGCAGAAAAATTTCTTAGCCATTAGTACTTCTTTCATGGAATATTAAGAAACTTAGATAATATAACATGATCTACACAGCTTATATCCAGCCATGGCAAACAGGATAATGTCTTTGTACCATCATACCCTGCCAAATAAGTATAGGCTGACAAAGCTTTACCTATTAGTTCCTAGAAGGATGTTGGTGACTCTTGTAATATAGATTCTATTTTCTTTCTGAATAAAGATCCTTATTAGACATAGCAACCATGCTAAGGACCAAGTAGCACACCATGTAGTGACAGTAAGAACAAGACTGGCAAAATTTGAGCAAGATTAGTGGTTTATTGTCATTGGAAGAGAGGAATGTCTGACAGGAAAAGAAGTGAACCAAACAGGAATAAACAAAGCCGTCTGTGAGTACCTCTAATCAAGAACTAAGAAAGACTTCATATGAGTGTGAAGAAAGAAAAGTGTTATGTGAATGTTGTGTTTGGACTCTAAATATCTCCAGCGCATAGACACATAGATACGTGCTACAGAATACTGACTATGGGCAAGCAGCGTATATTGCTAAAAACTGTGCTTGTTAGAGATCTGTCTGTTACATAAAGGATCACTGATCCTGCTTATCTGATGTGTTCATGGCTCTCTTTGAAAAACATAAGATCTTACAGCCTTCACTGTCTCCAGAAATGCAAGATGTCTCATATAAACTTCCATCACTAAATAAGAGAGTATTTATTTTCAGCACAGTCCGAGGACTTTCATATAGCACTCTAGTCATGGTCAAACTACTGGGAAAAAAGTGCCAGTGCCTACATTTGGATGATGAAGAAACATAAGAAAATCGTAATTTGTCTACAGAGATTTCTCCAGCAGAGGAAAATGATGAATACATACAGTAAACACTCATTGCAAATTACTCAATATTGATGTATGAATTATTACTCAATATTATTAACGTATTGCCTTCTCCTAGCAGGCAATTTCAGGGGAAAATAGGTCTTCTTTCTATGTACTGAGTCAAGATTCTCTAGAAGCACTTTTTTTTAATGTCTTGGGAAATAAAAGTTTTCTGTTGGGATTCATTTTAAAGGAGGAAGACACAAACAGTCATCATTAATGTTGTGGTTTTAGGGATCTAAGGCAAAAAAAAAAAAAAAAAAGAGAGAGAGAGATGAAGTTTTCTACAAGATCAGGTTAAACAGCAGAACAACAAAGAAGTTTTTGGGTACAAAACCTCCTCTACATGTCAACTGCTGACTGACTGTTCTCGAATGATCACAAATCAGAGGAACAATACAGTCCTAACAACGGTAAGAAGACAGAGAAGAAAAGCACTTCCAGTTCACATACCTAAATTCCATCTCATTGAAACTCATATAGTTTCTTTGTTAGTCTCCCGATAGGGCATCCAGTGTGCAATGGGAAAAGCAGTTAGGTTTCTCCTGCTTCAACCTGCTTTTCTTGATGTACATATTTCCCAGTGCTGCATGTCTATTTTCTCTGTTAACACCTCTATAAAGGAGTCGTTTACTACAAAGTTAACTTTCACATTGAATGCCATAACTAATAACTTTAATATGATTGAGGAATACAATTGTGGAGTTATTTACATGGGCAACTAGTCATGGTATTATACAAATGGACAAAACAACCAGTCCTCTCTATAGACCTACAGAAACTTCACAGTCTAATAAACATCTTGTTTTGTATCTTGTATTTCACTGATGTTGATGGGGAGGTTGGGTTTCTTTATGTTCATCTCTCAGCAAACAATTATAAGCAAACAGCTGATGCCATTAACACTAAGGACAGGTTAATCTCCATGAGGAAACATCTTGGAAACCTAAATTTTAAGATGTACAAAGTAAGGTGTCTTTAGGGTGTGTGTTTCATTCACAATACATTTCCACATCTTGCACTATGTCACTGTACTCCTGTTCAGAGAGGTCTTAATTATCTTTAACAAAAGGAAAAATGCCTATGGATTACTCCATTCCCTGATACAAGACTGATCATGTCAGACAATATGTCGCTTTTTTGGGAAATCACATACTATTGTTTCTTTCTGTACGTGATGTACTAGCCATCACTAAACAAGGGAGATCTTGCAAAACCTTCAGCATATTATCTGTCACTTTTCTCTTCCTCCATGAACATACAGACCGAATTGCTAACTTCCACTGGTTTATTCACTGCAAGGAACTGAACTACTTATGTATGTGGGTTTATGTATGTCAGTTTTCTAACCTTATTTAATCAAATGATTAAAATTTTATTAGACATTTTTATTGCACATATTTAGTACCTATTTTACTTTTTTTTTCTTTCTTGTTTTTCATATAAATATTTTGCTTACACCAAAAAAAAAAAAACATTTAAGTATTTAGTACATTTAAGTACTAATCCTGTGGCACTGACATACAAAGATGAGTTTATATTGAAGTCATTGTATTATAGAATGTATTCACAAGAATAGAACACAGCAGAATTTTATTTCATAATAGAATATTTTAAAAATTAAAAACCTTGACCTACTGGACAGATAAGAAAAAAATTACAGGTATCTTATGAATGTCTTCTTCTTGGTGTGAGGACACCAAACATACCTGTCCAAATAAAGTTCATAACAGCTTCACTGTTACCTTCTGTGCCTATTTCCCTAGCACACAGTCATCTACCTGGTAGGAAAGTGGGGTGAGTCAGTTTAACTTAGATTTTTGAGTGTTTTTATGTCACCACCACAGCTGGAGAGAAAAGATTCACAGTTCATTAGCAGTTCTTTCATGACACACTGAGAGCTGTATGGGAGAAGCTAGCTGTATATTAAAGTGATGAATTCCCCCTAACAGACTGAAACTTTCTATAACCACCAAATCTAATAGACATATGATTTTCAAAGCTTAAATTGAGCATTCTGCACTGTCCGTGCTGGTACTGACTTGTATACAACAGAGACGACCCTAAACATTCTATAGCCTTTATAAAAATTTCAGTGTCATCCACATAGGCAGTCTTTAAATTGAAGATTTCTGTGGTGTCATCTGTTGCTAGCACTAATTTAGAGAGCCCCGGATATCCACATAATTCAGGTAAACATCTTCTGTTAGCATTGCTATGCTCTGAACAGAAGAACCAGTTATTCATTGTGGTCTGGTGCTTTACTGCCTCAGGATTGCTTGTGTGACATTACTGTTTTGACTTGCAAAAACATATTTTATCTGAAAGATGCATTTTAGCTCTTTAATTTTTAAACAAAACAAACGGACATCTTTAAAGCTAATCTTTCTCTTGAATGCTGCATACAATAAATTATTTTGAAGGTGAGACTTTTAATAATGGCATTCAACCAGGGAAATGTATAACAAATGTGAGGACAGAAAGAAAAGCACACCAGTTGAGAGAATCCAGAAACAAGTTAAATATTTAAAACTAAAATTCTCATTGTATAAATAAGACATTACACGATTAAACAGAAAATATCTGTTTACTTTTCAGTCAATGTTCTCTCTGTGTGAAAACTTGCTGCTTTAAAGCTCTGATGCACAAATCTGTGCATGTATATGCCAGTATAAGTTTGCACATGGACTACAACCACCTAGCAAAATCCATAATGTCAAGGTCAAATTTTGTTCATAGTAATCAAAGGCATTGTGTTTTCTTGGATGAGCAAGGTAAAGAAGATTTTAAATTCCCAAAACTTTATGGGCTTAAGAAGTAAACATGGTAAAAATAAGCAGGAGTAAAGATATAAAGTAAATTAAGAATCCCTCTCGAGAAGAGAAAAACTTTATGTTGGCAGAAAAGTTATGAAAGTTAATAATGAGTTGATGTAGATAAATACACTGAATCTTTTACAGAGGTAGAAAGAAATGTCTCATATGATGTAACAGGAAATAAAATCAGCTATAATATTTTAGCATTTGAAAGAGTAAAGTTTTCATTTCATCATTTAAAATTGTCATTTAACTAAACATTTCATCCCATTTCTTTTTTTTTTTTTTTTTTGCATTTGTTGGTCATCTAATATGTCCCGCTCCTAAGCTTTTAACTCTTCCTTTTATCTTTCCTTAAGCAATATATATCCCAGGAGGCTAGAGATCCACATGGACATTAAAAATTTTAAATTCAGGAAAAGAAATGTATAGAAAAAACTCAGTATAATGGAGATTAAGAGAATTCTTAGCTAGAATTAAAAAAAAAAAAAAAGGAAATGCGAGTACACATGACAGAAAAGATATAGTGTGACCCCCAAACTTCTGTAACTTTACAGTGATGTTCTGTACTAAGGAAAGGAGAAGAAGCCGTTTGAGAACCTATGTGTCCAGGTTAGAGAAATGAATTTATTGACATTTAAGTTATATCTCATCTTCTTGTATTTTCTCCTTTATTGTTGATAGTTAAGAAACAGCTGTATACAAGAGCAGAATTGTCTGCAGATAACCTACTAATGAGTAGGATGTCATTCAGCTTAATCTTTGGTGTAGATATTAGTCAGGATTTCAAGAAGGCATTGAACAATGGTTTATCTGTGAAATCTGACTATTGCTATGACATTTGTGACAGATGGGTCTTGTTTTGTCTTCACAGTAAACATATTTTTCTTTTGCCATAGCGCAAATACAAATACTTTCTCCCTCAACTTATCTATACATATGAAGAAAAACCTTCTGCAAAAAGAATACCTGCAGAAGGATTTGTACAAAGAGAATGTTCTAGCCTGAAGGAAGTGATGGCAGAACATTACTTTAACTTGCCTTGTCAGTCAGTGAAATAGAAACACATAAATGTACAATTATATAGTTATTCTAGAACCATGAAGATATTTTTTTTTTTTTAACCCAGGATTGAAATATTCTTTAATTATTCGTCTGAGAAAAAAATAAATAATCATGCTTTTTATGCCACAATGCCACAGACATTGTGTGTAGAGCTACAGTTAAATTAAATTAAAACAGTAAACATTATTTTTTTTTATTTATTTACTCTTCAGTGAAATCCTTCCGCAAACACACTTGTGAACTTCCAAGAGACTGGCAAAATAACATGGAAATTACCTTGCTCAGGCTTGAGATCTCTAACTGCAAGGTGCTCTGCTGCCTGTGAACATTTCCAAGAGGTACCCTGAGATCTCAGAATCCAAGCCAGCACAATAAGTACATTGAACTTAAATCTGCAACTAAAAAATAAAAAATCAATTGTGAACTAATAATCAATTATAAAATAGTCAGGAGTAACACTGCAACTAAATGTGACACAGACTAGAGATCAGCTTCTCACATAGGCCCAATAACCAGTGGGCTCTGAAGTCATTCTGGCATGAGGACTGCTTTGTTTCTAGTGGAACAGGAGAAATGGAGAAAGAGCCATCTTCAGAGAAGGCTGCTATACAAGCATTTCTTGAAGAGAAAAAGACAATGGGAAAAATCTGGTACCAAAGATTTGGAGCTGGAGTCGTATACAACAAAACCCATTCACTATCAGAACTCTAGGACAGAAAAAGGGGAGTACTGCCCTGACCATTCACAGTGTTAATCACGCTCTACAATACATACACCCTTATAGCTAGTGGGTTTTAAGACTGAATCTTACTTTTTAACTTACAAGATAATTTAGGTATTGGAACAACTGAGTGAAATGGCATTTGACACTTGTATCAATCATGTCTTAATTAGGTCTGCACATGCCCTAGTAGACTCAGACATCAGGGAAACTTGCTGATGGAAAGATCTTTCACAGGAACTTCAAATAACTTCAGGAAAGGCAGCAAGAAAGAGAATATTCTTATTCTGAAATTCTCTCTACAAGCAATGGAAGTGGAAGTTAAATGCTTGTCCTTGTTGGTGGATACACCTCCTTAGTTTGTATCTCTCAGCTAGAGGTGTATCTGATACATGAAAGGTGTACTCTCATTCCTTGGCCATTCTGCAGATAAGTCTGAACTGAATCACTTTGGATGGCCATGTATTCATTTACAGACAAACCCTAGAAAAAGAAGCCAAACTTCAATGGCAGTTTCAAGCAGCACAATCTCCTGCAGTCTTGCTGGGGTAAAAGCAAAGTTCACCACATGTGCAGAGACATCACCTGACGTAGAATTCTGCTATATATCTTTGGCACATCATAAAACGCCACAGGGAAATAGACCCACATAAGTAATAAAATATTGCTAGGAATGAATACAGTGTAGAAAATTATCCTGGTAAAGTTCTTTTTTTGTATTTATATTTCCCTGGATTTTTTTTCCTTTTTTTTTTTTTTTTTTTTCTTTTTCCTGCTTTTTTGGTTGCTGGATTCCCACACCATTTTAGTTTGTTTGTGATTCTTAGGAGACCAAGAAGAACTTATTCCACATTGTACAGTGGCAGCTGGAGTTAAGGTGATATTTGTCTTTTATAGAATCACAGAATCACAAATTTTTGGGGGTTGGTATGGACCCTTAAAGATCATCATGTCCACACACACCCACCCCACCATGGGTAGGGATATTTTTCAATATGTCAGGTTACTCAAAACCCCATCCAACCTGAACACTTTCAATGATGAGGCATGCAGAACTTCTCTGGGCAACCTGTTCCAGTGCCTCACCGCCTTCATAATGAAGAATTTCTTCTTCTATCCATTCTAAATTTACACTATTGAAGTTTAGAACTGTTGCTCCTTGCCATGTCACTACAAGCCCTAGTAAAAAGCCTTTCTCCATAATTCTTATAAGCCCTTTTTATATACAGAAAAGACACAGTAAGGCCTCCCTGGATTGTTCTCTTCTCCAAGATGAACCACCCCAGCTCTCACAACCTTTCTTAATGTGAGAGGTGTTCCAGCCCTCTGATCATTTTCTAGTGCAATGCTAGAGGTTGTCTACAGGAGAGTTATTTATGACTGTATGTGTGTTTGTTGTGGTTAAATGAAATACAATGCAGGAATTAGATATGCCACTACTCTGCCAACTGGCTGCACCTCTGCCTTACATTGCATTGGAAATAAGATCCTTCCCACAGCTTCATACTCATGTTTTGTGTTAGAAGAGGGAAGACGGGTGTCAGAAAACAGAAAGATACTCTTGTTCCTGTTCACCCATGATACAGGAAAAAAAAAAAGGAGGAGGTAACGGTACCTGTAATATCCTGCAGTGGATTTCTCAAACCTTGAAGCTGTACTTGACTTATCTTCAGCTTGTGTGAGGCTGAACCATCTCTCTTCCACCTTATTCTCTTATACTTTATAAAATCTGAGACTCTTTTCAGTAATATCTCTGAGTGTGAACTATCTTTATTGTGGTATTTGGACTATTACAGAGAGTTCATGAGATGGAATGTTGTTGAATTCCCTGTACTTACTATATTCCCTAAGGAGCTAACGGTTTGCAGTTTGACCAAATATCTTTGCTTAACAAAAACTTTTTCCAAATTATTGGATAATTGGATAAGACTTTTCTTTGTTTGAATATTACCATATATCTATGCATTCCACCAGTGAAATGTAAAATCATTGGTCAGTTCCTTTATGTATAACATGTAAATCAGAAGATTATTTTCCTTTTCTAGAAAGAATCTTCTGACATAAAAACTCAAAAGAGTTTGCAGATTGGCTTCTTTATGTACTCATAAATAATGTTTACAGCTGTCTTCTTGAATGAATGTTACATATTGTCTTGTTTGAAATGAGGGAACAGATAGAATATTTTGACTTGCAATACACCTATAAGTCAGAGTATAGGATTCAGCAATGCTGTTTTTAAAAACAGAAACAAATAAACTTATTCCCAAGTGGTTACACTACCAGTTATTAGATCTGAAATACACACAAATATTGGAAAGATTTTTTTTTCCACAGAATTTTCCCATGATCTGTTTCAGACAACCTATTAAATTATTTGTTTCCTTTCCTTTTAAATAACCCCAGCACAGCAAAGCTTGTACTACTGGCATTAGTCCAAACATCTCTTCAGTAAATTTCTGGCATTCCTATGAATTCCCAGTTGATCTGAACCTCTACCAGCATACTTAGTTTCATTAACTTTTAGAGGATCAAATGGTACTGATTTATCTTTTCCTAAAGCAGCTGCTCACAGATGCAGGACAATATGTTATGTTGTTGTGACCTCTGCTGGAGAAAAGATCAAGGTACATGCATTTTTTTATTATTATTTATTTATTAGGCAATGAGAAAGGAAAGTAAAAGAAAGTTACAGTAAGCTTTATAAGCATTTCTTCTTATGCATTTGAATACTAAATTAATTAATATCTGATGACACATATGGATGTGAAACTAATGGTTAAGTACTCACACACCTAGATGTTCATTTTACTAAGACTCAAATATCCTAGTCAGATTTGCAGTAGCTCTGCAGTGGGAGTCAAGCAAACATATGAAAAGGTTATCCTACTCCAAAGAGTTTACAAATATCCTAAATGATGCAGTCAGCAAGTCTGACCAGGAAAAACAGATGAAAAGGAAGTAGATTGGCAGATGGAGCCAGTAGTAATAAAATTACATTTTTATATATTTATTTATTTTTCCCATAGGTTAACATTAATTTCAATTATGCAATTATTAAAGTGAGTACACAATGTTAAGGCATGATTCTGTAGTCATTGAATCTATTTTATATATTCATGCTTAAATGCTAATTTATGACATATGTAGCTGTAGTGCATAGTGATAAAGTGAACAGGGCAGAAGTCAAACTATAAGCAAAGTCCACAGTTAGTACAACCAGTGGCTTTTTATTATTTTTATTATTATTTTGAATTTCTTAATATGTAAAGTGTAAGACAGTGAGGTAAACTTATACCTTAAGCAAGGAAATATAATTCTAGTCTCTGACTCACAGAATCACAGAATCATCTAGATTGGAAGAGACCTCCAAGATCATCTAGTCCAACCTCTGTCCTAACACTAACAAGACCTCCACTAAACCATATCACTAAGCTCTACGTCTAAACGTCTTGTAAAGACCTCCAGGGATGGTGACTCAACCACTTCCCTGGGCAGTCCATTCCAATGCCTAAGAACCCTGTCAGTAAAGAAGTTCTTCCTAATATCCAACCTAAACCTCCCCTGGCGCAACTTTCGCCCATTCCCCCTCATCCTGTCACCAGGCACGTGGGGGAATAGACCAACCCCCATCTCTCTACAGCCTCCTTTAAGGTACCTATAGAGAGCGATGAGGTCTCCCCTATGCCTCCTTTTCTCCAGACTGAACAACCCCAGTTCCCTCAGCCGCTCCTCGTAAGACTTGTTCTCCAGATCCCTCACCAGCTTCGTTGCCCTTCTCTGGACTCTCTCGAGCACCTCCATGTCCTTCTTGTAGTGAGGGGCCCAAAACTGAACACAGTACTCAAGGTGCGGCCTCACCAGAGCCGAGTACAGGGGGACAATCACCTCCCTAGACCTGCTGGCCACACTGCTTCTTACACAAGCCAGGATGCTGTTGGCCTTCTTGACCACTTGAGCACACTGCTGGCTCATATTCAGCTGCCTATCAACCAGTATTCCCAGGTCCTTCTCGGCCAGGCAGCTTTCCAACCACTCATCTCCCAGCCTGTAGCTCTGTTTGGGGTTGTTGCGCCCCAGGTGCAGGACCCGGCACTTGGCCTTGTTGAACTTCATACAGTTGACCTCAGCCCATCGCTCCAGCCTATCCAGATCCTCCTGCAGAGCCTTCCTACCCTCGAGCAGATCGACACACGCACCTAACTTGGTGTCATCTGCAAACTTACTGAGGGTGCACTCGATCCCCTCATCCAGATCATCGATAAAGATATTAAAGAGGACCGGCCCCAGCACTGAGCCCTGGGGGACTCCACTGGTAACCGGCCTCCAACTGGATTTGGCTCCATTCACCACAACTCTCAATTCACTTCTGCTGTGAACTGTAATATGAAACAGCAGACAAGGAGCAAGATTAAGACTACCATAGCTTATCTCAGTTGTTCATTAAAAAAACTGGATTCTCCCTTCTGAGGATGAGTTGGGTACAATTGCAGGGAAAGAAAACACTGTCTGGATGTGGGGAAAATAATAATAATAATTATTATTATTATTATTATATATATTAAAGAAAAAAAAGTCAGTTTCTTTGTCAAAAAGCAGTCTTAAGAACTTCATTTGTTTAAATCATACATGTTGTATTGAAAGGAAGGGAAAAAAATATCTATAAAAGAAATGATATAAGCAAGACACCAAGCCCTCAGATCTGATACTCCTGTGTAAAATTGTAGGAGATCAAACATGAGATCCAGATTGCCTGATAGCACTCTTCTTTCACAATGTTGGTTAGTCTCAGGGCACTTGCATTGCTACTTCAGCAGTGGTAACCTCCCAGCATAGTTCCACTGATGTAATGTGCATAGGGTAATACACAGATATTGCAAGGACCATGTTTCAGAGAAAACATATGGGACAATGAAGGAAGAATGAAGAGGAAACATAAATATGCCTTCCCTGTCCCAAGTGCAGGACTGAATTGCAGCATAAGGGAGCAGTAGCTGCAGGACTGGGAAAGAGGAGGGAAGCCAGGCACTCTGCCTCTGCTGGGGCTGGACCAGGGGTGTATGGCTGGAAAACCTTGAAACCAGGGTAATGTGACAACAGCTAGAGCTATCTCTCAAGCTGCAGGTTTAGAACAGCACCATCACAGTGTTGCACAGTGAAGGAAAGCAAATTACTTCGCCTCTCTTGTTAATATCTGTCTGATCTTCCTCATGCCTGCTGTGGAAAGAAACCTTCTGCAAAGTTATCATTAAAAGCCTGGCCTAAAACAAAACCAAACTGGACATCAAACAAAGGTTAAAGGCAACTCTGACAGTGATGCCCTTGTATTTCCACTGACTGGAACTGTCAGGAGACGGCCCAACAATAAACATAAGATCCTTGTATTTTATAATTTGTCATCCTTCTTCTACAGACTATTGCACAAAACAGAGGAGACAGATTTCCTGTCTTGATGATTAATTTGATGAGACCTCAGATTCTCAGCTTCTTCTCTGATTTAAAGCAATATTTAGAAGGCAGCGGTGGGATTGTCAGTGCCACTGCCATCGACTCCTTGATGGGGAGATGGCTGGGATAGAAGGACTCTGTAATTCTACCATAAATTATTAATTATTATTAATTATTATCAATCTACCTTAAACACAGCTTATTCAGAAAACCCCCAGGAGAAAATCCAGGGTCAGGAAAGGAAATCAGGTATTAGCACTTAATGGGCTTTCTGTTCTTTGTTATAGTTGATGTCTCATTCTCTAAGTCATCACAGAACCCTCTAGACTGTTTATGGATAGACTGATTTATCCTCAGTGTTACCTGTTGATAACACTTTCATACTTTTAATTTGGTTATAGCTAGAGTGTAAGCCTATTTAAGGTCCATCAACAATTTTACCATCTGTGGTCATCAGAAATATTGTACATGTGCGCTGTTGTTATAAACTGGTGACAAGGATATGTCCTTAGTGTGGAATAAGAAATTGTAGAGGCTTTCTGTATTAGTTGTTTACAAGCAAAAGCAAGACTTACAAGGTGTTTTGAAAATTATCCTGAAAGTTTTAACTATTATTTCTATAAATAAATGAATGTAGCACACGAACTTTCTAAAAACATTATTTATGGAATGTATCTGAAGCTGTTCCTCTGTCTGTGGAGCTTTTTTTGAGCAATTTTATGCATTTATTTATTTATCTTAAAGAAATCAGAAAGAAATGCTTTTCACAAAAAGTAGCACAACACAGAAAACATTTGCTTCATCCTTCTAGAGCAATGAAAGAGAGAAAGAAAGGCAAAGGTTTTGAAATATAACATTTATCTTCAGCTGAAAAGAATCTCACATTAATTATACAAAATTGTGCTTCATATTCTGACAGTGTAAAGACTGAAATATTATATTTTATAAAACGGATATTAGCTTGATAGTACCCTAATGGGGGGTTTTGGTGAAGCTGAAGCTGAAGATTTAGCTTTTATGCTTTGAGAACCTCAGGAAGGATTTTAGAAGCTTGTTTCCTTAAAATTATTATTATTTTTTTTTTTTTCACATTCATTTTTCCAGGTCTTGAAAATGTTTTATCTAGTGGAAAAACAGAAACTCAGTCCTTATCAGAGGTGCAAAGGAATGATTTTGATGTTCAGTTACACGTCTTCTAAGTCTCTTTTGATTAGCTCATTGCATGAAAATGGCTTTTAGATTGTGGAGTCCATCACTTCTGAAGAGCACAGGTACATACAGTTTTGTAATGAGAAAAATTAAAATATTAAATTAACAACCTTAGTAAAGGGAATTTACATTGACTGTAAATTGTGTGGTCTAAGAAATCTGTAATTTAATTTTGTCCATTATAAATATTTTGCTTCCTGCTCCAGTGTTATGAGATAATGGTTCATTATCACTATTGACTACAGATTACATACGGGATTATTTTTTTCTGATCTAATTCCAAGAAAGAGAGGGAGAGAATAATCTAAGAAAGAAAGCTCTTCCTGCAGACTCAGAGATCTGGCAAGAACACAGACAAAAGAGTCAAAAGGTAATTGATAAATGTAATTTATTGCAAATCTCATTAGTTATTGTATAATAGAAAGGCACATATGATAAGAAATGCCTTAAGGTAAAAAAAAAAAAAAATCAACCACAATGTTTTGAAATTCTTCTTTCTTGAGTACCTTCCAAATTAAATAGGCAATATTTTTGAAATGTAAATAACTGTGACAAGCACACAGTGTAGTATGTGCAAAGACACAAAGTATCTTCCAACTGGGGAAAAAAAAGAAAAAAAAAAGAAAAGAAAAGAAAAGAAAAGAAAAGAAAAGAAAAGAAAAGAAAAGAAAAGAAAAGAAAAGAAAAGAAAAGAAAAGAAAAGAAAAGAAAAGAAAAGAAAAAGCCTTACATAAAGTTTGCAATGCTCTTTTTTATTATTTTGTCAACACTTCTGCAAGATGTGATTCACAGTATTCTACGACTACGTACTGCAGCTGAGATGTTATGCCTCAAAGGAAAGAAAAAATTCCAATGTGGTGTGTGAGCTCCTTTTTCAGATCTTCATACAAAGCAGGATAAATGAATCAGAGCATGGAGCACAGGTCAGATGTTCAGGTGTTTCCCAAATATGTAGGTGAATATTTATTTCTGCCCTGAATCATTAACATTAAAACCAAACATCTTCCAGCTCTTTACATGTACCTAAGATCTTCTAACAATGTAAGTAGAAGCAAATATTAGCAAATATATAAATATTCACAGAATCACAGGATCACGGAATCATCTAGGTTGGAAGAGACCTCCAAGATCACCTAGTCCAACCTCTGACCTAACACTAACAAGTCCTCCACTAAACCATATCACTAAGCTCTACACCTAAACATCTTTTAAAGACCTCCAGGGATGATGACTCAACCACTTCCCTGTGCAGCCTATTCCAATGCCTAACAACCCTTTCTGAGGTCTTAACCTTAGCAAAATTTCTATTTGCAAGCTGCCAACAGGGTCTGTAATCTATGACACATCCTTCCCACTATGTTTAGGAAATAAGACAAACACTGTCATAAAAAATATTTTGTTTTTCTGTCTTTTGTTAATACAGATTTGTGAATTTCCAGCCTAACGTTGTTATTTAGGGAAATGGTTACTTGTCATGTACAATATGTATATGGAAACTGTATTTGGCATCTGCATGTGATGGAGTGTGGCCATGGGGAGACACCTGCTTGCTCATGGTACTGGGTGGATGAATATGAGGCCCCTGTGGAAGACACCTGCTGCTGAAATCACTCCTGAACTCTCTTAAGCCAATGGGCTGAGCCACAGCAAGGCTGCCAGGGAGAGGTGATCCTCCTGCTCTATTTAGTGTTGGTGTGGCCTCACTTATTGTATTGTGTGCAGTTCTGGTCTCCACAAAATAAAAAAAGGTGTTAAGATACCTGAAAGCATCCAGGGGAGGGCAAAAAATCTGGAAAGCATGTCCTATGAGGAGAGGCTAAGAGCACTTGTGTTTTCTAGTTTGGAGAAGAGAAGGCTGAGAGGTGACCTCATTACTCTCTGCAATTTCCTGAGGAGGAGAAGTAGAGATTGAGGTGCTGGTCTCTTCTCCTTGGTAGCTGATGACGTTATACACAGGAAGGGCACAACGCTGCACCCAGGGAGTTTCAGACTAGTTTATTAGTAAAAATGTATTTACTGTGATCATGGTCAAACACTGTTTTCTATTCTGTTCTGTTCTGTTCTGTTCTATTCTATTCTATTCTACTCTGCTATGCTATGCTGTGCTATGCTATGCTGTGCTATGCTATGCTATGCTATGCTGTGCTATGCTATGCTATGCTATGCTATGCTATATGCTATGCTATGCTAACGCAGACAGGTGACAAGTTATGTGGCACGTACAGCACAAAGTTTATAGTGAATTCACAAGACCTAACTTTTTCACTAAAAGACAAACATAAAACATATGTTACCTGCTTTTGAATTACCCTTTAGCCACAATGTGTTTAACAGACAGCTTGTTCACAGAAGGCTAGAAAACTAAGAAAACGATTATGCATAGATAAAAACTCCACCCAATTTTCCAGTGAGCATTTTGTGACTATTTTTATCAAGGCAGGGTAACAAACTGATTCTTTGTATTTAAACCTCTTTTAACTTTACATCTGTTCTAAATGTCCACAAATCTCCATGGATGTTATTACTGTATGCATTATGTATGTTATTTCCAGGTTCTGGCTATCACTGATCTCGTGATGAAAAGGATATGTTATGAAAAGTCCTATCTCCCATTTGCTGTGAATTCAGTCTGAATTCATTCAACAGAAAAAAAAAAAAAAAAAGGGAGATGTAGTCAATAATATTTTACAGTAATTATAATTTGCACAGGTCAGTGAGAAATTACATCTTTGGCAGGGACTTCAAGATATTTTGAAAGCTGCTCTGTAATAATACAGTAATACAGGAAAAAAAATATTATACAGAAAATTATATGAAATGCTCAGCCAAAGTGCTGTGCAAACTGCATGTAAATTGTGCAGGGGAAGACATGGGGTGTGGGAAGATACACTGAGCCCTGACTTCACTGAAAGTTATTTGATAATAGAGCTCTGAGGTATTGTTAGCACAATTTGCTGGTCATTAGCACAATTTGCTAGTCTGACAACATAGAAGAAAGAAAATGTTATGTGTTCCAACTGAAAACAAAATATATTCTGTCTCTATGAGCAAGATCATTGTGCATTATTTGAATCAAAGTATTATTCGTGTTGTTAAGAGTATTTGTTACCTGTTCAGCACGGTACAAGACTCAAATAGAGGAGTAGAAATGTGAGTAAGAGGATGGATGTTGCATAAGGTGTTTTTTAAATTTATTATTATTATTACTATTATTATTATTAATAATAATAGTAATAATAATAATAATAATATGAAGATAATGTAGTTGAATTGAAAGACAATATATAGAAGGGATGCACCTTGAATACTGTGTTCAGTTTTTCACCCCTGACCACAAGGTCATTGAAGTGCTGGAGTGTGTCCAAAGAAGGGCAATGAAGTTGGTGAGGGTCTAGAGAACAAGTCTTTATGAGGGAGTTGAGGTTGTTTTGATTGGAGAAAAGAAGGCTCAGGGGGACCTTACTGTACTTTACCTTAAAGGAGTTTGTAGCAAGGTGGGGATTGGGCTCTTCTCCAAAGCACCAAGTGATAAGATGAGGGGAAATGCACTCATGTTGTGCCAGGTGAGGTTTAGGTTAGATATTAGGATAAGCTTCTTTACTGAAATGGTTGTGTGGCATTGGAACAGGCTGCCCAGGGAAGTGGTTGAGTCACCATCCCTGGAAGTCTTCAAGAAATGTAGAAATTGGTACCATGGTTTAGTGGTGGACTTGTTAGTACTAGGTTAAAGGATGGACTAGATGATCTGAGAGGTCTTTTCCAAACTGAATGATTCTGCAATTCTATGATGGAGAAAGGCGGCACAGAAAGGAAATATGACTAAATCTGATCACACAAAATCCTTGTAACTATTTTGAAATTACTTTTATGGAGTAAACAGCATGTTTTCTTAAAGGTAGGTTTAGTTTTGGAGATTGCAACATGTAATATAAGATCTTGTCTCCTATATCCATTTTATTTTATTAATAATATGGTAGGCAATTAAACAGAAAAAAAAAATCTAGAAAGCTCTAAAAGCACAGCTTCATAAAGCACAGAAAGGCCTTTACTTGGAAGTACCAATGAATAAGAATAAATATTTTGTTTTCATTCACAGCCATTTGATGCTGATTACAAGACATGAGCAACATCTATCCGTGTTATCGTTATACATGTTAGAGCTATCACACGCTAATTGCTGCCTATACATGTGCATTCCGAGAAGACATTTATTGTTGAAAATCAATACAGCATACAGGTCTAACAGAAAGGTTTTCAGAATAATTTCAACTGTTAGATTCTTGTCTGTGTTTCTTTCCCATTCATGATACAAAATAATTCTGCAGAATAAAATACCAAGCCAACTAATACTGATTAAGCCTTTAATGCCCAAAGAAAATTTTGACTCCTAAGAGAACTAGGAATCCTTATTAAGGCCAGTGTATGTGGAATAAACCTCTCCCTATGTTTCATGGAACCAGACTTCATCATAACCAGTTTGCCACTGTAATTTATTCCAGCAACTTTGAAAAACTTAGTTTTATCTTTTATCCTCTTGATGGATCACCAGGCCACAAAGCATCTTTAAAATTAATTTCTTCACACATTCTACAAAGCAGGATGCAATCCATGGTCTTGATTTATGCTAGCGTCTCTTTTTTTCTAAGCAATATCCAGTATTTTCTTATGAAATGTCTGTTGCTGTTAACAAAAACTCTCTAAGCTAATCAGTGTCTCATTACAGACATTTCCCAGTTTGTAGGGAAATATGTGTCTTAAAACCATGGATGAGGCACAGCCCTAGAGCACTGGGGTGTAGTTTGACTTTGATGAAACTACTCACAATCTTATATGTTTCTAGGCTAAAAATACACTCAGTTTAAATGTTAGACATATTGGAAAAAATATTTTAATATTCCACTTAAAAACAGTTTGAATCACTGTACTTTTTCAAACTATCTTATCAAACCTCATCTTCAAAAGATGAAATGATTTGCACTGCTCTTAGCTGCACTTTGTCTAATTTACATTACAAGACCCACTGCACCACAGATGCAGACATGTCTTAGGATCCAATCTTAACCCATTTGTCCATTCATTTAGTAGCAATGCGTAGCATTCATTTAGTAGCAATGCACTTCCAGTCTGTTTGCTAAGAAAGACCTTCTCTTGTAGTTGCTACAAGACCTTCTCTTGTAGTTGTAGTTCTCTTGATTTGGCTAGCAGTACTTTGTATTCATATGCAGAGCAATAGTGCTGGTACTGGCTAAAGGTCTGGTTGATCTAATATCTTATCTCCAGCTGATAGCAGATGCTTTTGGAAGCAGTACAAGAGTCAAGTATAAAGTTAACTTTCCCTTGGTATATCCTCCTAGTATTTGGCAACTGATTTAAAGACTGCTTGAGCTGGAAATTGCATCTGGATGACTGTATTTTATAGGGATACACAGCTTATACTGATTTAAAATAAACTTTTTTCAATAGGTCCCATAATCCGATTACATGGACTTTTAATTATTTATTTTTGTGACATCACAGACTTGTTGTATACTGAGATGATTATTTTTTTCTACTGTTCAAAATGGACACATATTATATAGAAGGCCACCAATGGAATTACATTTCTTTTTTGTAAGACAGTCTGTTGGCTGCTTTGTTGTTATTCATCTTGTGAGTCTTAAAATAAATATCAAGTCACAATTTCTGGACAATGAATATAAAAATATAGCTGTCTCATTGGAATTAGTAACAACAGCACATGGACCTGTATTTATTCTGTGTCCACTAGACCTATCGTACAAAGGATCTGTTCCATCCTGAACTCTATAGAGTTCAATACAAAATGACACCAATAAAACCACAGAGCAGATTATATAGCACATGTTCTTCTGCAGTAACAGGTAACTCTGTGCAATAACAAATCCTGGTGAGTGTTTAGGCAAAAATATTGCATAACATTATTACCTCTATTCCTCAAATTCACTTTTTGCATAAGAAATATCTTCACCACTTTGATTATTATTTTTTATTTATTTATTTTTAGTCCTTCTGAATATGGTAAAATTCATTATTGTTGTATTGACTAAAAGCACTACTGTAATAGCAGTTAAATTTTCTTCATAGCAACAAGCAAAATATTGCTTTTCTTTTACCTTTAAAATACTTTCCCAAAGACTTTAGAGGTAATCATCCATCTTTTGAAGAAATCCCAGTTTTGCCATGTACAACCTGAACTCTTTGGAAAAACTTATCTCACCTGCAGAAGACAAGCTATATGCAGTTTTTAAATGCAACTGACTCCAATACACTATAAGAATTTATGTTTTCAGTGAACACTTCTGAGGAAAAGGAAAAGCTGTTAAGCACACACTTTCAAGCCTTTAAGAAAATAAGCAACTAAATACAAAATAATTTTCATTCTTCTAACAAATGTCTCCCAGTAAATATCCTTAAGTATAGTAACCCAGAGACTCAGATAACACATTTTTGCAATGTATTCAAACACAAGCAGACAGAAGTAATATTTTCTCATAGAAACTTTTATGCAGATAAAGATTTATAATGAACACAATGGAGTTCTGCACTTTAAGGAGTTTGTTTGGGGCAACACCACTCTTGCCTTCCTCGGTGTTCTTCACCATATCACAAAACACAAAGGAGAATTATGGACAGCCTCCTTATCTGTAGTGGGGTGGGCCCCTGGGCATTCCTGGCTGGGCCCCTGGAAAGTGTGGGTGTCCAGGTGAATAGCCTGGTGTTGAAAACCCCCAAGGTCCTGGTGGCCGTGTCACAGCAATGGGTGGGGGAAGAAGGTTTCCTCCTCTGTTCTGCATGGGATGGTGGCCATTTGGGGCAGAGCCTGGATTCTGGAGTGTCTGAGAGGAACTTGCTTCCTGTAGCTGACCCATTTTCTTTGCTTCATTGCCACTCTGTCCTTGCTTGTTATCTGAAATGTATTAGGAGAACATAGTTACAGAATGAAAACGCAGAACAGAAATTCTCTATGAGGGAAAGGCTGAAGCGCCTTGTCCACTCCAGCATATGATGGAAGGTCTGGGAGCCACCACACCAACAGTCTGAAATAAGGAAAAATGCGACTTCATGATCCTTGCACCATATTTTCTCTCCAGTTCTTTCTGAAAGGTCCCAGCAAACGGAAGTAGAAGTATTTCCCAAGTGGCTAAATTCACTGGCAAGAAGATATCATCTACAAATGGTGATGAAGGTCAGCAGTTCCAAAATAAAACAGACAGGTTTTGAGGCTGTAGACATGCCTTCCATGTGGTTCTTCCACAGATCGTCATCCCTAATCTGCATTTTTCTGCTAGGCTTAATCTATACTGATTGTATGGCATGCACGATTGGGAAAGACTAGTAATATTCAGAGGGGAGGAAACAGTCTGTAAAATCCTTATAGGCCAATTGAAACCTGCCTGACCAACTTAGGCTTTCTGATGAGGGTTATTACCACAGTGTCCTCTCACTACACCTTCTGCCATTGAACCTTGGCACAGAACGCATATGCTGTCCTCAGCTGTCCAGGATGAAAGAAGTATCAGACTGAAAGAAATACCAGCAGGATGCATTTTTTTTTTTAATGATTTGTTATTGGATAAGAGGGATCACTGACATTCAGAGAAGGTTGTGACACGTTCTACTAGTTTTATTACTTTGGTAAAAGGTGTTGCCTGTTGTGGAGTGATGTTACAGCATTTCTGAAATTAGCCAAAGGAAGAAAAATGGACTGGATATCAGGCTAATACTTGTCATTCAGTATTGTGAACGTCTTTCAAGAAATAATGGCAAAGGAAGCAGATAAGACAGTGAACAACATTGGTATGGAATACAAGTATTTCTCATCTTGAGAAATTCAAAACTGTCCTTACCTTGATTTGGAGTAGATTCATCTTGCTTGCTTCCTTTTTGCTTTGTCTGTGGTGGTTCTGTCTCAAATGGATTTTCCTCTTGTTCATTTGATTTTTGTGCCTTTTGTTTATTTCTTCTTTTATTTTCTTCTGCTTGCTAATGGTGGGGAAATAGAGAAGGCATCTTTCAGTAACCTGAATGTCTTCTCTAATAATTAGTAAAGCCAAAATTCAACAATTCTTTATTCCTTACACTTTGTAGCTTCTTTTTAAGTTCCAAGTTAGCTTCCTTGTAGGATTTGGATGTAGCATTGAGATAATAAATACTCAGGCTAAATTTCAAGAAAAAGAATGCATCTTGTTAGATAATGATTTAAAGATTTCCTACAGCAATAACTACAACTGTGCTAATATCAAATCTGTATTTTTCCTTGTTCATCATGCTTAAGCACTAGTAGTATTTTGACAGTGAGTGGATAACGTGTTTCCTCAGAGTATGAAGAAGGTACTTATTTCAAGGTATGTGTGTGGGGAGGAACAGAAATAAATTATTCTGTCTTTTATACTCTACATTCACTCTTATGGTAGCTAAGGAAGATGCTCAATTAAGCTATGTGTGCATTGCTATGATGGGTGCTTCACTGAATAGCTTATAAAAGTTAATTAACTAGTATGACATACTTTAAAAATTAGTAAACTATATTTATAAAATCTTTTGAAGTAATACAAAATTCACAGACAAAGACATAGGCAAAGCAGAGACATTTAATGTTTTCTTTGCCGCCGCCTCCAACGCTGATGATGGGCTTTGGGATCCAGGATGCCCTGAGCTGGAGGACCATGATGGTGGGAATGATAAACTCCCAAACGACCCTGAACGTGTGCAGGATTTGCTGCTCCACCTGGATCCATACAAGTCCATGGGTCCGGATGGGATTCATCCCAGGATGCTTAAAGAGCTGGCTGACGTCATCGCGGGACCTCTCTCAATTATTTTTCAGCTGTCTTGGGAATCTGGAGAGGTCCCATTGGACTGGAAGCTGGCAAATGTTGTCCCAATTTTCAAGAAGGGCAAGAAAGAAGACCCTAGCAATTACAGGCCTGTCAGTCTCACATCAGTGCCTGGTAAAATTATGGAGAAGACAATCCTTGAAGTTACTGAGGTGCACCTGGGGGACAATGCAGTCATTGGTCCCAGCCAATGTGGGTTCACGAGGGGTAGGTCCTGCCTAACAAATTTGATTTCCTTTTATGATAAGATCACCCATCTAATCAGTCAAGGGAAACAGAAACCAGCTGATGTGATCTTTTTGGACATCAGCAAAGCTTTTGACACAGTTTCCCATAGGATCCTACTGGACAGAATGTCCATCATACAGCTAAACAAAAACATCATCCGATGGGTGAGCAATTGGCTGACGGGCAGGGCTTAAAGGGTTTTGGTAAATGGGGCCACACCAGGCTGGCAGATGGTCACTAGTGGGGTCCCTCAAGGCTCCATTTTAGGGCCAGTCCTCTTCAATGTCTTCAAAAACAATTTGAATGTAGGACTAGAAGGTGATTTGAGCAAATTTGCCGACGACACCAAACTTGGAGGAGCTGTTGACTCTCCTGAGGGTGAAAAAGCCTTGCAGAGAGATCTGGACAGACTGGAGAGCTGGCCAATCACCAACTGCATGAAGTTTAATAAGAGCAAGTGTCGGGTTCTGCAGCTGGGATGGGGCAACCCTGGCTATACATACAGACTGGGCAACGAGACGCTGGAGAGCAGCCCTGCAGAGAGGGATCTGGGGGTTGTGGTTGATAGCAAGTTGAATATGAGCCAGCAGTGTGCCCTGGCAGCCAGGAGGGCCAACCGTATCCTGGGATGCATCAAGCACAGCATCACTAGTCGGTTGAGGGAAGTGATTGTCCCGCTCTACTCTGCACTGGTGCGGCCTCACTTCAAGTACTGTGTGCAGTTCTGGGCACCACAGTGCAAAAAGGACATTAAACTGTTGGTGTGTCCAGAGGAGGGCTACAAAGATGGTGATGGGCCTAGAGGGGAAGACGGACAAGGAGCGGCTGAGGTCACGGGGCCTGTTCAGCCTGGAAGAGAGGAGGCTGAGGGGAGACCTCATCGTGGTCTACAGCTTCGTCACGAGGGGCAGTGGAGGGGCAGGCGCCGACCTATACTCTTTAATCACCAGTGATAAGACCCGCGGGAATGGTGTCAAGCTCAGGCAGGGGAGGTTGAGGCTGGATATCAGGAAGAGGTTCTTCACTGAGAGGGTGGTTGCACACAGTAACAGGCTCCCCAGGGAAGTAGTCACTGCAGCAAGCCTGTTGGAGTTTAAGGAACATTTGGACTGTGCACTTACTCACATGGTCTAAAATTTTGGGTAGACCTGTGTGGTGCCAGGAGTTGGACTCGATGATCCTTATGGGTCCCTTCCAACTCAGGATATTCTATGATTCTATGATTCTGTGAATAGGCAAAGTCAAATACTTCTAGGAAAATAGCCAAAACCATAAGTTTTAATTTTTGTTCTAAATTTGGTTACACTTTTCAATATATGGCATTATTTTTGTGATAACTCTATGAAACTAGTATTTTTTACTCTCATGATTTAATTAGAGAAATTCTGATATGAAACCCTTTATTAAAGTAATCAGTAAGCAATTAATCTTCATTTGCTGTTGACTCTGCTTTGCCAGATTTTGCCTTGTATTTTCCTTTTTTTTTTTTTTCTTTCTCATTTATATTTTGGTATTTTTGTCTTGGATCTTTGCAGTATAGGAATCCTGCTCAGAAAAAAATAAGTAGAAGGTAACCACATATTTCAGAGGACATTCCAGTCTTTTTGTTTTTCTAGCTAATGGCTAAATGGAACAAAATGTTAAGTGAATCTTGGTAAAATTTCATCTCATAATTTCATTTTGCTCACATAAAGTACTTTGCAATTTCCATTCTATTCTGTAATCTTTTCTATATTTCTTGGCAATTCTACAATACAGGGTTAAATCCCAGCTCATTTCTATCTAGAATTAGCATTTAGTTCAGCAGTATGCAAAAATTGTGATATACATGAACAGTAGTTTAAAATGTCTTTATGAAGAAGGACTCAATATAGTTTTTGAGAAAGACTATTCAGGGGTCATTATTCTTTAAGTGACTTATGAAAAATCCCTACTAGCCCTATTCCATAAGAAAGAATAGGACTCGAGGTGATTTTAGGCAGTTGAGACTGGAACATCTCCATAGTACATTTCTAGCACCCTCTCTCCCACTAGTCCCAACAACATAAGGTACATCAAGGAAAGGCACAGGCACTCAAGATCAGACTCACTGAAAGTTAATGAGAAATAGCTCTGCTTCATGGCAGTCACTGTTCTGTGAGTTTTCTATTGAACTTGCTAAGGATTTATGACATGTTGTTCTGTCTACTGAACAAGCTGATCAAGGTCACAACAACATCAGATCCCATAGACTTTTGCATTTAAATAGTTTTGTCATTATGGTAGCAAGAGTAAAAAACTGTAAAAAAAAAAAAAAAAAAAAAAAGCTGAAAACAGCTGAACAAAAGAGAGATCACCTTTTGTGCAGAGACACATTAATTATGTTCAACTAAAAGATCTAAATTCTTAAAGTCCCTCACCATGGGGGAATCAATACCATATTTAATTAGACATTCAGGCAGTAAAGATTCAGAAGGAAAGAAACTGTTCAGACCTTTCATTAAGGATTAAGTTTTCAGTTAATATTCTATACGTACACCATCAGTAATATAAAAGGTAGGATAAGTCCAGGGTTAGAGGCATAGCCAAATACCTTCCCAAACCAAGAAGGGAAGTCATGCTCCAGAGTTTCTGATATGACTTCAAACATTCTAGTTTTCCCACTGTTAAACAGAAAATGTGACAATATATCATATCCAAATATTTTAGCAATGCCAATTCAGTATTATGAATATATAAGTTAATAACATCACACCAAACCAGGGAAAAAGTCAAAAAATACGTTAGCATTATTTAAAACATAAAACTCTGAAACTAACTTTAGTTAAAACAGGATTTATGTATTTTAAGGAGAAAAATAGACACCAACATTTTAATCTCAACAGGCTGTAGAGGCATAATAAAGCACTGATATACTCCTTAAGAATAATTTCTGATTTAGAAAAGTAGTAACAAATGTTTACATCACAGCTAATCAAAAGAAAAGGTTTTCTGTTCTACAATTCAGAAAATTAAAATACTTTTTAAAATAATTAACCAGATTTATAGGATTCCAACTTCAATGATTATCCATAATGAGAAATGTCACATAATTAAACACTCAGCCTATCAGGTGCTAATAGTTATAAAGGAAAATCCTTTTCATTACTGAATAATTCACTGTGATTTGATGTGGTATTAACAATAGGTGGATGTAAAATGTAAAATACCTGAAAGGACCGCAGTCAAAAGATGGTGGGATGGAGACTATGGTGTACACAGCGGGCAGCGTGGAGAGAAAGAGAATGAAAAGCAACATGGCCATGTAGAAGTTGTTTGATCTGGAAGCTTTGAAGACCCTCTCCTGGGGGACATTGCAACACATCACTGCCCAGCACTGCAGGTACATTGAAGTGTGGAGGCGGAACACATTAATTGCTGGTAGACATGGAGCGTAAAAAGACCCCATCCTAGAAAAACAAATAAACAAACAAACACTTTGTAGTAGGACTTCTGCCTAAATATGATACCTATTTCCCACTCTGATATGCTTTGCAACATCACTGTGTGCACTGTTTTTCTTAAAATCTTGTTTATTCTTTTTTTTTTTTTTTTTTTTTTTTTTACTGGTGTTGCCTCTTCTTGCTTTAAGAAGAACTGGAGGCATATAGAAAGAATTCTCCATATGTACTCTTTGTTTCAAAGCTCCAAAATTCTCTTTCTCTGTAAATGAGATAATCACTTAATGAAACGTTACTCATGAAGCATCTGTCATGTGTTTCATTAAAAAAAAAAAAAGAGAAAAAAAAAAAAGTAACCCAAAATCTAGGTGTTACTGAAATAATCTAGATTATTCTTTATTATTTTTCTTAGCATATTAGTACCATTTTAGGAAGAATATTTTTGCTAAATTGACATTTATTTTACTTCTGTTACTATGGTTATTTACTGCCTTATTCCAATGAACTTATTGATTCTGCTAAATGTCATATTTTTTTCCTTATTTTCTACAGTTGCATGGTTATGACACAGAAGCAGTTGGGACCATTTTATTTTTATCTGACCATGTTTCCTGTGCCATGATGACTGAAGAGCAGTTATTTTTAACTGCCTGGCCAAATGGTACAGATAGCAGGAATCTGCTTTTTCCTTTATCATTGTTCAACTGATCAAGGCTGAGTCACCTTGCTTTTGGGTGACTCTTTCTCTCTTTATAAAATAGGAAAAAAAAATCTATGTGGTTGGAAACATCCCTGTAAGTATAGAGATGTCATGTCAGAGTATATGATATTAATATCTCTTCTTCCTCTTTCCATATATCTTCAATTAAAAGAGATGGCAAAGGATTGGTGGTCTATGAAGGCAGAGACCTAATGGCCCTATTTCTTAAACACACAGAAATCAGTTGTAAAATACTCTACAATTTCAGCAAGTTCAAACTCTAGGTAATTTATGGATATTGCCAAAATTTGTATGTATAACTTAAAAAACATGGTAGACAAATTCTTGCCAATAGGTTATCAATATGGAGAAGACTTGCAAATGAACTGCATTTAAGTCACTTTGTGAGAACAAATAAAGAAAGAGCCTTTGTAAGTGTACTCTCTCTCTCATCTCAGAAAACAAATGCACATATACGTACGTCTCATCCTTTCTAGTTCTGTGGCAGTGCCAACTCACCAGCTGCAACTGAAACTCTTTTCATTCCGTTTCAGATCTGCGAAATCTGATGCATCTGGTCCCATGATTTTAGCTCAGAAACAGCTTAGAAATTGTTCCACTGATTCCACTGTACCAGCATCTGATATATATTGTTTCACACTGTCATCAGACTAAAACAATGAGACAGGATCCTCATTTCACAGATTCTGATAAATCCTGCAGTCCTGTGGAGAATGCTGACACAAGAGACACACTTTGCCACACCTACCAGATCATGCCTTGGTTAAAGATCAGTCCCAGCACATTCCCACTTATATCAAACTCTGAATACGATGGCTGAAAGAAATAACACAAATTCGTTCATTAGACTTGCACAAAAGGTTTTAAGATGACTTATGCTAGATTAAAATTGTCACTTCCAACAGCAGCAGAATAATGGTATTGTATTGTAAAGGCTCTTGTTGCATATTATCAATGAATCATGAAATAAATAAATAAGACTCGAGGCCAACAGATAGACTTTAATACTGGTTGCAGAATTTTACTGAGAACACTGAATTTGAGCAATGACTGAAATGCACACGTTATTTTGTAGGCAGGTTTGTGTGCATATGCACCAGAATAAACATTTCTGGTAAGATACTGGCTCCAAAATTTTGGTTTACATTAAAATTTATTATTCAAACATATTATCCATTGAGTTTGCCATTGTCACAATCTTTTGCTTAATAAACTGTCTTGGAAGAAAGAGTTATACTACAACATAGCTGGTGACCTGCATGATTCACCATAGTGGGTGGTCAAAAAGATCATGAATGATGATCCAGGTATTAATTACAGGGACAACTGACATGTGGAGTAATGGGCTTGAGATACAAAAACAACTATTTCCTTGAGTCTGAATCAAAACAAAGATATTCTGTTAAAACTAACAAATTAAAGTCACAATTACAAATTATAATATGTTGGGATATTTGGAGCTTCTACACTCTTTCTGCCTAGTTTTATGTATATATATATATGTATGTATATATATACATGCGTATACGGATATCTGCATGCATGTTTACAACAAATTGCTATATTTATGTTGTGTGTACTTATGAATTGTCTTCTATGCAAGGAAATATTAAATAGACCTTCAACTAAGTATTAATTACTAATTACTAATAAAGTAAGATTAAATAGTATTCAACTTGAAAAACAGTTGAATAAGGGGAGCTCTTTAGAACCATTCTTACATAACGCCAAATAAAAGTTTCACTGTTTTATTAACAGTTAAGTGGTTTCTACAGCAGCAATGGTATCCATCAGATAAGCTGTCTTTGCAGAAAATGAAGGAAAGCTCAAGATGACCTTTCAAATTAAAGACTATCAATAATATATAAAATCTGGGTATGGCTCATTGGAAGATTCCTTGTTCATTATAAGCTCTAATGGTGTAAAGAGTTTGGAAAATTGGCACAAATAGTTCTGTAAGATCAATTTCCTTTCTTTTATTTATTTTTGTTTTGCATGCAAATCAGCACAGTTTCTAGGCTGTAGCACTGATTCTGATTCCTTATATATCTTCACACCCTTTCCTTGAGGTACTAGTAGCACTTTTTCTGTACAACAATATGTCCATCATACACTACTAGCAAATGTGTCATTGGCACTTTGAGAACAGTAATATAACATGGAAATAAGGTGTCCCCTCACTGCTGACCAATCAGTCCATGGCTTCTCTTAACAGTGGTTAAACCCTTGTGTATGGGCTGTAAGGTTCACACTCACTACTTAATACTTCTCTGTACATTCTTTACTCTGTATAGAAACATAGAATCATAGAAAAAATAAGATTGGAAAAGACCTTCAAGATCATCTGGTCCAACCATCACCCTACTACCAATGTCACTCACTAAACCATCACAGAACCACAGAATTACAGAATCATCTAGGTTGGAAGAGACCTCCAAGATCATCTAGTCCAACCTCTGACCTAACACTAACAAGTCCTCCACTAAACCATATCACTAAGCTCTACACCTAAACATCTTTTAAAGACCTCCAGGGATGGTGACTCAACCACTTCCCTGTGCAGCCTATTCCAATGCCTAACAACCCTTTCAGTAAAGAAGTTCTTCCTAATATCCAACCTAAACCTCCCCTGGAGCAACTTTCGCCCATTCCCCCTCGTCCTGTCACCAGGCACGTGGGAGAACAGACCAACCCCCACCTCGCTACAGCCTCCTTTAAGGTAACTGTAGAGAGCGATAAGGTCGCCCCTGAGCCTTCTCTTCTCCAGGCTGAACAACCCCAGCTCCCTCAGCCGCTCCTCGTAAGACTTGTCCTCCAGGCCCCTCCCCAGCTTCGTTGCCCTTCTCTGGACACACTCGAGCACCTCGATGTTCTTCTTGTAGCGAGAGGCCCAAAACTGAACACAGTACTCGACGTGCGGCCTCGCCAGAGCCAAGTACAGGGGGACAATCACTTCCCTAGCCCTGCTGGCCACACTGTTTCTTATGAAAGCCAGGATGCTGTTGGCCTTCTTGGCCACTTGAGCACACTGCTGGCTCATATTCAGCCAACTATCAACCAATACTCCCAGGTCCTTCTCTGCCAGGCAGCTTTCTAACTACTCATCTCCTAGCCATGTCCCTACACACCAGGTCCAACCTTTCCTTGAACAACCCCAGAGATGGTGACTCGACCACTTCCCTGGGCAACCTGTTCCAATGCCTGACCACTCTTTCTGAGAAGAAATATCTCCTAATTGTTTTAATTGTTGAGTAGAGTAGTGCTCTTTGTTTAATTCTTTGTTTTAATTGTTGAAGAGTAGGGGCATCATGTTTCCATTTTTCCACTCACCAGGGACATCGCCTGAATGCCAGGGCTTTTCAACTCTGATGGAGATAGGCTTGGCAACTACATCAGCTAGTTCCCTCAGGACCCTGGGATTCATGTCATCAGGTCCCATGGACTTGTACCTGTTTAGATTCATCAGGTGGTGTCGAATCTGCTCTTCACTTACAGTGGGTGGGACTTTGATTCCCCAGCCTCCATCTATGGGTTCAGGGAAATGAAGGACTTGGGAAGCCCGTCTACCAGCGCAGATGGAGGCGTAGAAGTTTTTGAGTACCTCAGCCTTCTCCATGTCTGTCGTTACCAATTACTCAAATATAGAAACTCATTCCTGATATAAGAAATTAGCCACCTATAATCGCTTACACACTACTATTTTCACCCCTCAGTCTATTTTCACAAATGCTAAAGGTGCATGGTGGCCCTCAGGGACTCCTCCTGTCACCCCAGCACAGCAGCCTGAAGGAAGCTGGGTCCTTTCTTGTGCTCTTCAAGGTTCTGTGCAGAAGGGATGCCACCTCTCGCACAAGGGCTGGGGGATGGAAAAGAAGCATTCACGCAACCCCTGAGAATCGGCAACAGAGTTCTTTATTGCTGGGAGACCTTGCAGATAAGCCCGCAGGATGTTCATGCTGTTTGGCGGCTCCAAGCTAATGTTTGGGATGGAGCCTGAGCGACGAGTAGGGAGTTCTCCGGGCACTCCTGCAACACTGTTGGTGCGCTCTGATGGCACAGAGCAAAGACATGCTGCGGTAGTTGCAGGTCTGATCTGATGGAGGTGGATCCACTTCCATCAGTTCCTCCACATCTGGTGGATCCCGCTCCATGGGCTCCATGGTGTTAGGCAGAAGGATAAGCCAGTCCTTGCCCAGGACTGGCCAAACAGGATGCCTTTCATCCGGAATGCTTTCAGGCCAGAGTGCCGAAACACGGAGTCATCCAGTTCCACCCCTAGGTCCCATGCCACTGTCTGGATGATTTCCATGCATGGATTCGATGCTGCTATCTGTTTTAGGGCCATGGCTGGGTCCCACACTGTGTTCCAGATTATGGGCACACCTCTGCTCCACACGGCTGTCTGCCTGATGCTCCTGCCTTCGCCCCATGCCACCATTGCACCAATGGAAAGGCCTAGGCCCCCTGTCGCTGTATGGCTGAGGGGGCAGCCTGTTCCCTGTGTCGTTGCGGTGCCAATGGTACTGCTTGTAAGTGTCTGTGGGCTGGGCGCCAGAGGTCCCCTGAGCACTGGTGTCTGTTGTGCCACAGGTGCTATCCCTCTGCCCATGACACATCTCTGTCTTGTTAGGTGCCTTCCTTCTCGGTGCTTCCTTGGACTGCATTGCTGTCCTCTCACACCAAGGAGGGCTGCTGCTTGCCTTCCTGCCTCTGGTCTTCTTGCTGCCACACAAACTGGCTGTCAGAGGGCCTAGAAGCTCAGCGAATGGTGGGCCACCTGCAGGGTTCCTGTTTTATAGGGCCTGTAGCAAAGGCAGGGCAGTGGTGGCCACTGTGACCTCAGCAAGCCTCTGTGATGAAGTGGCCCATGCGTGCCCAAAGACAGCCGTGTTGGGAGTGGCCTGGAAGATGCCCTCATGTGGAAGAAGAAGGACGGTTGGTGGGGCTGAGGGCCCCTTTTCTGGGGCAGGCTCCCCCAGGCCGTATGGATGGATGGGTGACTAGAAGGAAGGAAGGATGGTATCTGTACAGCTCTTCAGTCCAGTCACTTAATTAAGGCTTTCTTGTATCAGCCTTGTTCTATTGATTAAATAACTGTATTATACTCTTTTAACTTCCCTAACAAACAAAAACAAAAAAGTCTGAAGTGTTAATGGCAGAATGATTGCCTCACTAAGGAGATCAGATCCAGGGCAGACTCATTCTGCTGTGAAGTGGGGGATCACAGCGTGAAGGGGGTTTTCTGCTTCAAGGTCACTCAAGAGAGCTGCCAGGACCCAGCAGCCCTCATGAGAGTGGCTGACAAGGCTCAGGCAGAGCCAGAAGCACCCATCCTCTGTCACAGAAAGGCAGCTCCTGGGGAGCGTGACTTTGGAGTGCAGCGACCAGGGTGGGCAGTCAGGGGATGGTGCACTCGTTGGCCCAGAAGAGCATGCAGGGATGGTGAGCAGGACCGTTCATTTTGTGTCCTGGGATCAGCAGAGGAAAGGCCTCCTGCTGAAACAGAAATGGTGTCCACCAACCAAGCCTGCTGGTCTGAGGCTGAAACCCAGACAGGGGGGGCAGCAACCTCCCCGGGCAGATGCCTACACCCAAACAGACCTCCTGAGGATCAAAAGAGCATCCCAAACCCTCAGTTCCAGGGAACTCCAGTCTCTGAAAGCCCAGGGCCTGAATGTACAGGTGGGTGTCATGGGTGCAAGTGTGCCCAGCTGGATGAGTTTTTCAAACTGTTGGCTCTGTTGGGAGAAGAGCTCTCCAGACAGCGTAGCATTTGGGATCCCCAAGTTGGGAGGAAGTGTCAATCTGCTAGAGAGTAGGAAGGCCCTGCAGATGGACCTGGACAGGTTGGGTGAATGGGCAGAGGCCAATGGGATGAGGTTCAACATGGCTAAGTGCTGGGTCCTGCACTTTGGCCACAACAACCCCATGCAGCACTACAGGTTTGGGGGAGAGTGGCTGGAAAGCTGTGCAGAGAAAGAGGATCTGGGGGTGTTGGTTGATGCTCACCTGCACATGAGCCAGCAGTGTGCCCAGGTGACCAAGAAGGCTAATGGCATCCTGGCTTGTATCAGGAATAGTGTAGCCAGCAGGACTTGGGAGGTGATCATCCCCCTGTACTCAGCTTTGGTGAGGCTGCACCTCAAGTACTGCATTCAGCTTTGGGCTCCTCAGTACAAGACAGACTTCGAGGCCCTGGAACTTACCCAGAGAAGGGCTATGAAGCTGGTTAAGGCCTGAAACACAAGTCCTATGAGGGGTAGCTGAGGGAACTGGGGTTGTTTAGTCTGGAGAAGAGGAGGCATAGGGGAGACCTTATTGCTCTCTAGAACTACCTGAAAGGAAGGTGTGAGGAGCTGGGGGTCGGCCTCTTCTCACAGAAAACTAGTGATGGGACTAGAGTGAATGGCCTCAAGTTGCTCCAGGAGAGGTTAAGGTTGGAAATTAGGAGATATTTCTTCTCAGAAAGAGTGGTCAGGCATTGAAACAGGTTTCCCAGGGAAGTCGTGGAGTCACCATCCCTTGGGGTGTTTAAGGAAAGGTTGGACTTGGTGCTTAGGGACATGTTTTAGTGGGTGACATTGGTGGTATGGTGATGGTTGGACCAGATGATCTTAGAGGTCTTTTCCAATCCTAATGATATTATGACTTCTTTCACCTGGATGTCTGCTGGGAAAACTACACAGCAGGCTGTAAGCAATCGAGGAGATTCCTAGAGTAGGTTGAGGATAAATTACTTGTCCAGGTATTAGACAAACCAGAGGAGAAGCGTTACTTGACCTGGTGCTCATCAGCACTGAAGAGTTCATTAAAGAGGTCAAGATTGCAGGTAATCTGGGCTGCAGTGACCAAACGCTGGTTGAGCTTGTGATCTTGAGGAATATGGGCCTGGCAAAGAGCAAAGTCAGGATGCTGAACTTCCAAAGAGCGAAATTCAAACAAATAGTTTGAAATAGTTTGAAACAAATATTCAAACAAATAGAAAGACCTAGAAGATGAGATCCCCTGGAACACTGTCCTTAGGGACAAAGGAGCTGAACAGAGCTGACAACTCTTTTAGGATGTTTTTCTTAGAGCCCAAGAGCTCTCTATCCCCCTGTGTAAAAAAGCGGGCAGGGAGGGCAGACAACTGGGATGGCTGAGCAAGGACCTGCTGGTCAAACTGAGGTGCAAGAGGGAAATACACAGTTAGTGGAAGCAGGGACACATGGCCTGGCAAGAGTATAGGGATGCAATCCCACATGAACCTAATGAGGTTCAACAAGTCTAAGTGCAAGGTGCTGCACCTGGGCTGGGCAATCCCAGACAGGAGTACAGAGTGGTAGAAGATGGTTTGTTCGGTCTTGGGACCAATGCTCTTCAACATCTTTATCAATGACATAGACGACGGAATCAAGTGCACCCTCAGCAAGTTTGCAGATGACACCAAGCTGAGCAGTGCAGCCGATACAATAGTGGGAAGGGATGCCATCCAGGGGGACTTGGACAGGCTGGAGAAGTGGGCCCATGAGAACCAAATGACATTAACAAGGCCAAGTGCAAGGTAATCCCAGGCAATCCCAGGTATTTATTTAGACTGGGAGAATAAGAACTTGAGAGCAGCCCTGCGAAGGACTTGGGGGTCCTGATGGATGAAAAGCTGGACATGAGCCAGCAATGCGTGCTTGTAGCCTGGAAGGCCAACTGTGTCCTGGGCTGCATTAAAAAAGGAGTGGCCAGCAGGGAGAGGGATGTGATTGTCCCCCTCTATTCTGCTCTTGTGAGGCTCCACCTGGAATACTGCATGCAGGCCTGGGGCCTCCAGCACAAGAAGGATGTGAAGTTCTTGGAATGGGTCCAGAGGAGGGCCACTAAGATGATCAGAAGGCTGGAGCACCTCTCCTACGCTGAAAGGTTGAGGGAACTGGGCTTGTGTAGCTTGGAGAAGAGAAGGCTCCGGGGAGACCTCATTGCAGCCTTCCAGTACTTGAAGGGAGCGTATAAACAGGAGGGGGAATGCCTGATTATATGTGTTGATAGTGATAGGACAAGGGGGAATGGTTTCAAACCAGGAGATTTAGGTAAGATATTAGAAGGAAGATTTCCACTCAGAGGGTGGTGAGGCACAGGAACAGGTTGCCCAGAGAGGTTGCGGATGCCCCACCCCTGGAGGCATTCAAGACCAGGCTAGATGTGGCTCTGGGCAGCCTGTTCTAGTGGTTGGCAACCCTGCCCAGAGCAGGGGGGTTGAAACTTGATGTTCTTTAAGGTCCTTTTCAATCCAGGCCATTCTGTGATTCTATGAAGAACTCAATGAGAGCAGCTCTGCAGAGGAGGGCTTGGGGGTTCCGGTGGAGAAAAAGCTCAGCATGAGCCAGAAGTGCACACTTGCAGCCCAGAAGGCCAACTTCATCCTGGGCTGCATCAAAATAGGAGTGACCAGGAGGTCGAGGGAGGTGATTATCCCCTTCTGCTCTGCCCTTGAGAGGCCCCACTTGGAGTGCTGCATCCAGATCTGGGGCCCCCAGCAAAAGAAGGATGTGGAACAACGGGTCCAGAGGAGGGCCATGAAGATGATCAAGGGGCTGGAGCACCTCTCCTACAAAAAAAGGCTGAGACAGAGCAGGCTGTTCAGCCTGAAGAAGAGAAGGGTCTGGGGTAACATCACTGCGGCTTTTCAGTACCTAAAGGGAGCTTACAAAAAAAATGGAGAGCAACTCTTTCCTCACTCAGATAATGATAGGACAAGGGGGCATGGTTTTAAACTAAAAGAAGGGATATTTAGATTAGAGGTTAGAAGGGAATTCTTCACTGTGAGGGCATTGAAGCTCTGGAATAGGTTGCCCAGAGAAGCTGTGGAAGCCCCATCCCTGGCACTGTTCAAGACCAAGTTAGATGAGGCCATGGTCAACCTGATCTAGTGGGTGGCATCTCTGCCAATGACAGGGGGAATTGGAACTAGATGATCTTTAAGGTCCCTTCCAACCTGCGCCATTCTATGATTCTATGTGTCTCCAGTTGGCAACTGGCACTCTCAATTCATGTCAAGCTGTCCTACAATGTGCTACATGGCTCCCAGCAGTGGAAGACTGCAGGAATTTAACAAACTTTGTTAAATCCAGCAGCACCACCCAGCTGTTCTGGATACCCAAGGTCACTTCAAACAGCACTAGGGCAGCTCTTGTGACAAAAAAGTCCCTGCATAAAGAGCAGATGATTCACAGTAAATGGCAGAAAAAGCTTCAGGAAGACCAAATAGAAGCCAGATCACAGAATCATAAAATCGTAGAATATCCTTCCTGGATAGTTGGAAGGGACCCACAGGGATCATCGAGTCCAATTGGGTCCCCAAAGGACCACCCAAAAAATCAGACCATGTGTCTGAGAGCATTGTCCAAACGCTTCTTGAACTCTGGCAGGTTCGGTGCTGTGACCACTGCCCTGGGGAGCCTGTTCCAGCGCCTGGCCATCCTCTCAGTGAAAAACTTTTTCCTCCCAGTGAAAAACTTTTTCCTGATATCCAGACTGAACAGCCGTAGCAGCTTCAAGACATTTCCTCCTGTTGTATCACTGGTCACCTGAGAGAAGAGAGAAGCGCCTGCCCCTCCACTTTCCTCATGAGGAAGCTGTAGACTGTGATGAGGCCTCCCCTCAGTCTTCTCTTCTGCAGGATGAATAAACCAAGTGACTTCAGCTACTCCTCATACGTCTTGCCCTCCAGACCCTTCACTATCTTTGTTGCCTTCCTTTGGACACTCTCTAACAGTTTTATATCTCCCGTACTGTGATGCCCAGAACTGCACACTGTACTTGAGGTGAGGCTGCACCAGTGCAGAGCAGAGCGAATCACTTACCTCGACCGACTAGCAATGCCGTGCTTGATGCACTCCAGGATATGGTTGCCAAGATGCCAAGGCACACTCCTAGATGCCAAGGCACACTGGCTCATGTTCAACTTGCTGCCAAACAAAACCCCCAGATCCCTTTCTACAGGGCTAATCTCCAGCCTCTCATCCCCCAGTCTGTACTTATAGCCAGGGTTGCCCCTTCCCAGGTGCAGAATCCAGCACTTGCTCTTGTTGAACTTCATATTGTTGGTGATTGCTCAGCTCTCTAATTTGTCCAGATCTCTCCCCAGGGCCTCACCACCCTTGCCAGAGTCAGCAGTTCCACCCAATTTGGTATCATCCATGAACTTGCTCAAAAAACCTTCAAGTCCAACAACCAAATCGTTATGAAAACATTGAAGAAGACTGGTCCTAAAATGGAGCCCTGGGAAACCCCACTAGTGACAGGTAGTGATCATCCTAGGTAACGAGTCTATCCTGTAGTCCTCAGAATAGCTTTCAGACTTGCATTCATTCACAGACACAGACACAGACACAGATTTCTAGGTTGGAAGAGACCTCAAGATCATCGAGTCCAACCTCTGACCTAACACTAAGTACTCCACTAAACCATATCGCTAAGCTCTACATCTAAACGTCTTTTAAAGACCTCCAGGGATGGTGACTCCACCACCTCCCTGGGCAGCCCGTTCCAATGCTTAATAACCCTTTCGGTAAAGAAGTACTTCCTAACATCCAACCTAAAACTCCCCTGTCGCAACTTTTGCCCATTCCCCCTCGTCCTGTCACCAGGCACGTGGGAGAACAGACCAACCCCCACCTCGCTACAGCCTCCTTTAAGGTAACTGTAGAGAGCGATAAGGTTGCCCCTGAGCCTCCTCTTCTCCAGGTTAAACAACCCCAGCTCCCTCAGCCGCTCCTCGTAAGACTTGTTCTCCAGACCCCTCACCAGCTTGGTCGCCCTTCTCTGGACTCGCTCGAGCACGTCCATGTCCTTCCTGTAGCAAGGGGCCCAAAACTGAACACAGTACTCAAGGTGCGGCCTCACCAGAGCCGAGTACAGGGGCACAATCACTTCCCTAGACCTGCTGGCCACACTGCTTCTTATACAGGCCGGGACGCTGTTGGCCTTCTTGGCCACCTGAGCACACTGCTGGCTCATATTCAGCCGACTATCAACCAATACTCCCAGGTCCTTCTCGGCGAGGCAGCTTTCCAACCACTCATTTCCCAGCCTGTAGCTCTGTTTGGGGTTGTTGCGCCCCAGGTGCAGGACCCGGCACTTGGCCTTGTTGAACTTCATACAGTTGACCTCAGCCCATCGCTCCAGCCTATCCAGATCCTCCTGCAGGGCCTTCCTGCCCTCGAGCAGATCAACACACGCACTTAGCTTGGTGTCATCTGCAAACTTACTGAGGGTGCACTGGACGCCCTCATCCAGATCATCGATAAAGATATTAAAGAGGACCGGCCCCAGTACCGAGCCCTGGGGGACACCACTTGTGACCAGCCTCCAACCAGATTTGACTCCATTCACCACAACTCTCTGGGCCCGGCTATCCAGCCAGTTTCTAACCCAGCGAAGCGTACGCCAGTCCAAGCCACGAGCAGCCAGTTTCTTGAGGAGAATGTTGTGGGGAACGGTGTCAAAAGCCTTACTGAGGTCAAGGTAAACCACATCCACAGCCCTTCCCTCATCCACCAAGCGCGTCACTTTGTCATAGAAGGAGATCAGGTTTGTCAAGCAGGACCTGCCTTTCATAAACCCATGCTGACTGGGCCTGATCGCCTGCTTGCCCTGCAAGTGCCGCGTGATGACCCTCAAGATAATCTGCTCCATGAGCTTCCCTGGCACTGAGGTCAAACTGACAGGCCTACAGTTCCCCGGGTCTGCGCTCCGGCCCTTCTTACAGATGGGCGTCACATTGGCTAGCCGCCAGTCAACTGGGACCTCCCCCGATAGCCAGGACTGCCGATAAATGATAGAAAGCGGCTCGGCCAGCTCCTCCGCCAGTTCTTTCAGTACCCTCGGGTGCATCCCATCCGGCCCCATCGACTTGCGCACATCCAAGCTCCGTAGCAGGTCGCCAACCATTTCCTCATGAATAGCGAAGGCCACATCCTGCTCCCTATCCCCTTCCACCACCTCAGGGCACTGGGTATCCAGAGAACAACCGGTATTGCTGCTAAAGACTGAGGCAAAGGCAGCATTAAGCACCTCAGCCTTTTCCTCATCCTTAGTAACTAGGTTTCCCCTCGCATCCAGTAAAGGATGGAGATTCTCCTTAGTCCTCCGTTTCGCGTTGATATATTTGTAAAAGGATTTTTTGTTGTCTTTAACGGCAGTAGCCAGGTTGAGCTCCAGATGAGCTTTGGCCTTTCTAATTTTCTCCCTGCACAGCCTCGCTACATCCTTGTAGTCCTCCTCAGCGGCCCGCCCTTTTTTCCAAAGATTATAAACCCTCTTTTTTCTGCTAAGCACAAGCCGCAACTCTCTGTTCAGCCAGGCCGGTCTTCTTCCACGCCGACTCGTCTTTGGGCACGTGGGGACGGACCGCTCCTGTGCCGTTAAGATTTCCTTCTTGAGGAGCGCCCAGCCTTCCTGGACTCCTCTGCCCTTCAGAACCGCCTCCCAAGGGACTCGGCCAACCAGCATCCTGAGCAGCTCAAAGTCAGCCCTCCGGAAGTCCAAGACAGCAGTTTTACTGGTCCCCTTCCTGGCCTCGCCAAGAATAGAGAACTGAACCATTTTGTGGTCACTCTGCCCAAGACAGCTCCCGACCACCACATCTCCCACCAGTCCTTCTCTGTTTGTGAAGAGAAGGTCTAGCGGGGCACCACCCCTGGTAGGTTCGCTGACCAGCTGTGTCAGGAAGCTATCTCCCACGCTCTCCAGAAACCTCCTAGATTGCTTTCTCTGTGCCGTGTTGTGTTTCCAGGATATGTCCGGGAAGTTGAAGTCCCCCATGAGGACAAGCGCCGACGATTTTGCAACTTTTGTCAGTTGCCTATAAAACTCATCCGTCTCCTCATCCTGGTTCGGCGGTCTATAACAGACCCCGACCAGGATGCTAGCCTTGCCGGCCTTCCCGCGGATCCTAACCCACAGGGATTCAACCTTATCATTCCCAGCCTGGAGTTCCACAACATCAAAAGATTCTCTAATGTAGAGAGCCATGCCACCACCCCCTCTGTGCTGCCTGTCCCTCCTGAAGAGCCGATAGCCAGGCATTGCAGCACTCCAGTCGTGGGAGCGGTCCCACCACGTCTCCGTGATGGCAACCAAGTCGTAGCCTGCCTGCTGCACGATGGCTTCCAGCTCCTCCTGTTTGTTACCCATGCTGCGTGCATTAGTGTAGATGCACTTCAGCTGGGCCATCGCCTTCTTCCCCAGCCTAGCCATTGTTTCCCCCGGCACAGCTCCAACAAGCCTTGTTTGAGCCCCGTCCCCCTTCTTACCTAGTTTAAAGCGCTCTCTATGAGCCCCGCCAGCTCCTGGCCTAGGATCCGTTTTCCCCTTGGAGATAGGGACCCGTCTGGGGCCATCAGGCCGGGTGCCGAGTAAAGCTCCCCATGGTGAAAAAACCCAAAATTTCTGTGCTGGCACCAGCCTCTGAGCCACCGATTAACCACGTGAGCTTTCCATGTCCTCTCCGTGCCTCTCCCTTCCCCCGTAGGGATAGACGAAAACACCACCTGCACTCCCGCTCCCTCCACCAATCGTCCCAGCCCCCTATAGTCCTGTTTGATAGCCTTGAGGCTTCTCTTTTCAAGATCATCACTGCCAGCCTGGACTATCAAAAGCGGGTAATAGTCAGAGGGGCGAACCAGGTTTGGAAGCTTCCTGGTAACGTCTCTGACCCTGGCCCCAGGGAGGCAGCAGACTTCCCTATGGGAAGGGTCAGGCCGACAAATAGGGCCCTCCGTTCCCCTGAGGAGGGAGTCGCCCACAACAATCACCCTTCTTTCTTTCTTGGTGGAGGCAGTCCTGAGGCGTGGAGTCAACTTCCTCACCTCAGGCATCCTCCTGGGTAGGCTTCCTACCTCGTCCTCACCCACCTGTGATTCATATTCTTTCATCCTGAAAATCCTAATAGGGAAAAGTTCCAGGATATCACTTTAACATCTTTGGAAAATATGAGGTCTGAACTGTAAGACAGTAGTAAGACATAGTACTGGCTACAGCAATTCATGTGTTCCCCATATTCATTCTCAATTATTAAAATAGCTGTGAGAAGTATGAAAATGTGAGGAAGTTCCAGATGCCATTTAAGTATATGAAAATACACTGTTCCACAAGCTGTGCTGGTTCTCTGTGCATACTGTATTCAAATCCTTGCATTTGATATTGTTATTGCAAGGGTTGTGTCTTGGTTCTTCACAAACTGGCTGGCTTGTAATATCTGTCTCCAGTCCTACCCCAGTCCTGTTAGATACACACAGGAGAATTAACAGGGAGAAACTGAACCTTGCTATACGGGCTGAAGTTTCACAGGAGCCAGACAACAGAAATGACAATGCTACAACAGAAATACATATATATATGGCCTGTCTGAATTTAAGAAGAGATTGGACTGTGCACTTAGTCACATGGTCTAAAATTTTGGGCAGACCTGTGCAGTGCCAGGAGTTGGACTTGATGATCCTTATGGATCCCTTCCAACTCGGGATATTCTGTAATTCTATGATTCTATGTGTCCTGGTTTCAGTTAGGACAGAGTCAGTTTTCCTCCTAGTAGCTGGTAGGGTGCTATGTTTTGGATTAGGATGAGAAGAGCGCTGATAACACGCTGATGTTTTAATTGTTGTAGAGCAGTGCTTACACCAAGCCAAGGACTTTTCAGCTTCTCGCTCTGTCCTGCTAGCGAGCAGGCCAGGGATGCAGCAGGAGCTGGGAGGGGGCAGACCCAGGACAGCTGACCCAAACTGGCCAAAGGGGTATTCCATACCATCTGACGTCATGCTGAACAATAGATAGGGGTGGCTAGCTGGGGTGGGGGGGGAGCCAGCTGCTCGGGGATAGGCTGGGCATCGGTCAACGGGTGGTGAGCAATTGCATTGTGCATCACTTATTTAGTACACATTATTATTATTATTATTATTATTATTATTATTATTATTATTATTTTCCTGTCTTAATAAACTGTCTTTATCTCAACTCACAGGCTTCACTTTCCCGTTTCTCTCCCCCATCCCAGAGAGGGAGGGGGGAGGGTGAGTGAACGGCTGTGTGGTGTTTAGCTGCCAGCCGGGCTAAACCAGAACAGTCCTTTTGGTGCCCAACGTGGGGCCCAAAGGGTTGAGATATCGACAGATTTGACCAGAGTGTGTTAAACTAAAATTGGTATAAGTATTCGACCTGCTTAATAGTTGCTAATCACAATGTTGATTGCCTTAATCTCAAGTCTGCTGTGCCTGTTTCCCAAATTGAGTTTTATAGCAAGTTACTTTCTGTATGTGCTCCCTGTCACGCTGTTTATCCTTTCCGGGCCCTGGTTTAAGATTGTTATGGTACTGTGTGGTGTTACAATGGCTTATGAAATGATGAGATTTCTGGTCATGACTCTAACCTGGTATTTGTACTCAGCACTGTCGTCGACTCTATACTTCGGAAACCATATCTCAGAAACTATTAGCAATTACACCTATTGCCTTTTTTCATCAGGGAGCCAATCTGTGGAGGGGACAGGGGAAGATATTTTTTCCTACCTGTTCACTCTCCCTTCCTCCTTCACCACCCTCTTATTCCCCGAGCTAGTTACGGTAGCTCTCCAAGATGTTGAATATCCTTGGGATACTCAGACCAGCATGTTCTTGTTGTTATGTCTCCTGAATGCGCTTCAGGTTTTGTTTAAGGTTAAACAACTACTTAGGAATCTCATCTGGAGATCTGTCTTGAGGCAGGATAGTTGCGAGTGGCAGGGAGTGTGGGAGGATATGGGCAGGTTTCTAGAGCAGTGGGCACCTCCAGTGTTTTGGACATTCACCCCTGAACAACTGCAAAATCCTAAAAAACTGGTAGAATGCTTGAAAAAAAGGTGTCATGACTCTGGCAGTTCCAAAGTGACACAAATCACTGTAGCGTGCTGGGGTCTGGCTTGTGCCTATCAAGCTGCAATTGATGTTACTATCAACCTAGTGACAGACCCTGCAGCCATTCCAGCTCCAGCTCCGGCAGCCTTTCCAGCTCCAGCTCCTGCAGCCATTCCGTTCCAGTTCCAGCTCCTGCAGCCATTCCAGTTCCAGCTCCTGCAGCCGTTCCAGTTCCAGCTCCTGCAGCCATTCAGTTCCAGCTCCTGCAGCAGTTCCAGCTCCAGCTCCTGCAGCCATTCAGTTCCAGCTCCTGCAGCCGTTCCAGTTCCAGCTCCTGCAGCCATTCCAGTTCCAGCTCCCGCAGCCACTCCAGCCCCTGCAGCTGCTTCAGCTCCTGCAGCCGCTCCCACTCCTGTGGCTGGGTCAGAGAAACAAACTGTAGCAGTGCAAGTTGTCCCTGCAGAGGGTATTCCAACCCCTGTGGCAGACCCTGTGGCTGGGTCAGAGAAATGAGCCGTAGCAGTGCAAGTTGCCCCTGCAGAGGGCATTCCAACCCCTGTGGCAGACCCTGTAGCTGGGTCGGAGAAGCGAGCTGTAGCAGTGCAAGTTGCCCCTGTAGACAAGGTGAAAAAATAGTATAGAGACTCAGGTCGTTTAGAACGCAGACAGTCTTCTGCTAGGTCTAGGTATGGAGAAGACGAGGCTGGGGCATCAAATGTGCAGGAGGATGAAGATGAGGATGAGGATGTCGAAAAAGCAACAGTAACTACCCAAACCCTATACCAGTGTGAGCTACGAGATGTGCGAAAAGATTTTGGTCGCTGTATAGGTGAGCAGCTTGTCACCTGGCTGCTCCGGTGCTGGGACACTGGAGCCAATTGTGTGGAATTAGAGGGCAGGGAAGCCAGGCGGCTGGGATCCCTTGCTAGAGACGCAGGCATTGACAAAGCAAGTGGAGATGGAGCATGATCTCACAGCCTCTGGAGGCATCTCCGGTCAGCTGTGAAGGAAAGGTATCCCTTCAAGGAAGAACTTGTATGTCTACCAGTCAAGTGGACCACCATGGAGAAGGGAATTCAGTACCTGAGGGAATTAGCCATACGGGAAGTAATTTATAAGGACCTAGACGACGCACAAATATCCACAGATCCAGATGAAGTCCAGTGTACCCGACCCATGTGGCGGAAGTTTGTACGGAGTGCACCATCACCATATGCCAGCTCATTGGCAATAATAACCTGGAAAGATAGTGACGAACCCACAGTGGATGAAGTGGCTAAACAACTCCAGCAGTACGAAGAAAGTCTCTCCTCTTCCCTACAGGCCTGCGTCTCGGCTGTGGAGAAACTCTCTGAAGAGTTCCACCAACTTAAAGAGAATTTATCTTCCCCCCCACCTGAATGAACCAGTGGCCACCAACTAAAAGAGAATACTTTGGAGAAACCTTTTGAAGAGGTCCACCAGCTTAAAGAGAGTTTATTTTCTTCCCCACCTGTACAAACCAGTGTCTCGGCTATTAGGGGTAAACGTTCATCCATGCAAAGAAGACAATATGGTGGGTGCACACCCCGCACCACCCTGTGGTTTTACCTACGTGACCATGGAGAGGACATGAGAAAATGGGATGGAAAATCTACTGAGACCCTAGAGCCACAGGTACGTGAGCTGCAAAAGAAAACAATCGGGAGAAAGGGGTTCTCTGAAAAGTTTGCTGCTCCAACTTCCAGCAGGCAGTCCTTTAAACACAGAAACAAAGATTCTGACCAGGACTAGAGGGGCCCTGCCTCCAGCCAGGGGGAGGAAAGGGACAATCGAGTTTATTGGACTGTGTGGATTCGATGGCCTGGCACGTCTGACGCACAGAAGTATAAGGCTTTAGTAGACACCGGTGCACCATGTACTCTAATGCCATCAAGCTGTAAAGGGCCAGAGCCCATCTGTATTTATGGCGTGCCAGGGGGATCCCAGCAGTTAACTGTGTTGGAGGCTGAAGTGAGTCTAACCAGAAATGAGTGGCAAAAGCACCGTATTGTGACTGGCCCGGATGCTCTGTGCATCCTTGGCATAGACTATCTTAGAAGAGGATATTTCAAGGACCCAAAAGGGTTCCGCTGGGCTTTTGGCATAGCTGCCTTAGAGACAGAGGACATTAAACAGTTGTCTACCTTGCCCAGTCTCTCAGAGGACCCTTCTGTTGTGGGGTTGCTGAGGGTTGAAGAACAGCAAGTGCCAATCGCTACCACAACTGTGCACCGGCGGCAATATCGCACCAACCGAGACTCCCTGATTCCCATCCATAAGCTAATTCGTCAACTGGAGAGCCAAGGAGTGATCAGCAAGACCCATTCACCTTTTAATAGTCCCATATGGCCAGTGCGAAAGTCTAATGGTGAGTGGAGACTAACAGTGGACTATCGTGGCCTGAACGAAGTCACGCCACCACTGAGTGCTGCAGTGCCGGACATGCTAGAACTCCAGTACGAACTGGAATCAAAGGCAGCCAAGTGGTATGCCACAATTGATATTGCTAATGCATTTTTCTCCATCCCTCTAGCAGCAGAGTGCAGGCCACAGTTTGCTTTCACTTGGAGGGGAGTCCAATATACTTGGAATCGGCTGCCCCAGGGGTGGAAACATAGCCCTACCATTTGCCATGGACTGATCCAGTCTGCGCTGGAGCAGGGGGAGGCTCCTGAACACCTGCAGTACATCGATGACATCCTTGTGTGGGGTGACACAGCAGAGGAAGTTTTCGAGAAAGGGAAGAAAATAGTCCAAATCCTTCTGAAGGCCGGTTTTGCCATAAAACAAAATAAAGTTAAAGGACCTGCACGAGAGATCCAGTTTTTAGGAATAAAATGGCAAGATGGACGTCGTCAAATCCCAATGGATGTGATCAACAAAATAACAGCTATGTCTCCACCAACTAGCAAAAAGGAAACACAAACTTTCCTAGGTGTCGTGGGGTTTTGGAGAATGCATATTCCAAATTACAGTCTGATTGTAAACCCGCTCTACCAAGTAACCCGTAAGAAGAATGCTTTTGAATGGGGCCCTGAGCAACGACAAGCCTTTGAACAAATGAAGCAGGAAATAGTTCATGCAGTAGCCCTTGGGCCAGTCCAAACAGGACCAAATGTAAAGAATGTGCTCTACACCGCAGCCGGGGAGAATGGTCCCACCTGGAGCCTCTGGCAGAAAGAACCTGGGGAAACTCGAGGTCGACCCCTGGGGTTTCGGAGTCGGGGATACAGAGGATCTGAGGCCCGCTATACTCCAACCGAAAAGGAGATATTGGCAGCATATGAAGGAGTTCGATCTGCTTCGGAAGTGGTCGGTACTGAAGCGCAGCTCCTCCTGGCACCCCGACTGTCGGTACTAGGTTGGATGTTCAAAGGAAGGGTCCCCTCTACACATCATGCAACTGATGCTACATGGAGCAAGTGGGTTGCACTGATTACTCAGCGGGCTCGAATAGGAAACCCCAGTCACCCAGGAATCTTGGAAGTGATTATGGACTGGCCAGAAGGCAAATACTTTGGGATATCATCAGAGGAGCAGGTGGTCCGTGCTGAAGAAGCCCCACTGTACAACAAGCTACCAGAAAATGAGAAGAAATATGCCCTGTTCCCTGATGGGTCCTGTCGTATTGTGGGAAAGCATCGGAGATGGAAAGCTGCTGTATGGAGTCCTACACTACGAGTTGCAGAAGCTGCTGAGGGAGAAGGTGAATCGAGTCAGTTTGCAGAAGTGAAAGCCATTCAGCTGGCCTTAGATATTGCTGAACAAGAAAAGTGGCCAGTTCTCTATCTCTATACTGATTCATGGATGACAGCAAATGCCCTGTGGGGGTGGTTACAGCAATGGAAGCAGAACAACTGGGATCGCAGGGGCAAACCCATCTGGGCTGCTGCACTGTGGCAAGATATTGCTGCCCGCGTAGAGAACCTGGTTGTAAAGGTACGCCATGTAGATGCTCATGTGCCCAAGAATTGGGCTACTGAAGAACATCAAAACAACCAGCAGGTGGATCAGGCTGCTAAGATTGAAGTGGCTCAGGTGGACCTGGACTGGCAACATAAAGGTGAATTATTTATAGCCCGATGGGCCCATGACACCTCAGGCCATCAAGGTAGAGATGCAACATACAGATGGGCTCGTGACCGAGGGGTGGACCTGACCATGGACACTATAGCACAGGTTATTCATGATTGTGAAACATGTGCTGCAATTAAGCAAGCCAAACGGTCAAAGCCTCTTTGGTATGGAGGACAATGGCTGAAATACAAATATGGAGAGGCCTGGCAGATTGATTACATCACACTCCCTCAAACCCGCAACGGCAAGCGCCACGTACTTACAATGGTGGAAGCAACCACCGGATGGCTGGAAACATATCCTGTGCCCCATGCCACCGCCCGGAACACTATCCTGGGCCTTGAAAAGCAAGTCCTATGGCGACATGGCACCCCAGAAAGAATTGAGTCAGACAATGGGACTCATTTCCGAAACAACCTTACAGACACTTGGGCCAAAGAACATGGTATTGAGTGGGTGTATCACACCCCCTATCATGCACCAGCCTCCGGGAAAGTTGAACGATACAATGGACTGTTAAAGACTACACTGAAAGCAATGGGTGCTGGGACATTCAAAAATTGGGATACACATTTGGCAAAGGCCACCTGGTTAGTCAATACTAGAGGATCTGCCAACCAAGCTGGACCTGCCCAATCAAACCTGTTACGCACTGTAGAAGGGGATAAAGTTCCTGTAGTGCACGTAAGAAACATGCTGGGTAAGACAGTCTGGGCTACTCCTGCCTCAGGAAAAGGCAAACGCATTTGTGGGATTGCTTTTGCTCAGGGACCTGGATGCACTTGGTGGGTAATGCAAAAGAATGGGGAGGTCCGGTGTGTACCTCAAGGGGACCTAATACTGGGTGAGAATAGCCCATGAGCTTAAATGGTAGTATGTTAATTATCATATAATACTGTATGTCATCACTACCATGATTGCTATATATCATAGATGAAAATGGTGATTAATTAGAAGGTATTGGAAAGAGTGTAACCTGAGCATGACATAAATGGTATGGAATAAGGGGTGGATATCTGTCCTGGTTTCAGTTAGGACAGCGTTAATTTTCCTCCTAGTAGCTGGTAGGGTGCTATGTTTTGGATTAGGATGAGAAGAGCGCTGATAACACGCTGATGTTTTAATTGTTGTAGAGCAGTGCTTACACCAAGCCAAGGACTTTTCAGCTTCTCGCTCTGTCCTGCTAGCGAGCAGGCCAGGGATGCAGCAGGAGCTGGGAGGGGGCAGACCCAGGACAGCTGACCCAAACTGGCCAAAGGGGTATTCCATACCATCTGACGTCATGCTGAACAATAGATAGGGGTGGCTAGCTGGGGTGGGGGGGGAGCCGGCTGCTCGGGGATAGGCTGGGCATCGGTCAACGGGTGGTGAGCAATTGCATTGTGCATCACTTATTTAGTACACATTATTATTATTATTATTATTATTATTATTATTATTATTATTATTATTATTTTCCTGTCTTAATAAACTGTCTTTATCTCAACTCACAGGCTTCACTTTCCCGTTTCTCTCCCCCATCCCAGAGAGGGAGGGGTGAGGGTGAGTGAACGGCTGTGTGGTGTTTAGCTGCCAGCCGGGCTAAACCACAACACTGTGATAACACCAAACTTTCTGTCTCCGGAAAATTATAATTTCTTGAAAGGTGGCTCTCGGTAAACAAACAACAACAACAAAAATGTGCACACATGAAGCTAATATTTTGAGGAAAGAAGGACAAATGGCAGAAAAGCTACAGTGGTTGTTCGAGTAGATGTACCCTAGATAACTTTAAATGATTTAGCTCTCTCTGTACTGTTCAGTAAGTACACAAGAAGCTACAGAAGAAAGTTCACCTTTCCCAGTATCCTGACTGCAACTTAACAGGTGAAAACTACAACATCAGTCCTTACAGTGCAGGTATCTTAGCTGGCTACTTTAATCTAGCACAGATCCATATAAAAGAGTGAACCTCTCAAATCCCAAGTGCAGAGCTGGCACACCTACATGTGCTTATGTACTCATATGTTTTATTTCACATCATCATAAAATCATTTAGATTTGAAAAGACCCTGAAGATCATTAAGTCCAACCATCAACGAAACACTACCGAGTCCACCACTAAACCATTTCCATAAGCACTGTGTCCACAGATGTGGTACTATAAAGACTTACCAAACACTTTACAAGACTAGGAAGAAAAAAGAAAATGAATGAAATGAATGTACCTGATTCTTAATGTAGCAAAAATATATCTGATAAGGTTTCTAGAAAACAAAAGTCTTCTGTATTTTTCTTCACAAACACTGGCTGTTTCATTATGTTAGAAGACCCCATGGGAAAGTTCATAGAAATCAATGAGAGTCGCTATGTATATTCTGCAGACCTGGGAGTGTCTTTAAAATCGAAATGTGTGAAAAATGTGTAGCCAGCTTACTTACACAATCAAATTAATAAAAACATGTTTTCAAAGGTTACTGAAGCCTGAAGAATAAGGCAAATGTTAAGACAAAACCAAATTCTGAGACAAACAAGCAAAATATTGTTCAGGAATTTTGAAGGTGATATGCCTAGGCAACTGTAACCTCTGTATGATTAAAAGAAAAATGTGATTTACTACAAAAACATGAAGTGATGATCTGACAAAAACATTTAAAATAGCAAATCGTATACTTACAAATCCATACTCCAAGTCCCAGCACCAGCAGTAATTGAAAAACCTAACAAAGACAGCTCTCAAGAAATCACCAATTAGAATTGTGATATAAGTTGTCATCGTGTCAGAGACTGTCAGCCGCACAAATTCCTGTTAAAGCAATATTATTATTTTTTTTGAGAATATATTTAAGCAAGTTATAGTTACAATATTGATGAAGGATATATCCTATACTAGGATGTTCTTATCCTGCTACAACTTGGTAAAAATTCTCAGCTCCTCCTGATTCACTGATTCTGAGAAATGCCAGGAGGAAAACTGCCCCTCATTTGTTAGAGATACCTGCTGCTTTTATTTATGTTCATAGCAGATGAGACTTTCAGGGTACGATTAGTCTGGGAAAGGTTTCCAGCTAAGACTGCCACTATAGCAGAACTCCACATTGATATCTCAACCCCTCTTTTGGCTTTCTTCCTAAATGAGCACCAATTCCCACTGAATATGGAAAGAAAAAAAAAGAAATTCCTAAAATCCCAAAATCCTTGTTCTTTTACTTTTGTTTCAGTAAGTCCCGTCAGTCCCACTAAACCCTGCTGTACCAGGCCTTACCCCATTTGCCCAAAAGTCTTATTATTCTCTCTGATTTCAAATTATGGAGAAAATTAGCACAGTGATGAGCTCTTGGTGTTCTTAGCTTATCATTCAGCATCAGTGGGAAAAAAAAAAAAAAAAGAAAAGGTCTGTTTTTTCCTGTCCATCACCTGCTGGTCACTTATCCAGTCAGGAGTGGAGACAAACAGGTACTGAGACTGTCAGAATGATGGAACAATAGCAAAAGCTGTGATTCAATGGTGGATTTAATCTCGTGGACAAAAAAAATAACAATAAGGTATGATCAAACAGAGGAAAAGGGAATGCTGGGAAATTCTTTGGAAGTGTCATATTATATGAATGTCAGTAGCTATGAATGTTCAACTGAATCAAATAAAATGACTGATCAGATTTACTGTTAAACTACTGATGTTCTTTTGCATGATGTTACTTGGTTAAAGATAAAGATGGTTTCTCAAATGCACACTGCGAGCAAGAGCTGATCATATACTTTTTTCTTTTTTTTTTGGTTGAGCTACTTATCTTTGCAATATACCTGTCATTGTGAAAAACTGATCTTTGCTTGATTAAAAATTTATTCAGAATTATTACTTTTATTAATTGTTGTGACCAATCCAACTTCTCATAGTTGCTAAACAGGCTTTACAAGACAGATGAGGAGAGGAAGATGAATCAGGAGAATAGTGAGGAAAAAAAAAAAAAAAAAAGAGGAATGCTTTGAATTGTATCAGGTACCAGCAGGGGGACCTCCCTACTAGAGAGGATTCAAAGAAATTAAAATAGTGTTTTCTAAGCTTTGTAGCTTGGGAAAAAAATAAAATAAAAATAAAAATCCTTCATTATCTTGTCCCACATCTGCATTTTCTCATGCTCTCCCACCTTAATGTCTCTAGTCAGCAGAAATAAAGAGGGGTTTCGTATGATATCTTGTAACACACTATGATCTATTTTCAAATATTAACTCAAATAAGTTACGTTACCTGGCCCACCATTGTTTCCCAACATGGGCCCCTGGGGACATCTGCAGGGTCTACCTGTATTGGAGGAGCAGTTGAATTTTCTGGAATAGTGCCATTGTATAGACTGGCTTCCCATATTGTCATGTTATACTTGACAATCTTCTCTTCCTCCAACTAAATAAATAAATAAATAGGGGATTAAAATAAAATAAAATAAAATAAATAAAATAAAATAAAATAAAATAATAAAATAAATAAAATAAATAAAATAAAATAAAATAAAATAAAATAATAAAATAAAATAAAATAAAATAAAATATAAAATAAAATAAACATGAGCTTATATTACCAATACTCAACCTTTTCTTTTCCACTCCAAGACTTTCCCATCTTTCTCTGACATATCTATGACATGGTTGGAAATATATATCCTTACCCTGATACATGTTAAAAATAGTGAAGGGAGGTAAATAGCTTGCCTTGAGATTGATTTCATCCATTAGGGCAATAATGAAAGTGTAGAGATTGCCAAGAAAAAGAGCAAAGATGCGTCCCAGCTGCCATCTTAGAGCTATTCGAGGGTGGTAGTTTTCCAGAGAACTTATTACATCAAATAAAGTTGGACAGAACATTCCTAAAAGTGACATGACCATGTTCACCTAGGGGGAAAGAAAAAAAAAAATTTACAGTGAGATGTTAGAGGCAAGATTGATTTTGATGACAAGTGCGTTTCTATTGCTACTTGTTATTTGGTATTTGATTTAATGAAAAGCAAAACCCACTCTGGGAGTCACAAGGTGTTTTTGCAAAGAAACAATGAGGTGAAAACTTATTTGTATTCTCCTGTAAATAGATACTTTGGATTTTTTTTTTCTTTTCAATTTTACAGTTCACTTTAACGTCAGAAAAATATCAAGTATTAGCTGTTTTAAGTACAACCTACAATCTAGAAAAAATTATGTCATAGAACTTAGCAAAAAAACTATTTCCAGTACTGTTTCATGCTAAGTCTCTTCCTTGTCTTCCTAATAGACACATACATGTTCTATATAAACATTTCTCTAAAAATTCCGTGCTAAATTAAAATTATCTGACATCTCACCCAAAGTTAATTCTTGATGCATAAGCAAAGCAAATTCAAATCAATCCTGATGCTTTCTGCCTGTTTTTCTGAAAAGACTCTAACAAGATTAACTCACATCACAGAAGAATGGAAGAGGAACAAGCTCACTGAAAGCAAAATGAGAAAAACAAGCTTTCATAGACAGTTTGAAATTCAATATACTCAATATATGCTACGGAACATTGAATACACATTTTTATTCTGAGTGAGGCATTCTAAGAATTCAGCATGCTTAAGCGATTGCTAAAATTTGTTCCAAGTATGCTTGAATCTTTTGGTGAAATAGTACAAAATCTAATCAACTGTGTCAGCCAAAAATGAAAGTAATTGAAAAAGTTTTAAAGTGCATTTTTTTTATTTCAGTTTCAAATAAAATTTCCTTACAAAAAGCTCATCTTTAAAGGACTAAAAAACAAGCAACAGAAAACATTGTCTCCAGTTAAGTCACAAAACAAAAAGATGTTTATTTAAGATGACTCATACTGAAACAATTAAGTAAAAAGGAATTGATTTAGTCATAAAATTAATAATAATAATAATAATAATAATTGTGTATCAATTGTTCTGAATTTAGCAACTCTCAGCCATCCTGGAATCCATTTTGCTAGAACTACTGCAAATTTTAACACATTCCTAACTTTCTGCTATCAAGGAATAGAAGATCGGTCTTGGTTCTCAGAAATAATATGACAGCAGAAAAGCACTATGCCAACAAAAAAATTCACTCTCTATTAAATATGTACGTTCCCACTCTTACAAATTCTCACCCAGTTCTTTTACTGGAAGACATGATGAACATGTATTTTAGAAGAAAGGGTATGTCCTTTAGGCAGTTTTAAATATAGTACTTGCTAACTTCATCGAATGTTTCTTTGTTGCTTCACTATGGGAAAAGCAGAATACAAGTCACTGATTTTCCTTATCATTCAATGTTTTCTATATTTTTCTTATGTTCTTTTTTATTATTTATCTGAAGTAAGAATATTCTTTCTTATTTGTTTTCTCTCTGCATTTTGCCATGCCTTCACCATGCTCCCATCTCAAAGACATTTCTAGTTCTGGAGAAAAAACATAAAGATAAGAAGTGAAGCAATGCACAGAAACTGGTAAAGATGAAAAGTGAGAAATGAATAAAACAAAATTCAAAGTTTTACTGAAACTAAATGTAACATTGAGTTTTCAAAATTCAGAAACTATAATGGGTTCCATATTTTAAATGTATAAACATCCTTCATATAGTTTCACAGCACATCATCTTTTTTTTTTTTTATGAAGTATTTTACTGAACAGAGAGAAATATATTATCCATTGAATTTTAGCCACTTTAGTTCTTTAGTTTGAATTCAGAAAGGAGCTAATTTATATTCTGGATTTTGTGTCAACTTCAAGTGCTAGAGCAGATTTTCTTCCACTGTTTATATCATTGACAGTTCCACTGTTCTGTGTGACTTGAAAACTTCAGAATGATATGCCAGAAGAAGGACAGCATGGCTGCATGTAAGCATGATACAGTTACAGTTCATAACCAGTATGGTCTTATCTTCAGTGTCTGCTGAGTGAATCTCAAAAACATTCCCTGACCTACCGAGATAGCATTTCTGAGTAAGAAAGGAACAGCAACGAAGATATATATACTAATCAGTGAAAAGCCTGGTTCAAAACAAAGTTCTTCATCTCTCTAGAACACTAACTACTCTAGACACCAAGCATCGGTATGACATTCTGAAAGCTAGAAAATTACTGCTTACACAAGCTTTTCAAGCTGCTATGAATTGGATAAGAAATTCTGTGACTGCATTTACATCTAAACACCAGCCTCCTCTGCGTATGAATGTGTGCTAAACATTAAATGGTGAATTCTAACTGCTTGCTTATTAAAGGATAAGTTCATTAAAGGTAAGTAGTCTAGTTAATATAAATCATATCTTCTACCAACAACTGCAGTAGTCACAGATTTGTCTAGCATCTACTGCAGAAAGCAGTAATAAACAACTATTTTTCTAGTTAATACAGTTTCATTTTTAAAAAGACAATTAGAAGTAAAATTTATATTTCAAAATAATAAAAGCCACCTGATGATTTCTCCAATTTAAATAGAGTATTGACAACATAGCTTAATAACCCCAGTGAAAGTCTGCTCCATATCTACTACTAGAAACATTAAAGTACATATCAGGAAGTTTTTGGCAAAAGGTCTAAGGGGTCGTTTCACCTTGCAAGATCTAAAATGTTACAGCTATACATTTAAAAAAAAAATGTGTATGCCCTAAGCCGTATCTCCTCTTTGCCCAAATGTTGTTAATAATTCTGATACAGAGAAATCAGTCTGACTCTCCATTAGTTCATTCTGCTTTTAAGTAATTTTATCTTTACACAGTATAGGAACATATTTGACAAAACTGAGTACCAATGTACCAGAGAGATGTTCAGCATATAATGTAGTTCTACAAGTTATCTTTTGTCAAATGAGAGAAGTCAATTCCCATTCAGTACTTTCCATCTTATTTCAGAGTACTGTACCAAGGAAATCAGTGGCATTATTCTCTATTTTATCAAAATTTCCATAGTCATGGGGAAATTGTTACAATGTACAGAATCATTGTTCATCCATAACCAACCACCTGGCCACAACCACATGTGAGAAGAGATGCAAAGGCTGATGAAGTACCTTAACAGTCCTAGTCTGCCTCTTCACGCTAATTTCCTACTCTTTGTGATGGGCTAGACAGTTTCAACTGAACTATGACCCTGAAGAACTAGATACTGCTGAGATGAAGTTCAGGTTCACAGAACCCAGTTTTGAATAGATTTGCAGTAATATGACAGAGGACAACAATCAGAGAGAGAAATAGGCCTTGTCCACAAAGTCACCAGTGGCACTTTACTAGGCCATGAGCTTCAGCAACAGAATATATGAAAAACATTTACCCCAGATTGCTCCAAGGACACCATGAATATGTGTAAACATTTCCTAAACCCCTAATACATCTATTGTGAAAATAAATTCTTACAACAGTAGCTGAATATTTTTTATGAAGAAGGTTGATTGAATTATATGTAAAAGCTGCACTTTTCCTTGCTTTAAATAGTACACCAAGTGTTTATGGTCTTTTTCTGATCAAAATCTCAGTTCATTTATTCATGACACAAATGTAAGAGCTTAATCTAGAAAATAAGAAAAAAACAAGAAAGAAAAATGTTTAAATGGCTGTTAAGAAGAAGCCAAATATACATATCTCATTAAATACTAATACCCAATCAAAGGCAATATTTTGTACCTCACAAATATGTTCATTGCTTCTCAACAGGGAAAAATTTGTAGCCAAATAACAGCAACACTGCCTTATCCATTCTTGTTTAGCAACACTTGCTCTAGGTCTCTGTGATACAGTGCCTCCTAAGCAGTGTTCTTTTGTACAGCAAACAAAAAATAAAATGTAAACATTCATATGCTTAAGTATTTTCCAGATTGCAACATAAGCTGATATAACAGCTTTCAGTAGCACTGTCCATGTTAGAACAAATATGCTACCACACCTTTCAACTGAGAAAACTGAATTCCTTCTGAACAGCCTTCATCTGCTAGTCTGTTGTCACATATAGAGCTTGTGTTGCATTAAGCCAAGTAGTTCTTACAAGAATTCTTTCCCAACCAGAGTAAAATGAAATAATTTTTATCAAATAATTTAATCCAATCTTAGCTGACTTATTTCTCTGGATTCCAAAGGTGAGTTGCTGAAGTATGTATGTTACTTCCTGTGACAGATTTTGGTGTTCAAAGTTAGGGACTGACTTTCCTCATTCTACCATTATCCATGCCATTAGCTTTGTGAGTCTGGCATCTTTTGGCCTTACTTTAATTCAGATATCAACTTCACTCTCTAGGTCAGAATACAAGCTTTAAATAATGAACAGCTAGTTTTACAATATGCACAACAGTGTGTCTGTTAAATAAAAACAAAGCCTGTCCAGGTTTTTATATGGTAATGCTGAATTCAAGTGCCTACTACATACTGTTACAGCAAACACAATCAATTTCACTATACACCTCTATAAGTCAGGACTGCATTTACTCTAGAAGAAAACATTAAACAGAAAAAAAAAAAAGGAAAAAAAATGAAAAAAAAAGAAAAAAATGAAAAAAAAAAAAGATATTGTGCTCTTGGACTGGGCAGGTAAAGCTGGAAGGCTTAAGCTTCATACTGTTGCTGCACTGCAGAGTTGTATCTCTGAGATCCCAAATAACTTTGGATGTGGCTGCATACCAGTCACTTTCCTTGGACCAGTCTCTACAGGAAAGCAACAAGAGAGTAGGCACCTTGAGGAGATCTTGTGAGTCCACAGAGTGGCTGGAAAAACAATTTTAGGGGCTCAAAAGAGGAAAGGTGAAGGTCTTAAAGGAAAATTGAATATGAAAGGACATTTGAAAAATATATATATATATTCCTTTTAATGAAGCACAAAGCAGAAAGACAATAAGAGTTCTTTTGTTGCACATTTACCACCCACACTCAAAGTGCTTAAATTCTCAGGGAAAAAAAAAAAAAAAAGAAAGAAAAAAGAAAAAAAAAAGTCAACATGCAGAGTACGGAGACAGTTTGAAACCACATCTATTTTAGAAATGTGCTAGCACGAACTTCATTTCTTTCCCACCACCCGTAGTTCTCCAGACCTTCCAGGGCAAATTTCTGTGATCTTCTCACAACAAAAAAGATGAGGTAGCCACTCCCAGCAAGTGTGCATAGGGCTAAGAAGTTAGCAAGAACTCTCAGGAATCGAGTCAAGTGAATGTTTTCCTCTTTTCGGCTCTCCTGCTCCTCCACAATAGCTTCCTGCACTTGTTAAAAACAAAAGAATATTATCAGTACTTTAATGGTCAAGAGTCTACATTGCTTAGCCAGTAGTTAGAATTCAGTTAAATCAGTTGTGATGATGCAAATGCACACTTGGGCATCATGTTTTGAGATAAAATTATATTGTTTCATAAAATCTGTTTACATCTCTTTAGCGAGCTTTGTTTTACCTTAAAGCTTGTAGTGATCGAAGCAAACTTATTATCTGCTGTCTCAGGATTGCCTATCAGGTAGTCCCAGCTTGTGAACATTTTCCAGCTGAAATTAAAACTAGTGTCATCTCCACCACCATCTTCATTTGCATTCCTTGCCATTCTGCAAAAGTCAAAAAGACACAGAAAGGTCCTATTAGAAGAAGTTTTGCTATGTGATCATGTTGTTTGTTTGTTTGTTTGTTTTCATTCTTCCTAAAGCTCTAGCATTATTCTGAAAAAAATATATACATATTATCAATGCAATCAGCCATGTTGCAATCAGTCAAGTATAGAAAAATCTGTTTGAAACAAGGGAGAAGGACAGAGATTTGAAATTCTTAGCTGTTTTTATTTATCAGCTCACAACACATTTTTATGAGAAAAAAAGAATTTATTTCATGAACATCTCATAGAACTTCCACTGGTTAAGAAACTCAATAGTGAACACAATATCAAGAAGATCTCTTAAACAGAAAGCTGCAGAACAACCTGAACTGAAGTAGATTTGATTATAGACTTCATTAAGAGGAAAAAAAGAATTCTAAAATAACCAACCAGGATAAAATCTGTTTTTACCAAATAAATAAAACTCTATTAGAGCTTTCTATCTTGCCTCTCATCTCCTATGCACTTATAAACAAGATTTATAACAGTATCCACAAACATCAAATTCTTTCTTCAGTGATTTGATTTCATCTTGACTACTAATTTTCTTTTTCAAATTATTGTCATTCATGTAATAAAAGTGGTCTTGCTTTTGCCTACTTCATCTCTTAATTCAACTCATTAAGCACAAGTATGGATTATATTGGTAGGGAACAAGCCATTTAACCTTGGATACAGTATTGATTTCTTGGACAGAAAATTGCACCCCTTAAAGCTGACTAATGCAGTCGAATTATGTTATTAGTATCAATACATTCGATATATCACATTACTAATGGTCCGGTGAAATGCATACTCTCATACCCAGGAAGAGAATCATAAGTAAGTAATACGGCAAATACTTCTGAGCTGGCATAAACTAAAGCCATTGGGGAAAGGAGGGATTGGTTGGTTGGGTAGTTTTTGTTGTTGTTTGGTTTGGTTTTTGATTGTTTCTTTTAGTTGTTTTTGCTTGTTTGGTTGGTTGGTTGGTTGGTTTTTTGGTTTGTTTTTTAAAGATTATATACAGAAGAGAGAGACTTTATGAAGGGTCTTGGTGAGAATTTGCCCTGCTGCTGGTTTCTAGACTAAGATCATTCCTTCTCAAGAATTCCTAACGAAACAGTGAATATGGTTGGGATATTATTTCCATGAGACCAAAATTGTTTCTATTTAGTGACATACACAGGAAGAGCTGAAGAGTGGAGCCATAATTCTAGATGTTTCCCCTAAATATAATAATACCATCTTACTACCTCTTTTACACATGCACACACTTTCCCAGATCTCTGTTAACAGGATAACAACAGTAGCACTTCCCATTATATTGCTTTCTGGAGAAACAGCAAAGAGAAGAAGACTGCAAAAACTGTCCTTAAGATCACCTAATTATAGATCAGCTTTAGTGTCACATGACCAGATGGGAAGCTACTAGATACGCTGTAGTTTTCTTCTTCGGTCTTTGTTTTATTCTGAGGGATTCTCTGATAGATTCTCTGAGACTAAGACTTTTCTAATTTTCACAGATACATTATCAAATAAATATTTTAAATGACAGTTTCCAGCTATACCAATGACTTTTTTATTGAATTAGTTTTTTCTTAAAAAAAAAAAAAAAAGATATGTGTAATTGATGACTTTTTTTTCTTCTGAAATTCTTTTGCCCTATGCAGGAAACGATGTAATATTAGAAAAACAGATCATGATTTAATCTAGTGCTCATGAAAGTGAAAAATTCTGGCCTCAGCATGAAACATTAGAAATAAATTAACTGTGATCTTTTCAAAAGTGTCCTTGAATCTTGACCTGCAAAGCTCCACTTTTCACCCTTGCTAACTTTTAAAGATGCATTACAAGCTAACTGCATTTATTGCAGTAGGTGGTCGTCTTGCTGGAATCAAGGGTATTAAATATTGTATTTACTAGCAGCCAATCTCCTCTGAAAATATTAGAATTATCACAGTCTATTCTAATAATTAGTTTGGCTATAAAATAATAATAAATGAGTATTTGTTTTAATTCTGATCCTAGGACAAAATTCAAGTCTGAAATTTGAGAGCCAAAAATGTCTCACTAATTGTACTGCCTAGGTCCAATTTCACTTACCCATATGCTTCCTACTGATTTAATGTTGTTTTTAGCATTAATATTAAGCATAGTTTTCCTGGGTAAAACACTGCTGGAAATCATTTTCTGTGCCACAGGACATTAAACCTTTACTATGATCAGTGGTATTAATTCTTCTCTACCACTGTGCAAATGTCACCTAACCACCATAGTCTTGCTGAGAGTCATTTACTGCTGACTGTGAGTTACACAGAGAATTATTTGCCATATGTTTCTTTCTTTCTTGTCTTCTTCCTTCTTAAAAGAAAGTAACGCACATAACGTATCATTGAAGGAAGAACAGTTGAATTTCCTGAATGTTAGCTGACATAATGCTAGATGCAGAGCATAATGACAAGAAGGGCTGACAGCTCTGTTCCTTACTTTACGCACTTATTTTACACTTTGAAGTTGCAGGAGAGAAATACTGTTATTTCAATAAGGACTTTTCCCACTTCCACAACAGACAGCTGCTAATGCCAAAAAAAAATAAGTGTAGGCCCAAGGAATCTTATATGACTTTGACATGTAAAAGAGGCATCAAGGGCAATAAGAAAGGGTTCCATAAGTACCTCAGTAATAAAAGGAAGACTAGAGGAATTGTGGGCCCTCTCCAGAAGAAACAGGAGACCCAGTCACTCAGAGAAGAGAAGGCTGAGGTACTGAATGACTTTTCTGCCTGTCTTCACTGACAAGAGCTCCAGCCATATGGCATGGGTCCCAGAAGGCAAAGGCAGGGACTGGAAGAATGATGAACCACCTAGTTGAATTAGGATTATGCGGCAAGGTTTTGGTAGCAGAGGTTGTAGGGGTGGCCTGTGTGAAAAGAATCCAGTAGCTGCCCCTTATTAGAAAAGAGCCAGGTTCAGCCAGCTCCAAAGGGGCCCACCGCTGGCCAGAGTTGAGCCAATAAGCAATGTTGTTTGTGCCTCTGGGAGAGCAGAATTAAGAAAGGGAAAAACTGTGCTGCAAAACAGCAGCTGGAAGAGAAGAGTGAGGAACAGCCCTTCAGACGCCCAGGGCAGTGCAGCAGGAGGGCAGGAGGTGCTCCAGGCACACAGCAGCAGTTCCCCTGCGGCCCCTGGAGAGGCCCCTGGTGGAGCAGGCTGTCCCCCTGCAGCCCACGGGTCCCACATGGAGCAGATCTCCACACTGCAGCCCGTGGAGGAGCCCCCGGTGGAGCAGGTGGATGTGGCCTGGAGGAGGCTGCGGCCCATGGAGAGCCCCCGCTGGAGCCGGCCCCAGGCCAGAGCTGCAGCCCATGGAGAGGAGCCCACGCAGGAGCAGGGGCTCTGGGGGGAGCTGCCACCCACAGGGACTCGTGCTGGAGCAGTTTGCTCCTGGGGGAGGGATGGACCCCGTGCTACGGAGCCATGTGGGAGCAGTTCTTGAAGAGCTGCTGCCTATGGGCAGCCCCCGCAGGCTCAGTTCGGGAAGGATGGCATCCTGTGGGAGGGACCCCACGTGGAGCAGGCACAGAGAGTGACCGTGAAGGAGTGGCCAAGACGAAGCATTAGGGACTGACCGCAGCCCCCATTCCCTGTTCCCCTGGTACTGGTCAGGGTTAGGACATAGAAGAGGGTGGATGGGGGGATGGTGTTTTTATTTTGTTTTTGGTTTCTCACTGCTCTAGTACTTGTTGGTAATAGGTAACATATTTTACTAATCTCTCTGTGCTGGGTCTGTTTTGCCCATGATGGTAAATGGGCAAGGATCTTGCTGTCCTTATCTCAACCCTTGAGGACTTTCCATCATATTTTCACCCCCTTTCCTTTGATGAATGGGGTAGAGAGAGAGTGGTTGTGGTGGAGTTCAGATGCCCAGCTTGGTAAAACCACCACACCAGTGCTGGAGAAGATCAGGTTCGAGACCATCTATATGGTCACTAGTGGGGTCCCTCAAGGCTCCATTTTAGGGCCAGTCCTCTTCAATGTCTTTATAAATGATTTGGATGTAGGACTAGAAGGTGTTTTGAGCAAATTTGCCGACGACACCAAACTTGGAGGAGTTGTGGACTCTGATGAGGGTGGAAAGGCCTTGCAGAGAGATCTGGACAGATTGGAGAGCTGGGAGATCACCAACCACATGAAGTTTAACAAAGGCAAGTGCCAGGTCCTGCACCTGGGACAGGGCAACCCTGGCTATATGTACAGACTGGGTGATGAGACGCTGGAGAGCAGCCCCGCAGAGAGGGATCTGGGGGTTGTGGTTGACAGCAAGTTGAATATGAGCCAGCAGTGTGCCCTGGCAGCCAGAAAGGCCAACCATATCCTGGGATGCATCAAGCACGGCATCACTAGTTGGTCGAGGGAGGTGATTGTCCCACTCTACTCTGCGCTGGTCCAGCCTCACCTCGAGTACTGTGTGCAGTTCTGGGCACCACAGTACAAAAAGGACATTAAACTGTTGGAGAGTGTCCAGAGGAGGGCGACGAAGATGGTGAAGGGCCTAGAGGGGAAGACATATGAGGAGCGGCTGAGGGCACTGGGCCTGTCCAGCCTGGAGAAGAGGAGGCTGAGGGGGGACCTCATCGCGGTCTACAACTTCCTCGCGAAGGGGAGTGGAGAGGCAGGTGACCTATTCTCTGTTATCACCAGTGATAGGACCCGCGGGAATGGTGTTAAGCTGAGGCGGGGGAAGTTTAGGCTGGACATCAGGAAGAGGTTCTTCACTGAGAGGGTGGTTGCACACTGGAACAGGCTCCCCAGGGACATAGTCACTGCGCCAAGCCTGTCTGAATTTAAAAAGCGATTGGACTGTGCACTTAGTCACATGGTCTAAACTTTGGGCAGACCTGTGCAGTACCAAGAGTTGGACTTGATGATCCTTATGGGCCCCTTCCAACTCGGGATATTCTATGATTCTATGATTGTATATAAGGAACCTGAAGATGCACAAGTCCATGGGATCTGATCCATTGGTCCTGGAGGGAACTGGCGGATATAGTTGCTAAGTCACTGTACATCATATTTGAGAAGTTGTGGCAGTCTGGTGAAGTTCCCAGTGACTGGGAGAGGGGAAACATAACCCTCATTTTTAAAAAGGCAAAAAAGTAAGACCCAGGGAACTACAGGCTAGTCAGTCTCACCTCTGTGTCTGGCAAGATCATGTAGCATACCCTGCTGGAAACTATGCTAAGGGACGTGGAAAATAAGGAGGTGGTTGGTGACAGTCAAAATGACTTCACTAAGGGAGGATCTGCCCAGAGAAGTTGCAGATGCCCCGTCCCTGGAAATATTTAAGGCCAGGTTGGATGGGGCTCTGAGCAACCTGGTCTGTTGGGAGGTGTCCCTGCCCATAGCAGGGGGATTGGAATTTGATGATCTTTAAGGTCCCTTCCTGCCCAAGCCATTCTATGATTCTGTGACAGAAGTCAGCCTTTCTTTGCATTTTAGCTCCATTACTGTGTTCCGAAGTGTATTTTTTCAAAGGTAGTCTTAGTGATCAACATTGATATTACATGTCTTTCAAAATGTACTTCACTCCAAAGCCAAACAGAACTTACGTTCGAATGACAATCATAAAGCTGTAGCCAATAGTCCCAACTCCGACAAGGAAATAGGAAAGAGGCATCCTGAACTTGAGCCATCCAATTGTCCTCTGGTTATTGTAATAACCGTAAAAGAGCACAGAATACTGTGCAAAGCCCTGAAAATTCAATAAAAAAATTAACATCATAAGTTTGTTAGCTATGCACTTCATTAGAATTCTACCAACAGCAACATACTGAAACATTAATTTTAATGCATTCAGAACAGTTATAAGCATCACTATAATAAAGCTCACAGGCTGGACAAACCCTCCTTTTGTAATTTTTAGAAAGACAGAATATTTCATGTCAATTTGCAAATATTTTATCTTTAAAACTACAAGGACAGTCTTTCTACTGAAAAAAAAAAATAAAAATAAAAAATCACATACTTAGTTTTACAAATTACTTCCAGCAAAAATACAATATTTTTTGCTTCATTTCCACATTTCTTGTATATTCTTTTTAATATAAAATTCTCATACACATTCTTTGTCTAATGTTGTTTGCTGTTCACTGGGTGATCATTCAGTATATGTTAGTCAATACATAGCTGCATTTTATTGAATAATTATTCAGTGTGCAGGGTTTGTTAACGCTTTGACTCCAAGTTTAAAAGGAATGCAATGCAAATGTATCTTTTCAGCAGTTCGAAGTTTATCTATTTTTCTAAAAGCCTTAATGAGAATCCCTTTCTCTTCTACAAGTCATATTGCTGATTTTTCAAAATAATTTACTAGTAAATGGTTAAGAGTAAAAAAAAAAAAAAAAAAAAAAAAAAAAGCTGGTATCTAAAATGATCTAAATACCTGAAGTTTCCTGATAATCCTCAAGTTAGAGCAAGAAATCTCCTCCTAGAAGACTGTACCTAGAAACTTTCAAATGACAACTCTCCATGGCCACACCTCCAGCTGACTGCATGAATTCAAGGCAAATACAGAGTTCAGTGAAAATGTAATTGGTGGATAGATCATGCATTATTTTGACACTGATACAGTAAACTGACGTTTTTGTGAGTTAAAGAAGCCATTTACTTCCCTTCTGCTGTTCAGTAGCTCATATGACTTAAAATAAATATCTCTCCCTTATATATTATCTTGCAATATGCACAGTTATAGCTCTTGCTACATCTGTCACAGAGTTAATTGAAAAATTTTGTTTGCAATTCTAATCTGCAAATGAAATATTAATATATCATAAAAATATTATTCAAAATGTCTTGATTTAGAAATCAATGTATCTCTTTTTACATCATATAAGACTGGCTTTCAGAAATATGTATACATACAAGAGTAATAATATTTTCTTTTCTGATAAGGGAAATATTATTATAGAACGCCTTTATTAATAATTACTAGTAAAACTTTCACACAGTTGGGTCATATTGAAATTCAATAGTTGGTCTTTTGCATCTTTATGCTCATTACAGCATCGTATAACTCCATGTTAGCTTAGCTTTCTTTCAGCTTTCTTTACAGCATGACACAGTTCTGGTGTCAGCCTTTTATATCCCTCAGAGTATAAAAACCTCTCGTAAGTCATTGTTCTGCAAAGTCTGAGATAATTCCTCCATTGTGTGTAATATGTAATTCAGTAAGGTGTTTGTTTGTTTGTTTGTTTGTATGTTTGTTTTTCCTGGACTTTGCCTACAGCATTTCACCATGAAACTTGAAATATTTTTAGCTGTGTAGGCATTCATGGAAGACATATTTTGCTATTTCCTTACCCAAATGTAAAAGAAGGGTAAGATAAAAATATTGGTCTACTGTGTATAATGCAGCTTGAGAGTCTGATTCCTTTAGGTTTGGATTATTTTCCGAACTGTAGATTATACAGTATTAAAACAGAATGCCAAGTAAAAAAAAAACTACGTCTATTTGCCTTGTCAGTAAAATGAGTACAATATCAGGGGTAGAAATATATATATATATATATATATATATATATATAAAACATCTTTTCTTCACTACTTTAAAGAATGGTGATTTTTTTTGGGGGGGGAGTATGAAGTAATGTTTGTTGACACGGGTTCACTTGTGTATAACTTACTTTGTAACATCCAACAACTGCTATCAGATGAAAGGTACTATTTCCTACACTGCTTAATTAAACATGTCAAAGTCTTCAGGGAATATTTTTTGATTTGACATGCTTCAAGAAAATTCTTTTTTGCCCTCAGTATTTCAGGGGATCCATCTTTTTCACTGGCTTGTTCCATGTTTATTTCTACTGCATTTGCTCCCGGTGTTACCTGCTGCTGTAATTCTCTAGACTTTCTTCTTCAGATATGTCAGATCTTGTTTCTCTCAGCTATTATAAACTTTCCCCTCCTTTCACCATCTGTCTTCATTCATCTTTTCTCAAATCCATTTCTTTTAAAAACTCTTTTCCCATTTGCTGTATAAACCTCCTTTAGTCTCCACTCTCTTTACACTCTCCAAGTCACTATACAATTCATTTTTCTTCACTATTTCTCTGATGTTTAAATTTCTCAGTTTAAAATGTCATAATCATTTAATTTCCCACGTATATGTCTAGACATACTCTTCCTGTCATTCAAATATGTAACCCTGATGAACCAGACACAATGTCATTTTATGCAGCAGTCATTGCAAAATGTTGCAAAATGCAAGATGGCTTTTTAGACAGGTCAAGATCCATTTTATCCATTTTTATCCAAGGAGGGACAACCACTTTTTGAGACAAAATAGAGCAGAAGTCATCCGATCACTTTATGCAGTCAAAAGACAGGCAATCGTTGTACTTTATACCTGTTACATTACTTTTAAATGTAGCATTTTGCAACAAATTAGCCTGAAAGATTTTGCTTGTAAATGAGAAAATTAGTTTATCAAGTTAAGTCTTTTTATATGTTCTGTGGTGTTACAACCAGATTCTTCCTACTGGTGTCTGATGATTGAAAATAAATCCAAGAACCAGCCAACATATCAAGTCAGGTGAGGCTCTGCATTGGGGTATTGAACCACAAAACAAAAGACCCTATCTGAGACCTGCACGTCACAAGATTAGATTTTGACTAACTATAGTCAAAAATGTCAATATTAAGGAGAGGCATAAACGTTGTACCTTAAAATGGTATTTTTGTTGTTGTTGTTTCTTTGTTTGCTTGCTTGCTTGTTTTTTCTTCAAGGGAGCTCAGAGCCATTTTTACTCTCGAAAGGGGAGAAGTATGTAAATCTGTCTGTGCCCTAATGGAAATACTCTTGCAAGCTCAGCAGCCTGCACGGTTTTCTGCACCAACACGATGGGACAGGGCCTCAAAGGTTTCAAACCCACACAGAGAGGCCACTTACAGACAAGTCATTCTGTTAAAAGTTGGAGACACTGAGCTGTAAACTGGAAGAACCTGCACCTGAATTTATTTTACATGAGAAATGTGTCTGCTTCCAACATCATGCCAATCAATCCAACTTCATGTCTGACCAATCTGCTTTCTATGATGGAGTGACTACATCAGTCAGTATACAAGGGAAGACTGACCAATGTCATCTACCTGTACTTCTGCAAGGCTATTGACACCATCCCATATGACATCTTGACCTCCAAAATGGAGAGATATGGTTTTGAAGGATATCAGTGGATAAGGAATTGGCTGGATGGCCACATGCAAAGAGCGGTTTTCAATGGCTCTATGTCCAAGCGGAGGCCAGTGACGAGTGGTGTCCCTCAGGGTTCTGTCCTGGGACTGGGACTGTTTAATATCTTTATCAATGGCATAGACAATGAGATTGAGTGCACCCTCAGCAAGTTTTCAGATGACACCAAGCTGAGTGGTGCAGTCGACACAACAGAAGGAAGGGTTGCTATCCAAAGGGACCTGGACAAGCTTGGGTAGTGGGCCCTTGTGAACCTAATGAGGTTCAATAAGTCCAAGTGCAAGGTGCTGCACCTGGGTCAGGGCAATCCCAGGCATGAGTACAGACTGGGAGAAGAACTCATGGAGAGCAGCCCTGCAGAGAAGGACTTAGGAGTTGGGGTGGATGAAAAGCTTGACATGAGCCAGCAGTGAGCATTTGCAGCCCGGAAGGCCAACTACATCCTGGGCTGCATCAAAATAGGAGTGGGCAGCAGGTGGAGGGAGGTGATTGTGCCCCTCTGCTCTGCCCTTGTGAGGCCCCACTTGGAGCGCTGCATCCAGGTTTGGGGCCCACAGCACAAGAAGGATGTGGGTCTGTTAGAGCAGGTCCAGAGGAGGGCCACAAAAGCGATCAAAGCCTGGAGCACCTCTCCTACGAAGAAAGCCTGAGAGAGCTGGGGATGTTCAGCCTAGAGAAGAGAAGGGTCTGGGGTGACCTTATTGCAGCCTGTCAATACTTAAAGAGAGCTTATGAAAAAGATGGAGAGCAACTTTTTGCAGTGGGTAAACAATAACAGAATAAGGGAGGGATTGGTTCTAAACTAAAAGGAGGGAGATTTAGATTAGAAGTTAGGAGGAAATTCTTCACTGTGAGGGTGGTGAGGCACTGGAACAGGTTGCCCAGAGAGTTTGCAGATGCACCATCCCTGGAGCTGTTCAAGACCAGGTTGGACGAGGCCCTGGGTAACCTGATCTAGTGGGTGGCATCCCTACCAATGGCATGAGGGTTGGAACTGCATGACCTTTAAGGTCCCTTCCAACCCAAGCTGTTCTATGAAGTATATTCATGCTTCCTGCTGCTAAAATAATTAAAGTGCTAGAATATAGTTATATGCATAAGTCCCTAAGTTTTGATGTTCCTTATAGAAAAGAAAGAATGCAGTAGATTGAGATAGAAATCACTCTTAACTCAGTGGATGCTGCTTTCATTAATCTGAAGGAAAATCTTAATTAGATGGTTGCACTGTTTCACAGGTGAAAAGTACCTTTTGATAACATTGACCATGGTCCATAGAGAATTATAAAAACCTTCTAACCAATGTATTGCAATACTGAATTTATCATCAGCTAGCCTTATACAAAATTGGATCATCCATATATATAATGAGATCAACTGCAGAGAAATGCCACATGCAAAATTAGGTTAGTTGTTTTCAGGAAGAAAAAGCTGTATGGCACATTTAGGATTAGTCTGCTTAGTCTGTCAGTATAGGACGTATAGAACCTTAGGTTAGGCAGGGCATCACATCAACTGTAAAGAATTAAAACATCCTTATTAATCTGGCTAAAATATCTATATATTATATAAGACAGAGAAAAACTAAAAACAACATTCAATTTTAGAAAAAAAAAAACTACAGAGTACATTATTGGATTTTTTTTTCTTATCCATTCAGCATCCTCCAATGTGGAATCCTAATATCATAAATACAGAAGACTGAATTCATCTTTTAAGTAATGGACAGACTGCACCCAGGGCTGTGAATCCAACTTTGAGACTCTTTCCCATAAGCCTTTTTTATTGCTTCAGATACTGAGATGTGCGTGTAGACACTGAGTTTGATACATTTTTTACCTGAAATAAAAGTCTATACATAGATATTTTTTACTGAGGGGGTGGGGGGTGGGGGGTGGTAAATTAATTCTACTTCTATTTTCCCCTGAAATATTCCATATTAAATCTCTGAGTATTAAATAATGAAGCCAAAGTCCATAATAACGAAAAAGTCGTGTGAATATGCAATATTGCAAAATTATGCACTTACACTAAAATCCCAGAGAGTAGCAAAGTTCATAGCACTGGCTTCTTCAGCTCTTGGGACAGTTTTTCTAGGTAGAGAGCCATATGGCTTGCCCATCAAAGCCTGGAACCAAGAAATAAGAGCAATTTACATTTTAAAGCAAAATACCAACAAAAGGAAGGGATAGTGATCTGTCACTTCTTAGGAAGACTTATTTTGTGCTCCTTAGTTCCCTAGTGAGGATGACCTACTTCTCCACTTCTTTTCATGGCTTCTGACATTTAAGATTGAAACTATGCCTAAAGTATTCATTAATGGTCATTTCTAAATTTAAAGTGACATTTCACTAGCAACAAAGTGCTATCAAGTTGTGTCACCTACATTCAAAGGCAACAAAGAATTTCAAATTGATGAGTGGGCTGTGTCTTACAGACAAGACCAGAAGATTCATTTTTCTTGCATAATGAATTTTATTGGTTTGTTAACTGAAATGTGTGGGAAAATGCTACGATTCAATTTGGATTCTGAGTCCCACTGCTCTGGCAAGATACTTGCCAAGCCACAGTATATGTCCTTACAGCGCCCTTTCTAAGCCTCCCCCTGTATATAGTTTGTCATTTTCTCTGTTTTGGCCTCAGTGAAAGATGAATCGCACTACTGAAATGGTGTACTAGGAAACTGCTGGAAATTCCTAACTTACAGTTTGCCATCTGCTCACTAGAAGGTGTGAGAATGTGAAAGAGTGAAATCAGGGAGATGGCACAACACTTTTAATTCCATATAAGCCCTCTTTTTAGGAAGGTACTAAAGTGCCTTAAAGGTGCTAGATAAATATTTTATTTTACAAAAGTGGTTTCTGCTTGAAGTACATATTCTGGGCACGGTTTTTAACTTGTGCCTCTCTTGTGACTTTACAGCCTGTTCAGCCTTCTTAACATATGAGTACGAAGGCTGCTGGAAAGGGTACAGGGTGCCTCAGAGCCTTGGAATATATCTTTGTCTTTGCAGTGCACATTTTAATACACCACTTGACTGCTTCTTTGCCTGAGCTCCTCTACTTTTTTCTCTATTAAAAAAAAAAAGAAAAAGTTTAACACCATCCCAGTCTCTGCAAAAAACACTTTTGGGACACATCCTTACATACATTTTTCTGTTAGGTCTACTCCAAGACACCTTTCTAAAGACAACTTTCCATGAAGTACACCTTCATGACCTTAGTATACCTTAATGCTTTTTAATGGAGCATAAAGAGATTACAAATCTATCTGCAGGTCCAGTCCTATGAAATGTCACAGCAAAGGCAGAAATTCTCAATGACAATTTAAAAAATGATAATTTAAAAAATTCCCACCTCAGGCACCATTACAAGTCCAAAGGTCAGTCCAAAGAGAATCATGTTTATTCCATACATCCAGCGTAAGAATATGAAGTAAGAGGCTACTGATGAACCAAAGTGACCTATGAAAACATAAGATGTGAAAAAGGAGCAGATCAGTTAACTTTATATGTTACTTTACCTTAAAATGAAGTTGTTTAAAGCTTACTTAAAATAAACTAAATACGGGAGTGTTTTTCATCTTCTTTACTACTACAATTCTAATAACTTTTTTTCCAGTTTACATGCTAGCATTCATTGACGTGGTAGAGAAAACAGAAACAACAAAAAACAAAAAGCAAAAATATTACTTGGACAAAGTACTTCCGGTCATGTAAGTACTATGGTATTTAATTGTATGAAATCCTCTAATGACAGGAATCAAAGTAAGTCACACTTTCCCCCTCCCTCTCTCTCTCCCTCTCTCTCTCTCTCTCTCTTTCTCTCTCTCTCTCTCCCCCTCTCCCTCTCTCTCTTTTTTTTTTAAATACATGTGTATTTTAAGCATTTTTGGCATGTTAAGCCAGTACCACCTCAGTGTTAATAGGAAGTACCACAGAATTAGCTTGTGGGAGTAGTCGTTCCAAGGACATAAAGTACTTTAAAGTGCTCTTTTAAGCTAGCTAGTGGAGACAGAGTTGTTCACCACGGAAGAAGAAAAAGATCTGCAAGTGTTTTATTCTTTCTTTCTCTTAATTTGCTATCTGTGTATTCCCCTCAAACCCATGAGCAAAGGCTAACCCATCAAACTAGACCTCAGACCTTCCCCACTCCAGACCACTGACCCAAACGTATGTGAAGAGGAGGTTGCAGGAGAACCAGAGAGCACTAAAGTGTGTGATTTTACCAATACCTCTGCAAATGAGGCCAAACAGAAGTAACAGATCAAATTAAACTCAAGCTGCTACAGCACCACTCTGCTAGATAGAGAACAAATGGCAGTCTTGCTCATCTGAGCTAGAAAATAGCAGATTTCACATGGAAAAACTGACCTTTCCCCAGGTTTTCTCACACACAGTCTAGCTAAGGAGCCTGATGCACTCTTACAACAAACAAGAAGCTAATAATCACTCTGTGCAGAGGAGTTTACATTGGTATACACAGGCTGTTTTGCAAAGCCGACAACGAATTCTTCCATTTTTTTAAATTAGGTTAACATGGTTGGTACTATCTGGGGCTAATCTATGCATGTTCTATTATTTAAAAAAAAAAAAAAGTAAAAAAAAATTAACACACTTAAACTGGCATAATCCCAGAGTGTAAACAGAGATCCATTGATAAGAGATATTTATTTGGGCTATGAAAAGGGAAGGAAAAAACAACAATGACAAAAACACTCTGTTAAGGATTTCAGCATTTTAAAATCTACTTTATTCACAGTTCAGAATGAAACTACAATTTTGAAATTCTGCATGAAAAAGTAGCTAATCTTAGCAGTGTTCTACCTACTGAAAAGTCTATGTGCAGACATGTTGTGGTCAGCCTGGTTTGTCATGGGCCATTTAACCAGTTACAATACAGCTACAGTTTTTGGTGTTGCTATGGACTAAAAATAAAAAAATAAAATAAAATAATCTAATTATGCTGGATGTGTTCTTCCTGGTCAATATTAATATCTTCATTCTTCTTTTAGGAATGGTTTCTTTTCATTAATCTAGTTACAGCTTTTCATCATTTATCCTGATGAAATCACAGTTATCCAACTGGAACACGTGCATTAAGGCAGTGCATTGGAATTGCACGCATCCATACAGGTATTGCAAGTCACGCTGCACAGACTGCTTATGGCCTATATTGATTTTCTGGTAAAACCAGAAATCTCTAAGTGAAAAGGTTAGCTGGGGGTAAGGATAATTTTGCCATGGATGCCTCTAACTAGATTTCTGAAGTAGGCAGGTCAAAACAGAGAGCAACAGGGATCATGGAAAACTGCAAACAGTGTGAACCAGCCATGAACAAAAACAGTCCTAGTTTCACCAGCATTTTATATTTATTCTGAGGTACAGCAAGTTCCAGGTACGTATGAAAGTGTAATACTTTATTTATACTATGCATTGGAATGAACCATGTCAATTACAGCTGTGGAACAGAGAAGCTTCCCCTGTCCCAATATAGCAATGTGTTTCCCATTGAGCCCTGTTGCAAAGATACTACTGAATGCCTATTCTGTAAGGAAATTATTAATTAATTAATTGTGTCATTGTGTTATAAAAGTGTCTCTTTTTCAAATGTAAGCATTTCATATGTTTAATTATCAACTTCTACCTCTCCTGAATGTGAAGAGAAAAAAAAAAAAAAAAAAAAAGCAGATTCACTTATTTCAGGTAGATGGATGATGCATACAGCGTACCTTGATGTGTGTTATTTTTAAGCTGGGCTCCCTTTGCTGTAAAGGACTCTGAGCTTGAAGCAGAGAGGCTGTCTGAGGTAACACAGCACTTCAAGCTGATACTCAGTCTTTCTAGATAGCTGGCAGCCTGAAAGAGTCAGACCCGATGGAAGAGTGCTGAGAGAACAAGGTCCCTATTCATTATATCGGGCAACGTTACATAAATAAGCTGAAGGTTAAAGATGAAAGTTTGCTTGCTAGGGCTTAAAAATAGTTAGTAATTCCTTTTTTCTTCTTTATCCTGTTTCCTTATTATGTCATTTATTATTATTAAATAATATTGGTGATTAATAATATTGTTGATTACAGTTATCACAGAAAGGAAAACTCTTTCAAGAATTTTATTGTCTAAACATTAGCAATCCCACTGCTCCTTGTCCATAGGCACAGCAGAGCTTGCTTAGCATGAATCATTTTCTTCCTAGGTCTTTCTAGTGTACAAGCAATGTCCCAAAGAATTTTTCAGTTCAGTAGTATCCCGGGCACAGGCACGGCACAGCACTTGCACCAGTACAACCCATTCTTCATTTGACTTCTTTTACATAAAACTATACTATTTCTACTGACTTCATGTGAATTTCACAGTTCTGTTGTTCTCATGAAGTGTGTTTATTGTAATGTTTTTCGCCAGCTTTCCAGCATCATTTGGTGATCGTAGGGCAGCATAGCTACCTATGCTTTTACATTTGCATGAAAGAAAGCATTTTATTTCTTTTAACATTTTTTCACCAGTACAATATTTCTTGTTAAGTCAAAGCAATCTTACCCAGTAGTGCCTAACTGACCTTTCACCGTCATATAGGACCTTAATTTACATTTCATTTGCAACCTCTCTGCAACCCTGCCTGCTTTTGTCAATGAGGAAGAAATATGCCAGATACCCTTCTGTGTCCTGGTGGTAAAAAATTATCACATGCACATACACACACACACAAAATATTTTGCACATGCTGTACTGTGTAGCAATGTGGAAAGCAGTTGTACAGACCCAGTTCTGTAGCAGTGAACTCTGCCAGAGCATTTTGTATCACTAGATTTCCAAGAGTGGTCCAAACAGCCTACTTTACCTGTCACAATATGATATTATTTGCAGTTTATTTCACTGTACTGTCTCCTCTGGAAATGAACTGTTGTGTAGACCGTGTTCAATTTCCTTCATGCAACCATACTTTGCCATGAGAGTACAGCCCATGGGAGCTAACATGACCAAGAGTTCACAAACATAATGCTGTCTAATGGCAGTATCTATTTTTTAAATATTGATCCTGGTGTCCAGTCCTAGTGTTCAATCACTTTCTTCAATCCCTCTTCATTCTTTTGGGTGTACTGGAGGATTCAGTGGTTACATGTGTGGTGTTACCTGTGCCAACAAGATACTCTCACTTGTTCAATGTTCTGCAGGTCCCAAGGGAATTTTAAGCAACGAAAGTTCTATTACTGTTGAATTCTTCATAAACAGTATCAGACTCATCCTGTTCGTTGTCTGATACTACATGCTTAAGGCAGTAGAATTACTTTCATTTTACAAAGCACTGAACTTAAACTCAAAAGAGAAAGCCATTGGCTCTGTGACTGAGGAGTCAAAAGTCAATCAGGTCTATTATTAAGAACACATCCATTTACTAATCTTGTTAGAGTATTACCAATACTGTAATACTGATACATATCCTATCTATGTATACATTAAGGTGACAATCAGGTCAAAGTTGAAGCAGCCTTTTTTCAGTCTGTTTTCTGTGTCTCAATGTATCTTAATATTTACTCTTTCCTTGTACTCTTTCCTTACACACTGACTGGTTTTCTTCAATTTCAGTTTCTCTCACTTCTTTTTTAATATCTTTTTAATATGCTTTTTGTCTGTGAGTTGGCAACTTCATCAATGTCATCATTAAGATGACCTTGATCTCAGTACTGTATATTTGTTAATACGATGTACATGCTAAGAGCTACTGTTTGAGTTAACCAGAATCAAATAAATTGTGATTTAAAATTTATTTTTTATGCAATATTTCAGAGCTTTTTCCTCGAAGTCTTTTTTCTAGACTATAGAATTTTGGACTCAACTGTAATCTAAGTGTACTTCTTAACTTACTAGTATTCAGACAGAAGATTGTTTCTACAAATAAAAACAATTTGCATTAGCAATGAGATGAACAAATATAATAATAAATATAATAGAAAAAGAGTGAATTTCACAATCCTCCCTCTTGAGATTATGAAAAAGTGTTATCCTACTATGCTTTTGAGAGCTTCCAGGTGACAGTAAAAATATTACTCATTGTGAATGAAAAAGTAAATAGATATGAAAGCAAGACTGGAATATACATCTACTTCTATTTTTGAATGCATATTTTACAAAGAAATAAAAGTGCCAGTTGAAAGTCATTACTAAAAGAACAGCTTGTGCCAGGACTACTTCTTTGTGGAAACTAGCAGAAACATGATTCCCACACATTCTCAAGATGTCTATTATGTGTCCATACCAGTAAGCTACCATGTGCATCCTGCTGCTGAATTTGATTTTAACTATGCATATCCAGCAGCTTCTTCTAAACTTCACCCTAAGTATACAGATAATGTGTTCAGCAGTCCATAGACCATATGTTTAAGGACATTATATAAGTAAGTTCTCCTCAAGGGTTATTTTGTAGTCCAAAACTCCACAGAATTCACAATTTATCATTTTCCTGCTCTTCTGGCTATTGCACTTTGACACAACTGACAGCTTCTCCAAAAGGCAACTTCTCTAAAGTCAGGCACTATTGCATTCTCAGCTGCATTCATCGGTGGCAGAACCTCAGTAAGGTACCCATGAAGGTAACCTGAATTTCCTTCAAAGAGAGACATGCAGTTTAAAACCTATGCCAAAAACTTACTCTGAAACATACCCATAGGACTAACTACATTTTTCTCCTTATATTTATGCCTAGTATGTGGTGATGTCCAAGACCACTAATTTTTGCTCCATGTTGTATTATGTGATTGAAAATGAGAGAAATAACTTTGTAAGACCTCTAACATTGGGCTCAAGATAACGAAGAAAAGAAAAAAAAAAAAAAAAAAAAACCACCACCACCACCACCAAAAGTCGCAGAAATTATTATAATATGAATACAAGCAAAGTCAATGTAGACAACAGCTAATCCCAATATCTGTTTTCCAGGATTAAATTCAACACTGGTTCCTAATCTGTTCACTGTTTATCGTTGCGTAAATTGGCTAACACTCTCTCAAGGAACTTTTCAACAAGCTATTATATCAAGCTTAATAAGTATTAATGAAAGAAGAAATACTTATTGCATTTATACCACACATTGAATACAGATAGGTATTTCTAAAGCACTGAAAAGCAATTTAAAATTTTGGCATGCATCAGAAATATAATACTAGATATTATTCTTTATTACCTTTCACAAGTACTTACTCTCAATCTCCTTGATTTTCATTTCCCAGGGTATGCAGGCTGTCTTAAAATTCTCAAAATCTCTTTGAAATTTCATCCATTTCTGAAAAGGGTTACATATTAAAAACAAACAAGCAAACAAAAACATAATCTTTGACCCCAAATGTGCATTTTCCACTTGAGCTAATGAAAACCCTTAATCATCCAGAGCATCCTTTGGCAGAGCCCACTGCAACAGAAACACTAGCTTATAAAGAACTATCTCCTTTTATTTCCTCTGAATATGTTTCCTACTGGCTTTGGGTGAAGTCCCTATATCTTCCACGAGAAAAATGATTAAAGAATCTGTTCCTTTCATGCCATTCTTTTTTTTTTTTTTATTTGTTTCTGAGAATTTAATTTGTTCTTTCCTTTGATATTCAAAATTCAGATTTGGAGCTCAAACTGTGTCATTTAATTGCAATTACTCTACTCAGTATTTTGTCTAATGGATAAGTATAACTTCTGTAATTGAGCTTCTGGTGCACATCTGAGTTTGAAAGCCTAATTATTTATTTGTGTGAATATTAATGCTAATAAGATTTGACTACACATCTGCCTGCAGAAAAGCCAGTCTACCTAAAGGTGATGCTGGCCAGATTAAGTGGTCTTGCCAAATGTGCTTAACATTATTCTGCATCATCATTTTAGTTTAGATCAGGAGTGTGTTTCTTGTTTGCTTGTTTTGTTTTGTTGTTGTTTGTTTTTTTTTTCCTAGTGAATCTCCAAAATCATCCCAATTTACAGCACTTATCTTTGCAATTTAAAGCTGTGTCAGAGCATAAAACTAAGTTTTTAAGCATAAAACTAAGCTGTACTCTAGAAGACTGCTAGTGGGTATTTAGTCCATGGGACCTTACTTTGACTTAGGCCAAAGTCCTGCCAGAACACGTATAATGTGGACCAGCAACCACCATTCAGTCTTTCAGTCACAATCCTGCAGAGCTGTATTGTTTTCTGGAATATATCTAGGATATAGCTCTAGAGTCTTGGCTTAGTGGAGATGCCCCAGTATTTTTTCTGTGGAACAAAAAGACACTTTCTGATCTTTCACAAGATCAAGAGAAAGACAGGTCTTAGGATCCAGTCAACAGATAAACATAATTTATGCCAAGAAAAATTAACTTTTACTAAATACATGACCAGATATGTGTCTTTGCAGGTCTTGCAATACTGTTCATTTTTATCTCGATATATGTCTCAATCAAATTGTGAGCTTGCATTTGAAATTATTACATGTAAGAGCAGTGGAAACAAAAGTGTTGAATTTCAAATTAAGACAAGGAAAATTATTTTGGAAGATGGGTACATGTGGCAGTAATCTTCAAAAGGCTCCCCTTCTGCATTACAGGAAGTTAGTAAAATAACATACTTACCTTGGTCATCATCACTTTGTATGCATAGAACTTTTTTCCTTTTCCTTTTCCAAGAGCACCTTCAAACTTTTCAACAAAAAGCTGGGCTTCCCTGGAAAATAATTGCAAAAGAGAGGTATAGATGATGCTGCAGTAAACTTAATATTGTGTCTACCACAGTAATGTAGTTTTTCTAAGTCTTTATAGAGTTTTGTGTGAACTTGTTCCCTTAGTAAAGCTTAGAAAGAAAAGCTCTGAGATTCTGTCATCCATCTGCCTAAGAAAAATTTATTTTCATTTTTAGTACATAGATATGTATACACTAGAGCCTTGGTTCCCCTGTGCCTATCCTTCCCAAGACTATATTTAATTCAGCTGTTCAGAATTTCTGCATATATCATCTGTAACTATAAAGAAAAATTTTGTAGTGGTCCCCAAAAGACTGAAATTTTGCTTATAAAGATATAGAACACAAACTGATGACACAAATTTGGAAAGATTTTTTAAATTGTTTTTTTTAAATTGTTTTAAAAGGCATGATGTCCATGGATGAAAATAATAAACATTTAAGGCCAAGAACATACTAGTATTTCCTCCATTTCATCTCATCTTCATTTATAATCATAACTTTCATGCATCTCTCTATTGACAAAATATGCCCTAAAAGTCACTTATCCTTACCTAAAACACCGGCAAATGGAGGAAGAATTCTTAGTTGTCAGTGTATTCTCACTGTACTACTGTATCATCACACTGGACAACTGCAGAGCACTCTATATTATATTAAATATTACACTAAGTACTTGGGAAAAAATTATTGGGAAAATATTAATTGTGGTGTACATTCCTCTAGAGGTGCTTCTTTAGACACTCTAAGTTCACTGAGTGAAAATAATTATCATGTTTATATCTGCTGCTCACAGATTTTACTCACATGAGCAAGCAAAAAGATTGTGTCAAGCTACAAAATCTGACATTGGCTTTGCAAAACAGTGGTGTTGCTGTGATAAAGGAGAATGAAAGTAACGTGAAGAATGCTATTAGCCACATCAAAATTCCTCTCAACTCTTGGCTAAAATTTCTACATCTTATAAAATACTGTGTTTTTTACCGTATAATACTGTAGTTTTAGTAACTACAAATGCTTAGGTTAATCTTTTTATTTTCTTTTGAAGACCTGTATAAACTAGACACCCATTGCACTACTCTCTTTACCTCCCAGTGCCAAGGCTCCCAATAAACTGTTGTTTTCATACTTTTCAAGATGATTCAGATTGAATTACTGAGTTCAACTTTCACTCTTTGATAGCCTTCTGAGCACTCTCACCTTCCCACTCACACCTAAACCTAAATGGTGAGACATCAGGACAAGTGTCAGTTCTCTTGACAGCCACAGGACTACAGCATGATTTTTTCCACCAATTTCCTAATTTTCTCCTTTAAGGACTCAGGTTGGTAGAAGCAAAACTACACACTGTGACATGGGTCCCAAGCCAGTCAGTTCTTTTTTATTATTTTTATTTTTATATTCTTTCCCTGTGGCAAAAGGCATGCACAGACTCAGATTAACAAGAAAAAAAAAAAAAAAACACGCAGCCACCCCTTCAGACGCACATTCACATGTACTATCTCCTCCTCACCACTTCCAATTGTTCCTCAGAAATATAGTCAGAGTCTTTTTAAGGCTCTTGAGATCTCTTACTTCATGCTTCTGCATCACATTGTACTTATACTGTGGTTCTGGATCACATTTATATTCTGGTTCTTTGACTCTGATTTTTCTGTACTTAGCTAACTTTGACAGTGATTGAGACCCTAGCATTTTCCAAGTCACTCAGGTTTTTCAGAGATATTCTGGCTTACATCTCATTCTTTCACTTTGATTTGCAAAATAATTCCACTCTTACATTCTAGCCATCTCAAATAAATGAGAGAAAATATATTCTTCCATCTTCAAGAAAAGTGTCCAAGAGTCCCATTTAAATCCGTGCCCTCAGGGTTTAAAATCTTGCTGCACTGTCTGGAGAGATACAAGTCAATCTTAACAGTAGGTGGCAGCGTCCTCATAAACTCCACAGTCAGTGCTGAAGTCATACCATAAAATCAGCCAGAATCAATAAACTGAGCATGTAGCAATCCTCTAAGTCACCACATCATATTTTTCTTAAGAGAAAAGCTTTATACCATCACTTCTGTCACCATGTAATGCAAGCTAGTTCATGAAAAGTTACTGAAGTCAAAGCCTACAGAACTCTAGAAAGCATATGCTTTCAGTCGCTAACTGCATACAGTTAAGCTGCAGAACATGAAGATTTCAAAATGTAGGCTTTGGGGTTGTTGGGTTTTTGTTTGGTTGGTTTGATTTGTTTTAAGTGAAGCAATAAATTAGAAAATTAAGGGGATAATATGAAAACAACCATTAAGACACTTAAAATTCTCCACGGTGGATATCAACGCAGTTTGTGTCTGTGGCCGAACACAGTTCTCCACAAACTTGTTGTATGATAAAATTATTCTAAGCCAGAACTAGAAGGAATTTTCCACAGTGAAAGTCATAAAAGGATTTATTTCAAATTCTCAATCTAAGCCCTGTGTTTGCTTGTTTGAAATGTCTTTTTACAAGTTTTTGTACAAAAAAAAAAAAAAAAAACAGTATTTCTTTTGCTTTCCTGCCTCCAAGTTAGATTTTAGTAGTAGTTAAGCTTTTGCTCCATTTTCTGGCTTTCTACAACAAACCAAAATATTGTTTTTTGAAGGTTTTGATCCAGATTCCCATGGTTAATGTTGATGACTTTCCTGAATGCTTCCTTTGGTTTTGCCCCACCTGTGTCTGTGGTTTCCTCTCTCCCTCCTTCCCCTCTCTCCCAACACTGCCCTGTTCCAGTGTGCACTGGTTACAGAACTGTTATAAGCCTCTCCTAAATGTGACTGATTTATAATCCACTTTTCTCATATTTTCACTCCATTGTCCTGCACAAGGCTAAGTTCATCATTACAGAAGAGCCAAACCAGACAACTGTCTGATACCAGTTCAACTTCCCACTGAGTGTTTATACATGCAGTTAACTGACTTACACACAGCAGACTGGAGCACAAAAATGGTTGTAACCATGCATGAAGTATGTTTGCAAAGCTTCTTTTTGCTTCATGAATGAAATGTGAGGCAACTCCTTTCATGCTTTTGTATATTGTTTGGTCTGTACTTAAAAATGTATTGTATAAACCTTAAAAGATTCAATTAAATCCAAATGGTGGACTTACAGAATTACTTTAATTTTCCATTTTGACTGTATTTACCTTCTAATCCAGTTACAAAACAGCATGGCTTTTGGCATTAAAACCTTAATGTATATTTCACAATGACTATGATAAGAAGATATTTCAACCATGCATAAAAATGTGGCTATTAATAATATTTTAATATTAATTAATAATACTTTTAATATTAATTAATAATTAACGTTTCCTATTCATGTGAAATAATAGCCAAAATCATCACATAGTTAATAAATAGAGTAGCACATGTAAATAAGGTAGAACATGCTATATTGCATTATTATTAAGTTGAAATAAATGAAATTCTTTTGTATTTTTTTAAGAGAGAATGAAAGTTTTCTTTCACTTGAAATGAGTGAAATCAAGTTACCTTTGATGATCTTCAAGCATGTTTTACCTTTCTGTGCACATGGTGGATTTTTCTTTACCAATACTATTTTAAAGAACATTTTTGTACTGCTTATTTAGAGAGATTAGGTCTTATAAGGGAACGTCATCATTTGCAGGCATATAGAGGAGTTATGTGCCTCATAGCAACTTATCTGTTAGCTGCATCCATGAATATATGAATGACTAACGTAAAGAACTTATGCAATTGGCAATTAAAAGCAAATCTCAATAACAATGTGATTCTATGAAAAATTCCAATCAGAATTTTAATGAAATATCAGAAAAAGCAAATTCAGTGCAGAGGCAGAGCTTGAGAGATGTCCTGTGGCTGAAGGAGGCAGAGAAGGTGTGTGCAGTTATGTGCAAGGAAACGATACAGAAAACATAACTATATGATTTTGCTGGAGATATCAAACAAAACAAGTTTTCCTTCTTCCCTCATCAATTCTTCCCTCAACAGCTCTGCAGTCTGTTGGTCCCGCTGGGCTACTCCCAAATTTTGTGATTTACAGGCTAAGAAAAACCCCAGTGTCTACTTAAAGCTTCCTGGCTTTAAAAGGTCAGCAATAACATGACAGCATTCAGTCAGGGAATGTCCTTTCCAGTCAGTGTCTGTGACACACGCTCATCTTTATTAAATATAATTCAATATGTTATTTAATTCAGCTTTCTACCTTGATGTCCAGTCCACCTCAGGAAAAAAAAAAAAAAAAAAAGACTATTTGTACATCCCAACAGACTTTTGCCACATTTTGCCCTTTTCTCCATTTCTTTTGTTCTAAAAATAAAACGTGAAGACAGGTAGAATGATCAAGCAATAAAAATTAATCTTAAATCAGTACAGCTATTTTAGAAACCTCAGCAATGACCAAAAACCACACACAAATATGTGCACAACCACTTGGAAGTAGTGCAACTTCACCAACACGAGGACGTGTCAAAAGCAACACAGGGTGACAAAACTGAGCTTTGTAATCGCTGGTATCATGTGTTATAGGTAAATTATCTATATCACAAGACAGGCCAAAGTGTGCCCCGTTAGCTAACTGTGAATTTAAAGAGGCTTCAGAGAAACCTTATTAATTGAATTACAGACAAAAGGAACTAATAAATGTTTCATGGGGCCCAGCATTATTGTCCCAGAGAAGCCTGAGTTAATTATTAATACTAGGTGTGGAGTTACAGCTCACAAAGTGCTAGGTGTACAGTACTTCGGGCACTTCAGTGTTGCACAGAAAGGATGAATTACAGCTCTCAGAGGTTGCTGTTAATGAACAGGATTCAAGTGGATTGCTCACATTTTTCAGTAACAGTTCAGGAAGGTTTCAGTGTCCAAGATCAAAAAACTCATTAAAAACAAATGTCGTATCAATATTGATCACCCAGGACTTTTCCTAATCTTAAAAATATTGGCTAAAAGCTGACCGCAAAACAGCTATTGCCAGCCACAGCTCACTTGAAAGCAGTTTGGCAATAATAATGGGCAAATTACAGTGTTATTCAATACCCAGCCAACCTTCAGGACAGCCAGGCTGGCCTCCAGGACTGCCAGTAAAAAACTTGAAATGCCCACATCAAGAAACTTGAAATACAGATTCACTGGATTTCAGACATCCCATCCAAAGATGAGAAATTTCTGTCGTCTTACACATTCACTTTATGTATATAGTTACCTTTGGATTTTGTATACATATAAAGTATTTTCTTTCTACTTATCTGTCTCATTGGATTCTTTGATAAAATAAATTTCTTGGGAAAAAAAAAAAAAAGAAAAAAAGAAAAAAAAAGAAAGAGAGAAAGAAAAAAGAAAGAAAAAGAAAGAGAAAAAGAAAGATTTTGTCCTTGGCATATGAAGAGATTGCTGTGCTCCTTGGATTATTTATAAAAACTAGTAAGTTTTCATAGTTGACTTTACACTCTGTATTTAATTGGAATTCCTTTGAAAGGCCAAAACCTGACACTTGACTGCTGTTTTGTTGTTGTTGTTGTTTTGCTTTATTTCCTATCATCATTTTGTTTGTTTTGATAGTTTGTTAATTGTCTTGTGGTATAGTCTTAAACTGAGACCACAGTTGGCATGTTTCTGGATTCTTATGTACCATTACCTGATTGTATGGAACTTTAATAAAATTCTCTAGCAGAGGTAAACTACATAACTATTAATAGTCTTTCTGTTATGGAGCACAAACCCTTATCTACCCAATAATGAGATTAGTATTCCAGATCCAAACACAATAGCACAGCTTTTGAACCTTCCCTTTAGCTTCATATCTATGCAAAAACCAATCAAGTGAATGCATAGACAGTGATGCAGTCCCCCAAATCAAACATTTAGCTGTAAATTGGGATAACTTTCCCTGGAGTTTCTCCAACTTGCAACAGTCCCATGAGATTTTTCTTTTGTGTCTTTTTCTAATTCAAAAATCTTTTCAATAATTTAACCCCTTCTCTCTTAACCTCAGTGTTGTAAATAATGACTGATGGTCATTACTCTCTGATGGCTCTTCAGTTAATTTCATGCTGTCCTAAGTAGCAAGTGTCAAGAGGGAAAGTGCACGAATTATCATCTCCTATAGAAAAGGCACAATAACGGTGCTCACAAACAATCCAAACCAGTGAAAGGAAAATGAGAAATGCCAGAAAGCTCTTTTGAACAAGAATATTTTTCTCTGAAATGAGACAAAAGCCTAGGCTCCAGCCATTCGCAGGCTCTCAACAACAGGGACTGCAATGTCCTCTGTTCACAGCCATGTCTGCTTGTTAGGGGAGAGAAGCAATGCTGTTTGTCACGTAACATCTTTTCACTCCTTTCAATGGTTTCTTTCTGCCTCTTTTCATGTCTTCAGACCAATAGAGACCCGACCATGTCTGAAGCTGAGATGAGAGTCTGAAGGTGATGGTATAGCTCCAAACTGCAGAGGAACACCCCGCAGCAGAGGACTATCCTCAATCACACTTCTACAGAAAATAGCTAGGGGGCTATTGAAATGCATCTTTCTAGACATGGGGATCTAAATTAGAAATTAGAGCTGGTCTAATTTTGTAGTGGATCTCAATTAAGAATTCCATTTCAGCAGTCAGGGTTTCAGTCAAGTTTTGACAGAAGGCATTTTCTACAAAGCGACCAGTTCTGCAACCAAGTTTTAAAATTAATTGCTTGTTCATGTATTTTCAGAACAAAAGAATGAAGGAAAAGATTAACCTTTCACAAAATTGTCACTAGAGCTAAGTAGAAATTGTGTGTCCCATCCTATATGTTTTTCAATACTTACTTCTTAAAAATATGCATACATTATAATTGGTTGCATTTAGAAAAGAAACTGGATTTGAGTCAACCCACAGAAGACATTATCCAGTCTTGAAAATTCCTAACGGAAATATTTTTGAAATATTTCATTTTTTATCACTTTTTAAAAGCAGGCAAATTGGTAGAAATTAAATCTTTCCCCCCAAAAAAGTAGCTCTAACAAATTAGCTTTTCTTTCAAAAAATGTAAAGAACAAAAAGTCATATACAACCCTAATATTTGCTTTTCAAAATACTGCAAAAAGTATTTTTCATGTTTTGTTTTGTCATGAAAATGTAAAAAGGTTTTGAGCATTCACAGGGAAAGTTTTTTTTTTTTCATTTGGGGGAAGAAAATAGGTTCTAATACAAAGCAATCATGGAAGTACATTTTGGCAAAAGAGATTTCTCTTAATGTTGAGAAGAAACTTCCATTGAAACATTTCTTTGTGGAATTTGGAAGACAAAGAATATGGAAGTTTTTTCTTGATCTTTAAGTAGATATGGCATTTTTTCTTTCTGTGTTTCCTATAGGAATCAAAAATCTGCACTGGTTATGAATGAGATGACACACCCAAGTGCTAGCAAAAAATATTTCTTTATCAAAAGTTCAAGAGCAATAAATGCTATTATAAGAGCATACAAATGTCAGTTATGACTGTCTTATGGATTTAAGACACCTAGAGCCAGGTTTTGTCCATTTTCCTTGTGTAAAAGAATAACGCCAGTGTATCAGGCTAATGATTATGGGACAAATGGTTAGTAAGATGTTAAAATCCAACACAAATATATAGATATCCTAAAATGTGCTAATATAGGCACTTTTGTATTGTTATAACTGTGGTCGTAATTAGAGCAACCATCAATCTAACAGTATTACTTTTCTGATTTTAGGCAGCATAATAACACTAGGTCTTCCACTGTGACTCAGTTGGACTCAAACTCCAGAGATCCAGTTATGGAAATAGTACTCTACAAAAATTTGTCTAGTGTATTTTGGTACATAAATGATTGTGTTTGATTTTTTCAAAGGTACTGAGTACTTCCAAATTCCATCACTTTCATCTAAAATACTAAAATAGTAAATGCAGATTTAAATCCCTAATTCTCGGTACATGTTTTAAAATGTGACCTAATATTAGATTTCAGGTGTTTTGTTTTTTTTGTTTGTTTGTTTTATTACATCTGTTTTCTGGTTATATGCGTTTTGTCTGCTGAAATATGCATGACTGTACAGAACTGTGACAATCTAAATGGGATTGTCTGCAATGGTTGGTAACTACTTTTGGAATCTGAGTTCATAGAGAAACATAGAAAAAATGTAATTCTTTAGTTAATAAAATTAGACAAAATAAGCTAATTTGAAGAACTGCCCTTTTTTTTCTTGGAATGCAAACTTTCTTATGGCAAGTAAACTGTTACTATGCTTCTAAGCCCACTTCAAAGAGCTCTGTAGCCAAGCATATTAAAAACCACATTTTTTGGAATCCCTCCTTGGAGTACCTTGGTGCATAGTTTTCCTTTTGCAAATGTATCCTCCCCAAGCTCATCTTACTTTCTAGAAAAAAATAATCACAGATGTTCCGCACCATATTTTATATGCTCTCTCCTTCCACTATGTCCATGTTTCCTTGCCAAACAACAAACTGTCTGGAGGAGAACTCATCTTTTCCCTGTTACTTGTGCCTAACCATATATTTTGCTGTTGTTTGGTCAGTACCACAGTGAATGAGTTACTTAAAACAGAGGAGCATAGCAGCTTTGGCAATAATAATAATAATAATAATTTTAAAAATCTCTGTGTTAACCCAATTTCTTGTGATTGGTGGAAATTTAACTGATAATTTAACTGAAATGTAATTGATTTTTTTTCCTAGTGAAAATGTATTGATAGATTTGCTAGGAAAAAAAATGTAGATTTATATGTGACATGACTAATAATACATGGAAATTCAGGCTAAGGTTTCAGTCATGTTTTCTTTTGATAAGTTTTAAAAAAATCCGTTCTTCTCCCAAGAAAGTTAGAAAAGAAAGAAAAAATCTCTCTCTTTGCTCAAGTAATGTTGGGGTATTTATGAAATTGGATAATTTTTCCTTAAAAAGACATTAAACACAGCAGTAGAAGAAGCTACCAACATAAATTTGACAACTGTAGAAAACAAAAGATTTTGCAGGAGGGTGGAGTGTAATGGAAATTAAAAAAAAAAAAAAAAAAGGCAAACAAAAAAGTCTTGAGTTTTTCATATCTGACAGAGAAAAGAAAGCACTGGTCTGCAATGCCATTTACCTCTACTTCATCTGAAAGCACAGCCTGGGAAAGAGATATCAGAGATAATTTGAGGTAAATTGTGTCTGTAGGTGTAGAAATAAAGTGAAAGTTTAGAAGAAATATTGCACAGTAAAAAGCAGGATTGCAGATATTCATTACAAAAATCAAACCATACTTCAGGACTGCCAACTTCTTTTTCATCTTCCATGGCTTGTTTCGTAATGTTGCAATTAGCTTCTTTTTTTCTTCTACCTCTTCTTTCAGCTTGGCCAATTCTTCCTCTGTAATTGGCTCCTCCTCAGAATCAGAATCAGAGCTTCAGATAAAAGTGAGAATAAAAACTATCACCAAAACTCAGGAGAGAAAAGGTTTTCAGTGAAGCGCATACATGGTGTTAATTCTTTTAAACTCTGACACCTAGAAAATGCCTTCCCTGTTGCACTGAAGAGAGGATAGACTGTATCAAAGGCAAAACTTGCACATGAAGTGCAGAGCGAAAGCTGAACCAGCACTACATCCAGAACAATGATACTACAAATGAAGAATGACTTTTCCTTTGGGGGAAGTGTTCTGCAGGAGTAACCAGCCTCCTCAGAGTCCAAATCAAACTTGCAACACCTAGTAGAATATTTTTATATATTTGTATACTTATGAAGTTTTGAAACAAATAAAATAAAAGCAATTTTTTTTTGGCAACACATCAAAATATAAATTTCTTATTATTCATCCACCTTTAGGTTTTATGAAATACACAACACTGCAGCAAAAGCTACAATGGAGCAGTTTAAAAAGTAAGCCAACAGAGGAAAGAAACTCTCAGAGTAATCAGATGACCCACTATTAAAGACTCAAATACTATTTACTGACAAGATTATCAAATAAAAAAGTTGAGTTCATGAGCCATAAAATTTCAGGCTTCGTGTAATTAAAAAAAAAAAAAAAAAGCCACAGAAAATATCAATCTAGACAAAGCAAAATTGGTCCTGAAATAGTTTTGAACCAAACATATTTATTGTTATTCTGATATTGTTAGGGCGAGTGAAGAACTATATGAAGGATTAGGTCAAATGGACGAAAGTCAATAAAAAGATTGATACATACGATTCTGATCCATTATAAAGAAAAGAAAAAGTCATGTCAAAGGATTTAAGAGGAACCAAAAGATTTTGAAAAATTGTTTTAGTGGGAGCTTTAAATCTTCATTTGTTACATTCAGCTGCTTTGCATTATAGAAAGCTGACAGCAACATATCCAATAGTGGGGATTTCCTTTGGCAGAAAATAATAATAATAACAATAGTGCTGTGCAAAATTAAAATAGGCAGATTTACAAGACTGCAATGATAGTGGTAAGAAATGAGTGGCAGGTCATTTCTCTGTAATCTTACTGAGAAGAAGAAGCTGTGCAGAACACAAGAGGTAAAGTAGGGTTAAGAATGATTTTTGTGCCATTGCCCACTACCAGTTTATTTATCTTTGCATGCACAATTTATTTTTCATTTTTCCTTTTCCTTTGGCACCAGAAAAATAATCAAATTTCCAAATTTCTAAACATCTTTAACAAATAAATTTTGTTTTGTTTTGTTTTTCAAAACTACTTACACTACACAGTCAAACTTTGTGCTGTTGCAGCAGCTTTTTCCTTTAGCTCAAGTGGTTGAACACTAAAAGAGTCAAGCCAGAAAATCAGAATTCTGCCTTCTACAAGAAAAAAGACTTAGACATTCTTGAAAGGTTGTGATTCACACATCTGAAGACCAGAAAGGATCACTGTGGCTTTCAGGCTAACACAGATCATAAAGCATCATTCAGTAATTCCACAGCAAGCACTGTGTTCCTTGATTTCAATTCAATACAGAAATTGCATCTTTTCCTAAGTCAGTAGAACTCTTGAAATCAATGGCACTTCCTTAAATCATATATGTAATGAACTTGTCCATACTATTCATGTTCTGGATTTAGTTTTATCTCCTTTGTACTGATTTAACTACATTTTTATGTTGTGTTTTTTTTTTTTTTATGTTATTTTACAGAGGTGGAAATTAAGAAGAAAATATTTTCTTGGAGTTTGGATGTTGTCAGGGGAAAGACGGAAAATATCAGTGGTGTCCAGTGATAGGACGAGAAACAACAAACAAACACAGGAAGTTCCACCTGAATATGAGGAAAAGCTTCTTTATTGTGAGGGTGACAGAGCACCAGAACAGGCTGCTCAGAGAGGCTGTGGTGTTTCCTTCTCTGGAGATATTCAAAACCTGCCTGGATGCCGTCCTGCCCAATGTGCTCTGGGTGACCCTCATTGGCGGGGGGGTTGGACCAGATGATCTCCAGAGGTTCCTTCCCATCTCAATTATTCTGTGATTCTGTGATGCTGTGACAGGTAGGACTTTAGGACACTAAAGAGGTGAGTGAATAAATTTGACTACATTTTTCCTGTATTTTCTGTATGAAAATTCTATTGGTCATTGATAATCTCCATAACATCTCCTGGCATTTAGTGCTCTTCAGCTCTTTTCCTACTAGCAAAAAGGTGCAGTGCATGTACTGCTTTTATCTTCCATGTAGCTCTGGACTTTTGCAAAAGCTCTATATCCTTTAATAATTCTTCTAAAATCAATTGATTTGCTTATATCAGAGCTATACAGTAAAAAGAGAAATGCACATACTAGACAGAACATAAGAGGTTCTGGCTCGAGTGATGGGTGCTATCAAGTACTGTTACTATATGAGACCCATCAGTCAAAATTAAGCCATTAAAGAACAAAATAGCTTTTGAATGGAGCCATTGAACCTAGCAATACTGCAGGAACCTAAGAATATCACAGATATTCACAGTGAGTGAGACTATATGGAGCAATTTATCATAAATATTTTGGAGGTGATGATTACAAACAATATAGAGAGGTCCTTTACACTACTTTACAGATATCAATCATATCTAAAAGCAGAAAGTATTAAAGTAACCCAGGTACAGCTCCTTTGCCATGGAATTACCCTGTAAAACTCACTATCAGAAGACAGCAGAGATCAAAATTCCAAGCAAGTCTAAATGAAAATTTAATAATAATAATAATAATAATAATAATAATCTGTATGAACACATAATTCATTTAGAAATTCTTTATGCAGAACGATCAGTTATAAAGAAGTTTTCCTGGTTTACGTGAAAAGCAGGAGGTAAGAAGAGGGTAGCAACAGTAGAATCTGCTGACTTGCAATGTTACCTAGGCAAAAAGTAAATGTGCACTGTTTGTGGACAACAAAATTCATAGTACCATCAGCAAATACAATCTCATTCCCCTGTGGAATAATATCACATTTAATATATCATCTATATTTATTTTACTTTTTTTTTTCCCATTACAAAAGTACACTAGTAAGGTATACTTTGAAACAATACATAGTCTTTTCTACGGTAGGCCCTAAAAGACTTGCTAGACAGGCTTAATTTCTGTGTTCAAGCCATTCTCTTCTGTTCTGAAGGTTTGCAAATCCTTTATGTGAATCCTAGTTAAACTGATCACTACCATATTTTCCTTTGATTTTGTTTTTTTCTTTTCTTTTCTTCTTTTGAAAGCTATTTTGAGTATTCTGGTATTTATTCCTATGTAATCTTGTCAGCTAGTCCCCTAAATGTCTAAAAATATAATGTTTTCAAATTATCTTCCAAAGCATCATCATTTTTTCCTCAAGTGTTGTGTATCTTCAAGTGTGATTTCTACTTCAAGAACAATGTCCTGATCTGGGTAGCAATTTCAAAATACTTAGCCTATGCATTTTAATAGTTGGAATTTTGTAAGACAATGAAAGTCATTATGCCCTCATTCAATTTTTCATATTTTTAGTGGTCTCTTTAAATTAGTGCTCAGTAAATATTTACAATAGATGAGTGGCAATAAGGAAAGGAATGTGGATTGGCAGATTCAGATCTGTTGCTTATATGAGTAGAGGAAAACTCACTGGAATATAATTGGCTTAACAGTGAATAGCCATCACTAAGGAAGATTTTAGGCATTCTCGCAGGGAAGGGAAATGAGGTAGATGTATACTGAAGTGGAATCATGAAAAAATTAACACCCCAGCATGTCTGACTGCATTTTGTTCTTCTTCTGACTCCTCTTGTGCTCCCCAGTGATGCATTTGGGAACACGGTTGTAGCAAGTCCTGAATGAGGGAAGGGGAATTTCTGTCCCTCTCCACTGAGATAAGCATGTCTAGCTCCATTTGCTTCATTGTACACCATTCCCAGGGGCTATTTCCTCTCAATAATATGAGGGGGGGGAAAAAAAAAAAAAAAAAAAAAAAAAAAAAAGGACAGGTTGCAAGAGAACACCAGGATGACAGAAAGAGAATAAAAAGAATTTTCAGGAGTTTTCTGTGCCAGTGCAATCTTACAAAGATGCCAGGTTGCATTAAATGTTTTGGAAAAGTTACTGAGAATATTTCAGTGGGAGTAACGGTGAGATTGGAACTTTGGAAAATCCCATCTCAGTTCTTGGCTCTGAGCTTTGTTTTGGCATCAGTCTTCTACAAAAGCTGACTTGAACATGGCTGAGAAACACGAAATTAATTTTCTGAACAGTGTCAAGACTGGAGTTCTGCACTAGAAATAGAGCTAGACTCTGGAGTTTGGAAGGGTTATCAGTTTTGAGTTTAGGAGCTTTATGTTTTTTGTCTTTTGTTTTTGTTGTTGTTGTAGCTTTTGCTTGTTTGTTTGTTTTAGGAAAAAGCAGTAGAGATCTCACTCTTTATCATCTCTCTCTGTCATTTATTCCCCTCCTCTGTCACTCCAGAGAACAGCTCAAGAGCTTGGGACATTTTACAACAGTTAGGGGACCCTGGCTCAAGTTCCCGTTCTGACTAAACAGATTTGTTTCTAATCCTCAGGCTACCAAAAGGGTCTGGCTGGTCATTTCCCCAAGTTCCAACGTGTACCTGTGACAGCCTCCTGACAAGGTACCACTATACTGGACTTGGGTCTCCAGTTCTCATTGTGTTCTAATGAATAAGTGAGTCGTACTGACACTTGGTATTTCACAGCTATAAATGAAATCAGGTTTTACGAAAGATAATTGATTTATATTAAAAAATAATAATTAATTGAATTACCCAGATCCTGATTTCTTTTTATCTTTTTTCTTCTTGTTGGCCTTCTCTTTTTTCCCTTTCTTATCAGCCTTTTTGTCCAGTTTCTTCTCATTTTTGCCTTTCCCACTTTTATCCCCTTTACCATCTTCTTCTTCTTCACCATCTTCCTTGGATTTTTGATTTGCCTTGTTCTTCTTCACTTTTTCAGGATCCCCATCAGAATCACTGCCCTCATTTCCACCTGCTCGTCCCCGTCCTCTCCGGTTTCTGTGCCTGCGATGCCCAGCTCTCCTTGATTCATCTTGATCATCTCCATCCTCCTCACCACCACGTCTGGCTCTCCCTCTAGCATGTCCCCTTCTGGTTCTTGGTGTTGCTCTCTTTGCCTCTTTATCTGTGACATAAACAAAAGCATGAGAGAAGGCAGTATGTCAGAGGGAGGTGTTCCCTCTCTCTTGTTTCATATAGATAATCAGAAAACACCTGAGTGTGGCCTCAAAGTTATCCACACCCACTGACCTGTTCCTTTGACATTTTCTTCATTCCCAGCTGCACTGCCTTCTTCATTGTCAACATCACTGCCATCTGTGGAATGGAAACAAAGGCCAGTGCATGCGAAGTGTAGATTAGTCACTAGAAATTCAGGAGTTTTAGCAAATTCTTAGCATTTGACACACTGTGCCCCCATACAACATTTAACAAACCCAGGTTTTTGGAACATGGAGAATAGCTTTCAAGAATTAAGATGAAGACAGAAAACAACAGTTATTCTTTCCTTCAGCACTCCTAGGCGCTGAAGCACCTAGAAGAGTGCTTTTAGACTTACCTAGCAGACTAGGTAAGTCTAAAAGTGGTGCCATAAAAAACTTTCTCTCACAGAGGAAATATATAGGACAGGAGGACCCTAAAACAGAAACACCAAGCAGCACCCTGAAATTGGAAGAAGAAAAGAAGGAAGATTAAAATGATTCTCAGGCAATTCTCATATTTTCTTGAAGATGTGAAAGATAAGCATTGGCTGAGAATAAAGAAGATTAAAAGAATCGTTTTCTGATTTGGCTGACTGGAGGGCATGAAGCTTCATAGTTAGAGCATCGCTGAAGAGAATAATCCCAGAGGAAAAGGAAACCTACTCCCAGATCTTCAGTTCTAGTAACCAAATCTTTAAGCATCTGACAAAAGTTGACCCAGCTCTCTTTTATGCTCTACCACAGTACTCCTTTGCCCCTCAAGAGTTGATGAAAACTTTGGAGACTGCAGAGGGAGATCCTGTTTAGAGAAGCCAGGAGTATTTCTTCATAGAGACATCTTTGTTTCGGGGTGGATCTCTTCCTTGTTTGCTCTCCATAAGTGCAATAAGAGATGTTGATTCTGCTTCCCATCAATAACCAGGAAAGAATCTAGTTCATTTACCTTGTACACACTGAGATGAGGATCATGTATATACGGAAAAGAAAACACTCCCTTCTTTCATGTGCATTATACTGTATACTGTATACTCATGAGATGTTCTTCTGAAATATTTAGTTAAAGCACTCTCTGGAAATATTGATATGAGCATATTACATACCATGTCACCACTGAAACTGTTAGTGGTGTTTTTCAGCAATGTTTCTTAAGAAGCAGTCCAATACCTGAGAAGCCAGGAGCTAATAGGCTCTCTTTCAGGTATCCTTGTTTCCGTTTGTAGATGTGGGACATCACTTGAGACATGCCATTGTAATACAGAAAGATACGTGGTAGTAAGGGATTAATGACTAAGAAATGCTATCTTGAATAGAAGTAGGCAGCTGTCATTCGGCTCATAAATAGCGCGTATTTTCAGACATAACTTGTCTAACTTCCTCTTTGTACAGACAAGACAGGTGACATGTCATAATCTTTATGCTGTATTTTTCAGGCAAGAGGAAACTACAATTATTTTTGTTATTCACTCATCCATAATTCTTTTGAGCTTTTCTTTATATTCTTTTTTTCCACTCATTCCCTTGTTACTTTCATGGATTTTTTTAACACACAAGAAATTCACTGAAAATGTATATACACACATATACACACATATACACATATACACACAAGGGACTGTTGTAGCTGTCAGGCACAACTCAGTTCTACCCAGTATCAAAGAACAGTAAAATACATGAGGCTGCAAACAAGAAGGAATCTTGTGTCTTGTTTCACTGTATACAATAATGTACAAAGTATTTTTATCCAAAATTTGACAGACATTTTAAAAATAGGACATATGTAGGGATTTATGTTCCCTCTACAAAGCGTTTAATTGAAATTGCAATTTCTATCAGTTCCACAGCATCTGCACACTTTTTTTTTTTTTTTAACTATACAAAAATGTTATCACAATATCATCAGTGGAATGTGAAAATAAGTGCTCCTTTGTTCTCTCTGGACGTATGCCTTCTGTTGCTGACAGTAACTAGATCGCCATTTGACAAAGGTCATTACGTTGTTATTGAAAGCCTGCAAAGATGACGACAGGCACCTCTGAAGAGATACTTTGCATGTAACAATAGGGCATGGTCTTTTATTTGCAACTAATGCTTTTGCTGATTCCCTTTAGCCAAACAGAAAATCCCAGGGAAGTACTTAATGTTACAAGATTGGCCTCACTGGAAATTCTGATGAGTATATACAATAAGAAAACAGCTGGGGGTTTATCACATATACTGAAACTTGCATTAGCAGTGAAAGTGTATCATGCTGGAATTAACATCATATTGACATAGTCGTGAAAGTAACAATGGACGCTGAAACACAGGATTAAACAAAGAAGAATATAGCTGTTGGGGTTTAGTTAATTATAATAGCATAAGGGTAACAAATGTGTTAATCTGAATCCAACATTTCAGGCAAAATAATGTGTTAAACTAATAGACTTCAGGCTGCTTGAAGAAAGTACTGCGAATGTTGTTAGAGGAAAGTGTATGTGAATAGTGACTCCTGTGTGTTTATGTCTTTTTTTCACAGAATTGTTCAGGCACACAGGTGATAACAAGTTTTTTAAAGCAATTAAGGGAAAAAAAAATGAAATCAAATGGGAGTGGATATTTTCACAAAAAAAAAAAAAAGTCAAAAGCCTAAGGGGGGGAAAAAAAATACAGCATTTGATTATGTGGAATCATGTGGCTATAAGAGTAGAGGGTACTACATGCATACCCAAGAGATACAAGTCCATCTTCAAAAACTGATTTCTATAAAAATTTAAAATTATAACTCCAAAGTGAACTTCAGAACATTCCTGCCTCCACAGTCTCATGCTCACCTGAAGATATAAAACATGCCCATTTTGTTTCTGAGATTGCACTTTTAAAATAAAATAAAACAAATCAAAACTTCACCACCACCACCACCCAAAAACACCACCTTGTTCTACTACTTTTATGTTTTATCATTAAGTAGACAATTACTGTGAATTTGCTTGAGGATCACAGTCATGCACTTTGCTGTGGTTCATTCAAAAAGCACCTCAGCCTTCCTTAAGCTGCATCCATCAAAATTCAGTCAGACCTGCAGAATCAAGAATGTTGGGGGTTTGTCTTTCTGCTGCATCCACAGAAAGAGATCTCTCCCAGGTCTTGGGATGTGATGCAGAAAGCATTGCACTATAATTTATTTTTATAAGATAGAAGCCACACAACACGCCAGATCCTCCAATTTCCTTGAATACACTGCGCTCTTTGTCATGATCCATGTCACTAGAAACTCTAAAGCTCAGAGTAGAACTAGAAGTTATTCTTTGTGTCAGCTGTAATAGCTGTTGGTGTTAGGAGAAGCAAAGTCACTGAGGAAGGGGATGAAGGACCTTTAACATCCCTGAGGTCTGTCCTGAATAACACGTATATGTGCATTCATTATCAGCTAGATAGCTACCCAGCCCTGTACCCACACTGTAGCTGTTCCTGTAATTCAGACAACATATATTAATAATCAGCTTTTTATGTTTGGGGGTTTTGCTCACATCACGCAAAAAAACAATGTTGTTAATTGGGTGGATATTTGAGTAACAAGAGAGAGAGATAAATAATTATAAATTTATTCAACAGTATTGTTATTAGAAAGCTATTTCAGATCATTAACACTAATATTTTTCAAAGAGGAAAGCAAGAGGTTAAGCAGCTCATAACTCAGCACTTTAGCTGCTTATGGCAAACTGTGTCTCACTGCATAATCGGAGAAGTACTTCAACTATACACAAATTACATTTCATGGTGGCACTAAATCCAAATGCAGCTTAGCAATAAGTTTAAGTGTTCTTCAACAAAACGCAGCACAGAGAAACACTAGAGAGGCATTCTGCAGGTACTGTATTGCCATTCTGTATGAAAATTGAAGAGCATTTTTGATTCTCTTGCTTATTAAAGTAGAAATGTATAGTCTTTGATATAGACACAAAATCATCACTATGTAGGATTCTTTTAGGTCTATAACTTTTCTGCTTTTTTAACCAGATCTTCATGTGATCCTATTTATCAAAAGCTCAGCAAAGCCTTGGCTGAAAGCAAGTCTCACTACAGTGCTGTCTAGAATTACACAATGTTCCAGAAGAGACCTCATTTCTTCACATTATTAGCACTCACAGGGCTCATTTCAGGTAATGAGGCTTTGAGTCAAATAATGTGAATTTATGTGACCTCAGCACAAACTATTTCTCAGCTGTTGCTTCTTCCAGGATACTGCATCCGCCCTAATTATACATATATTATTAGGTATATCTGGAACTATAGTCTATAACTCCTTATGTTCTAAGAAAGCCAAATTATTTCCTGGTTTGTTTACTTATTCTTCCCTGATAGTTTAAGAGAAACTTTATCACCTTTCTAGACTAAGGGCAACAAAGGTGTAAAAGGTGTAATTTGAGTAAGCTATCATTTCACTGAAAGTCTTATTTATGTTTAGACACATATATGCCAGCTAGGCTAAAGAAAGGTAGACTGAAGGTAGACTGGGCTCAAGCCAGAGGAAAAATGTCAAATGTCAGCATACAGCTAAGGAGGACCTCAAAATATTGACATGTTGGCTGGTGAGGAAATTGAGCACAGAACAAAATTTATAAAACTATAGAAGTCTTTGCTATGAAGTGGTCATTTAGCAGAATGGGGGATGGATTTAATGTTTTTGTTGTTTGTTTGGTTTGGTTTGGTTTGGTTTATGCCAATAAAGTTACCTTATTTTTTCAGTGAGGGGGTGATAATGATTCTTGGAACTAACCCACAAAATATGTCTCATTGTTGTAACATTACTGCTCACACTGCTACTACGTAAAACCAATTGCTAGTAAGCAATTCTATGTTCCCATGCCTTGGAAAAACTAAATAATAATAATAATTAAAAAAAAAAAAAAGTGGTGATTTGTATATGATTCAAAAGAGTTCAAATATGATTCAAAATTGACTTTTTGTCTATTCTAAGTTACAAATTTAATTTATATTAATTAATTGTTAAGACAATGAAATGGATCATATACAGATAGTGATCTGCAAGGAATTATCATGGATTTTTTTCCAGTGCCAGAAAGGTGTTAGCCTAGACATCTAATAAACCAGGTGCCCAAAATACAGAAACAGCCATATAAGGTCATTAGATAACAAATGCATGTGAAGTATCAGTCAAAAAGAATAGCAAGAGATATATATTATCCATTTCTAGGTATTTGCATGCATTCCCGTAATATTATTTCTAATCACATAAATACAACAGTGTTTCACAACATTCTGTGAGGAAAACTATCACTAGAAGTAACTGTCAAACACACCAGAAATAACATACCAAGAATTCACCAAAAGTCTACAGCAGAAGAGCGAACTGGTGCAGAGTTAGTTATCTAGGATTTGAGACTTTAATAATTGAAAGCTCATGCTCTTAGTGTATTTCTAAACAGTGGAGAAAACAGCTTGCCCTGTGCTGGGCATAGGAGGAGGGGACTGGAGCAGTGGGGTCAGAGGAGTGGATGTTGCCTGCAATATAAGGCAATATAAAGCCTGACATACTTTCTGTCCCCGTGAATGACTTTCCCACCACTGAGATGTAGGGCACCTATGACTTACTACAGTACACTTTTGCCACAAATCCAGTTCCCCTTCTGGAACACAAAAATGGGGTAAAAATTGACACTGAATATATGTTTCACCCTATTATTCCATCCCTCATGTGGTCACACAAAGGTTTACATCCAAACCATCCAAACAAGATTTAAACTTGAATAAGAGCCCAGTCCCACACTTGAAACACCAGGTAAATGTAACTTGCATGGACAGAAGGAGCAAAGGAAGGCTAACAAACCTCTACCATGATTTGGAAAAAAAAAAAAAAAAAAAAAAGAGTTATTGACTGAAATACAGATGTTCAACAATGATGAACTAGCTATCTGCAAAGACATTGGCCTAAGTCCCTCAGCTTTTCCAGAACTGACAAAGTGATTTTTTTTCTAACATCTGTGTGCTCTTGTGCTATTTAAAACAAACAAACAACAACTACAAAAGCTACTTGATCAATTTGATAAATGCTTTTGAATTTTTTTTCTTATACTGCAACATCTCATCAAAATTTTAAACAAGATCCAGAGCTGATGGAATAGAAGAAAATTGGGAAAGTTGAAATTTAAAAAACGGTGACAGACTGATACCAAGAACTTAAGGCTGCTGACATGTAATTACATTTCCAGAGGAACCTGGAGAGTTTGGGAGAAATAGAAAAGTTTTAAATGTGATCTAAGGAAAGAAAGCATAGGAGTATTCCAAATCCAATTGTATGTAATTTCTTTCCATCATTGACCCTGTTCCAGATATAGAAGCATAAAATTTTATCTTCTATGAAAAAACAGAGTAGGTTTCAAGACCCAAATCCAAAAATAGATTATTTCTTTCTTGTCTAATAAATATATTTTTTCCTGTACTTTTGTTCTCAGACCTGCACTATGAATATGACGTAGAATTAACATTGTAGTTTTATTTCCAGATTTATGGCCTCCTTTGCGCAACTTTTACATACAAACTTGATGGTTCAAAATTGCTTTCTCCTCAGCTTTAGTGAAAATAAATGTGATGTATAGATAGCCAAGTAGATTATTTATATATGTCCAAAATGTCTTAAATTTATGCCTTTTTAATGACTTTCTGCTTGCTGCAATTAGACTCTAACAACTAGGCAAAAGATTGCTCCTCTCCCCAGTCGCTATCCTCAATAAAAATTTTCCATGTTTCATAATGAGCTACATTTTTATGTTATCTAGATTCAAAATACTATTCTGAGAAATTATCATTAGGTAAACAAAATACCAAAAGCAAACAAATAGAAACAGAGTGGGACTGCGTAGGTTTTGTGTGGTCACTTTCTTGTTGTTTTTTTTTCATTATTTTTCATTAAATAACAGAACCATCAAAGTGATCAGTCTTCCCACTACAAGATGTGAAATTATTTATCGAAGCTGTTTAGAGATTCAAACTCATCTGTCAAAACTCAAAGCCTTCCATTTATAGTCTTAATTCCTGGAAGCTAAAGAAATACTAGCTATGTGCAGCATATAGCTAAATACTAAAGTTTAAACTTGAAAATTGAAGGTTACAGGATGACTTCAGAAACACAGTAGAGAGAATCTCACCTTGAATAGACTAAAGGCCAGATACACAGCTCATACAAAGTGTCCTACATGGGCGGAGGCCAAAACCCATCTCTGAAAATAACTTTCCTGGCCTTCAGTGTTTCAGAGTTTATCTCCTCTCTCAGCTTTCCAGTAATTTCATTAAAGAAGAAAAAATAATTTCATAGCCGTAATAATGGAAAGCACACCTTCATAGAATACTGCCCTTGAATGTATTCTAGATTTTTATTATTATTATTATTGGAATATAAATTGAAAAACAAAAATTATAGATAAGAATTTCACTTCTGGGATTAGTAGAACTATTGATATTTGAGACCATACTTGACTTTTTTGTGGTTTTCCAAGTTAGTGTTACATTTTTTAGTTTCTATGAACAGAAATAAAAGTTGCAATTTAAATATATATATACCCTGTTCAGCATTAGCTATAAAATTATGAAGTAAAATAATAATTCATATTCAGTTACACTCACACAAGCAAATAAAGTGCTTATTTTTCCACACCTAAACTGGCAATGATGTATATACTAAACTAGCCAGAATATTTGTGCTATGATGTCATGAAGCCACCAATGTGTCCCATAAGAACTAGTGGACTAAACTCCTAGTGGACTGCAGACTCCTGCAGCAAAAGAGGTTCAAGATGTTGCCTGAGGGGCATTATGCTTTCCCTCTGTGCAGATTGCCACTAAAGAGAATCTGCCCAGAATCGTAGCCCAGTCAACATTTGAAAATTACATATGGGAACCACAGGGAACAAATGAAGGAGAAACATTATTTCATTTCAATTCACATCCATAAATTGATCATTGGTTTTCCACTGGTAAGAAAAAATGACATATGTCTGCTAAATATTCTGATAAAACAACAGACTGAGCCACGGCAGATCCAGCAGGCACTGGGGCTGGCAGTGGGGATTCCATCTGATTACAGTCTCCTCTTTCCATTTCCTTCCAGGCTGTACTTACACACCCAAAGGTGTGAATGTTGTTTCTCACAGAAGGCAGAGGAGAAAGATAATTCCACAAGACCCCTCAAAATTTCACCCCCTTCATGAAAGCATAGAAAATATTTTAGAGGCCATTGCCTATTCCACTGCCTCTGTGGATACACCTTCCGTATACTAAATAAACACCTAAACATGTAGTGCTTGGCCTACCCAAGATTACACCTCTGACAAGCTTTCAGACCCATTGCTACCTGTAATAAAGCAACAGGGAGAAGTTGCATTTGCATTTTCTCTTCATCACACAGTTAGCTTGATGGTGGGCAATTTTTCATTTTCATTGCAGTCTTTACTGCAAAAATTAGGATCAGAATATTAAATGCCTAATGCATTCTAGAAAGCTTGAGATGACAGTAAATCATACCAATCTGACCTTTTCAGGTTAGAAATGTGATTTATTTAGCTTATTCTCATTCACTTATAGTGGTGTTAACATGGGAAGAACAAGAGTTTATATGGAAGAAAAAAAAAAATATATATATATATACAGCCTATATTCAAGCTACAAATGTAGCATTCTTGGTTGATCTCGGCCCAGTTGCATTTTTTACTATCTTGTGGGGAAACAGCTCTTCTAAGATAGTTATCTACAGCCGACATGGTTATGCTGATTTTATTGTTGTTAGAGGCTTTTTTCTTTTGATCTCTTTTAAACATCCACTCTGAAGATTTGTGCCCTAAGTCATTTTCTTTATGAGAAGCCTAGAAGAGTTAGTTCACGCTCATGATCTTAGTGTAATAGACCATACAACTTCTACCATCCAGAAAACATGCTATGAAACAAGAAGAAAGACCTAAACAGGGCTTCACTAGAGCAGCAGATATCAAAAAGAAAAAATATGTGGCCTTAAACTGTATTTCTGTAACTCTTCTGCAGTCCAATCTTTGAAAAAATACTCCTCAAAACTGTCAGCAATGATGAAGCAAAAGATACGGTACCAAAACTGTAAAAAGTTTAGTATCTGAGCTCTGTGCTAACTAATTCCAGTCAGAAGATTCAGTCAATTCAGTCCAATATGTGAGACTAGAAGGCAGATGTTTACAGAAAACTTAGGACCTTGATAACACAAGAAATCATTCATTAGAAACATTAATAAAAATATGTATGTTCTATGATCATGCCCATTTTGCTTCTTATTCAGATAAAATTCTACATATGCTACATTCAATTGTGTGCTTTCCTCATGTTAAAATGAGATCCATTAGCACGTACTGGTTGAAAAATAAATTTATCAGTATCAATATTTGTAGGAAAAGAAGAGGGAAGAAGGGAGGGAGGGATGAAGATGTTCAAACAAGAGGAAAGAAAATTTTATCACCACTAAAATGTGCTAAGGGTTATATTCTGCTAGAATGTTAAGCAATCCTTCCTGATATTTTCAACAGAAGCTATTACTATTATTATTATTTCACATCATGAGTATGGATTAAAAAACACAGAAAACACTTTTTCATAGTAACAGCCTTGGTACTTAGCAAGGCCTGACAAGAATTAATTCATTCAGAAACCATTTCAGAATAACATACCTGACAATTTTCTTCCGTGCTGAAAATTAGTAATTTCATGTTTGTCACAAGATCGATATTTTGGTAACGGTAATATTGTTCATAAGAACTGAGAACACTTCCCATATCATACAGTTGCTTTTCATGTTGCCAGAACAAGACATGTCATTATTTATAATCCTACAAGTCATTTACTTGCATCCAGAACAGAGAAGTATCAGTGCAGAAATATTGTTAATGCTTTATTAAGCATTTATGCTGCTATGAAGAATGTGATTGAATTTAATACTAAATACTGAAAGCAATAAGCAATGGAAGAATTGTGCACCTTACAGAGGCCACATAATATCCTAATTTTCTTAAGGATCCTCATAAAGTACAACATGTAACAGGGCTGTGGTTGCATTCTTTTCATTTACAAACTAGTAGAGAACCACACAGATATCCTATAGGTAGCAAACTTACAGAAAAGCTGCTTTCAACAACCAACTCTGAACAAAAGATAAATTAAAATAAAAGCAAATTTATATCAAAATGAACAACAAGAAAACAAAATTTGCACAATGTTGAGCTACCTGCAGAAAAATAAACATTTAAGATGTATAATTATAGTTGTAATTACCATTTCCTTCAATGTTGGTTGGCTTTTCATGTTTAGACATTATGACTTATTTCACAGGTCTGCTCCAGCTGCTACCTAAATAGGAGATTGTCTGAAGGTTGAGTGGTTCACGATAAATTCAACATCTTTCTGTCTGTCACTGAACGGATGGCACTGGTGAAGTTTCACCGACTGAAATATAAGAAGATACTAATTTCCTAAGTAATTAATCTTTCATGAATGTTTAGTTTACTACTTAGGGTTTGCAAGCTAGGGTCAAAAGAATGGAAGAAGTTGTTCACCTTCTTTACAATTGTTAGCGAAAAAAGATAAATCTCCCACAACGTACTTACCTATGACTAATACTAATGTTTAAATGTTTAAGTGCCCTGCTGTGCAAGGATGTTGCATGGTGTCCTCATAAGGACACTTAGGTGAATACAGGTCTACATTTCTACTGTGTTGTATGTAGAGGATTTTTATTTATTTATTTATTTATTTTTCTCATGAAAGACAGGTTTTACCTTAGAGGTACATTTAAATGGCATAGCTTTAACAAACAAAAGAACCCTAACACTGATTTAAGATACCTTAGCAAAAGAAGCCTGACACTGATATATCTGCTGGCTTATATTTGCTTCACTGGATGTGGCAGTTCCCTTAAAATTCCTTGCTTCTTTATTTATGCAAATATTGTGTGCTATGTATGTAGTAACAGCTCTACCCTGATTCACTTTACATTTACAACATTGGACAAGGTTAACAGTGAAACAGAGCATACATTTTATTAACAAGACAGAAGTCAGGATTGGAAGTAAAAGATTAGAAAAAAACATGCTATAAGAAAAAGCTCAGGTTAAAAATTAATTAATATAAAATGAAATTATTGCTATGTATTTAACTAGACAATTCTTTCAACACTTCCTCAGTATTTCTTATCTAGAATCCCCTGGTGTGACCCAGCCTGAAAACAACAAAAAAAAAGTTGTAAGGATTTGCACAATACATTTCTTGAGATGTTCTGGAATGTGTTCTGGATCCTCTTATCCATACTGTTATGAAAGCCCTTTGTTTTTCTTTGGAGCTGTCACTCAAATGCCTGAAGAAAGTTTATTTGGAAGTATATGCAGTGATTCTAGGTGCCTTACTTTCATTTCCAAATTTTATCATTGGGATATTTTTTGATATTTTGAAAATATTTGGGAGTGTTTTTTTGGTCTGACTTGAAATTCACTTTGCAGACAAAAATATAGCCAGGTGTCCAGTCCTGTTTCTGTTACAATATTAACATGCTGTGCTTCAAATATGCCCAAAGAGATTATATCCACATATACAATTATAACAGGCATTTATTTTCATGAAAGTTGGGAGCTACTCCTTTGTCTACAAAACATGTTTTATGAACTATTTTGTGTTTCCTTTACTGCATACTCATATTGCTTATTAAACAAAATCCTAGCTTCTATGCTTTAATATACCTGGGAATGGCTTCTAATTAAAAAAAAAAAAAAAAAAACAGGGAAAAATTCAAATAATCTCCGTAAATTCAAAGTTAGACCATGCTCAATAAGATATGGTTTTAAGAACTCACATAATGAATAATTATGTTCTCAAAATCCATTTCTCTACTTCTTTAAAAGAAAGAATATGTTGGGTGGAATAATAAATACAACATTCAAGTTTATGATTCTGCAATTACTTGTAAAAAGAAGCAGTGAAAGAACTCTAACATGTTTGGCAGTTGCAGTCAAATCAGGAGCTTCTTGATGAAGCTGTCTAAGTCTTCTTCAGAAGTTCAAGTTAATAATAGCTCACTTTAATTTATTAACTACACAGGAAAATACCTGATATATGAAAAGGAAAGAGACATATATTGAGTGTTAATTTATTAATCATTGCCAATAAAAAAATGTTATATTGATACCAAAATTGTGAAGGTAGTATTCAAAAAGAACTAAAAGGATTACAGATATAAATGTAGCCTGAATGTGGTCTCTGGGCCACGTCTATATTCAGTATGGTATAGATGAATTGCACACACCTTATTTTTTTTTCTCAAGGTCCACATTATACCACAATGCAATTTCTTAGTGTAGACAAGCCAAATCCAGTCCTATCTGTGATTTACTTTTGGGGATGCAGGAGACTGTGTCTCCTAGAGTTCACAGAATCACAGAATCACAGAATGGCTGAGGTTGGAAGGGACCTCTGGAAATAATCTAGTCCAACCCCCTGACAAGCAGGGTCACCCAGAGCACCTCACACAGAATAGCATCCAGGTGGGTTTCGAATATCTCCAGAGCAGGAGACTCCACAACCTCTCTGGGCAACCTGTTCAGTGCTCTGTTACCCTCACAGTAAAGAAGTGCCCTGTCATTTTCAGGTGGAACTTCCTGTTTCAGTTTGTGCCTATTGTCTCTCATTGTCTTGCTGGGCACAACTGAAAAGAGACTGGTTCCAAACTGGTTCCCCTGCTTCCTGCCCTCTCTGGTGTACCATTAAAACGGGGGCTGCCCCGTAGACTAAGTCACTAATCATTTTATTAAGTTAGCTTAATGCAGAGCTCTTATTTATAGCACAGTTCCACGAACAATTGTGCCAGCACAGAATGGGGAGACAAATTGCGACATGATGTGGGAGAGGGTAGCTAAGGTCAGGGGCAGAAATAGGATGCAAACATTTGAAGACAGCCTTGCCACTGGAGATAAGATGGCATGCAGCTACATCCTATGTTTCTGCTTACCTTGGAGACCAAGTGTTAAGCAGGTATTGAGGACAAACTGTATCAATTTAATCTGGTACCGTTCTGCTGCTACTCTAGCACATAAATGAATAGCATAAATGAATGACTGAACATATAGCATAAATAAATGACTGCATAGACAGCATGTTCGGTTTTACAGCACACCAATCTTGCAAAAAACACCTTTAATATAATCTGTCTTTATTTAATAGCAATAAAATCTGAACAATACTGAGTGGTTTTAATATATAATTGATGACAAAAATACACCCAGTACAGACAGGTTCAGAGAACTTAGCCCGTTCCTAAATGAATTTGTTGAACAAAACAATTTTTTTCTTGTTAACAAATATGCCACATTTTTTATTTTATAGTTCCAATCTGTATCTTCTTTTCAGGGACACTTACTACACATTCAAAATGTTGAAGCATGCATGGTACACAAAAGTTGAAGATCACAATAAGTAATTATCCCTTTACCGCATCTGAAACTGATGGAACAACCTGCAGCAAGGTAAGTGAAAAGTATTGGTCCACATATTCATATCATTAAATTGATAGACCATTTGATAGCTGTCTGCCAACCAGATCAATCTATCCAAAGGAAATCAAGATGACACTTAAGAACAGTGTTATCGTTATGTTTGGTACAAATATTAGTGCCTCAGTTAATTTGCAAGGTTCAATTTTGCTTGCAATTAACATTTAAGACACAGTGCCACAACCCATTAATGATTAAATAATCACTGTAATTTCTTTCCTGAAAATGCTGCACCTCAGCTGCACTCACATTCTAACAAGATGAAATGTTCTGTTTGCTGATTTTCCATGGTTCAAGGTGCATTTTCCGTTGGTTTCCAAATATACTCTAAAACTTAAGGCAATAAATGATCTTTTAGCAGACCTTTTTTGCCAAGGCGACTCTTTTCAGGATGGAATTTTAAAGTGTAGTTTTACTTTTAGGTACACAAAAGTCATATCCTGCTCTACTGAATCATACGGTAAAATCAGGTAGTTCTGGATGAGGGTGTGAAATCAAGCAGAAGTCATGGAACTGTAGCTGTGCTACAGAAAAGGTCTTTTTCTATGTAATGCAATACTTATGTCAGCCCTTCCCTAACCTGCTGCATCCAAATGAGTCAGATGAGCCTGAACTGCATTAATAGTAAGTCTGCACCTAACATCCTCATTATCCCACATCCTTTCACAGCTCAGTGAATGGTTACACTGATCATGTCTGGGAGCAGCAGGAGGTTGCACCAGGAGGGACCAGGGCAGGATGGGGGCACCCCCAGGAGGGTCAAAACTGACCCAAGGGGCACGATCCTGCATCAGGGCAAGATCAGGGCAGTGACAGAGGCATCAAGGAGTCCCTGGCTGGGCAGCCACCTTCAGGTGACAAATAATTTTATGTAAAAAAAATAAAAGTTGGCTTGCATCACTTTTGCCTATTGACTCCCAAAGTAACACGGTCAGCTCCTGAACACTGATTAGGCACTGCCTTGTAACAGAAAGACAAATAACCTTGTGCTGATGTCACACTGGTAAGCATAGTTTTATTTAAAAATAAATAAATAAATAAAAAGCTAAGTCTTAAATACACTTGCAGACAAAACCTTTCTTTGGTAGAGGTCTATGAGCAGCAAATGAAAAGGCAAATCTAACAGCTAAGTTAAAAAGCTTCATGAAATTCCAAACGAGTTTTGCAAGCATTGTTTTTGATGCCACCTGAGGCTTTTCTGGCATTTCTGAAATAATGTCTTTCAAGATTCACTGAAAACCTGGAATTTAAGTGAAAAGTAATGCAAGGTGTATTTTTATTTATACTTAGGTGCTTTATGCTCTACTGGTAAATATGATTATCTGGTTCAGAGGAAAAGAAGCATCAGAAGTTTCATGAAGAAGCCATGTTTAAAGATTTTCTTGTCTATCAATGTACATCACAAGGAATTTGGGTAGCATATATGGTTTAAAGGAACTTATCTAAACTTCTCTTGATCACTGAATCTGTATTGCTCCATCACATATGTTCTGGTTTTTATATTAGTTCTGAAAATTTGAAGCTGCAGGCATTTGGAAGTTTATATGAAAGTGCGTGTATATATATTTCTTTTAATTATGATGCTCTTTTCTACTTGGAATCATATTCTCAGCATTATCCTGCCTAAAATGAATGGCTGGCTGCATGAATACGGCTGCTTTCTTTAATAGCAACATCTGATATCATGCACTGTCTGCTATTCTGACTGATCACAGCACTTGCTAGGCTGATGAATGGACACAGTGCTCAGATAATTGTACTTGCTGCCTAGCTATGGCTTCACTCAGAAGAGAATGGAGTAAACCAAACCTCACCTCAAGTACTGCGTGCAGTTCTGGGCACCACAGTACAAAAAGGACGTGAAACTGTTGGAGAGTGTCCAGAGGAGGGCAACGAAGATGGTGAAGGGCCTAGAGGGGAAGACATATGAGGAGCGGCTGAGGTCACTGGGCCTGTTCAGCCTGGAGAAGAGGAGGCTGAGGGGGGACCTCATCGCAGTCTACAACTTCCTCGCGAGGGGGAGTGGAGAGGCAGGGGACCTATTCTCTGTTATCACCAGTGACAGGACCCGTGGGAACAGTGTTAAGCTGAGGCGGGGGAGGTTTAGGCTGGACATCAGGAAGAGGTTCTTCACCGAGGGGGTGGTCCCACACTGGAACAGGCTCCCCAGGGAAGTAGTCACTGCACCAAGCCTGTCTGAATTTAAGAAGACATTGGACTGTGCACTTAGTCACATGGTCTAAACTTTTGGGCAGACCTGTGCGGTGCCAGGAGTTGGACTTGATGATCCTTATGGGCCCCTTCCAACTCGGGATATTCTATGATTCTATGAAATCACTCCAGATTTACACCTCAGTACAACCATTTACTGCATGTTTTGTCTGAGATGAATTTATAAAAAACACTGTTTCTTACATGATTTTTGCAGGCCTTGAAGTACTTATTAGTATAGTTAAGTGCAGCTGGAGAGATTAAAAGGTGTGACCAGAAGTCTTAGCCTGCACTGTTTTAGACAGAATGCACTTGTGAGCACTAAAATGCTCAGAATTTATAATTCCACAGCCTTCAATGCTCCTTGTAAAACACAGACCAAGTCCTCCTAAATGCTATATCCACTTTAATGTACTCAATCTGCAATAAGCACCCCACACCAGATAACACTTACTCAAACAAAGTTGCGTTCAGTTTTGTCTGCTTTCCACACTAAGTTTCATTACAGTTTTCAGTCAGCTTGTTTGCAAAGGATTTAGCAGGCACAGGTGGCAGAGCTCAAAATTCTCCTCACCACTGTGCATGCCAGAAAAATCAAAAGGTTGTAGTCACCTTCCGTCATTCCCCTCTGTGGACTTTGACAATTGCATGTTCTTGGAGCATTAGGATCGGAGCAAAACAAGCCCCCCATATTCCCCAGCTAACATTTGTACTCCACTCTGATTCCTCCGTTGACTTGGTAAGTGGTAAGCACTATAAAACTAACAATAACCCATCTTTTTCTGTAGGGAAAAGCATAGACCAAACGGCACCAGAAGCTTGTTTCATTGTGATCAGGAGGCAGAAGTTAAAACCTTGAATATGAAGCTTCAGCAAAATACTAAAACCCTGAGGTACAAAAGCAAATTCTGTAGAATGATAGAGGGCATGGTGCCTTTAGCAAAAGAAATGGGTCTATTAATACCTCTCTGCTTCACAGTGACTGTAAAATCAAGTGGATATAATACAAACAAAGGGCAGCAATCTAGAACAGTGCTACTAGTAGTCAACTAAGTGACAAATTCTTCAGCTGCTAAGTGAAAGATTATTCATAACACTGCCCATGTACTCGATCAGTGCCTGCTCCTAGGAGCTAAAAGGATCCCAAGAGAATAAGGTTAAACAACTGAAGAACACCAACAACTTTTTTGAAGTATTGGCTGGAAAGCTGTGCAGAGGAAAAGGATCTGGGGGTGCTGACTGATGCTCGCCTGCACATGAGCCAGCGGTGTGCTCAGGTGGTCAAGAAGGCCAATGGTATCCTGGCTTGTATCAGGAATAGTGCAGCCAGCTGGACCAGGGAAGTGATCGTCCCCCTGTACTCTGCTCGGGTGAGGCCACACCTTGAGTACTGTGTTCAGCTTTGGGCCCCTCAGTACAAGAAGGACATCGAGGCCCTGGAGCATGTCCAGGGAAGGGCTACGGAGCTGGTGAAGGGCCTGGAGCACAAGTCCTATGAGCAGCAGCTGAAGAAACTGGGGTTGTTTAGTCTGGGGAAGAGGCTCAGGGGAGACCTTATTGCTCTCTACAACTACTTGAAAGGAAGCTGTGGGGAGCTAGGGGTCAGCCTCTTCTCACAGGTAACTAGCAATAGGACTAGAGGGAATGGCCTCAAGTTGCACCAGGGGAGGTCTAAGTTGGAAATTTGGAGACATTTCTTCTCAGAAAGAGTAGTCAGGCATTGGAACAGGTTGCCTAGGGAGGTGGTGGCATCACCATCCCTGGGGGTGTTTATAGAAATGTTCGACCTAGAACTTAAGGACATGGGTTAGTGGGTGATATAGTTGGATTATATGATCTTGGAGGCCTTTTCTAACCTTGATGATTCTATGATTGTGAAAAGTTTAGTGCTAGAACAAATCTTTTTCACGAGGTAGACACTACAAGAAATATATATAACTACATAAAAAGGCAACTTGGGTGTCAAGAAAAATGTTTTCATGAGGGAAAAAAAAAAGGCAGAAACACACTACTTGGAGTCTTTTCAACTACTGATATGGCAGATTTCTCATAAGACCCATTTGACTGAGGTTTGTTATGAGAACTCTACAGTATGAGTGAAAACTTACTTTAACTTCCATATACTTTCAGCCTTAGTTTATTGAGCTAATATAACAGGGTGGAAGCCAAGTAGTGTCAATGATAGTATCAGTCTTTGACATGTGAATATCCCTTCATTGGCAAAAACTTTGATACTATTAATTCATTCTCTGCTCATCTCTTGAACAGCTGTTTAACAGAAATAACTTTTATTATTTGGCAGCCCTGGACAAACTCATACAATAGGTTAATTTTTTGCAAGTCAGCTGCAGGTTGAGTCTCCTACATTGTTACTGGTCTCTTGAAAATATCCAACAATTCATTTGATAAGGGAAATAAATATACTTGTATCAAATACACAGAATAAGCTAAAGATAAAAATTTTAAAAAGCCTGTCTCCAAATTAATATGATCTGGACAAAATGCAGATCATCAGCTACTGAATAAATTACAGAAAACTCTAAAGCTATGACTTCTCAGTGAGCTTTTCATTGCATAGGCTTAAATCATTGCTGAAAAACAAAGGCAATCTTGGAAGAGCTTTTTCAGAGTACCCTCAACCTTGTCCATAAACACAGCAGCATTCTGTCATCATTTATTGAGATAAGATCCTTGGAAAACACAGACTCACGTTCCTGAACAAACATAACTCTAGCACTGCCATGATATGATGCCATAATCAAAGGTTTAATACCAGTGGTGGTCCTGGTACTCTAATCCTGTGTCTACTTTAGAGCCATCCCCAAAAGGAGGCAAGGCGATTGAACATGAGGCATAGAGAGGGCTTTCATTTCTTTTTCTTCTAATGTTTCCTAATTCTTCCTAATGCTTTGGAGGCTTCATTGTCCACTTTCTGTACCTAATATGCTGTGTCACACATTCATGACCAAGACCATTGAGTCAAATTCAGGGAGAGAATATTAGTTTTGTTATCATGTACATATTTTTCTATTTGGTGCAAAATTCACACATAAATTCCAGCTCTCCGTGCATATCTGTCAAAGTATATAAATTGACTTAATTAATACTCCTGACTTCTGCAAAAGTATAGAAGATTATTAGTTTCTTATTTCTGTCATTTTTTAACCATCCCAATAATGAAAAGTGTCAGAAAAGTGTCTTCATATATCTAGCATGTCACTCAATCTGTAAAAATATGCAAAGCTAGAAACATAAGCAGTGCTGATGAATGTTGTCATATCACTAGCTTCTAGATCTTTTACTCTACACAGGGATGGAGCCTTTGCTAAACTATATGAATTATCATCTGTTGTTAGAAACTCCAGGCCATGAAAACACTTCTTGTGAAGCTGCAGTTTTAGCTGCTATCAGCAGATGGCAATATATGTGATTTAATCATATGTTAATACAAGATCTCCATTTACAACAAAATCTGCAAAGTATCGCAGTCTCATTACTTTAAAAAACAGAGGACCAGCCAACAGACATTTTCCTTAGAAACAGCAAAAAAAATGAGAGTGGCTGACTCACCAGAGGGTCATTCTGCCATTGAGAGGGATGTCAGCCGGCTGGAGAAATGGTCTGACAAGAACCTCATGAAGTTCTACAAGGAAACGTGCAAAGTCCTGCACATGGGGATGAAAAACCCCAGGCACCAGTACATGCTGAGGGTCAGCCAGCTAGAAATCAGGCTTGCAGAAAAGGACCAGGGTGTCCTGGTGGACACCAAGTTGAACATGAGCCAGCAATGTGCCCTTGTCCCTAAAAAGGATAATGGTATCCTGGGCTGCATTTATGCAAAGTATTGCCAGCAGGTGGAGGCATGCCATCCTTCCACTCTACTCAGTGACGAGACCACACCTGGAGTGGTGTGTCCAATTCTGGGCTCCTGGTACAGGAGAGACATGGATATACTGGCAGGCACTGGAGGGACACTGCAGCCTCTATGATGAATCCCCAGGGCAAGATGCAGAAGTCAGTTAAAGTCAACAGGAAAATCAGAGAGGTCATGTAGGTGTTAACACAGGAAAGTGTTTTAGAAAAATAACCAGCAAAGGATAACTGTCATTTGAATGCACAGACCATTGCCTGTCTTCTGACAGAATTCCAACTTTCTAAGACTACATCATTAAAATCTTCTAACAACAGCAATGCATTCAAAAATACAGCTGACCATGCTTTTGTGTTTGATTAATTGTTTTCCCTTGGGTTGAGCTACACCAAAATGGTTCAACGTCCAACAGTGATGCATGAAGGTGGGGAGGCAGCACTGGAACAATCCCAGGCTGCACTGAAACCTTCTGATGAGCCCTGTTAACTTCAGTGAAGAAACTGACACTAAAATGCTCATGAAATCCAAATATTTCCTTAATTTTGTGCTTCATGTAGTAGCTAAATCCAAAAATTGGGGGATCACTTTTTCTGTCAAGCATCAAGATTCTTCCATAGGCTACTTTATAAAACATTTCAAACCTCGGCCTGTTTGTTGGTTCGTTGTTTTTTCTTTTTTTTTTTTTTGTTCCTATTAATGAGGTTTTGTTGGAGATTTAAATTTCCTTTTAGTTTTCATCTTGTTCTAATTATGAAGAATATGTTCCATTGTCTTCATGTAAACACAATACATGAATTTAAGTTGGAGAAACTGAGCAGTGGTATAGAGAAAAAGTTTTTTTTTCTGAAGCCTTCTGAGAAGGTTCTGACAGTAAAACACGATTAAATTGTCCTTTCTTCTAACACAGAGTAGCACAGAATTTAGATTAGTCATTGTTTGAAGCAGGTTCTAAATCCTTCAGAGATGCAAGGTATTAGATCTAGGAAACTTAATTGTATTTTCACTGTTGTAAATCATACAAACTCTAAAGAACATACTTTTATAAACTGTGCAAATGAGATCAGACTTTTGTCATACAACAGAAAGACATGAAGTTCATTACCCCATCTGAGCCTAACTAACATTTGTATGATCTTCAAATTCAGGATTTTCATTTAAGTCTTCCTTGGGCATATGAATGTATATTTATGAGCCATATTTTGATCTCTGCAGTATCACTCATATGCTAAGCAGTCTTCAATTTCATTACTGTAAATGAAAACACAAGTAAAATGGATGATATTCTCACAGATCCTTTAATATTGACACACACCAGTACCGACCACATGTAGCTGGTTTAAGTCATTTTGCCAAACAACCTTTTCCTTAGCCATGTCGGCAACAACCATGGTCAGTTTTAGGCACTTCAACCTCACTTAGTGATTATTATGTGAGATTATTCTTCTAGTAAGTCACGAATGATTTTTCCATTGAGGAATTTCAGCATACCTCTACTTCTAAGAGATCGTGATCAATTTTTAAAAAGTTTTTTTCTGAACATTTCAAAAGACATGGGTTTCACTTGCCCCTTTTGTAGAAAAGAACAAGAGACCGAGCAGAGATAACAGTGAAGCTCTTCCTCACTGACATTAAAACCACTATTCAAACTCAGCAGCAATACTACAGGACAAAAGTCAAAATAACGCATTTTTTTGAACTAAACAAACTCCTCACATCAGCAAAGAAACTTTAAGTGTTACAAAAACACATGAATTAATAAGGTCTTCAGTTCTTCAAGCCAGGCCAGAAAAAATGTGGTTCTACTTCTACTATATTAGCATTCTGATCAGGACAGGACAGGACTGCAAATAAAACTCCATAGCAATGATATATTTTAGAACTCAGAAGATATATACATTTGTTTCAATTTTGACATAGACACACACACACACACAAAAAAAATCTCTTCTTTCTTCCATCCCTACTTTTTATTAGCAGTCAACAATAATATTTCTACATTAGCAACTTAAGTTTCACACTATTCAGTATTCTTAAAATCATTGATTATCTGTCATGCAAATATAGCATCTGCTTTGAAAGGATAGCCCTCAGACAAATAAATTCTTGAAGCTTCAAGTGATAAAATATGTAAGTAAACATTTTATGTATTGGAACTCAGACTTACGATTTCAGAACGGTTGTGTCTGACACACATTAATGAGATGATGATGGCTTTTTTTCTTTCTTTCTTAATTTAGAGTACGTCAGATTCTGAGCTCCCGAAAGTTCTAGATGTCTTTGAGTTATCAATTCTACTATTTCCCCCACACACTTAATACAATTCATTGCTTGTCACTCTTTTTCTTATCCATGCTTAGCACAGCGAGATAAAAATGTAGGCTTTTTTTGCTCAAGCAAATTTTCAGCAGACATTTGGGCTCTGCTCTTCGCCTTCAGTCAGAAAGAGAAGTTCAGAGACAAGCTGAAGTAAAAAAAACTGCAGAAAAGTTAGCTAAAACAATTCATAAGAATAGATAGAAAAGTGGAAGTGAGCTCTGTTTCTGTGTTTGAGAAATCCTGCCAGGTTATCTGTCTAAAGAGCCCACTTGAATGTATTTGAGCATACTCTGGCCTGCTGCATGGAGAAGGGACTGCTACTACTTAGGAGACTTGGGTGTAACATGCTGGGTGAATTTAGGTAGAACACTTCAACTCTCTGTACTCGTTACCTCATCTGCTATATGGGAATATCACTGCCTTGAGACCTACAAATGGAAAAACTACATCAAGCTGTATTGTATCTTCATCTTCTATTACTATTTCACAGTGTTTTTAGGAATTCATCAAAGCATACAGTACGGTAATATTTTTTTTCTGAGATTTTGTGAGTGTGAAATTAAACCTTCAGAAGATGTAGACACTTTCTTGTGGGCTACAAAGAGCCACCAACAAAAACAGCCAGCAAACTGCAGTAGAGGCTGTGCAAATGACCAGTGGAGACTTTGGATCAGGTGAACATCAAAGTGCATGCTTGCCCTTATACACGTGAGCAGTCTCACCCATCAAAACATTTAGCCATTAGATGTTTGACTAATCTTGCTCCTGCTCACCAAATGCCATAAACATGTGGTGTTTTGTTCTCAGCAAAGTCAGTGTCAAACCCCTTGTGAAGAACAGACCATGTCAAGGCAAGTGACTAGAGATCAGCCCAACCACATTCTCCAAAAAGTCCACAGATCAGACAGTGAAGGTTTAAGAGAGTCTTCCCACAGATAGCAGGGCACCACTTCACTATTCTGGTTTTGGACATGTACCTCCATTGAAAACTACTTTCATGCCTATAAAAATGATGTAATACAGCATTGAAAAAATCTCAGCTCTTTTGTGGATTTTTTTTTCCTTAACATTCTACTTGATTAAAATTAATTACAAACCTATTATAAACATCTCTTACCTTCTTCTCAGCTTACTCTCTTCTAAGAGAGTGTTCTCTGTTTTTCCACTTTGGTTCTTGTTTCTTTTTCTTACCCTGATAATCTAATTTGAAAATATATGAGATACATATTTTCAATGAAAATGTCAGATTACTTTTAATAAGATGAAATATGAATAGATTTCATTACTGAAAGGTCTGGAGAAGTTTCACAGGAGAGCTTGTTAAATCATAAAGTGCAAGAGGAGAATCTTGCAAATTTGTAGTTCTGTGTTTTAGGTCTAGAACATTTGCTTAGACAGAACAATGGACTTAGACAATTAACCAAGAAAAGAGTACCAGTATATCAGATGATTTTCACAGCTAGAATTTTAAACTGATCTAAATTAATACTCCTCTGAAAAGTTACTTTTATACTAACATGCTGCTTTTTCATTGGATTTAATCTGTAAATTCAGAATTCGATTGTAAATTCAAATACATAATGTGGAAGAGAGAAAGATTATAGAAAATCCAATTTTTGTGGATGACGCTTTTTATGCTATAGGTATATTTCTCCTTCAATTTTCACTACCTACATTAATGAACTAACATGATTGTTATCTCCCTAGCTTCTTTCAGAATGAGAGAACAGAGATGGTTCCCCATAAATAGAAGCTTAATCAGCATGCTCTGACTTGGTCAAATTTCCTATTACTATTGGGGATTGTTTTACTTAGTTTTCTATTAGTTTGTTTTACATTAACCATTAAAAAGTAACTCATTTATGTACTCATAGCATTTGCAAGGCTATGCAAGTGGATTCTGTGTCTCTCGGGTAATTAAATTACTACTAAGTAAGTAAATCAAACAAGTGCAAGGTACAGAGAAAGTGCAATATTGCCACTGATGAACTTCTGTAAGGCCTTTGATACAGTCCCCCACAACATTCTTTCCTCTAAATTGGAGAGATATAGATTTGATGGATGGCTTATTTAATGGATAAATAAATAATTGGTTGGCTATATCCAAAGATATATATGTATACAAAGAATTGCAATCAATGGCTCAATGTCCAAATGGAAACCCATAATGAGTGGTATCTTTCAGGGTCTGTACTGGGACCAGTACTGTTTAATATTTTATTAATGAAATAGACGGGATTGAGTGCTCCCTCACAGGTTTGTGGACAGCACCAAACTGAGTAATGCAGTTGCTACAATAGAAGGAAGGGAGGGCCTTAAGGGGGAAGGAAGGTTCCCCTTAAGGGGGGAAGCCTTAAGGGGTGGGACCATGTGAACCTTTTGAAGTTCAATAAGGCCAACAAGGTGCTGCAGCTGGGTCAGAGAAATCCCTAATATCAGTACAGTTTGGGTGATGAACTGAAGAGAATGATTTGGGGATATTCGTGGATGACAAATTGGACATGAGTTGGCAATGTGTGTTTGCAGCCCAGAAAGCCAATTGTCCTGGGCTGCATCAAGAGAATCGTAGCCAACAGGTCAAGGGAGGTGATTCTCCCCCTCTATTCCATTTTCATGAGGCCCCACCTGGAGACTGGGGTCCCCAGCATAAGAAGGATGTGGGGCTGTTAGAGCAAGTCTAGAGGAGGGTCACGAGAATGATCAGAGGGCTGGAGCACCTCTCCTATGAAGACAGGCTGAGAGAGCTGGGGATGTTTAGTCTGGAGAAAAGAAGGGTCTGGGAAAACCTTACTGAAGCTTTTCATTATATTATAAAAGGCGGCTTACAACAAAGGTGGAGAAAAGCTTTTTACCAGGACCTGTAGTGACAACAATTGGTAATAGTTATAAACTGAAATAGGAGAGATTTAGATCGGATAAAAGAAATAAATATTTTACAATGAGGGTGATGAGACACTGAAAAACATTGTGCAAAGCTGTGGATGCCCTGTCTCTGAAAGTTTTAAGGCCAGGTTTGATGGGATTTGGGGCAACCTGGTCCACTGGAAGGTGTCCCCGTCCATGGCAGAGGGGTTGGAACCAGGTCATATTTAAGGTCCCTTCACCCATACCATTCTATTATTCTATGATAACATACCAATTCTCAGTTACTTTTATAGAAATCAAGCTCAAGAAAAATAAATAAATAAATAAATAAAAGCAACATCTTCCTAATTGGCAGAAAGTTCCAGAATAAAATTGTAACCAGCAGTTGCATTGCGCTCTGCCTTCAGTTTCTTACGGTTTAGACAGCAAACAAATTCAACATGAGTTTTGGTTTGTGAGAAAAAAAATATATATATATATATAATGTATATATAATAGTAATATATAATAAAATATAATAATATATATGTTATTTTATATATATATATATATATATATATATATATCATGGCTCTCCCATTATTTGTCCTGTTTTATTGTGAACCAACATAAAGTGTGCTGACAACAAAATGTGCTCCAGGCTAATTACAAACTTGTGACATTATGCCAATTACAGTAATTAACTGCACTGATCAGTGCTCATTGTGAAAATTCACGTGTGCTACTGTTTACACAACACGCTATGACTTAAAAATGGAAGTCTTCCTTCCTGGTTTTAACCTTGCTGATCTGTCTTATGAAAGTTATTCTACTCTTGAAGACCATGCCAAGTCTACCTTGGTTATTCATTGCCTCATGAGATAAGAAAACATTGCTCTGGACTACTAATGCTCTCCCAAAGAATCACAGAATCATAGAATGGGCAGGGTTGGAAGGGACCTCTGAAGATCACCTAGTCCAACCCCCCTGCCAAGCAGGATCACTTAGAACACAGGATGGCAGCCAGGTGGGTTTTGAATATCTTCAGAGAAGGAGACTCCACAACCTTCCTAGGCAACCTATGCCAGTGCTCTGTCACCCTCACAGTAAAGAAGTGCCCCCTCATATTCAGCTGGAACCTCCTGTGCTTCAGTTTGTTCTCATTGCCTCTCGTCCTGTCGCTGGGCACAAGTGAAAAGAGACCAGCTCCATCCTCTTGACACCCTCCCCTCAGATATTTATACACATTGATGAGGTCTCCCCTCAACCTTCTCTTTTCCAGGCTAAACAGGCCCAGCTCTCTCAGCCTGTCCTCGTACGACAGGTGCTCCAGTGCCCTCACCATCTTCATAGCCCTCCTGTGAACTCGCTTCAGTACCTCTAGGTCTCTCTTGTACTGGGGAGCCCAGAACTGGACACAATACTCCATCTGTGGCTTCACCAGAGCTGAGCAGTGCGGGAGGATCACCTCCCATGACCTGCTGGCAAAACTCTTCTGAATGCAGCCCAGGATACCGCTAGCCTTCTTGGCCACAAGGGCCCATTGCTGGCTCATGGTCAGCCTGCTGTCCACCAGGACTCCCAGGTCTCTCTCCGCAGAGCTGCCGTCATGCAGGTCAGCCCCCAGATAAGGACCTCAGATAAATTAATTTGGGGGGATCAGAAGCTAAGTTGCCTTCTGAGGACAGTTTCCATATAAAAAGAGCATGCATGAGGGGAAAAAAAAAAAAAAGAAAAAAAGAACAAAAAAAAGTCCTCTAGACACCTTTTTTTTGTCCCCTGGACAGAACGTAGAGCATAAAGAAGGATGTTTGCTTAAATGCAGAAGAATAGTTGATGAGGTTCACAAAGGATGTTTATGTGGTTGGGCAGTTACACACACTGAAGTTAGTGGGACTTAGTTAGAGGCAGTTACCAATGACATCTTCCTTTGAGCACCCAAACACCGAGCCACTAATTCAATGGGCACTCATGAAAGCATTGGCACTAACAATTAATATCAGCCTCCATGATGAGTCACAGGTAGTAAAATGTGTGTGGGTAAGTTTGTTGTAAAGGCAGAAACTGCCCCTAGAAACCATTCCACCTACATTTTGTATGGAACTTTCCTTCTTACTCCATACAATTCCTAAAAAATATATACTACTGATCACTTACAACTTATGTTAAAGGCCTATACAAAATTTCCGAGTTTAAGTTTTTACCCATGATAAAGGCCAGTCCCAGTTCATGATAGACCCATCAGCAATGTCATTATTCATTGCCTAAATATGCACGCTTTAGAAAGCTTGCTCCACTCTCCCTCTGTAGTCATTTGTTTCCTTTGTGATAGTCTCCATTTGCTCAAAGAGTCACAATTCAGAGAGAATCAGTTTACAGCTACACAACAACGGGCAGGGCCATGCTTGTCCTAGAACTATAGATACACCACTACAGCTGGTGAGACGGACTTCTGTTTTGCAGATATTTAAACACATTACCAGTTTGTGAGAAGTTAGTAAAAGAGCAATATTTTATTAAAAAGCTATAAATAAATAAATAGATAGATAGATATGCAAGCAGGAAAATCAAGATCCTTTGCCACTTCTGTCATCTTCAAAAATATTCCTAAGGTATTTTTTCAAAGTAATGTTCTATGTCTTGTTATTTCAAAATAGGTTATGTACTTTTGCATCTATATAAATAAGAGCATTTCTGGACCGGAGCAGAGGTCCACCTAGCCTAATATCCTGCCTGGTAGTGGGGCCCTCAGCACAAACTGAGGAAGACTGGCATCTTTGACTCTTCCTTCTAGAACCCTCCTTGAAGCTTCTAACTTTCCTCTGTTCCCAGAACTCCTGATTCTGGCATGGTTTCTGTGTATTAACTGATCCTCTGGGGTTTTCTACTCCATGAAATAATCCTTCAGCACATGCGTTACCTTGGCACACTTCCACACCCTGACTGCTCTCTGCTTAATGGAGCTCAGCTCCTTTGTGCTGAATCCAGCCCTGTTTTGGCTCCCCCTAACTCTCATATTGGAAGGAATGACAAACAAACAACCCTTCCTGACTCATTACATTCACAATTTTATAGATCCTCCAGGACATTCACAGTGGCCAGAGCTCTCAGGCTTGGCCTGCCTCTACCTAGTGCCACCATGTACACATCACACAATGCCAGGAACATATGAGAGACATATTTACCTGCCTACGGAAGGTTTGCCATGGAGTTGCTGTAGAGCTCAGTGGCAACACAGATGTTGTAGAGTGTTTTTCTACCCTCTCCACAAGGATCAGCTTTTTGACAGTCTTTTATTTTCTAAGCAATTCATTTAATTTGCATGTAGATTTGGTAAGAGCTAGATAATAGCCATCAGCATAGATGTGAAAAAATTTCAAATGCTTTATTTTCAGAAAATTCAATTTCAGCTAATCTTATGTGCTGAGCAGTGAATCAACAAACTGATCTTTTATCAGTAACAGAAATATTTTGAATCCAGACCTTTGATGAGCCAGATATCACAGACACAATGCCATGGTTTGAGGAGAAAGAAGGTCCTGATAACTTTTCCTGAGACAGTAACAGCCAGATCCAGTGCGGGCACACTAGCAGAAGTCACCACAAATTAAAATCAGAGATGCTTATGGAACATGGGAGATTTGGACTCTTGAGATCTCTGTGCAGAAGTAAAAGTGATTCATAGTGCAAAAGCCACAACACTGGGAATTAGAAGGCAGTATTTAAGTATTTGTTTATTTATTTATTCGTTAACAGTGCATCTTTCCTTTTACTGATTACTAAAAAGGGAAGAAAAAAACATCATCTACTGATCCTAATGAACAATATTTTCTTTTATAAGGGGAGTTTGGATTTTTACATGCCAAAAAAATGACTAAAGCAATCTGTTTCACACTGTGACGTTCATCTGTGCCAGCAGTGTGGCTTTTTAAAGCTCCCTTTCAAAGCCCTGAGCCAGAGCAGGCATGTTGGAAACACTGCCTGCTTCCCAGGGTGCTCTTGCTCCTGCCTCCTCTGTGGTCGTTCAGACTGTGGCTTGACAGGACACACACATCCATTCTGGATTTGGTGAGCAGCTTGTGAAGTCTTGCTGATGCAAAGGAGTGAGGCTCTGATCTGCACACATCCAAATCCAGCAAGATTTTGTTGTGCTCACCTGGACAGTGGTGTTTTTGTTGTTGTTGGTGGTGGTGGTGGTTGATTGGTTGTTTTAGACAGTGAGGATAGAGACAGGAGATACTGGAGTTAGAATCATAGAATCATAGAATATCCCGAGTTGGAAGGGACGCATAAGGATCATCAAGTCCAACTCTTGGCACTGCACAGGTCTGTCCAAAGTTTAGACCATGTGACTAAGCGCACAGTCCAATCGCTTTTTAAATTCAGACAGGCTTGGTGCAGTGACTACTTCCCTGGGGAGCCTGTTCCAGTGTGCAACCACCCTCTCAGTGAAGAACCTATTCCTGACATCCAGCCTAAACTTCCCCCGCCTCAGCTTAACACCATTCCCGTGGGTCCTGTCACTGGTGATAACAGAGAATAGGTCACCTGCCTCTCCACTCCCCTTCACAAGGAAGTTGTAGACTGTGATAAGTTTTCCCTCTCAGCCTCCTCTTCTCCAGCCTGAAAAGGCCCAGTGCCCTCAGCCACTCCTCATACGCCTTCCCCTCTAGGCCCTTCACCATCTTCGTCGCCCTCCTCTGGACACTCTCCAACAGTTTCACGTCCTTTTTGTACTGTGGTGACCAGAACTGACACAGTACTCGAGGTGAGGCTGGACCAGCGCAGAGTAGAGCGGGACAATCACCTCCCTTGACCGACTAGCGATGCCGTGCTTGATGCATCCCAGGATACGGTTGGCCTTCCTGGCTGCCAGGGCACACTGCTGGCTCATATTCAACTTGCTGTCAACCACAACCCCCAGATCCCTCTCTGCGGGGCTGCTCTCCAGCGTCTCATCGCCCAGTCTGTACGTATAGCCAGGGTTGCCCTGTCCCAGGTGCAGGACCCAGCACTTGCCTTTGTTAAACTTCATGTGGTTGGTGATCACCCAGCTCTCCAATCTGTCCAGATCTCTCTGCAAGGCCTTTCTACCCTCATCCGAGTCCACAACTCCTCCAAGTTTGGTGTCGTCGGCAAATTTGCTCAAAACACCTTCTAGTCCTACATCCAAATCATTTATAAAGACATTGAAGAGGACTGGCCCTAAAATGGAGCCTTGAGGGACCCCACTAGTGACCATCCGCCAGCCAGATATGGCCCCATTAACCACAACCCTTTGAGCCCCGCCCGTCAGCCAATTGCTCACCCATCAGATGATGGTTTTGTTAAGTTGTATGCTGGACATTTTGTCCTATGGTAAACCGTGTCAAAAGCCTTGCTGATGTCCAAAAAGATCACATCAGCTGGTTTCCCTTGACTGACTAGATGGGTGATCTTATCATAAAAGGAAATCAAATTTGTTAGGTAGGACCTACCCCTCATGAACCCATGTTGGCTGGGACCAATGACTGCATTGTCCCCCAGGTGCGCCTCAGTAACTTCAAGAATCATCTTCTCCATAATTTTACCAGGCACAGATGTGAGACTGACAGGCCTGTAATTGCTAGGGTCTTCTTTCTTGCCCTTCTTGAAAACTGGGACAACATTTGTCAGCTTCCAGTCCAATGGGACCTCTCCAGATTCCCAAGATCGTTGAAAAATGATTGAGAGAGGTCCCGTGATGACATCAGCCAGCTCTTTAAGCACCCTGGGATGGATCCCATCCGGACCCATGGACTTGTATGGATCCAGGTGGAGCAGCAAATCCTGCACACGTTCAGGGTCGGTAGGGAGTTTGTCATTCCCACCGTCATGGTCCTCCCACTCAGGGCACCCAGGGTCCTGAAGCCCATCATCAGCATTGAAGACAGAGGTGAAGAAGGCATTAAATGTCTCTGCTTTGCCTATGTCATTGTCTGTGAGGAGACCTTCCCCGTCAAGTAACGGACCTATGTTTTCTTTGGTTCTCCTTTTTCTGTTCACATATCTAAAAAAAACTTTTTTATTGTCTCTCACAGACATGGCCAGCTTCAACTCTAATTGGGCTTTGGCCCTGCGAATTTTCTCCCTACAAACACGAACAGCATCCCTATATTCCTTCCTCGCCGCCTGACCCTCCTTCCAGTAGCCGTACACTTTCATTTTCTGCCTAAGCTCCAGTAGAAGATCCCTGGTCAGCCAGGCCGACCTTCTGCCCCACCTGCCTGCCTTCCGATATTTTGGAATCGCCTGATCTTGTGCTTTTAGGAGGCAGTGCTTAAAGATGGACCAGCACTGATGGACACCTATGCCTTCAAAAGCAGCTTCCCAGGGGACCTTGCTGACTAGTTCCCTGAGCAGCCTGAAGTCTGCTTTCCCCTTTCCTAGTTGGGCACCTTTCCTGGTTGTCTCCCTTAGCACCTGCACCAAGAAGTTATCGTCTGAGTGCTTTATGAACCTCCTGGACTTGCTCGCGTCAGCTGTGTGGTGATCCCAGTTGACGTCTGGCAAGTTGAAATCTCCCATAAGGACAAGGGGAGTTGATTTTGAGGCATCTCTTAGTTCTGCAAAGAATAATTCATCGGCGTTGTCGTCCTGGCCGGGTGGTCTGTAATAGATTCCCACAACGACATCCCCTTTATTTGTTCATCCCTTAGTCCTTACCCAGAGGCTCTCAACTTTGCCATCCCCAACTTGAAGTTTCACGCAGTCCAGCCCATGCTTCACATACATCGTCACCCCGCCACCTTGCCTACCCTGCCTGTCCCTCCTGAAGAGCCTGTAACCATCTATTGCAGCACACCAGCCACAGGACTCATCCCACTAGGTTTCGCTTATGCTGATGATGTCATAGCTGTGGGACTGGGCCAAAACTTCTAGCTCATCCATTTTATTCCTCATACTGCATGCGTTTGTGTAGAAGCACTTCAAATGCGCCTCCCTATACACAGTACCTCGTGTAGCCAACTGAAAGGCCTCACTAGCACACAGTCCCTCTGATTCTTGCGCACCATCCCTTAGCTCATCATCGGCATGCCTGGTTTTATCCCCTTCCCCCTTCGACTCTAGTTTAAAACCCTATCTATCAGCCCTGCCAACTCCTGAGCCAAAATCCTTACCCCTCTCTGAGAGAGGCGCATCCCATCTGGTTCCAGCAGGCCTGGCGTCACGTAGACCTTCCCATGATCGAAAAACCCGAAGTTCTGTCGGTTGCACCAGTCCCAAAGCCACGTGTTAATGTGGTGAGCCCGCTTGTCAGCAGCGATCCCCCCTATCAGAAGGACAGAGGCAAACACAACCTGTGCCCCTGAGCCTTTAAGTAGTCACCCCAAAGCCCTAAAGTTCCTTTTGATCACTCTCAGACTTCTCGTTGCTACCTCGTCATTACCAGCCTGAAAGACCAGTAGTGGGAAGTATTTGGTGGGCTGTACCAGGCGCTTGACCTTCTTAGCTAAGTCTCTCACCCGAGCCCCGGGGAGACAACAGACTTCCCTGTGGATTGGGTCCGGTCGGCATATTGGGCCCTCTGTCCCTTTCAGAAGGGAGTCCCCCATGACAATAACCCTTCTGTCTTTCTTGACAGACAATGTAGCAATGCGGGGGGCAGGTTGCCTTGCCTTAGGCACCCTCTCCAACTGGGAGGGGCTTTCGTCTACTTCATTGTTCTGACTATGGTGTTCTAGAGCCTCGTACCTGTTACATAAGGGTAGATGGGAAGGTGAGGTCAGCAGGGACGGGGCTCGCCTACCACCCCGAACAGGAACCTGCCTCCATTCCCCCCCTTGGCCTAGGTCCCCTCTTACTGCCTGGTGCGATGAGGGGACTTTTGTCTTCTGTGTAGCAGGAGGCACCTGTGCTGCGGCAGGCTCCTAAGTCTATCTCAGAGAGGGTAGAGTACACCTTCACCAGTCAATTTCCCTCTCTGACTCCCTGATGCTCCTGAGCCTGTTCACCTCCTCCTGAAGCTCCGCTACCTGTTTGAGCAGCTCTTCAACCTTCGCACACCTCCCACAGGCATACCCCTCACTGCTGCTGTTGGATACGGACAGAAGACTTGGACACACCCTGCAGCCCAAGACCTGGACAGCGGTGTGTTTCACAGTTACTCTGTGCACTCAGGAAACGTCAGTGATCATTTGTTTTAGGCAGCCCCTAAAGAGAGGTGAATTCTCCAGTCTGAGGCCATATTCCAGAACACGTAATCACTTTCTGTTTGCAGACTATGAAGCCTTTAAAGATGCAGTCTAGCTAGCAAAATGCAGAAACCTGAAGTTTTAAACAGGGCCCCTCTACCCTTCAAGCACATTCACCCATCCATGATAAATGCAGCTGGAAGCAGCAGAGACCACGGTAAAATGATCTCAAACACTGCCATACATACCAGACAGGTTTCTCTTCCTAATGGAAGCTACAGATACTGATCGGGATGATTAGAAATCACCAATTCACTGTAAGATGAATATAGTCAAAACCACACCACTCACTGCTTTTTTTTCTTTTTTTTTTTTTTCTTGTGGGGTCAGGCACATTTTGTGGATGGGGCAGATTTTGTGTTTGGGCGTGAGCCTCCATCCCTTTCAGGGACAGTTTTTGGAAACAACAAAGCATGACCCAGCTGTCCTGAGCTGCCACAGTCCAGCAGGGCAAAGTAGACTGCACAGCAATCCCTGTTGTTCTTAATGGTCACAGACACCTGTCTTTCCCCTAATCCCCTGCCCTGGGGCTTCCAGGACTTGCTGCAGAGCATTGAAAGGAGGATGGTGGCAGCTGGCCCTGCTGCCCCCTCCTCAGGTCCATGCAGGACAGCATGTGGCAGATGCCAGACAGCTGCAGGGGAGTCCTGAGCTGAACAAGTCAGCTGTGACTTCCTGTGACTTCCAAATCCATCATCTAGTGTCACCTGCTTGTAGCACAATAAGGGGGGAGAGCGAAGGGAAGTAATTTGAGATGGAGCAGCAGGCACAGAGAAAGCTCAGGAGACAGGGAGAAAAAGGCTGTCCTGTTCTGTAGACCTTCAAAGCATCTCTTTCTGAGCACAGCTCCATCTTTACCACAGCCTTTGTGCACAGTAGGTTGAAATCTGCTCCTTTCCCTGCTGCATAGTAGGGAGGTAGGTCACCCTGAGGACTTGGATTTGAAACTTTGCAACGCTTCCAAAAGCACTTGCTGATGCCTATTTTAAGAAAGCACTTGTTGCAACTGCCCAAGTAGGTACATGCTTGTGTACAAAAACAAGTTTCCTGCCTGTTTTTGTGCATGGGTGTAGCTCTGTGTGAATCGAGGCCTCAGAACTCTTCCTTCTGAGAGTCTGGCCTGAGCAACACTCCGGTGAACAGGGCGCTGCACACAAATAGTCTTTGAGCTGTGACAGAGACTAGCCCTGCTCTCAAATACACAGATGCATGTTCCTGTTTGATCAAGACTGTTTCCTGCTGCAACTTCTCAAAACAAGTGTTCAGCAGTTCTGCATTAGTTTTTACAACCAAGTCATCATGGAAGAAGGAGTAGCCTAATGCTCAAATCTGCCTTAGGATTTCAAAACAGTTTGAGGCATGACTCATTCATGTTATTACAGTGTTTTTCATTGGTGCAGCTTGAAGAAAAGAATGAAAATAGAAAAAGAAACACAAGCTGCTTTTGCATGACTTGTTAAACCCAGCGACAACAAGAGCTTCTGCTGAGTCACCTGAGCACTGCCGTGGCAGCCGCACCTTGCACCATCTCCCCAGCCAGCTCAAAGGAGTCCTCTCCCACCAGCTGCTTCCCCTCACTGCTCTGGTTTGCTCAATAAATTAATCAGACCCTTACAACACTGTGTCTGCAAACCTGAGAGTCATTTGTTCCGAGCAGAAAGCCAAAACACATAAATGACTTTAGCAGAGACAGCACTGTCATTCCCCTTGCCAATATTTTGTTCTCATTCCCAGAAGATATTCTGAGTAAGGCTGCCTGGACTGGCAAACACAGCAGCCAGGTACACAAGGAAATGTCAGGTTTCCTCCTGACCTATTTTCAAAGGAGGAAAATGTCTTTCCCTGGAGCTGATATCAGATGATGCTCCTAATTAGCCTGCACATTAAGTAAACAAGGCAGGGGGCTGGGACTGGTTCTGGAACTCAAAGTGTCTCCTTTCCAGTCTGGTATGCCTGTTCAATAGTTTTACCTTAGCATCAGAGCCGAAGAGCTCCTATTCATGAATGACTACAAAAGCAATGTGCTAGTATTCCCCTCTAAAGCAGCTATGTATTTCTTTAAAGAGCAGGCCTGATTCTCCTTTCCACTATACCATTTTTACATCTATGTCATTCTGCTGATTTTAGTCAAGACTACAATATGATTCTCAGTTTCAGCAAGAAAAGTCTTTGCTAGTGCACATCTTCTTGTGTGCTGTTATAACAGCTGAGCTTGGTGTTAACCTGAGGAATTATGTGGCAACCAGTGTTCAAAGCACGTGTCCTACCATACCTCCCCACCTCTCCACATCATGTCACACAGGTAGCAGACACTTTGGGAACACTAACAAAAGGCAGCACTGACAAACAGGGCAAGGCAAAGACACACAGCAGGCCATGGACTGGTCCCCTGCTCCTTATCAGGCAGGAAATTTGAGTGATGAATGCAGATCTCCATCCAAAATAGTTACTGAACAGTAGCTGAAATAAAGGAAAAGGTTAAGACCTTTTAAGGTCTTTTTTTGAAGGCTAAGTAGGTACACTACTACATGGACATGAAGAAGGCTCTGCTGAACACTCTGCTGAAAAATGTCTTGGGGTTATTTAGATGAGCTGAAAAACAAGTCTGGTTGATTTCAGCAAAGGTAAGTCATTTTGTAGAAGCTGAAGATGCCGTGCATACTCTTCAATGTCTCCCGTTCCAGGAGCTGAAGATGCCCTTGTCACCCATTATGCAGATGCTAATTATGAAGATTCCCATTTAATGTCACCCATTCCGCTAAGCCTGGTCCAACTGGAGAGGACAACACAGGTGAGCAGGGTTCTCCTCAGGCACTGGGACTCACCAGGATGAATGGTACAACAGTGCTGGACAAGTCTGCACACTGAAAAGCCTATTTTAAGTTCCCTCCTTTCTGAGCATTGATACTGAATATGACTGGTACATCTGTGTTTATGTGATACATGTTTTGGGTTTTGTGCCCTGTTTGGTAGGACCTTTTTAGATTAGTAATTTTGATTTGGAGGAATGATGCTATTTAAAACCTTTTTTTTAATGTCTGAAGAACCCTTATGCTTTTGGTTCTCTTCAGTAGATATTCAGCTATCTAATTTAGGCTTTACTCTTTCTTTAAGTAATGTGCCTAACGTTAGGAAACAGAAAACCTCAAAGTGCCTGAAGAGAGCCTTCTTGTAACATTCTTAGAACATGCTGTGGTTTAACCTGGCAGGCAGCTCAGCCCCACACAGCTGTTCACTCTCTCCCAAATCCCTGCCATAGTGGGGTGGGGGAAAGAACCAGGAAAAAAAAAAAAAAAAAGTAAAAACTCATGGGTTGAGATACAGACAGTTTGATAGGACAGAAAAGGAAGGGAAAATAATAACTAATAATAATAATAATAATAATAATTAATAATAGAATGTAGAAAGCAAGTGATGCACAATGCAGTTGTTCACCACCTGCTGTCCAATGCCTATCCCATCCCTGAGCAGTCCCTCCCATCCCCACACCCTGGACAGCCCCCCCAGTTTTATTGTTCAGCATGATGCTATACAGTACATGGCACACGGTCTTTGGCCAGGCTGAGCCAGTTCTCCTGGTTCTGTCCGTCTTTAGGAAGAAGATTCTTAGGCAGAAGACTGAATACTGAGATTCTGCATTGTATTCTTACACCAAAGAAATCCCCACCTACATGCAAGATTTAATAAACAAACAAACAAATAAGAGACATGTACTGCATTGTTTAGATATTGTTCTGATGGAAAAGGTAACTGAAAAATATAGCAAGTGGTGTATGGTGTTCAGGCACAGGAGTGAGAGACTTACAGATATGTGCCATTGCACGCTACAGCTCTGAATCCACTTTGTCCTTCAGACATTTCCAGTTGTCCCTCATCAGCAGTGTGGAAAGAGTTGACACAGCAGTGGTTGGCATTCCTGAGCCTGGAGAAAGGGTCATTAAGAGTCTTACCTCACAATGTCTTCCAACTTCCCTTTCAATAAATGCAAGAATATATGGAAATGATCAAGGCATACTGCTTCACAGGTTCAAATTCGTAAAGAGTTTCCACTAGTAAAGATAAAACTGCTTTCCTTTTACTCACTCACATCATCTTCCTGAGAAAAGTATTCCTCCTACTAGTCCAAAGCCATTTAAATTTTTCTGTGTCGTGTTCCTAAAAAAATATTCTACCTATATAAAAAACTGGTCCACTGACTGTCTCAGATATCACAGAACAACTTTGTATCTTTCATTTCTAGCTTTTGCCAAGTCTAAGTTATGCAGGTGAAACTGGCCTGAAATAGTAAGTCAGTTTTAAGACTGGTTACAGGTGGAGGTCATGGAAGTCTCCAGTGTGAAAATATTCATGCAAACAAGTCACCATCTACCAACATGGTATCACACTCGGCTGTTTGAAGCAACTTCCTTTGGCCATCCTTCCTCAGAACAATTTCTGATTACAATTGTTGGAATTACTTAGCAATATCATTTATTACAAAAATTGGGTCAGGTTTGTATGTCTCTCTCCACATGCAGCAAAGTGAGCAAAAATTTTTCTCCAGGAGTTGTATGTTGTGTTTGATGTGCAATGATCTCATAATCATATCTGAATAAATCCAGTCTAAATGCAACACTGCATGACATCATATGCCTGCCAAAATAAACAAATAAATGAACTTATTAATTGTGAAGCAGAAAAATTCTTGGCATAATAAATTAAGTATATTGATATATATACAATTCCAATGATTGAAGTGCATCATGCTAGTCTGGCACATTATTTGCCCACGCTGGTGGTAGTAGGGAGTAATACCATTTTTCTTGACCTAAATCACCTTCAGAAGGATACAAATCACAAGCAAACCTGTGAGAGTGGGAACACTGTGGACTTCCCACGCGGTCTAGGAGTCTTTGCTTTCTCTGTTTCTCTGCTCTCATAGACCCAGAAGTCCTCAGGCTCCTGTGAAGGACACCTGCCTTCCAAAGACAACACAGAGGCAGTGGACACATGGGGACAGTGTTTGGAGAAGGTCCTGTTCACTCCTGCTCTCACTGGAATGTCTGCTGCAATCTCGTGAAGTGTGTATTGTCTACTACCTTAACAAGGAAGACAAGCAAAAAAGCAGGCAAGCAAATTACATGACCATGTATGTCAAAACATTGACAACTGCTATTTACAGTAGTATGTTGAGCCTCCAGCCAGTATCTGACATCCATTGGCTTATTCTATACCATGCTTCATCAGAGAAACAGAAACTATCCCAATCACTGTATGAAATGAGTTGGTAATCCACACAAAACCCCTTGCTAAAATATTAAGGCAAAATTCATCCACAGGGAAATTTAACCTGATAAATTTAAAATCATATCTTCTGAAGCATCCATGCACCATCTCTTGAATTAATACAGCTCATGGAGCTGATCTGGCTGTGAAGTACTTTTTATCTGTCTTTCTCCAAGTTTGCTGTGTCCCAGAAGGGCTCTCTAATCCATCTCACTGTAAGGCCTCACAAACAGTTTGTGTCCTTAGAACAGTGGATTTAACTATATAGAACTAAACCCTAAATAAGGGCTCATTAGAGCTGGAAACTCTTTCATGTGTGACAGTGAGGGTTAGAGTTAAGGTTAGTCAGGTATATTAGGATAAGAATAAACACAAGGAGTAGGAGCCTCTAACAGTGCTGCTGCTAAAAGAAATGCTCAGTGAGTTGCAGTTTAAAATTCGTTACCAATATACCCTTCATTAAATGATACTTCTTCCTTCACTCTCAATGACTATTTATGACAGATTTTGGTATTCAAATATAGTCATAATCAACTGGCTAAAGTACTACATTATTTTTTCCGTTGTTTACTTGGCATCCACAACAAGCAGTATAAAATCAGTACCAAATTTGAAATGTATATGGTTACACACGACAGGACAACTGCAGTAATAATCAGTTTTGATCTGCAAATCTTACCCTGCAAATCAGTCAGCATGTCTTCTGAAAATGTGTATCTATTATTTTCAAGTGGTATCCTCAAGAATTTCAGGGAAATGATTGTCTGAAAAGCCATGCTTTTTTTTTTTACGTTAAAAAAAAAAAAAGTGTCAAGTTACTGGCAGTTTAAGCTACTTCTAAATATTACACATAGGACAGCAAGGGAAAACATAATCTCCAGATGGTGTGTTATTTATTTACTCTGCAGGAAAGAGAACTGTTAAAGAAAAATTGTGAGGATCACAGTAGGAAAGTAATAAAGCAATGAGTAGCACCTCAGAAAGGAAAGAAGCCACACAAACTTGTTACAAATTGAGGGTTTGACCTCCATCTACCGTTTGGGAACTGAAACTAACTCCATAATGCAGAGAAAGTGGGCACTTCTTATAGCTAGTGACCCAGAAAATGTAACAATGTACATAAATTGTCTTTCTATTGTCTGGCATCCAGTGAAATCATCTGCAGAAGTTAAAATCCCATTGTGCCTTATATCTGTTTTTTCCCAAGACACCATTGAATAAAGTTCTTCCTTGAAAAATCTCCCCAGTGTTGATCAACTTCTGAGACATACTTGTGAGAGAAGTTTGCTGTGGAACAACAGGAAATGTAACAACTATCCCTTCTTTCTCCTCCATGGAGGAATAACACAAGCTAACTCCTGTCTTTGTATGGCTCTGGATTGCAACAGGTATCACTACAGGGATTTTCATTTTTTAACATTTCAAGACATATTTTAAATGACAAATAACAACAACAAAAAAAAAAGTGCAGCAATTAATAATAAATAATAATAATAATAATAATAATAATAATAATAAAACTAAGCAGAACAAATACACAATATTGATAACAAAAGGCTAGGGCAGTGATGGCAGTTACCAACAACATCACCCTTCCTATTTTAGATGAATCATTCATATCCTCCTTGTGTTTATGCATACTTTCGATACCACTTCCTTCTGATTATAGCCTGTGTATGAGGGCTGTTGGGCAATGCATCTGCTTATTAACACTGACAAGAGAACCAATGTTAATAGGAAGGGCCCCAAGGCAGAACTCAGAATGTCTGGTTTGTATGCATATGAAAACTATCATTTCTGCTATTTTTTGCCCTATTTGGACACTCAGCAAACCCAGCCTTGACCTGCTTGACTTTGGTCCAGACCTATAGTTTGATGGTGTTCTGCTAAGTGGCTGATCAGTAAAAATATTTGTTTGTCTCCACATGGACTTAAGCTCTTTTGCTACTTTTTCTGTTATTCTAATATTTCAAGGGCACAGATTATTAGCCTGCATTTAATTTGTGCACACATTGTATTGGCAAGCAAATCCATCGTGAGCTACTTGAGAGTTTTACCTCAGGTTTCATTCACAGCTTGGCTGACTATGGCAAATGCAATTAAGTATTAATAAGCTGTCATGAAGACCGCAGGAAATGCACATCATTAGGCATGTTCATGTATGGAAGGCACTTGTTTGGTTACCTGACTCATAGATTCAGTGAAAAAATAATATAAATATTCTGGGGTTTGATAGATTTCTCAGTTGGCAAACATGTTCTGTTTGAAGATTTCTTGTTACCATCCTCTGCCAGACATAACCAGTGTGGGAAGAACAACTATCCAAACAATCCCTCATCCATTTCAGAATTGGCTTATCCAATCAGGTGTTTTGAGTTGACCTGTCTAACTTTTCCTGATGTGGATAACTCATAGCTCATGTGATCCATTCTACCAAAACAAGCTGGCTTGGTAACCTTTGCTAGGAAGATGATAGAAAAAAGCAGGTAGTGCTAATCTCCCCATCTGACAGACAAATGTTCATAAGTGCTCATTTTAGCTGACCCAGAGCTCAGCATTCAAGAGGCATTTGGACAATGCTCTCATTATTATAACTTCTGGTTAGCCCTGAAATGGTCTGACAGTTGGACTACATGATCTTTGTAGGTGTCTTCTGACTGAACTATTTTATTCAGAGCTTCTGCAGCATGATGAACCCCGTGAGTTGTTGGCCAAAATACCCTAGCTGATTACAAATGTCATGAGAAAGCACTGGCAAAAAAAAAAAAAATGCCTTCCTGGAAAAAAAAAAAAAAGCCAGCCTGACCCCTCTGACCCCTCCAGAGAATCCCTCACTATCAAGTAAAGCTGGTTAGAACATTAGAACACTATCATAAAATGCAGTAATGTCAAAATATAAGGAGGTAAGATTAGCAGTTATTGTCTTCATTATCCGTTATTATATGGGAGATAAAATAGTTGCAGTTCTGAAAAAAAATAAAAAAAAATCCATCCCCAGAGGAGGATATATTTGTAAGGTAATACAGTCATTTAATAGCCAAGTCTTTGATGAAAAAAGGTTCATAAATTACCAAGAAATTATAATTTATAAGCATTTTAGTTACACACAAGTGACATACTCCTCTACAAAAGCTTCTTTAGGCAAGCATAAAATAAACCACAAAATTCCCGACCTGAGGAGACTGAAGTCACCTTGATTCTTGAAAACGTTACTGTTCTTTACACAACTTAAAGAATGCATAATCTGCTAGCCACAGTCAATAAACAGCTACCTTGGCATCCTTTCCTGTTCAGAAAGAAATACAGTTGGTTGTTAAGTTACAGAGTTTAGCGATATCATGGGACGCATGAGAACACTACCAAATATTACACTCAAGTGTAAGACTTATTTTAGGATAAAATCAGTTAGCACTAGTGTTTTTTTTTTTCTTCCTCTTCATCCTTCTCTCTCTTTCTCTCTCACTTCCTTTCTCTCTCTCTCTCTCTCTCTCTCTCCCTCCCTCCCTCCCAACAGCTTCACAATTATTTGTTCCAAAAGAATCATTCCACTTCACACATATTTGAGAGAATATCTTCATGCCTCTAGCAAAATCTATGATTCAAGAAAGAAAAAAAAAAAAAAAAAGTAGAATCAGAAGGTGAGTCATGAATGCAAACAGTTAATCGAGGCACCCTTTTCTGCAGTACTTTTTAAATAAGTGGAATTAACTCTACCATGGCAAGATGCAGTGAAGCCAGTGTAGTGATTCTTCAGTAGGTTCTGCTACTCTTTCTCTCCCTCACTCTCCCTAGTACAGCAGTTTCCAAGTCTCTTTAGTCAGTGCCACTCACCTGCTCACATGATTTCCGCTTATATCTTTCTTCTGATCTCCCATGACATTTAGTCCTACCTAGATTCCCTTTTCTATGTCTTGAGATATATCAGGTAGGCAGAATACTATGCTGTTGACATTACTCTAGTCATGTCTGAAAAGAAAAAAAAAAAAAAAAAGTCTCTCTTAAGGCTCTCTTTCACCCACGTTGTTATTCCACACTAAAAATTTTCCCTATTTTTTTTTACCCTGGTATCACTTTTGTTTGAATCTTTCCAGCTTTGCTGTGTAATGTTCAAGTACTTGCATCCCTCACTTTCTGTTCCCTTTTCAGAATATTCCATTGTCAGCCCTATTATTTACTCTTTTCTGTAGGAAGAAAAAAAAATAGATTACTATTATTAAGGTTCATTTTCCCCCTTATGGCTGTACAAAACACTACGTCCTAAACTATTTTTCTTCCAGAGTTCCTGAAGAAGTTCTCTGTTCAGCAAGGCTGGTCTTCTTCCCTTCCAGCTCATCTTTTGGCACATAGGGAGGCCTGCTCCTGTGCCTTCATGATTTTATTCTTGAAGAATTTCCAACCTCCCTGGTCTCCCTTGCCCTTTAGAAGTGTCTCCCAAAGGATTCAGTGCATTCAGGTCCCTAAATAAGCCAAAATCTGTCCTCTGAAAATCCAAAGTTTTGCTGACTGCCCTCCTTGCTTCCCCAAGGACTGAGAACTCTAACATCTTGTGATCACTGTGCCTGAGGCAGTCTCCAACCAACATATCACCCATGAGACCTTCCCAGTTAACAAATAACAGGTCAAGTGGGGCACCTTCCCTAGTCAGTTCACTCACCACCTATGTCAGGAAGTTACTCTCCACAAAATGCAGGAATATGCTAGGCTGTTTCCAGGCATTGTATTTCCTGCAGACACCTAGGAAGTTGAAGTCTCTTATGAAAACAAGGGCTAATGACTCCTCCTAATTGCTTATAGAATATTTCATCTACTTCTTCATCCTGGTTGGGTGGTCGACAACAGACTCCCACCATAATATTTGCCTTATTGGCCTTTCCCCTTACTCTTACCCAGAGATATTTAACCCTTTCATCACCAGCTCCATACTGTCAAGGCATTCCCTAACTTACAGGGTTACCCCACCCCTTTACTTCCCTGCATATCTCTCCTGAACTACCTGTAAATATCTATCCCAGCACTCCAGGCATGTGAGTCATCCCACTATGTCTCACTGAGGCTGATGATATCAGAGCCCTGAGACTTAACTAAATCTTCCAGTTCTTTATTTCCCATGCTGTGTGCATTTAGGTAGAGACTCTTAAGTTGGGAACCCAATGAAACAGTTTTATTGGATGAAGTGGCTTGAATTCCTTGGTGCTACACTTCAGATACTCTTTCACTGACCTTTGATCACTTTCCTGGCTATGGACATATATTGCTGATGCTGGCATTGCACTGATAAGAGTCAGGTGGATTGAGGTTCCTGTCCCCCTGCAGCTGTAATTTAAAACTGTCTTCTCAAACTTGGCAAGCCTGCAGCTGAAAATGCTCTTCCCCTCTTCTGACAGATGGACCCCTTCAGTCCCCAGTAGTCTAGGTTTCTCAAAGACAGCCCCATGGTCCAGAAAAGACAAATCCCTGGCTATAGCACCAGTTCCACAAGCATACATTGATCTACTGGATTCAACTGGTCCTTTCAAATCACTTTCCTTTGACCAGAAGGATTTGTCTTCTTTGACAGAAGAGAAGATGACCTGTGCTCCAGAGACTCTTGCAGCTGCTCCAAGGGTTCTGCAGTCCTTCACAGACTGCTTTGACTGCTCTTGACAGCGTTTTTGGTATCCACATAAAATAACAGCAGTGGATAGTAGTCTGTGGGCTGTAGAAATCTCAGTAGTCTGTTGGCAATATCCCTGATATAAGCCCCTGTCAGTCAGCAAAACTCTCTTTACAGTAAGCCAGGTCAGCAAATGGGCACCTCCATTCTCTATAGAAGAGACTCCCCTACTAATATCACCTGTCACTCTTTTTTGGATAAACTGGTCATTATTTGGGGAACAGACCAAGCTATCTCAGTCAACACCAGTGTCTCCCTTGCCTGACCTGGCAGTCCCTAGAGCAGTGAAGTTGTTCTGCAAGGGAAAGAAAAGAATGCAGTTCAAGAAATATATGAAATTGCATTCAAAATAACACTTCTTCCTTTTAAAATACTATCCACTTTCATCCTCTTCCTATACTTCTCAATCCCCTTTCTTCAGCTACACAAGTGTCTGATTACTTGGTCCTTACTTGGTCCCAATGGTCCTCCCATTTTCTCCCAGGCCCAGTCTTATTTGTACTTTATTCATTGTAATAATCCTAGTAATCCAGGCCCATGTGAGAGGTAGACAGAACAGCAGGGGCAATTTTGGTGCTGTTTTATGTGTATTAGTGTTCTCACTGTTGCTACTGCTGTAGTCCTAGACAGTACTACATAATGAAAATGTGTCATGGCACAGAAAAAATTGAAGTGTAGGATCTGCATGTTAGATTTTATTTGCACTTCTGTCTTTGTAATGTGTCTTCTCTTCTTTGCCTGATTTCTGTTTCCTTCCTGAAATTACAGGATATTTTTATTATTCTCAATATATCTATCAATATCAATATCTATTTTGTAGATGTGTCTGTCTCCATTCATCGTCCTTCATATGACACCGCTCCACTAAGCAATCATCTGTGACTTCATGACTTTCAGTTTCTCACACAGTCTTCATCAGTAACCCTCTGCCAGCCTATGTATGAATTCTTACACAGGCCATTAACATTTCTCCATTTAATTCTATCTTCAACACCCCCAAAATACACAGTGGGAACTTTGTTCTAGTTTGTTTGTTACTTTCTTGTGGTGAATCTTGGTTGTTTCGATAGCAATTAGTTTCTACTGTTCTATTTCCCCTCTTCTCTGACACTTTGTCTTCTGCTTACGTTATGAACCTTTGTCCTACAGACTGTTATGGTGTCTTTGGAAAGTACCTACCACACGTCATTGTCACTGCAGTAAGAAAAGAAAAAAAAAAAAACATTCTTAATTCATTCCCCATGCAATATCACGTCATGTTATTTCTTGAAATTTGTACAACCATGTGGTCACCCGAATCTTACCAGTCTACCCTCTAAAACATTTCAGGAACACATGTAAAGGACAAATCAAATGTTAACAAGTAAATACAAAAATAATAATAATTTAAAAAAAAAAAAAGTTGTATCCTAACCATCTGTACTTGAAATCAAGGCTCTTCCTTTTAAAACTTCAATTTTAAGTTTAGAATATCCAAACAGAAAGACTACTAAGAAAAATTAACAGTTCTATGGTGATATGCCCACACCTTTCATTTTTATTTTTTTATAGGTCTATTTTCAAAGAAGACCCAAGAAACAGTAACTAGCTGTTTCTTCCGTGGAGACAGCATAGGTGCCTGTCAGTCATTGTTTTGGATCACCCCTCCTATGAGCAACCCTTCTGTTAACAGACAGTAACATCCCGACTTCCCATTCCTTCAGTCATTATTAGTCTCTTGCAGGAGTGCTCTTCAAAAGAATTTCATTAAAAAATCACCTGTTCTTCTGTCAACCTTTTTGTGTCTGAGTAAATCTTGTCACGTGTGAGCTTCTCAATCCTATACCAGGAATTACAGAAACATAGAATGGCCCAGCTTGGAAGGGATCTCAAAGATCATCTAGTTGCAACCACCCTGCCATGGGCAGGGACGCCACCCACTAGATCAGGTTGCCCAGGGCCTCATCCAACCTGGTCTTGAACACCTCCAGGGATGGAGCATACACAACCTCTCTGGGCAACCTGTGCCAGTGCCTTACCACCCTCCAAGTCAAGAATTTCCTCCTAACCACTAATCTAAATCTCCCTTCTTTTAGTTGAAAACTGTTGCCGCTCATCCTGTCAATATCTGACTGATCAAAGTTGCCCTCCATCTTTTTTATAAGCCCGCCTTCAAGTACTGAAAAAGTTGCAATGAGGTCACCCTGGAGCCTTCTCTTCTGTAGGCTGAACATCCCTAGCTCTCTCAGCCTATCTTCACAGCTCCAGCCCACTGATCATCTTCATAGCCCACCTCTGGACCCATTCTAACAGCCCCACATCCTTCTTGTGCTGTGGGCCCCAGACCTGGACGCAGCACTCCAGGTGGGGCCTCACAAGGGCAGAGCAGAGGGGACAATCACCTCCCTCTTCTGCTGCCCACCCTTCTGTTGATGCAGCCCAGGATGCAGTTGGCCTTCCAGGCTGCAAGCACACACTGCTGGCTCATGTCGAGCTTTTCGTCCACCAGAACCCCAAGTCCTCCTCTGCAGGGCTGCTCTCAGTGAGTTCTTCTCCCAGTCTGTGCTCCTGTCCAGGATTGCCACGGCCCAAGTGCAGGACCTTGCACTTGGACTTGTTGAACCTCATTATGTTCACTTGGGCCCACTTCTCCAACCTGTCCAGGTCTCTCTGGATGGCATCCCATTGTTCTATTGTATTAACCATTCCACTCAGCTTGGTGTCATCTGCAAATTTGCTGAAGGTGCACTCGATCCCACTGTCTATGTCATTGATGAAGATATTAAACAGTACTGGTCCAAAGACAGACCCCTGAGGTACATGAAAGTATCTGACTTTCCCACACTTTGAAATTAGCTGTTTGGCTATTTATCATACCCATGTAGCTGGCATAGTTCTGTAATTTGCTTTTTTTCTTTTGGAGGCCTGCAACCAGCTTTGAATTCCCTTCAGGCTTGTTAAAACTTATGTAGTTTAACCAAGAGAGACAAAATATTTTGAAAATAGGAACAGTCAAATAAAAAATCTGGAATCTTTTTTTTTTCACCTAAAAACATACTGACAGCAACCTTGCAGGAGCATGAGGTAGAACTCGGGGAAGGGTTGGGTCCATTGGACTGGACCGTAGCTTGAGAGACCTTTGGTTCAAATCCCACTGCCTGTAGTTTGACTGTATTTTGCCTGTAGTTTGACTGTAGTTTGAGACCTTTGGTTCAAATCCCAGTGCCCTCTCCAGAGTTTACCATATTGACACTCTTTAAAACCAGTTCAAGCTACTTTAGAAACCCAGCAAGTCCTTCTCACCAGCAGAGCAGCATCCAAGAAATCTGCTCTTAGCAAGAAAAAGAGTCCACTTTACTGCTCCAGTGATGCCATTCATGCCAGTTCTCCAGCCCACTGGAATAAAAAACCCCATGTGTTCAGCAGGAGATCAAGCTGTACTGGCACCAAACAACTCCACCACTACTCTGTAACAACTCTCATGTGGTTAGTTACTATGAGGTTTCTTATTGCAAAGCACTGTTTCCCATTTTCCTAACAACCCTGTAGAATTAGCCCAATACAGTTACACAGCAAACACCCCAATAAACAAGTAAGTATTCAGGAATTATGAGTCCGCGGTAGCTCCACTGTCTGCCACCAGCCCCAGTGTGATGTTCCTTCCAAGTGTCACTAGCTCATCTCACACATTCTGTTTTATCTATAATCATATTTAATGCTGTTTGGGAACTGTGTGCAGGAAGAAAACTTTATCTTTCCATGTCTAACTGTGTGCTAATTCAAAGAAGAATGTGCTGGAAAAAGATGCAGACTTATGCAATGTGGGTAGGTCTTATCCTTGTCACAAATGTAAAAAGCCGCCATAACCAATTAAGCCTTAAAAAAAATAAAAATAAAATAAAATAAAATAAATAAATAAATAAATAAGCCCTTTATTTTTTTTTATTTTTTTTTATGCTTTAGAATAGACAAGGCAAAAATTATCTTAACAATTTCTTCCGTATCTGTGAACTATTTTAAACACCATTTGAAACACACAAACTGGCAGCATAATTCTTTACCCTAACAAGTGAAATGGTTGGAAAAAAAATTACGTCCAAATTAACCTAAAATAGAACAGCATCAAAAGCAGTAGTCAGGTTTGAAAATATCTGGGAGTTGGTTTTCAAATATAAATTGTCACCTAATTGATACCAAGTAAAGTATTTGATTTACTATTTTTTATTTATTTATTTATTTATTTATTAAGAGGTGATATAAGACTGCTAAGAGAATCTGGCATAGCTACAAGCTAGGTTAAATGTGGCAGACACATTTTTATGGTTCCTTTTTTGTGACCAGTATTTGGCTTTCAATATATTTTTGGGGGGAAGGAACTGAAGCTTCACTTGCAGTTACCAGTGTACTTTGTTTATCAGTTCTATGACACACTGCAAAGCAACAATGAAATGTTGAAATGAAAATGTTTAGCAAATAAGTGCTGATATAATGTAAAGAAATGGAAGGAATTAACCTGCTTATATCCAGGAAAAATAATTGATAGAATAACTGCTGCAGTGATAAATACTAATGGTGTAATTGCTTTCTGATCTTTTTGGATCTTGGGAGAAGCAGAAGGGTGTTTTTTGTTAATTGCATAAATTACTGTAGTCTTCAAAAATGTTTAGAAACTATGAAACAGTAAAATTACTCTGGCATGAAAAGAATTCATGTGCCTGAAATTTTTGCAGTCTTAGGATCTCCCTAGATTACTTCCCATATAATCGTCATCAGCCCGCATACTGTGAGAGTCTCAAAGCTATAAGTCTTCTTCTATCTGCCTCTATAGGAAAGGTAATCCTTTCTTTCCCACTGGGGCTCTCAACTCAGTCACTTTCTCTTCTGTACTCATCAGACCTCCCTGTATTACTTCATCTCCATATAGTGTGAGATTAGGGAAAAGCAAGGCAGGTAGTACACTGTGCCCACCTGCTCTTTCAGCTAGTTAAATGACACATTACTATTTTACTGCAATTTTTCCACAGGTTTCTGGCCTGACTGTATTGTCAGCACAATATATTGTGATCATAATATTCTGGACCACCATGCAATCACACCAATAACTATGTCTCTATAAAAGGCGTGGCAAGGTCTCAAAGTCTTTTGGGGTGGCAGGGCACAGAAAGAATAGATATACTGATGCACATGCTGAAGAGTTTCATGTGAGCCAATATAAGAGAGCAGAAGAAATGCCCCAGTGACCTTTTCAGTCCCTGATCCTGAATGTCAGTTTTGATGATGCTGTTACACCTGTCACTCCATAACCTTATCCTTTCTACTGGGAGCAGATGGGATACAAACAGATGACCATTTTCCAGCATTCATGGCTTCCTGGGTGTGTCTTTTCAGGGTAGCTTTCCTGTGCTTTCTGCTTCCAAGTTTACTGAACAGGATTCATTGGTATTTCAACCAAGGCTAGATTTGATTAAATAACATTATTCACCAGCACTATAAAGCTTGACTCTCACCATAGTGAAGCTGCAACAGCGATATATCCCTTGATACATGCTGGCCTAGACAAGTCTAAATGAAACAGTGGAAAGTGTTTGTGACTGTTCTGGCTGCCTTTTTGCATTCACTGGCAGAAACGTGTTCTTTCATTCAGACCTTACCACCACCATTCTTTAATCTCATTCACTGTTTATGTAGTTGAGCTCTTATCTTGATGCCCATCACCAAAGCATCTGATGTCTCACAAGGATTAAATTAACAATAATAAAACCCTCATCTTTCCCATCAGGTAGGAGTTGGAACTTGATCAGGAATAATTCAAGTCATTGTTACTCCCGCATTCCCCTCAGGCAGCAAACAACACTCGTTGACTGAAACATTAGTAAACAGGAATATGATGAAACAAACCATCAAAGCGAAAGAAACTGGGTGTGAAGCATGAAACATTTATAGAACTGTATTAGTCATAATTTGGAAATCAATCAAGAATTTGAGGGGCAGGGGGACAGAAGTCTAGAGAGGCCAAGAGGTAAGCAGACCTAGCTGTGAATAACTTCCCTGAAGACAGCTGACTAATATGTACTGCATGAGTTGAACTTCTCTGTTTGTTTGAACCCTGTGAACCCTGCACAGGTCTCTGCTGTTCAAATGTTTTGGAGCTGGAGGCAGATGCAAGTGACAAAGGTTACTCCTGAGCTACCACCATCAAAACAAACAACTTGCTCTCCTGCACCTTTCCACGAGAACTGGTGCAGGGATGGCTGAGCAAAGTGACTTATCTCTTAAAGTCATGGAAGCATGTAGGTGGTTGGTGGCAATCATCCTCTGAGCACTACTCCCAGCCCTCTCCCCCTCCCTGTCCTGCACACCCTGCTTAGGGTCCTGTTTATGCACCTCACATTTGGTAGGGCCCAGGAGAAATATGTGGAGAGGTGGATGGGAGAGGCTGTTCTGGGTTTTCCTATTTATTTACTTATTTGCTGCAAATCCACAGCCACTAAAGGGGAAAGAAACAGCTTGAAAGGGGAACTGGAAGGGTACTGATCTTCCTCAGTAAATCTCCTCCCACCTTCATTTACCTTCTCTGTCCATGTTGCATTATTGCCTCATCACTGTTGTCTTTGCTGCTGCAAATGAGTACTTGGGCAAAGATGGCAGAAAAAGTAGTGCTATGCTTAATGAAGCTGCCCTGTGTACATGTAAAGAATCTCACTCTAAAACTTATTAGGAGGAATGCTTTAAAGAGTTTCTAAAATTATTATACCTGTATTTTTGCCAGTAGACTTCTCAATGGTGGGGATTCAAACATCTCATCACTGAGTTTCATTTTTTCTGCAGATACTCTCTTTTAACATGTCTCCATTATGAATTGTAAGGAGACAAACACTAGAAGTGGGCACTGGCAGAGAATTATTTCACAGCATTAATAAACATCTCACATACTAGTACTAAAGGTGAACCGTAATGAATATGTCAATTTATTTAAAACTCTTGTAATGCTATAAGCCCACCTTTTCTTCTCCTGCTGCAGCACAGATCACCTAGAATCAATCTGCTGATTTCTGCCCTGCTTCACAATTGAACTAAGGAGCTAATTTAAGAGTTAAAAGCTAAATGAATTTTGTTCCAGCTACCCAAGACAGATCTACATTTCTTAAAAACAAAACATCTCAAGATACCCATGGTTCCTCTGTTACAGTGAATTCATGTTTATTCATGAAGGAAAAATCACGACCCAAAAGACATCATTTTAAGAGGAGGGGGATGAAGGCTGTATTTAATTGTCAGCTGAAGTGAAAATACTTTTTGTGTTCAGTTCACAAGGTCAACACAAAAACACTTTTCAAACAAACCTTCCTATTGCTTTCATAGTCCCTTTTTTTCCCTTTACTCTTGTATATACAAAAGTAAGGAGATAAATGCTCTCCAATGCCTATTTCTTATGAAAAGGGAAAGAGGAAAATCATGTATTTGTTATTTGTACAGCTGATCCAAATTTCATGCTGAAAATTTCCTCGATAAAATATGTAAATTCAATAAAAATGGCATTTTTTTTCCCAATAAAAACATCAGTGTCTGATTTTTCCAGAAGAAATGTCAAAATGACACTTTTCTGTTTGAACCACTGTTTTGTTTTGAAATCTCACACAAAAAGCAACTCACAGAAGTCTCAGCACAGCAAAAGCAATGAAACCAACTATGAAAAAAAAGACACTGTTTTGGACAGTGAACTGGTTCTTCAACAATATCAATTATAAATTAACATTCATCACAAGACTGGAACTTGTTATTGTTATTTCAAGGGATGATATCAGTATTAGAAGAATAACAGGTTAATTTGCATAATGCAGGCTAATTCAATGGGCTGCTCCAGGAGGAATATGATAAGGCATAAACAAGTTTTGACTAACAATTAACTAGGTTAATGTGACAGTGTGTGTGTGTGTGTTGGATGGGGATATTACCCTTTATGAAGCATTATGAATATGTCATATCTGCAATACTGATTACTCATCTCTGCTTGCAGACAGTCTGAAAGTACTTGATGTTAAGTGTATGTATCGATTTAGTCAGCACAGCCTAATGGATTAAGTGGAAAATAGTGTCGAACAGGGCACTGGTGACTCAAATATTGCAGCTCAGTTAATGAAGTCTGATCTGGTGTTTGGGTTTAGGGTTTTGGGGGGTGTTTTTGTTGTTGTTGGTGGTGGTTGGTTGGTTGTTTCAATCATTTTCTGTTCCCCTGTGTTATGGTAACTTCACTTTCTGAAGAAACTGGATCATGAGCTGGAAAACTGTATGAATAATGTGGTTAGTAGTAGCTCAGCATCTAACACCACAGGAGACCTGAGTTTCTCCCCACTGCTTTTTATGTGAAATTCACAGAGAAGACAAAAAAAAAAAAAAAAAAAAAAAAAAAAAAAAAAAAGAGGCCCTGACAGCCCAGAACAGTACCTCCATTGGCATTTTCTGTTGTTTATCCGACAAAGGTCAAGCAATGTCATGTGGCTGCCCTCGCCCCTGCTCTTTGTGTAGTTGTATCATTCTCTTCTGCAGTTGCTGAACTAAACGTAAGCACTTGCAACCCCCTCCCTTAGCCATATACTTCATTTGGAAGGGTGGAACGCCAGAACTAAACCTCTTGCCTAGCACCATTATCAGTCTTGAGCCACAACTGAATACAGATCTTTACACTAACAATTTTAAAATCACTTTCCACCTCCACCAGCAGTATATGCCACTGCAGCGGGTTAGTAGAATGTTTTCTATTTCCTGTGGCAGGGAAACTAGCTATATTTCTGTAATATTGCTTCAAAACAACTGAAACATTTTGTATAGAGTAATTCTACACAAAATCAAGGGCATGATCCTGAGAAGGGTTGGGTATCACTCTGCTGCCTTTTTCTTTCTGACAACCGTATACAAGTGAAAAGGAGACAGATTCTTTAAATGCTTGTAGCTATGGGTGAATTAGTAGTCTTAAAATTTTAAGTCTCAAAATTATACCTGCAAACCAGGAGTCTGAGGCATTATCCAGAGACACCATTCCCAAGGCTTCCATTTCTGCAGATATTTTTTTGTTGTTATTTTGTTTTGTTTTGTTTTTACCAAAGCTCATATTCTCAGGCACTTTCCAAACAGCTACAGCCTTAAACAATTTATCTCCTTCTCCTTTTCCTGTCTGTCCACAGAGATGAGGGTTAATTGAAGCCTTATAAAAAAGGCATTTTTAAATTATATTTCAGTATTTTCTTGCTTTTGATTTCTCTGTTTAATCCTACTTTACCTGGTATTTCTCCTATGCATTGAGCATGGATTAGGACTGATTTGCTTATACTACTGTTTAGATTATCACTTTTACTAAATCTTTTTTAAATAGGAAAACTGCTACTATAACTAGTTGAAGATGGAAAATTGTTTCTACTGAAAGGTGAGCTTGTTGATGGCTCGGAAGAGCATTTTAAAGAGATACAACCTTGTTTTTATATTCAGCAGAAAAGCTTTGGATTTCAGTAGACTTCCAAAATATTTAGGACCCTAAGGATTACTTACACTGGCTGAATATGACCTCAGAAATCCCAGTCTTTTTTTGTGGATGAATTCCAAAAAAAGTGCTCCAACCTTAAAAATGAAAACAGATGACTGACAATGTTTTCTTGCAAACTTTATAATGCTTTTCAATATAGGCAAAATGCTGCCAAAAATGGCGGCCCACCTAATGTTTCTCTTTTCCACATCCTGTCGTATCAAGGACTGCTAAAGGTCAGTCAGTAAAAATTAAAACAAAACCATAAAAAATCTGTCCAAAGCTCAGATGGATATGACTGTAGTTTTATTGGGATTAAACTGGCCTTTGCTTCATTCTAACCAAACCCTGTTCAAAGCAGTGCTTAAGACAGCACATCTGCAAAAGGTGTGCCCTAGTGAGCAGTCTGTCAACGGTATCATGTACCTACTTTATTCATGCAACGTTTCTCATTAATATCAACAGTACAACTCATTTTCTAGGCTGATGTGTCTTCTAAAATGTTTTGCAGAGCTTGTGTTAAAAACAGTTATTCAGGAAGATGTAAATTATTAATGAATAATAAACCTCAATATGTTTTCTATGTTCCACAAGGTGAGCTGGGTTTAAAGATGTAGCCCTCCACTTGGCTTATGGGGTAAAGCATACCCTGGCCAGTAGCATGCACACAGACTGTCTTCCACAGAGACAAGATAGAAGGAGGAAGAAAAAGCGACACTTCCTTGCAAACAAAGAAAATAACATGGGTTTATTAACAGAGATCTTATCTAAATATTTATTTAAATGTTTTGCCCTCTGCATAGTAAACTTCCTCATGTGATTATTTATCATCCTGTTTTTTCAGATGAATTTAATGGAGATAATAATTTTAAGTGCTTGAAAGGTAATACCTAACATCCAGACCCGGAGTCAGTAAGTACAGAAAACCGGTGAATTTTGACATGCATATCTGTACTGAGATGGTTAGAAGAAGTAATCCATAGACATTGGGGTTTACAGAGGACTCATTAAACAAATGTTCTTCACAGCCTGAAAAGCTGGTGGCTTGACGGAAGGGTAGGACAGGAGTCATTTCCACCTTAGTGACCCAGATGGCTTCATTTACTTCCTTGCCTGCTGTTTTTCCACTTAAACACCCTGTTATGGAAGGATTATATGACCAGCAGAGAAATCCTGGACCAGCCAAGGAAGTAAACATTGTTCAAGCACGCACATTTTCTTAATATTAACAGACCAGAATTTCTGGAAATGAGTGAGAGGCGTCACATAGGAGATACTAAATTATCACTATACTACACATATTCTTGTCTTCTTCTGTCTCAAAAGAAGCAACACTACCTGTCTATCTGGTATCTTGTGTTAATAGACTAAGAAGCAAGGTGTTGATGCTAACCCAAAGATTTAGCATAGCCAACCAAGTAGACATGACCCGAGCCATGCAGCACAGTGCCTATTGCAATGGGACCACATCCCCAGCTGGCCCTTAGGGGATTTTCCAACAGGTTGTTAGGGATCTGTGGTTAGACTTGCAGACCCCTGAGGTGTCTTGCAGATTAATGTGGGGTTGCGGTGGCTTCTCCTCTTGGAAGTGTAGGTACCAAGTGTATAAATGGCAACTAATTTTGCACGCACACCCCCCACTGACTTTTATGCCATCCTATGACAATTATTTTTTTTCTCCAGATTGTCTTCAGTGATCCAAAAGATTGCTGTTTCTTCCTGTCAGTATAGGTTAAAATACGTAGACTGAAATGGAGCCAGCAGTCCATGCTCAAAACCATAGCTCTTATTCTGAATTTCCAAACCATGTGAATGTCTACAGCAGCACCTAGTTTGGCCTCTAAGTAACGTTTTTGTGCATGCAGGTATCCAAGTTGTACACCCAGTATAACACCTTACTTTTCAGTATGTGTGTGCATTTAGTATGAGGATCTTTGTTATGTCTAAAATACCTTAAGGTTGTTGAAGAAGAAAAAAATATCATGAACTCTAAAAATCTTACATTTAAAGAAGACATAGTATGTTATAGTTTCACAATTGTTTGGAGGTCCTGCTCTTTTTGAGTGAAAGGGAGTCAACACTGCAGGGCTGGGACAACCATTTGCTTACAAAGTGCAGCACCACCCTTCAGGAAGGAGAACAAGAACTTTAAAAGGTGGTTTGTTTTTTTCCCCTGGTATAAATTAGGCCCTGCGTGCTGAAACGTGCCAGTGTTTGATGGGTTAAGAACTTTATGCAAGTGGTTCTTGGCAGACACGAACTATCTGCTGAAAACAACTCCATCTGTAAAACTGCACCAAATTGGCTGGCACTGAGTTTCTTCTCCCTGTACCATGTGCTGACTGGTGGAATATGAATCATAAAAAATAAAGACAGAAAATATCTATTAGCTCATCTGTTTTTCTCCTGCCAGGGCAACCCTGTTCTCTGCCATATATTCAGCAGTGCTTTCTAGTCCTTTTATAAAAGTTTCACACAGACACCCACCATTTTTTGGCATTCAACATGCCTAATGATTCCCAAATTAGAAAACCTTACTTAGTGTATAACTTTTGCCTAATTTCATGGCATTGCTTCCTCTGCATGCCCTTAGCAATTACTCAGTATGTTTAAGTTTCTTTCCACTTGTTTCCAGTCCCGCCACATCATTCCTGTCAAATGCCATAGCAAAGAAGCAGATTTGCAAAGCTGGCTCTTTTTAGCATCCTCAACAATTTTCAAAGCAGATCTGAACAGAATGGCTTGGCTGCTGGGGTAGATTGTGAGCAGCTATGAGAAGGAAAGGCAGAATTACACAAAAGTACAGGGACAGGCTTCTGCTAGTGGAGGCACGACTAAACCATTAATGAGGAACAACAGGCCTTCTGAATGTTGATACATCTCATGCGGTCTGTTCATGAAATGCTAAAAAGAATCTACAAGGAAAACACTGAAAGCCAAAATCTGAGGTTTCCTCTTGTTCTTTAAGCCTTCCTGTATGGAAAGCTTTAAGCCTTCCTGTAATGGAAACTGAAAGGCTTGTCTAACTGGGCAATTCTAATGGGTTCTCCATTGCTGGGTATTTGTTGGTTGCAAGGACACAAGTTGCTTCCAAATGTAGCCCTTCTGTATGAAGCATATTCTATCATTATTTCTACTTATTTTTCTGACTGAAGTTTTAAGTCCTGCAATAAACATCCCTTTTTAGTGCATATCAGTTGTTTAGAATGCCAGGAGCCTAGGTTACAAGTCTGGGGTTAAAAGTCTGGACTCTAGAGACTGTACTTGTATTCACCTCCTTCCTACTTCCACTCCTTTTCTCCAACTACAAAGACAGTACCATAGAAATTACAACTACCTTTTTGACTGTATCATTTCCCATTAGGTGATTCAGCATTTGATTTAACTGAAATCTTCAGATGTCTTCACCCTTGTTGTTGACAAAAAAAAATAAAATAAAAAATAAAAAATAAAAAATAAAAAATAAAATAAAATAAAATAAAATAAAATAAAATAAAATAAAATAAAATCCTAACTGGCACACAGGAGAGCTAGAAAAAGAAAATCTTATTACTCTGGTAGTTAGCTTGTGAATTACATGGTGGCCTCAAGGAGAGAATCAGAATGGCAGTTCCTCATCTTCTAACAGTGTCGGATCACAGCCGCCCACTAATGCCAGGCAAGAGTCTGAGCATGAGTAATACACCTTGTTTTGCTTCTAAGAAGGGCCAATTTAGTTCACACAGTCTTGTGCTTGCTTTTTCCCTAAAATGTATTTTCCAGGGCTTTGTTCCTCCTGATTGTGATTCTCAAATCAGTTTCCTCCACTTTCTTTGAAATGTTACAATCAATCTATTTTCACCACCAAATCTGTCATTACAGCAGTCATCACTTATACTGAGAAGTGCCAGGAATTAGGTTTTATGAACGATTTTCACATTTTATGCCTTAGTAAGGTCAATAACCCCCTATTTTTATTTTATTTTATTTTATTTTATTTTATTTATTTATTTATTTTCAGGAAGGAAATTCCAGGACCTGGGTTGAAAAGGGTTATCTTGGAACAGGAAAAACATCTTAAAATCATCCTTTATTTCCTTTATTAATGTAATTTTTTCAACTGCTATATTGGACTATATATAACACATATTGTACCATACCTGATAATTGAAATGAAAAGTCATTTGAATCTTTTAAACACTGTAGATTTGCAGCCTAAGTAGTGATTGGGAAATCTTTATATGGTTCAAATATTTTTCTGTTCCCTTTTTTTAAGAGAAGTGCCAGCCAGTAAAAAATAACCTTTATTTCTACAGAATTTTGGTATTTACACACTTTCACTGCCTTTTCCAACAGAAAGCTTGTCAGAAATGTAGTATTGCACATATGTTTTTTGTTTTGTTTGACCACAGTAAATGTCATCCTAGAAGTATGGCAAAATATTCATATTTTTTTTACTTTCATGTGTAATAAAGTACACCATGTACACACAATGTATGCCTCTGAGTGCATTCCAATATGCTCTAAATGTAAGTATATGTATTTTCCAAATGCATCCTTGGAGATTCATCACATACATAAACCTGTTGTGCACACCTCCTTAAAATAAATTTTATTCAAGGGAGAGGAAAACACATCATGTTGCAGTTAAAAAGCTGGGAAGAGGTGGTGGTGGAGGAGGTGTTCTAATTGACTCTGAATGGAAGAGGGATGCTCTGCTGTCATTTAAAAGACACTTGTGCAAAACTGCCTGTAATTTTATAGTTCCACAGAGACTTTCATGATTCTAAGTATTTAACAATGCTGACATTTTAAAAATAGTTTCCCAAGGGACTGTGACAACTACTAGGGTTCACAAAAGAACTGCACTGTCAGCTCTAAGAAAGGCTCAGCATTAGTACAAAGCCAAAGCAGCACTGATGTGGTAGGAGAGGCCCCAGCTTGTAGTTGTTTCTACTTACAATATTCTTTTTAAAAGAGTCCAAGCAAAGCACACTTACGAGAGAATGGAGGCTATAGCAGCCTTGGGGAAGACAAATTACCTAGAGGATTTATTATTATTATTATTGTTGTTGTTGTTGTTGTTGTTGTTGTTGTTGATTTGGTTGGGTTGGGTTTTTCTGTTTGTTTGTTTTTCTCATGTTGTCAGTTCAAGGAAGGACAGTAAAACTCGACCTTTTCAAATGTGTTCAAAGTCAAATAAATGAACAAGTATTTTCAGGACCAGGGCTGGCATTGAATATTAACCAGATACATCAAGTTTTAGTTGGTGTATTTCTCTCCCCTTCTAAAGCAGAGCTACTCATTACTGCATGATCCTGATTGTTATACCTGCTCCCTCTTCCCTAGCAAGCCACATGAGAAAGATACATGGGGTCTTTGTGCTTTGCAGGATGAAATAACAAGGAAACAGCATTCAACATGGCTTACAGAAAGCTTTGTGTCAAGACACTGCAGAACAAAGCTATAAAGCTATTAGAGCTTTAAAAGAGCTTAGCAATTGGCCTGCAAAACTCTGCCAATAAGATCTTCATGCACACTCTGTGCACATGTAACTTATTACATAATGTTTTATTATGCTTATTCCTTTACATTTCCATAATGATGACAATGTGCTCAGCATGCTCTCACCACACAGAGAGAAAAGACAATTTTAACACACACACAAACAGACATGCACACACACACACAGTCCTTCGTGTAGTATAGGAGAGGTTTTTGTAATTGTGGCCCAATGTAATATGTGGCAAATGAGTAAGGAGCAGCTAACAGTAAGACAAAAAGTAATTCTATCTCACAATAGTCTAACAAGCTTACATGGCTTCTTTTCATTAAATTTTGTTTTTCATTGAAAAGGCAGCTGGACAATACAAGGTAGACAGGAAAACTGTGAGCAAAGAGCAGGGTTTGTTCCTAGTTTGATCTCATCTCAGCACTAGCTCTGCCAGTGTTTGGAAAGACAGCCTGGTTTCATTGTCATGCACTTATATTATCGTTTTCCTCAGAGAGTTGCTGGTGGGAAAGAATTCTGACATTTGTACAGCAATAATGAAGCAGGGATATAAATGTTCTGCGTTTCCCCGTCATTTTGCTGACAGGCTTTTTGAATCAGTGTTTAGGGGATTGGCAGTCCCCCGGCCCAGCAGCATCTCTGAGTGATGTGATGGTGCTCAGCAGGCCTTGCCACTCATCCTCCAGGCCCTGACACCCTCATGACTCTGGCCTGTAGCATTTTATGGCAGCACACAAATCTTGCCTGTCTGTAGTTAAGCCATAACTTTGAATAGAACTGGGAAGACAATGCAAATTTTTTTAACAATTAGTTTATAAACAGTACCTAATTCAAGGTAGTTTTCCTGTGATATTGTGGTAATGAAATGACATTGTTAGATGTCACTACCAGCTTATAGCTGGAGCACTAGCACAAAAAGGTAGGAGTACTCCAAACTACTGAATGCTAAAAAGAAGTTAAGTTCTAGTATGATGACAGCATTATTCTGGCTTTTGGATCACATCTATCAAGCCAACACCTGTCTAAAAAGCAGTCTAGAGCACTTGCTGTGGACATATATAGCTCACCTGTGCAAATCCACTTATTTCAGTGACTTCAACCCACAAAAAGATTTAAAGCTTGCCCGCTTTCTTCAGGTTGCATGAAGTTGATGTACTTCCATTTGAAGTGCACCATCTGGGTGAACTGAGTGTCCGTGTCCTATTGGCTTTCATTTTGCAGTGAGTTAGTGCTTTAGGGAAAGGAAGGTTCCCTCTGATGGCTTGACTTGTTCACAACATTGCCGGCCTCTATTCATTGTGACATTCTTCTGGCAGAGCATGCTTGGATGTGGGCCATGAAGCAATCAAGAACTGTTGTGTACCACCTGGGCATCACACATGAAGAATCCTTGGAAGCTCTCCTACCATCCCAAAATCTGACTCCTTTGAACAGCCAGCAAGTGTGAATAGCCAGAGGCACAACCACCAGAGGCAACCTGTGCTTCAGTCTGTCAGGCAGGCAGACACACAACATGCAGGGAGTATGTGTATTTGACATGGTGCTGATCACTGCAAGCTGGCTGCAGGCCAAGCACTGTGCTAGTCAATGACTGTGACAGTGCTGTTAGTGGCCACAGTCACAGGTTCCTCTGTCTCATGTGCAGCTGCCCAGAAAGGAGAACAAGAATAAGGCCAAGGAAGAGTAAAAGCAAGGACAACACTTAGAATAGCTTCATTTTGTGCACTGTTGTTATGGTAGTAATAAAGAGGCATTGTCAGGGAGAAGCAGTTGGTGCTGCAGACTCACAGCAACCCATGGCTGCAGAAGACGGACGTCTGTGCATTTCAGAAACAGAAACATGCACACAGGAGACCTCCTGAAAGCACCCAGAGCACCTGGAAGTTTGTGGTGCTCAGCCGAAAGTTGTGGTGGTGCAGACACTAACCATACAGTGCTGACAGCCCAGCAAACAGAGCTGATGTGATGAAGGTAGGCACAACACCTAAATAGAGATAGTGCCACTGACTTGACTTTAGCAGCCTTCAAGATTTTTACTAATCATTTGGATGCATAGACATCACTGTCTGTTCTTCTGTCTTCTGAATCTTCCTGTTTTTCACTCTGTTTTTCACAGAGACTTTTACTTATACCAGGAACCATCTAACCATCACCCATGCAGCTGCAGAGTAATAGCAGAGTAGTGATCCCTGGTGTTCAATAACAGCCTCAGAATCCAACTCTGATGTCTTGGCAGCAGTATTGCCTATGGCAGCATATGAAGCACTGTGGAGAGACAAAGCCACCAATTTTCCAGGCAGTCTGAGCACACTAAGAGATGCCACCATCTATGGGAGAATTGCCAGGAACGCATTATCAGGAATGTCTCCTATCTGGAAGAGGCTTTTCTGTAGTGCACAGCTTTGACTAACATAGTAAGCCACTTATCCTAGTTCATGGGGTGTGACAGTGTTAGACAAGGTCCATGACCTCCTCTACCCATGCTTTTGCTGCACATGAGCAGTGCCTTACTGAGGGTACTGTGGCATGAGGATGCACTTATCAATAAGAAAGTGACGTGTACCATTACTGTGACCTATGTAAGCATTTTGGCCTACAGGCTCAGAGAAATGGTGACTACTTTGTGAGGAATACCTTCTCAAATGCTTTCTAAAAGCACTTTCTCTTAAAAGACTGGAAGAAGAGCTGGATCTCTTGCTGGCAGCCTTTTGTTTAATTGGCAAAAAGAGAAAATCAGATTCTATTTGAACAAACAGTAGCTCTGTCTTCCTTAAACTGCAGCTGCTTACACGCTGTGCAGACAGTGGGGGCTTGAACTGCAGGACCAGAGACATCTCAGTTTGGAAACATTAACCTTCAGAGTCACAGTCCCTTGTTGCCTCTTGGAGCCCTTTTGCAATCCTCAGAAGCTGAAGTAGTTAAACACCAGCTTCATGTCCAGAGGAATCAAAGCAACTCAATTTCTATGATTCACTGGTTTTACTATAGAAGGAATCACCAGCTGAAGGGTTAAGACACTTTAAGGTATGTTCCTTGCAGGAGACAGAATCATTTATACCTATCAAAGGAAAATCCTTAACAAAACTCACTGCCTGGCAACACCAGCCCTTGTGCTGATCTTTCTCAGAGCAGCAGGAACTATCTCACCAGCCCCTAAGTTCGCTAAACCCTTCTCAGTGTCCAGGTGAGATATTTATTATTTCCTTTGAAGCACTGTACCACATAGCTTCACCCTGATTCACCTTTTTTTTTCCACTCTCTCACTGCCTCCACTCTTGCTTTTTATAATATAAAGAAAGGAAGGTTCATTTAGTGGAGCAAAGTCAACAAGTATTTTTAATTAAAGCAAACACAACTGAAATCGTTTATATTTAGCAACAGGAATATTTCTTAGCTGCTGTAGAACCCTTTGACTATAACTCATCAGTGGGACCTCAAATAGTTATTGCAGGGAGCAGAGCTCCTAACCACTACCGTGGGGCCCTGGAGCCTTTGCAGGAGCCTGGGTGAACACAGATGCATAGTAATGCCAGGTCAGCGTGAGGTATAGCCCACAGCATCTCCTGTGCCTTGCTTTCCCAAAAGGGAAACCCGAGCACAAGAGGCCAGAATGAGGTCACAGTGGTGTCCAAGGGCTCCTCCACTGGTCTAGATGATCAGTCAGAGAGTCAGAAGCTGGGAGGTAGATCCCAAAGGACATTTGCTCTGCAGTATAGACATAACCTCAGTTACACTGATTCCTGCATAGTACTCTCAACTCAGAATAACACCCTGTCCACAGACTGTCCTCTCTGTAATCTCTGCATCTTGATGGGTTATCCAATGTTGTTGTCATACAAAGGGTGTATTATATACACACTCCACTGAGCTTGTGTGTTCTGGAGAAGTATCAGTTCCCTAAAGGGATCAAACAAAATACATTAATATAGATGAGAGAAACCTGGTGCTTTGCTTAAAAATGCCTATGATCATAAATAAATAAATAAATAAATAAATAAATAAAGCTTCCTACTTTTTCCCAGCTATTATTGGAGTTTCTTAGTCACAGGTCCTTACGGGCAGCTGTTCACACACAGAGTTTTCAGAACCTTCTGCTGATGAGACTTCAGGTTCATGTATAGGTAGACAGATGCCAAAGAGGAAGAGGTAGAAAAAGGGCAGCAAGAAAGCACACTTTGTTAATTTATTTATCCAGAAGATCTGACTCTGTAACTCCTTTCCAGTTGTGTGATTACACCAATTTTTACTTCTTCAGCAGTTCTTTGGTTTTGCCTCCTTGCCCAGCTGCCTTTTTTATTGTCCTCCAAACCTCTGCTTCTCTCCTTTGTGTTCGCACAGGTTACTAAATATTTGTTTGCAGATGTTGTGCAGCATTTAGAAGCATTGTTCCCCAGAAAGCTTTGATGCACTTTGAATATAGATCTTCTATATCCAGACAATTCAGATTTCATGATAGCAAAGCTAAACACTGTGACAAACTAAGTTGTGTTTTTGCAGTAGAGAACTAATTTTCTGTATTCAAAGGTAGTTGTGTAGTCATAACAAGGAGAAATGCTAAGTAGATAAGTGGACAGTAGAAGGCCTCATTGTTCCCAAATAAGGTGGAAGCTTGAGAAAAACAGGATGAGCAGTGTGGGAAATGTAAAACAAAGATCACAGGTTCTCAAAACATAAGAAAAGGAAAAAAAAAAAAAAAAAAAAGGAGAAATTAAAGGGTTGAAAAAGAAAGAAAAATTGTACATATACGGTATAGAGGAGTGTCGAGTAGCTTGTGAACCCGTAGTACTCAGCCAATGAGGAAACAGGGGAGGTGATCAGGTGTCAGGTAATAGGGAATAAAAGGTTATGATTTGTTTACTATAATGCGCTCCTAATTGGCAGGACACCCGCCATCACAATCGCAAATAAAATAGCTTCACAGAAGATCTCGTCTGGAGAAAATTATTGAGATTTTTCTCACAACACAAAACCCAGGTATGTAGTGTAACTGCCAGTTAGGCTAAAGTTAAACTGAAGGAATATGCTGCATTTATGCAGATCCTTTTTTATCAATGCAGGCTGAGTTGCTACTAAATAAATTTCACATGCACACAAGTCCCAGGTAAAATAAATATTGATCCACAAAGTTAATCTTTCCTTGTTGTGCTGTTCATGCTGGTAAGACCTGATCATGCAACACTGGAATGAACTGAAGGTATTTATTAAGAGTTAATAAAGACCAAATTTTGTCACGAAAGAGTTCTTGTGAAATTTGAGAAGTGTATTTTTAGAAAAAGAGGTCAAACATAAATGCTGACCTACAAACCCACTTGAAGTTAATCATGACTTTGCACATAAATCAGCCACCAGACTATTTGTACATACTGTCATAGTAAATATTCTGCTTACAGCAGCACCACCCACAGATTTTTAACTGGTTTACATCAAATACACAATGCCTATGTCATTGTTAATGTCCCTGGCCTACAGACATCCTTGAAAATTCCACCCCTTCCCTCCAGACCAAAATTAGCTACAGATGTCTCCCAATTTGTTTTTGCTCTCTGAATGCCATATACAGGGAGGAAAAAAAATTCTGTATTTGACAATATATCATGAAGCATCTATAATGTGTCACTGAGGAAGAGCTTTCCAGGATGATGCTGAGATGCTTTCATGGTTAAAGCTCTGCAGAAGAACTGCCACACAAGTGGAACAAAAGGGTGGGTAGTTAAGCCACTCTCGAGCAACCCATTGCAGATAATTTCAAGGCCTGCTGTATATAGGATGTTGGTCTCTGATCTAGGCTTTTCTGCTAAGCATTTTTTCTATGTGGAGAAATTTATAGGTCAAACAGTGTTGGTATAATTATCCCACTAGAACTATAACAGCGTAAATCTTTGCATGAACACTATCCTTCCTAAGATTGTTCACATGGGAATATATTCCAGCATAACTACAACAGTAGATTTAGATCAATATAGTTCTACTGGTAAAAATTCTCATCTAGAAAGTGGTATCAAAATTGCAAGAAGAAACTATACGAATTTGCTTAGCCACATTTCTTCACTTCGTTTTTGTTATAAAGGATAAGAAAATAATTTTTCTTCTCTGCATAATGCAGAAGGAGGATTCTTTTACATTGTCTGGTGTACTATCATTTTCTGTGTCAACGGTAATTGCTATAAAACCTCACATCAAGCATATGGTAGTATAATGCAACTCAGAACCCAGGAAATCAAATGACAACACAGTGTTTTCCTTTTTTTTTTTTTTTTGTTCCATTTAACACCCCAAAAAGGCAAAATGCTACTTAGTGAGATACAACTAAGGGGGGAAATGGCAAATTTCCCACTCGGACCGATTAAACATAATCACAGCTGACAAGTAACTGTTCCCCTGAGGGACTTACAGAATCTGTTTGAAAGCTCTAATTCTAGATTAAGTCAAAGTACAAACAGTTCCAAAAGGCATCACAGATAACATGGTCACTACTGGAATATTAAAATATAACATCAGCCCTCTGACACAAATCCATTGATTTCTTATCTGTCCAGTTCCCATCGTGATGAAAACCCCTGTTCATCCCAGTTTAACATTCTTTTCCTCTGCCTGCATGCAATAATTTGCTCCTTTCTCCACAGCTAGCAACAAACTGTGGAGGTGGAACAATGAACTCTTTCACGGCAAGAAAGAGAAGAAAATAAAACCCTTTTCATTGGAAATCTTTTGCTCTTGGTCCCTTTTCCTGAGACCTACTGGTCTACCTACTAGGCTGCCTACTCATCTTCAGAAAAAAGGAAAAAAAAAAAAAGGCTAAAGAAGTGATTATTAAAGTTATAATGGTCAGAGAGGACACCTTTTTGATAGAAAAGCTCTTATCTATACAATTTCAACATGAGAAGAGCCACACCTTTACCAGTTATAGGCTGGCACCCATTTAAAAATGCTGGAGAATCTCTGCAGGTACTCATGGTTTGACCCCATCTCTCCTTGTGTGGTAGCAGGCCTCCACACCGCTGGTCTCTGCTGAGGACAGGCACCCATGCCTCTGACCAGCACTGCTGATGTCAACCAACTATGCTCACATGGATCCAGGACTCCACTGGCCTGGACCTGTGGGTGAAGCCAGCGTGATCCCCAAGGCCCATCTCTTTGGCCACGTGGCTTCCAGACACAGTTCAGGCTCACTCCTCACCTCCACGCACACCTGGGAAAGCTGAGGTAGCCCCACTACAAGTGCAACATGTAGTGTTGTGTGAATGGACGCACTGACCAGATGCGGCATGTAGGCACCGTACAGACTGGGCAGTGGTTCTCCTCACACCTCAGCGTGGCCCGCTGTCCTGGAAGGTCAGACCCACTCAGCAATGTTGTCATCATCATAAAACATCCCTGGCCAACATAAATGCATGTTGGTAACACCGTAAAGCATGGACCCAGATAAGGAGTGATGTTCCCCAAAGCTGCCAGGTTTCTCCCTTTAGGACACTACCGTACCATTGAATTAGTAAAATCAATGGGGCTCATGACAGGCCAAGGAGTTTGCTGGAACTCCCACACAGAGTGACTTGTGACACTGGGGCTTTCTTTTCTCGTTAAGTGGTGCACCAAGAGGTCAAATAATGATTTCCATAAGGATTCCTGGATTTTTTTAATAGGATCCCAACAGAAGATTATGGTTTTAATTACAGTTGGTAGAACTGAAATTTGTATTCTATCCCCTCAACCCCAAGGATCTTTTTCCATGAGATTTTGATTTTAAAAATATGTTCTTATTGTTCCTCTGAGTCTTTTAAAATGCCTGCCCTTCTTTAAGAACAGTGTCTTAGGCTGTCTCCAGGGCTTTGTTTCAATATCAATTTATTTTCTCCTCTAACATATTCTTTTCATTAGAAAAAGACCTTGTCATTTACTACATGGTCTGGTTCCTCTGAGGAGTTCAGCAGCTCCTGAAAAGTGTGAGTGCCTAGCTCCTCATAGGAAAGGATCAAGACAGCATCCCTCAGGGAGCACTGAGAGGGAACTGGGAAAAGGTTGAATGCAATTCCCATATGACTAAAAAGCAGATGAATAGCTGCCCTGAGAACAAAGGCTGTATTAGCTGACAGAAAGAACTGAAAGTAATCCAGTATTATGGGCCTGGGACTTGGATTCCACTTGGAGCATCTTCACATTTATATTCAGCCTCCCAGACTGGAAGAGGAGAGGAAAGGAGAGAGCCTTGTATTGTACACCATCCAGGAAGAGAGGCCTGTAGCCCAGGCTGCTTTACACATCTCTGGTTTTACAGTTTAGCACTTTAGGAAACTTAAGCCACTTGGGCTGCTACAGCTATCAGTTACTCTCTTATTTGAAATGGGTAGAAGAGTGCTATGATTCCTTATCTCTGTGTAGGACCCATATGACAGGTTGTCAGGAGAGCTCAGCAAAATGACTTCTTAAGCTTAAGGGGTGACTTCCATTAAGTTTAAAAAATCTCCGGAAATTACAGCCCCACATTTCCAGCTTTCTCCACACAAAAAGAAAAGCCTTATGCTAGATAAAATTTAACAGTGCAAAGTCAGACATCAAAAAGTTTATAACTGTTAGTGTTAAGGTAGGCAAGATTTTGAGTAGAAAGAAACTTATGCAACAACATAATTAAAGTCTGTAGCATAATGCATAAGCCCAGGGAGGCTGAACTAAGGCTACTCAGCGGCCCTGACTTTTAAATGTGAGGGTTCACGGCATTAATGTTTCTTTCTAAGAGGTTTCTGGAGTTTGCTTGTAGCTGTATGGAAAACATAATTTCTTTAAAAACATGAATTCACAGACAAATTTGAAAAATATGGATTTTTAAAATACTCTAAAACATCTTTGTAGGAAAAAAAAATGAAAGAGGAAGAAAGGAAGGGAGAAAGGAAGGAAGGAAGGAAGGGAGAAAGGAAGGGAGAAAGGAAGGAAGGGAGGGAGGGAAGAAGGGAGGAAGGCAGGAAGGCAGGAAGGCAGGAAGGAGGCCACTTGCATTAATTTGGAAAGTTTCAAGTTCCATGAAGTTTGCCTGTTCCTAAAGTCAAGCAAAATACTGCAGTGACTACTGTCACTGACTGACAGTGACTATGAGAAGGTATATTGTTCAGCACTTGCTTTTGAATTTCATAAAACAACCACAAAACCTTCTTCCTAGAAAACATGTCTTAACTCCCAGTTCTTACACTGAGGACACAGTCTAGTTGCAGATAGTATGGATCCGGCACTTCCAGTATTAGCACTTCTCTAAGCTCTTATGTTATTTGGCAGATTCCCATCTGTAGGCTTTGCCAGCCTTGTAGAGGTCTAACAAAGATCTTCCTGGTAAATGGTGACATAATATTCCCACTAAATTACTCATACTGGACAAAGAAAAGGGAGAACAAGATGATGGTAATTAAGACTCGCAAACTGCCATCTTTGATGGATCTTAAAAAGCAGGTCATCCTTAAACACTTTGAAAGCTTCTAAAACAAGTGCAAGGCCAAAGCTCAAAAGGCCTGCACGCCTGAGTGGTACTACAGTGTTGTGTCATTTGTCACTGCTTTGGAAAGGCTTGTTGTAACAGCTGGGTGACTTCAGGCATGCAATTTTACTTCTTCAGAATAACCTTTTAATCTTATGAGCTTGATTTCTTGCAGTCTAAAGTGGCTTAAAACAAAATGAAAAAGCAGACTTTCACCAGTTAGATCAAACTGCATTTCTCTAATGAATAACATCTTCCTCTAAAGCACTAACATTATATAGAAGATTGAACTTTGAGTTGTTTTAATGTAAAATTAGCAGTAAAATTCCCCCTAGAATAATGATAGGATTTATCTATTTTGCATTGAAGTACAATCTCAAAACCAAATTTCCCAGTTAGAAAAAGAATAATTATAACAAAGTCAGTGACACTAGGAATTGAAAATATATAGCATGATAATTAGAAAGTGCTCATGTAACCTTAGAAAAAGCAGCTGAAAAATCTTCAGGGAAGCAATGGAGCTCTTGAGCCAAGGGAAACTTTGATGAAGATGATGCACAGATCATTCTTCAGAAAAATCTAAATTTATTAATAAAGTTGTTAAGATTCTTTAGTGGGTGGTAAGCAGTAAGAAATATACAGTTCCTGTCCATTTCCCCGACCAGTAAGAGTTCCTCTTTTATCAGACATGAATTTATGTGTGGATTAATGGAATCATGATCCCCAGAGTCAGAATATATATGTGGTAAAGTTTTACCACAGTTTTTCGTTTCAATAATATAAGCAGCACTGCTTACTGAACATCCTGAATAAATGTATGTATATATATAAATATGTAAAAGGAAAAAAAAGAAAAGAAAAAAAAGTTGCTCTCTTTGGAGATGTAGGTGAAAATCAACAACATTAAAATCTGCAGTCTTAGATACTCCAAAATTTAATCTGGGTTAGTAATTTGCATTGCACATCAGACATACAGTGACTCATGGTAATTACTGATGTATACAGAAACAGAGACTATTTGCAAATAGGCTACACATCAAAGTTGAATATAAACCTTTGCAGCTCTTTTGTTCTTATCATTTGACTCTTTTGGGACTCAGATAAATGAACACTTTAATAATACTGCGGTTTCTAGAAAGATGGTCTATAGGATTATTTCTGTCACCAGCTCCTGTGAGCTGCCAGATAACTCCTTCAATTGCCAGGGTGTGACCAGAGCCCCATACAGCCTTTTTGTCATCGTTGCATTACCATGAAATAGGTTGGCTTGCCCTTTGCTCCACCTACACACTCTGATTCCCTGTTACTGTGATGTAAATCAGCACAATTCTGAACACAAAAAGGGAAAGAGAGAGGCATTTTTACACTCCACAGTTAATAGAAGACGTAGTTAGACGTACCATGGTGGCGTGGATGATAGATGGGGCTTGATGTCCAGGGCTGAAAGCAGGGAAAGCATGGAGCAAGACAAAAGTTACCAAAATATATTGCCAACGTAAGAGTACTAAAAAGTCATATCTTTTCTGCAAAATACCACATCAGGTAAAATGTAGGGAGACCAAAAAAAAAAAAAAAAAAACTATGTCAGACAAAATCTACTGCCTACAGTGTGAGAATTCATTTGAAATTTTGATTAGGGGGGAGAGAAGCAGAGTGTCCAGACATTGGCACCGGGCCAGATGCCTCCCAAAGGCAAACAAACACTGCCAAGTGTGCTCTGCTTATCCCTTTTTTCAGCAGTTTTGAGCCCACAAGCAGCTAGCAGGCCATTCATTTCTTTTAACAAAAGCCACAGTTCATGACTGTAACCTCCCCAAAGTCACCAACCCACCGACTTGGCGCAAGCACTTATGAGCATGACTAATTTTACAGCTGAAATAAGAAAAGTCCTTGCACAAAGGGGTGACAGGAGCCAGAAGCGTGGAAAGCCTTCCACCACACTTCTGCTCAAACCCGAACATGAGAAAAGGCAGCAGCATACAGACAAGTCCAGCCTTTGTCTGCCTTTGTTCCCAGAGCACACACCAGCACCACCACCAAACAGCTGCAAGCTGGAGAGGGACTGAGTGCATTAAAATTCATCTGTTCGACCACGCATCAGGCCTGAAGCACTTACTAATTCCTGGCTATTTAGTAGCAGCACCAAGGCTATCAGAGAAAACTGAAAATTAGCAGTGGGCTTGAGTGTGGCCTGGCTCTCTCTTTATACAGGGAACGGTAAAATGAATCAGTAAATTGTGGATGTGCCAAGATGATTTTTCAAGTCATAAGCTACAAAATTTTCATGTGGTATGGTTGGTTTTTAATTTTAAAGCATTTCTGCTAATGGCTGCAGGGCTGCTCTAAAGGCCAGGTAAAAAGCCTTCATACTAATATGAATGAAAGATGATATATTGACCATGCGGGTTAAATGGCAGGCTTGTTGTGATCTGTGTATCACAGGAGGGGGACCTGGGTGGATTCATCGAGACCTCCTCTTAATAAGTACTGCACCACTGTGAGAAGATGAGGAAAGAATAAGATGAGGAAGAAATGCTCTGGTCACCAAGCACAGGTAGGGCAAAACTGCAGCTCATGGTCCATGTTACGAGGCATATGACTGAGCAGCACTTTACTTGGTCTTTGCCTTCCCATGCTCCCATTTTCTGCAAAGTAGGAGGAGCCATCTTAGAAGACCTCGGTAAAGTATCAACACAAACTTATGTTGCACTCCTGAACAGAGAGATTTCATGTGACTTGGGCCATTCTCAGGTTCTTCACAGAGCATAATAGCTTCATTAGTATAATATTTGAAACCTTTGCCTACTTATTCCTATCCCTGTTTCCTGTGGACTAGCCTCACCACATCTAGGTAGCGTAACACCTTTGAGAGACCATTAAAATCTACCTTGAACTAAAGCTAGCTAAACTGGTCAGGCTGTGAGCAAACACCATGAAGATTTTCACATTACATTGCTGAGCAAACACAGCCATTCAGGCAGGACCCTCACTCTTGCTCCTAAATACAGTCTTGCCAGCAGTGTAAATCACATCTCCAGCTGGTGGTCACCAAAAGGCTGCCCTGAACTGATTTGCATACTTACTAGCCACAGGAAATGCCCAGCTTTTGCTGTGACTGGCAGAAGCCCTCACTTACCTGCATCCAAACAAAGGTCTGGTGGCTCCCTCCAGTCTTTTTTGCCTCAGGGCAGAGTCCCAGAATCTGAATCTATAGCAGGAGGAAAAAAAAAAAAAACCTCCATGCAGTGCCTGGGTTAATTTTGCTGCATAGAGGGAAGTGATTGATGCCCAATATTCAGCCACAAAACTTTCCATGCACCTGTTGGAAGGGCAAGATGAGACACTATGACCAAAAGTTAACATCAGCATTGTTCACTACAATTCCTCTGAGATCCTAAAACTAAAAGCAGGAGTTACACTGAAATAATTTGTAGATTTTGCAGATTTTGTATTTTCCTTTCATTACTACTAGTTCATTATTTTATATTATCTTATACCTTCATTGGTAATGACTTTAGTCCTTGATGTACTGAGACTAATATTCAAAAAGTTCTGGGATGGAAAGCCTCCAGTGTAGAGGGTAACCACAGTGTTTACTTTAACAATACCACTGCACTATTTTTCCTACTGTACAGCAAACAGAAGCAAAGAATGAGAAAATGCAGAATATAATCCCTTCATGGTTTGAACACCTTGATGCCCTGTTAATGTCATTTGCAATGCTTCGGCTTCTTTGCATCTTTGGCATCTTCCTTCTATATCTGTAAGAGTTCTCTGTCTTCGTTATCCATTGGTTATAAAAGCAGCTTCCCCAAAAGAGATAAACTGGTATTTGGTATCTTCTACCCATAGGGATTTCAACAGGCATCTGATTGGGCTTGACAGATGCTGTGTTTATCCATCTTTGGCCCTCTTCTGGTGTCCTAACTAAAAGTACGCAATGCTTAATATTGTTTATGTTTTGCTCTGCTACAGCCAGCAAGAGTTTCACCATGAATTACAAAAGGAGCCCACTTACATAGTGATAATATGGTAGGCCTAATTGTATGCCTCTGTAGGCTGTCAACTTTTATCACTATTACCTAATCTCAGTTACGTCACTGCTAACTGCTTTGGGGTCATCATTTTGAGACTGATGATAATCACATTTGTGTTTCTTTTGGCTCTTCTAATGACTCAGCCAATTTCCTGCCCACTCTCCTCTGCTCCCCCACTACACCTCTGCCTTCCATCCTGTCAATAATTGGCTTCGGATCTACTTTCATCATTATGGCTTTAATATTGCTGAGTATGCGGGTCAGCTAACTGGGCTGTGCAGTTTGTGTCTCAAGAGAAATGCCTCTCCAAACTGAACCCTGGATTTTTGCACATAATCCCTGGTTGTACCTGAATTAGTAGCCCTGGGGAAGAAACAGAAAGTGCCAAATATGGCCTGTTAGCTAGAATTTAGGCAAATAGGAATGTTCGGTTTGTGGATTTTTTGGTAGACTCCTGGTCTGCCTGCTTGCACTGCCCTGCCTCAGTAGTATAGGGGTGCCCAGACCTCCTGTCTACTCTCCTGTCTCTCTTGTGCACCCATCCCAAACAGCAGCACAAATCTTAACTCTGTTTTTTGTTGTTGTTGTTGTTGTTTGTTTGTTTTGTTTGTTTGTTTGTTTGCAGATTGTGCTTTTCCACTGACATTAGGAATTTTTGACCTCGAATGGTATCTTAATTTTCATAGGGCTTGCAAAGATGGTTAAGATTGCAAAATGAAGCAATGAAGCAAAGAAACTGCAAGATACCAGTATTAATGTTAAGTTTGCAAACAGGTTACAATGCAGACATCTCTGTCTTTGACAGAGCAAGTTTTCCCTTACAAAAAGCCTGCTCTGTTATTACTGGCAAATCACTGATGTTCCAGCAAAGTAATTCTGGCACTAGTATAATAAAATCTCACCGCTGTTCCTCTAACAAATGAAAGAAGCTATGTTGATGAAAACACAGTTATTGTCATTATAAATGTCCTGGCACTCGGAGAGTCTGTAGCACAGTCAGTCTGAGATAACATTGACAAAACATGCTTGTACCATAAACTCACACCACAGACATCTAATCCCAAATTTGGGCCAAGGGCAACTGAAAGCTCAGGTCTCGGCATTAGCAGCTGTTCCTGTAGACCTTACTATCAGGCCTCCTACTGAAACATCCTCCAGTTTCTTTTATCACTTTCTGTGGACTGGAGCAGTGAAAAATTTCCAAGCATAAAGCTGTAAGTTTTGTTTATTTGTTTTCTGTTCTTGCTTTTTTGTGTGTGTTTATGTTTTGTGTTGTTTTTTTTTTTAGAAATATGTCACATATAATTTTACACTATTGGTTGTATTTTTGACATGTTTCTTTTTTTCATAATGAAATCAGACTTCATGGAGCTCATCCACGCTATGTATTTTATCTTTGTTTCATATTTTATGAGCTATAGTAATCACTTTCTTCAAAACATGGCTTACAAGTATATTGCCTCAGTCTTGCAGAAGTTGTAAGAATTGAAATAAATGTTTTAAATATTAAACTACACATTTGGGTGTTACATTTTACTGTGCACTTCAAATGTTTAGGTAATACATCAAATGAAGTGAAAAGATCTCAGTGTGATAACCTTTTTCCTTCCACAAACTGCTCGAATAGGAGGGAAGACCAGGCTAAGAAGGTGACATTCAATTACTTGCTGAAAGCTGGCCATTTAATAAAGGTACCTGATAACTGGATCTCTTTCCAGGAAAACAAAACAAACAAACAAGAATCACAGAATCATCTAGGTTGGAAGAGACCTCCAAGATCACCCAGTCCAACCTCTGACCTAACACTAACAAGTCCTCCACTAAACCATATCACTAAGCTCTACATCTAAACATCTTTTAAAGACCTCAACTTCTGCAGGGCTGAGAATCCAAAGTCCTGAGAGTTCAGTGAAATCTGACAAATCTTCAGTAAACTCCTTAGTGGCTATTTAGATTCAAAATCTTCTTTATTCATAAACAGTGAGACTTAAAAAATAAAATGTGATGCTAAAAATAGATGATAACATGCAGGTTATCAAAAGTAGAAAACCAACAGAAGGAACGAGAAGAAAAAATCAGAACTGCATAAACCAAATCAGTTAAGCCCAGGCACTGAACAGCTAACAGGATGGAAGTATATAAGTGTATAGGATACTTAAGATATTTAGACTTAGTGGAAAAAGAAGCAGGAGAAGACAAATATAGTTTAAAGAATGAATACCTCCTTGGTGTTCTGTTAAATGGTGATGGTAATATCACTTACCAGATGGAAAAATCTGTATGACAGTTTTATTATTTTACTTTTATTGTTGGAATTCTCAGTTTAAAGAATCAACAACAACAAAGACAACAAAATAACATTTTTAGGCCCAGGATGACAGAGGATGCAAGATTACTGATGGGTGAACTAAGCCAAAGTGCTTGGGGAGGTATCATTGACTTTGCTCAGGACAGGCCTGGAAATCTCTATCAGTACTTAAAGATTGAATGCCATTTCTCCAAGGAGATTCTCCCTGCCTCTGCAGCTTTTAAACTCCATATTATCAAACAGTAAAACTTATCTAGCAGCAGAGTAAACTGTCTAATCTCTGCAGATCAGCACAGTAAAAACAGCAACCCAATGCCATGAAGAGGCTCATTCAATGAGCAAATTTGCTTCTTGGAGTTGTACAATGTCTGGAAACAGATTTAACTGAGTTTGTATGAACTAGCAGGGACTGACTGGGCTCACCTCTTACAAGGAGGAGTACTTGGAGTATTGAAGCAGTCTCCTAGAGATTAAAACAATGGCACAGTACCAAGACTTCTGGCGTCCTTCTTGGATTCTCCCAGAGCTATAATTTATGTCCTTGTCCCAATCTCTTAGGTCAACATGTTCAACAAGAAATAAGTAGCTAAATGCATATTTTGGCATCTAAACCTATATGGCCCTGCTTTCTAGATGTGTTCTGTATAATTCCCGCTTTGATCCCCGTCCAGCCAGACCCCTCCAGCTGAAGACAGAAATGCATCTTCTCCCTAGCAGCTGGGATGGACTTTCTAAAAGAAGAAGCACATGTGATGAGATGAGCAGTTGCAAAATGGCTATGCATGCATGTATCAGTGTTACAGACAAACAGTGCAAATGTTGCCTTTGTTTTTATTATTCCAGATTAAAATGCAAGGGAGCATGCAGCATTACCGAAAATGGCAGGACAGTCTGGCAAATGACTCTGAATAGACAGGCTTGCTTGTTGTCTACATTGCCATCTGTATCATCATTGCTGTATATAATAGCCCAGTTAAACACTATTCTTATTGTTTTAATAAACAAATCCTCTATTATTCTATTTGTATTAAGACTACCAAAGGGAAAAGCACAAGTAACAAACTGATGCTGTCAGATACCTGGAAGAGGTCAGGAATACTTAGACAAAGAAATCTCACAGTGCTGAGACATACCAAAGTTTTCTGTAGGTTTGTGCTGCCTTTGGAGTGCAATGAAGGAAATGCTTTCACTGATTTCCTACTTTTGCATATTCATTATGTTTCAAACTGCATTCTCAGCAGCAGTTGCATGCTTTTTCCAAAAGTATCTTACCTCTGGAAATGAAACATGAATGACAAACTGACGTCTTAATGAAAATTGCATGCATTTGTTTACACTTATAAGGCTTTTAAAGTTGACTAAGTTACAAGGAGTTTAAAGACTTGCCAAAACAAACAGACAGACACTTCTGAAAGGAGTCTGAGGCAAATGGCTTGTAAGTGAAAGATCATCACAAATGTTTTGAAATTCACAACTTAAGTAAACATCTTCTAAGGCTCTACAGCAAGAAGACTGCTGCATGCACCTGACTGGCATCAAAAGAATTCATTTTCAGAAGTCCAGACTGGCTAGTACAAAAAAACAATAGAATCTGTGGAAATAGATTAATTCACACCCTGGTTTCACTGATCTACTGCACAGCTACTAGAAGGCATTTAAGTCAAGATTTTCAAAGGCTTTTAGAAATCTTGGCTAGATTGCTCTTCAGGTGCCATACCTACAATACTTTGTAAAAAACATTATGCTTAAGGTTTGTCTTATGGGAACGTTGCCAGGTCATCTTCTCTAAAGGATTTCTCAGCTTGGGTACGCACCAAACTGCTAGCTTCTCTTGAAAAGCAGTGCTTTAACTTCAATGTGAGTTATAGCAGGAATACCATGGGATATAATGGAGAAGTTTTAGCTTCCTGAAGTGCTTGCAAATCTAAAAGTGTTACATGTAAATTTGGTGTTATCAGTTAATGAAATTCTACAGGTGAGTAATTATGTGGTTACAGGGAAGTGCCTATTAAGTCACCCTTAAAACATTAAGGGGTGCTACCGTGCCATTTCACATACTTGCATATGCTACAGTACATTGGAGCACTCTACTGCATCTTTCACATAACACATAAAATTTACAAAATCCAGAATAATAATTGTAAAAATTGCTAATACGGTATCTCAGAACTATATTAGCATTTTAATTAAAAATGCTAATAAATGTCTTAATTAAAAATGTCTGTATACTTTCAGTTTCAACACCAAGCAACTTTGATACTAATGCTTTCTGAAGGGGATATGCTTTATACAACATAAACCAAATTTTCAGTTGGTTTTAATTCTCCCAGAAGAGTATGTTAATATAAAAATCTAGGTTTGCAGAGAGAAATTATATGTGTACTGATCACTCTTCATCCAGTTTTGCAAGCAAATATTTGTGACTATCATTTTTAGACACCTGTGGTGTGAACCAAAGTTCAAGCAAACTGCTTTTAAATTGCCAGTATTGAAGTAGCCTCCCCTCAGTACTGAAGTGCATAGGTATATCAGAAGAGAAAATCAGACCCCACCCTGTTAATTTTCTTTAAAAATTTATTGTTTAATTTACATGTATGCCCATCTAAAGTGTCTGAACATTTGTCATGTTTAATTTTGATAGCACACAAATACTGCCTTTAAACTATTTTGCTTTGAAGTCAAATTTTATTTAGCAGTTTACTTTTTCTAGCTTTATCATGTGACAATTATTGTTTTCTTTGTTCTACAAATTACATGAATCTTTATGCACCCTTATCCACCTTTGAAGTCAAAATAACACAATAAATAATACATAATATATAATGTAAGTAATGCTATAAAAGAATATAATAACTAACTCTTAGAAATGGGGTCTATCAATAGCTTATATCACAAAATATTACTTTCAGCAAAAAGTTAGCATAATTCAAATCCTTCAGTTATGCACTGTTGAAAACTTCAGTGGGAAGTAAATTTTCAAAGACCAATAACTCTGATCAATGCTTTGCGTGATATACAGCCTTCTGAAGATATCAGGACTCTCTTATTTCAGTTACTACAAAACATATTCTTCCTGATGTGTGAGTTTGAGCTATGCCTTTAAAACTCCAGTCCACGTTAGTCATAAAATAAATTTGGCTTCAATATACCCAACACCCTGGAAACACTCTTTACAACTTCGCTACTATTGCATGAGTCTCCATATGGCAGCATATCTAAAGCTCTATCCTTTCCATTTCATTGATCTGGTCTCAGCTCCAAGGCACAAGGGGTCCTGGGGTTCTTTTGTGTGAAGGATCTAAGTAGCTTAAAAGGGTAAATTTCTTTTATGTTTCTACCAATCCACACTCAATTTTTCATTTCTCTGAGGAAATTTACTCTAGGTTGTTTTTGACCTAATACTATAGGGTTCCCACAGAAAAGTGGGAGTATATAGGAAATAAAAACCAGAAGGTATTTGCTGAGGAAACTGATGAATTATCCCTGAGTTCTTCCTCGCACAGAGAAAACAAAAATAGTACATTCGCGAAAACTCTTAGCAATAGATAGTTACGGTTTTGCTGTAGTGTTTTTTGTTTGTTTGTTAGTTTTGTTTGTCTGTTTTGTTTTGTTTTCCTTAGACTGAGTGAGGACAGTCAAAGATCATTACCAGTGGTATCCTGGCAAATACTTACAACCCAGCAAATTATAAGCCATATGAAAATCAGCTATTAAAAAAAAAAAAATGCACTTTGATGAAAAGGTGACCTGTTCCAAATGAAGTCCTTGCAAGGATCTTATTGCCTCACACAGAAATCTGAGTAATTGCTGTGCCCTGAAGAAATGATCTCTTATATTATATATATTCTTGTATTGGTCAAAAAAGATTAGCTTACATTTACATCAGACAAAGAACTGCATTGTAACAAGGGAAATTGTTCACAAGTAGAGCTGGGTAGCTTAGCAGGGTCTGTATAGCTGCACAGACATAGCCGAAAGGTGAATTTGGCCACCAACAGCTGCATTATGTTAACCAGGGCATTAATATGCTGTATTAAAAAAACACATGCTGCAGATTCACCTGCTTTCATAATGCAGTTTCTCTGCTTACCTAAGCCCTCCTGTCTCATCATCTACCAACAGTACAGCCACAACATCTACCTTTAACTACTAGCCTCCTTTCTGAAAAATGAAAACTTGTGCTAATTCTCCACAAATGAGACCTGGTCATGTTTCAGGCTTTCTGTGTCAGGATGTGTGGTTATGCAACACCAGAAGTACAGTCTGATCTTTGCCCAAGAGATGACCAAAAATACAAAGAAATCTGACAAGGGAAATTAAGACAAAGTTAAATTCTGAGGTGAAATAAAATAACGGGTTAGGCAGAAACTCCCTGTTGTTTGAGTAACCATATCTGATTCCTATTTAAATGAAGAAAAAATATAATATTACCAAGAGAAATGGATGCACTCAAGTGGTAATGTAGTTTTCTCAGGAAAATCATTGTAAGGAAGATGTACGACTGAACAGAGTGAACAGTTTGTCCTTCTGTCCCTCTAAAAAACAAGCAGAGAAACAAACAAAAAAACAATGCCTAACATGCTTTGGCTATAATTTGCTAACACTTCAGAATGACATCTTCAAGAGTGCCAGTGTTGCTGTAATTCTGCTCTCACTCCAGCTTACAGTAAAAGTCAATTGAATTTGTATTTTTAACTGTAATGCAGCAAGGATGAAAACCAAGCAGAGATTTACAACATTTCAAATGATGATGTTTCTTAAGCATTTTTTACCTGTCATCATGTGGCTATTCCAAATATCCACGGAAGTATCTATGGTCAGAATTATGTCCAAGAAGATGAAAAATTGAAATAAAAAATCTTGAAGGTTTGTGTATTTACCTACTTCATTTTTCAACCCAGCTGAGATAAAGGTCTGCACCAGAAGGGAAAAAAAAATTAGGCCACAGGTAATTTACTCAGAAACTACCTGATATATACACTTTTTATACAATGTAAGCGTTTTTCATTTGTATTTTATTGATGTACATATTTAATTGTAACATGCTCCTTTTCCACAGAAGTTATAGACAGCCAAGACTGAAACACAGAACATGAAAGAACATCATGCAAAATATGAAGTAACTAGGGAAAACCAGAGAGAGACCTCAAGGGTATTACAGAGATCAATAGTAGAAAAATATCTGAAGATGATGAAAGAAAGTAAGTTTGTTTACGAGATTTCAAATGATTCTATTTATTATGAAAAAAAAATGTATTAAAATAATTTAATCAGCAACAGAGATTTCAGTAAATGAACAATACATATATTCATTTCAGGACACAGCTGAAAATAATGTTAACAAAATTACTGTGTAAACTTTAATTTTTGTAAGAAAACAGTTTCTGATGAATAATTTGGAAAGTAATTTTTTTAATGAAAATCCTTATCTATCTCTACTCTTACTACATTCTACAAATTTCATCCTTTAAATATGTAAAACAACTATGCTCATATAGTCAAGATTTAGTCTCGGAAACAGATTTCAAACAGACTGAGATACAAGCAGCATATTCCCAACTCATACCTTATATTCATATTTCAGCATAGCCTCTCCATATGGACTGTCAGTTCAAGAATCAAGAAAAGTTCCAGGAGATACAGAAAGGTCTCCAGACTGATCTGCTAAAAGCTGAACAATCAATGCCTAATACAACGTGATCAATGTCCGCAATACACTTGAGTCTTGGTTTAAAAGATTTAGTAATTACTTTATGAAAGAATCAATGTATTTTTTTCAAACAGAATACCAGAAATGTATGTGATGTGAGGTGCTTCTTGGTGCATAACACAGTGTTAATTCTCCGAACACTGACATTTTGTTCTTGCAGCAGCCAGACTTGATAGATGTGATCGACTGACATAATTTAAATCAGTGGTATCCAAACTTTTTGGGTCATGCACCCCTATTAGTAACAGATTCTTGAGTATGCACACCCCGTATGTGTACATTTGTTTATAAAATATAAACACATATTTCTGAAGTTGCAGCATTTTCCTCCTGCACCCCAACAGATCTCCTACACCCCACTTTGCAGACCAGAAAAGAGGTGCTTTGGATGACACAGCCACCTGGGCATCTTCTGTGCTGCACTATAGAGCCCATTCAGATGCAGAAATCTGTAGTCCCCATGGTCAGATATAGTTTGCTCACCACAAGTGCAGGCTAGTGAACTAACTACAGATTAGACTCTGCTTATTGATTTTGGTTTTAAGATAATGTAGCAGTCAGAGAAATTAAACTAGTAGTCAAACCAGCTACTAAGTAAACCACTGATACAAAGCTATCTAAAGCACCCTCAGAAGCAGTTCAAAGTATTAACAAAAGCTCTTAGAGGGTAAAAATGAGAGATGAGAGAAGGATGCAAGACTCGTACAAAGAGCAGGCACACTGTTCAGAACAGCCCATGAATTGCCATGTCTTTAGGACATGGCAATTTAGGTTCTGAAAGCGAAAATGGACCTAGACAAGACTGAGAAACGACAAGCACTGCCTAGGCTCAGCACCACGAGCCAAACTGAGGCACCATCTGCCACAGCCACAGAGGTTCACAGCCTGGCACGTCTTGAACCAAGGCCTGCTCTTGTGGCACCCATAATGCCGACCACTTTCATCTGCTTACGAATTTGGGCATTTCAGTCACATAAAGACCTTTCTATACCCAATGATGCATTTTCTTCATTGCAATTAGGTTAATGTAACATCACCCATGCTGAAACTGCCCAGCATTTCAGATTAATATAAAATATGGATGAGGATTTTCCTGGTAAGTCCGTTACCACTGTTCTATAGCTCAGGTTTGCATCTGAGAAAGCTGCAGATAGCAATGAAGATGTTCATTTAATTTAATAATTAAAGCCCAAAGGAAACTTGGGACATGACTGCCTAAGAGGCAGTGGCTTTGCCATGCAGCACTACCGCTGATCCGTTTAAAGAAGACATGAGACTTAGATGTTCAACAAGAATATTCAACAACGTGTTTTCCATTAAAAATGTGTTTTATTCTTCATGTTTTCCATGAAAACACCTCAGGGTGGGGCAGCTCCAGCAATCGGAGCGCTGCATGGGACAGCGATGAGCCCCTCAGGGGGGGCAGGGGTAGAGGAGGAGGTCCTCGGGGAAGGAACAGCTGACGTGTGGGGCTCAGACCGGGGCTGGGGGGTCGGGCCGGATCGGGCCGCGTCGGGTCAGAGGGGCAGCGACCAGCCCCGACATGGCGGGGACGCTGCAGACCAGCGCCCGGCAGGGCCCCTCACGACACCCCCAGCCGCCGCCCCCCCCCTAACCGTGGGAGCTCCAACCGACCGACTCCGCGCGTGCCTCTGTGACGTCACCGCAGGGGGCGGGGCGCGACTCCGCCGGGCGGAGGCTCTGCCCCTCCCCTCCCACTCCCCGTTTCCCCTCCTCTTCCTCGCGGCAGCGCGCATGCCCCGTCGGCGTGCCTCGGCGCGGGCCGGCAGGAGGCGGAGCCGCCGCCAGCGGGCGGGCCCCGCCCCCTCCCCTTCTTCTTCTTCCTCCTCCTCCTCCTCCTCCTCCTCCTCCCCGCCCCCCGCCCGCCGGCTCCTTCCCGCCGCCCGCCCCTCGCGCCGCGCGCGCCTCGCCTCGCGCCGGCGCCGCTGCCCCGACGGCCGCGGCTGCTGCGGGAACAAAGGAGGGAACCGGCGGCGGCGGCAGCGGCTGCTGCTGCGGCCGCGGCTGCTCCGCGCCCCTCGCCCTGCCGGCAGCGGCCCGCAGTCACCCGACGAGCCCGCCGCGGGGCACCCGGCCCCCGCCGCGAACAGGTAGGGGGGGCGCCGGGGAGCGAGCTGGGGTACGGGAGGTGGCCTCACCCTTCGGTTCCAGCCCGCTCCCTGCCGGCCCCGCCGCAGACAATGAGGCGGCCGCGGCCCGGCCGTGACTCAGGGCTTCGCGAGGCACGGCCCGGCCCGGCCCACCCCCCCCCCCCCCCTTCCCCCCGGTTTCGGATCCTGGTCCTCGGCCCGGCCGCCCGCGGGGCTTTGTGCGGCGGGGGGGGGCGCTGAGCGCCTGGCGCTGCCGTGCCTTTTGTCTGGGCCCGGGCGGCGTTTTAAATCGCTGCAGGGTCGGCAGCCCCCGGGTTTCGCCATACGTGTGTGTGTGTGTGTGCGCTTCGGATTGGGGGACCGTGGGGACGCTCCGTTCACGCACCGGGCAAAACATCCCCCTCCGACCTCCGGGAGCCCCGGGGAGCACCACTCGCTCACCTTGGAGGCACAATAAAATCGTCGTATTTTATCCCCCACAAAGGGAAACAGCTTGGCTGTAAACCCCTTCCCCCCCCCCCCCCCCCCCCCCCCCCCCCCCCAAAGAGCTTTGTTGGGAGGTGTTTTTGTGACCCTCTGGTCATCTGTCAGGCCCGCTGCCTGCCGCTCCTGCTGCCGGCTGGGGATGAAAATGGCTGTTGGAGGCGCCTGGCTCGTGATGCTGCATTTTCCCGGCCGAAATGAAGCCTCCACGCTCGGCCCTCCCTCTGGAAAGGAAGCTGGCGTCGTGCTAATCGGATTTTATATTTTCCCCTCGCAGTGGGTGTATGCTCGGCTGCCTCGGCTCTGTGGGCTGTGTAGGAGTTGGCAGCCTTCGGAGATATAAATAGAAGCTGATTTCAGAGGCCCCTGTTGACGGGGTTTTGTGTCTGAGCCTGTGGCTCAGCCTGTCACATTGCAGCCTTGTGACAGGCGGAAGCTAATGCGCTCACACATGTGACCCGCGCTTCTGAGAAATGCTACGGCAGGCGGGCAGGCGCATGTGATGGCATTAGGAGCTGGTTTTCCAGGGGAGTAGGGCTCAGTCTGGGGGAAGCCGTCAGATCCCTGCTGGTACTCCCAAGGAGAGGTCCAGCAGGGGAGGACTGATTGGAGAAGCGTGGGATTTGCCTCGTCTGAAACCCTCGCTTTTGCTGTTGTTGGTTCAGGAGGTTATACAGCCAAATCTACTGTGGTGGATAGTAGATTCACTTCGGGTAGGTGCCTTATAACTGTTTGCCTGCTGGTGATGCTTTCTTTTAGAAGAAACAAGTGACACTCAGACCTTCTTCAAGAACCTAAAAGCACAGTTTGTAAAGTGCTGGACAACAACTTGACCTTTTTGATCAGGGGCATGTGTTTCAAGTAGTGGGGAAACGTGCTGACAAAGGAGCTGTGAAGATTATTGTTTGTAATGTTTTAAAAACAGCATTAGGACCTAAAGATAGGTTTAGTGAGTGGTGAAACAGCATGTTAATTTGAAAGTGAGATTGATGGTGGCAGCATATTTGATAACTCTTTGAGCTTACCTGCTTACCAGGAGGGCAGAAGTAGGATCTCTGCTTTAGATAAGCATAAACCTGCAATGTAGATAAGGTTGGGTTTTTGTTTGTTTGTTTTGATTTCTCTAGTTTGGTCATAATTTGTGCTGACTTCCTTGGCTGGCGTATGTGGCTATAAATCCATAACGTGTTCTATCAGAGCAAGCGTGAAGCTGTTCTGCAGGACTACCTGTACCTATACAGTTATCTATACCTGGAGAAATGAGGTCCTGTGATCACCTGCAGACAAGCAGATTAATTTTACTTGTTCATCTCCTGTTATTGATTTACTTCTTTTTCCCAGAAATTTAGTTTAACTAAACAAAGGTTGTTTTGCCCTTAGTTGCAGTTATCATACTATTGAAATCTAAGTTTACTAATTGCAGTGTAGTGTTTCTGAATTGTAAGTATTTTTTCTGTACAGTGCAGTAAACCTGCTTTTGACACTTTTGAGTTCTCACAAACATCAAGTGGTCAAGTATCTTCCATTATTATGTGTGCTCCTGAGTAGGAAGATAGTCATCAAGAGATAACGCTAAAATAAATCTCCCCAAGTGCCATGTATAGTGCTTCTTCTAAATCTTGGGAGGACAAGTGCAGTATTCTTGTGTGTCCTCAATTTGTAGTAGATTGCTTGATTGCCATGCTCTAGTTTTGTTGCCCTTGGGAATGAAGGATTTGGTTGCTATATCAGTTTTTCTACTAACCTTGCTTTGCAGAGGTTAACCAACAGTGAAGGTGAAGTATTTTTGTTCCTAGCAACTGCAGTGCATGGCAGAGTTAGTGTTGTCTACATTTGGAAGGTTCAAAAGTCTCGCTGTAACTTTATTAAGATGAAGGATTTAACTGGCAATGTGATAGAATGAATCCAGCAGCCTAAAGTTGTTGATTTTCTTTTTTTTGGAAGAGTAAGATCAGGTCTAAGCTTATTTCAGAAACGCTGTTTAGGTTCTGTTGAAGAGCCTGTTGTACACATGTTGTTGCCAGTTAATACCGAGTATCAGCTTTCATACACAACCTGAGGAGTATTCAAGGCCTTGTTTTGGAAACTCCTTCTAAAGATAGGAATACAGATTAATGGCTGTTGCCAATACTTAAGGGATTTTTACTCTTCCTTTTAATAAGTATATTGTGCAAATCAGACCTACTAATAGTGCAACTAGCATCAAAATGATGCAAGATCAACATTACTGAAAATGTGGGGTTCTCCTGATGGAGCCTGAAAAACTAAGCTATGTTAGTTGCCACAGTTATTTGGCAGATACAAGTTTGGTCTTGCTTATTCTGCATATGCACATTAATGTCCAGAAGTTGGTAATAAACGGCTGTTTTTGCCATTATGTTGAATTTGTTCGTAACCTGCACACACATCTGTGTCCAACAAGCACATTGTTGTTATACTGATACTGAGAAGTACTCTTTCTTCCCTTGAAAGTTCATAATGATGTTACTTAGCAATACGATTGCAGTATTGAATGGTATATTAACGTCCATATAAACCTCTTTAAGAATGCTGATATCACCTTTTGGGGGCAGGGTGAGCAGGCATACTTTAATTCTGTAACCCTGTAATTGATTTTGGTGACATGCCAGCTCCTAATGCAGTTCTTGGTTTTATTTACAGCATCGAGATGACTCAGGAGACAAACCAGACCCCAGGGCCCATGCTGTGTAGTACAGGATGTGGATTTTATGGAAATCCTAGGACAAATGGGATGTGTTCTGTTTGCTACAAAGAGCATCTTCAGCGACAGCAGAATAGTGGCAGAATCAGCCCAATGGGTAAGGGTGTCCAGTGTGTGTGTTTTTTTTGTTTGTTGTTGCTGCTGTCTTTTTTAACTAAAACATACAGATGAAGAAGAATCCCAGAACGCATTTCATAAGAACTTCTTAAGGCTGTGTGCTAAAATAATGAATGTCAAAGAGAATACTACTTTAAACATAGCAAAAATAAAAATGCATTTGTGTAGCGTGTCAAGGTCCACCTTTAGTTTTCTTTTCCACTTACCCTTCAGTGTAAGTATATTGTTACACAATCTCTGTATTTTGGCTGCTAGCAGTGTAGTTTGTCTTGTAAGTAAGAAGTAACGTGCAGTATAATGAATAATGTGTGCAGTGTATTCTTGTGCACAGTTCATAATCATGTACAAGAATATTTGACTAATGTATTCTACAACTCATTTCTAAATGGCTTTTCAAATCCTTGTTACATAGGAACAGCCAGTGGTTCAAACAGTCCTACCTCAGACTCTGCGTCTGTACAGAGAGCAGATACTACTAGCTTAAACAGCTGTGAAGGTGCTGCTGGCAGCACATCTGAAAAATCAAGGTAAGTTGAAAGTATTGTTTTGAGTTTGAATGAGCTTGTGAGTGTGTAGCAAGTTAAAGGCTGGCAGTAATTTTGACCTACTGCACTGAATTTCTGCAGAGCAAAAGGGGACAGTGTACCTGACAGTGCTTTATGAATCTTTATAAATGACGAGTGATTAAAATCTTTAGTGTTGGGCTGCTGCATTTTCAGTTTATCTGGAGAAGTACTTTGCTGCAGATTTGACTATTTCCTTCTAGGGGGAACTAAAGTAGAGTCCAAAATGTGTTTTGAAGATGGTAGAAGCAGAGGTCAGCAACATGTATTAGTAGTAATTAAACAGGTAGCTTGTTGATGGGTTTGGACAACTTAAGCTTTTATTATGTACTCAAAACTAATGTAAAATTACATGTTTCACTGTACATAAACAGAAATGTGCCTGTTGCCGCTTTGCCTGTTACACAGCAAATGACAGAAATGAGCATTTCAAGAGAGGAAAAAGTAACACCGAAAACAGAGACTGAGCCAGGTATGTTTGCAGCATAACACTGGGTGCCACTGGTGACTTAAGAGGCTGATGGTTTACGTTCTCCTGAGGAGACATCTCGCATTGTAGTGGTGGTCTTGAGGAGCTGTTAAGGTGGTTGTTAAAGATGCATTTTGAGTACTCTCTCCTCAGAATCAAGAAAAATAACCAGTGCTAGAATATATTTTTTTTGTCCATGTTTGATGTCAGTAACAAAGAAGTTTACACCTGTGACGGTAGTTTTTGCTTCCAAGCTTTCATTTAGTTATTTTTAAAGTAAGGCACTCTGAAATTACATGATGGCAAGGTGGTCAGTTTTGAAGTCAGTGTTGAGATTTCTGTTTATAATCTAGCAGCGCAATTCCTGCTGACTCATGGCAGTCAAAATGTCTTGTTGCATTTAGAGAGTGGGGTTCTTAAGAATTCTATTCTACAGAGGAATGAGAGTGTGGGTGGAGGGAATACATGGTTCAAAAATAGTAACAAAAACTGTTAAAGGTTCATGAACTTGTGTAATCTGTAGGTGTAACCAAAGCATTGTCCTGTGAATGTAGGATACTTAAAGTCTTAGTTGCTGGGAGTGCATCTTAAGTTCAGAAGTTTTATTCTTATACTGGAAGGTTGTAGCTGTAGTAGTTAGTTCAAAGTTTGAAGTAAAAACTTCTTGGAGGGAGTCAGGAAGGTACTGCTTCCATACTTGCAAGTGAGTGGCTGAATTCACGTATTGGTCTGTTCAAATGGGTATCTTAATGCACTTGTTCAGTACCTATGTGTTCACATTTTTTGATTTAACTTAGCAGTTGTGAAGAGCCTTAAAACATTGAAAGCTGAAGTTTGATTGCAACTTTGTTCACTTAAACTGAAGACAAAATTAATTTTCTCAGTTTTGAACTCAGCGGGATGAAAAATGCAGAAGATGCTTCTCAATACCATATAAAAATGATTTTTAGCTAATCTTTGCCACAAAAATGACCGCAGCAACATCTGATATTTAATTGCTTACAATTTGTAGAAAGGAGTTTACCATTTGCAATAAAACATGCTAAGTTAAGATTCTGTGAGAGCTAAAGCCAAGAAAAAAACACTATGTACAGACTGAGAAGTGTGAGAAAAATCTCAAATAATTTTCTCCAGACGAGATCTTCTGTGAAGCTATTTCATTTGCGATTGCAATGGAAGGTGTTCTGCCAATGAGGAGCACATATTAGTAAACAAATCATAACCTTTTATTCCCTATTACCCAACACCTGATCACCTCCACTGTTTCGTCATTGGTAGAGTACTACAGCTTCACAAGCTACTCCATGCTCCTCTATACCATATATGTACGTTTTTTTCTTCAACCCTTTAATTTCTGCTTTTTCCCTTTTTTCTCCTCTCTTACGTTTTGAGAACTTGTGATATTTGTTTTACTGTTCTCACACTGCTCATCCTGTTTTTCTCAAGCTTCTACCTTGTTTTGGAACGGTGAAGCCTTCTCCTGTCCACTTATCTACTTAGCATTTCTCCTTGTTATGACTACACAGCTACCTTTGAATACAGAAAATTAGTTCTCTACTGCAAAAACACAGCTTAGTTTCTCACAGAAGGGATTTTTTTACATCTATTAATTTTGTATATAAGTAGACATTCTGTAGGTAACTGTAGGTAAGAGTCTGTTATTTTTATAAACACATGCATCCTTGTTAAGAATTCCTATCTGAAACGGTGTAAAGAAAGAGGAATATATAAAATGGTAGCAGTGGTGAAGTACTAGTGAATTTACTCTTACTAGAACTGCCAATAAATAGGAGTTAGTCATTTTGCCAGGTATAAAGGGCAATCTTCAGTTTCTGTTGACATAGCACTTTTTTTTTCCTTAACAAGTGAACTGTACGTTAGCTAGTGTCACACAGCGCTTGGTTGATTAGAAGAGGGGAGAAAAATCCAAAAGCTCAACTAAAGAGACTTATGTATTGTTCTAAATAATCTTGCAGGTTGAAACAAGCTACAAAGCTGTCACAAGCTGGTGTAGATGTCAGTGGAAAAACTACCATAGAACTTAAATGTGTCTGAGGAACAAAAGTTCTGGAACAGAACTGGCTGCCTTAGTACATATTGCAGCCTTTCAACACTTAAAGAGGGTTTATAATAAAGACGGAGAGAGACTTTTTACAAGGGCATGTAGTGAATGAGACAAGGAGTAATGGCTTTAAACTGAAAGAGTAGTTTTAGATTGGATATAAGGAAGAAACATTTTACAGTGAGGGTGTTGAGGCACTGGAAAACATTGCCTGGAGAAGCTGTGGATGCCCTATCCCTGGAGGTGTTCAAAGCCAGGCTGGATGGGGCTTTGGGCTACTTGGTCTACTGGGAAAGGTAGAGTGCCTATGGCACAGGGGTTGGAACCAGGTGGTCTTTAAAGGTCCTTTCCAATCCAGAGCAGCCTGTGATACTGTGATACCTATAAATCTTTGAAATGGCCTCAATTGCTGTGAAGTGCCAAGTTTCCTCTTAAGTGCTAAGGTTTGGCACAGATTGTAGACAGCATAGGATGGTGTCCTTATGTATTATTCTTAGGGTTTGCTGGATACGTAATATTCACAAATTGGTGTATTCAGTGGTATGTCAAGCTCCATATATTGCATGCCACAGAATCTGGCCTGGACTTTAGAATCCCTGTCATGTCTGGACTGGTTGCATTTTTCTTCTTTTCCGTTTTCCTGCAACTTCTTGTGTGTGCTGTTCTTTCTTCCTGAGGAGGAAACAATAATAAAGAATAAATAATTCATGTCACCTCATAACAACAAAGCTAATGCTTTCTGGGAGGTGTAATTCTCTAAGAAAATGCCACAGTCATGAAGTTGCTAATGAAAACATGGTCTAGTTTAAGCACAGTCTGAATTTTGTGACTGTTTATCAGATAGTAGTAGATTGTGAACTAACAGTGTAGCCTTCAAGTAAAGTAGGTCTTTCTCTCTTTAACATTTCAATGGCATCAAGTTTTTCTCTTCTGCCAGATTTTAATTAGCAATTGAAATTTTTTGATATTTCCCTTGGAAGCCAGAATGTAATAAACATCTGTTATTGACATCTGGTCAATTGACTTTTTTTTAACTATAGCGTGAAATTGTACTTGTTTGCTGATAGAATTGAAGCATCAGACTTCAGAAGTTGCTGTGGTTGAGAACAATAAAACATTAAATTCCTATTTCGCTTAATTTGTTTTCCCAGGTTGAAGTGTCAACCTGGATTTTCATTCAGACAAATCAAGTTCTAAGACAAGCATGTCTTAAGAATTGAAGGGAGAAATACATGGCAGAAGTAACTGACCCAGTTGGTTGTAATTAATATCTATCATGCTATATTTTCTTATAACTTGTAATTCTTAATTCAGCTTTATTGTTTGTAGTTTCATACTTGAATTGTGGTGTGTTCAGTTCAGCTGCTTATATGATGAACTGCTCACAAGTCAGAGAAACCTAAATCCCTTTACTTCCAAACTCCAATTCATAAGTGGGCGCTACTTAATAATATTTTTATAAGCTTTTGATATGCTTTTACATTCCTTAGTAAGGATTGAATTCTAGTACGGTCTTTAACATTGGGATTTACCCAAAACATTCTAGAAATATGATTCACAGCTGGTTTTTTCCTCCATGCTGTGTTACAGGAATTAAATTCAAAACCTAGCTAACTTTTTTCCTTCTTTGTGGTAATCAGAACAATATACTTATCAAGTTGGTGAGGCGTGCTGGAGCCCTTCCTTAAGAAACCTGTTTTGTTTTAGCAGGTATACAAGTAGAAATAAATACATGAGAGAGAACTGAGCTACATATTAAGCATTAAAAGTAAACTCTTGGAAACAAGTATGTTTAAACAATCATGTTGTTTTGAGGTGCAGCATAGTTTTAGCATTTTTTGTGGTTTTGCAGGTCAGTTACCTTGTTCAGCGACCAGTCTCCTGGGGTCTGTCAGTGTTACCAGACATAATTAGTATCAGCATGGTAAACAGACTTGGTTTGATTTTGTTTTTTAACCCAGTAATAGCTTTGTTTTAGGGAGTAGAGTGTGGTAAGTTCTTTCTGTGAAACCACAGCTATGGAGTAGCACTGCCTGTAAAAAAAAAAAAAGTGAATAGGAAATTGAATTGATATAAGTCATGTCTCATTTAAAATACTTATTTTAAAAAATACCCAAGTACTGCTAACTTAAGGTCTAATTCCATCCATGTTGTAGGTTACCCATTCTGTTCTTGAAATTGGTATTTAATGAGCTTCAGAAGACAGTGGAAGGTAGTGATTGGCTTACTTGTCTTTTGACTCTACAAAGCCAATCTGATTATTTTACAGCTCTCCGGCATTCAGGTTCGGACCCTGCTATGTGTTGCCCTAACTTGCATTGTAGATAAAGTCACTGTGTTTTATCTGTGATGTATACAGTGTGTCACAGATAATATTGTAAGATGCGGAATAGACAGCTAGCTTATGAAATATGGTAGGCTTGAGATGGTGTCTAAATGTTATTCCTTAGATTTTGGTGTTTCAATAACTGCCTTGTTAATTCTGACTTGGCTTCACAAATGCTTATAGTATATAACTGTGTTGTTATCTGTAGATAGTTCCTTTGTGGCTGTCAGTAAAATTATCTGACATAACTTATGTTCAGAATAATTAGTTTATCTTCATATTTCCCATGTCTGTTATAGCACCAGTAGATATCCCTGCTTGAAATATTTCAGAAATGTAATCAGTAATCTCTTGGAAGTCTTGAAGCTGTACACCTTGGAAAGTGGTCCTGTGCTTGTTGCTGATAGAATGTTATTTAATCTTTTTAACAGAGAGGTATATGTCAGAGATCAAGCCTTCGTGGTGTCCAAATTAAAGTGTATTTCTGTGTGATATTTAAACTGGGGTATCATTATGTTGTATTAATGCAGTGGTAAAGATATTCCATGTGTCTGTTAGTTGGGTACATGGGAAATAAATTACGTGCTGCATAATATGTCAAAGAAAGGGGATGAACATGAAATTAAAAATGGTGTTTATTCTTCAGCGTTTCATCATGAGCAGCTAGATTGCCATAGCAGCTGTGATTTCTGAAAAATAAAGTATTTACTCTCAAGAAGCTTGATACAGCATAAATAGAGCATAATAAGTACCGTCCATTTTTTCAGACTCAAATTTTACATACAAGCCCTTTGTATGTAAAATGCGATACAAGACTGTAATAATTCGTAGTTTCTGCTCTGTTACTGCAGAAGTGCAGTCTGTCTTCCTGATGACTTTTGACTTTATTTTTTTCTGTTCTAACTTTTGCCAGTTCTTCTTTGGTGGCTAATGGGGTTAGCATCATGAAGTCAGGATGTTAAAAACAGTTCTATTTTATCCTTTCAAGACTTACTTTGCTCCACTGCCATGCTTTCTACTTGATAATACCTTGGCAGTTATGCAGTCTAAGCTGTTGGGATCTTATTTTTGGTTAATTTATGTATGGTCAGAAGAAGCTTCGTGTTACTTTGGTATCCTCTTCTGGTTGCTTGTAGTATAGGGAGGGTTGAAGAGCGGTATTACTTTATTTTTATCAGGTTTTGTTCAAGTGAAAAGTGGCAGATCCGTTCTCTCAGTGGAGAGGTCTCAGCAGAAAAATACCTGCAGTAGGTATGCTCTTCTGCAGCAGCCATGTTGGTTGATACAAGCAAAACTACTGTTAGTATTGAAAATCTAGTTATTTAAGTGGTTGTCGCTTTTGAGTATAGTCACTGAGGGTTAATAACTTGGTCACAGAAGAGCTTTGTTTCCTTTTTGTAGGACGCCTCCATGCGTAGGTTGAGTAGAACGTGCTGTGGCGTGTGGCTAACTAACTTCATTCCCTAGTGGTCTCACTGTTCCCACACGCCTTCTGTAAAGATGCATCTTATGTTCAGGCTACGTGTGAAAGAAGCTATCCCAAGTCTTGATGCAGTGAGTCCAGTTAAGCCATGGTGATCGTATGGCAAACATTTAGTGTTCTCACCTGGTGTTTTGTAGTATGTGGTTTACAGTATAAAATTAATCTCATGTATTGAGGACTAGAGTCGTACTTGCCCAGTTAGATTTGGCTTCTCTGCCAAAGGAAGCCTTCTGTGACAACCTGTTGTCAGGACAGTAGCTGATGAATTTATGTTGGCTCTGTTAATTTGGATTTAGGGAGCTCTTCCCTATCTTATTGTATTGGGACCTTTTAGTGTCTGTTCCTGCATACCGCCTACTGCTTCTGCTTCTTTCCTGAATATAGTTTACTGAAGGATCCTATTCTGCAGCCCATTCAGGAAATGGGCCTCTGCAGTTTCTTAGGAACTGGGAGTAATGAAAATAATCCTGTGCTGAGATGTGTGGCAGTGAATACTTGTCATAATTTCCTTATGCAGAGGAGGAAGCATACCTGTAGTAGCTGATAATGTTCTCCTTTAGATGGATTTAAATGTTTGTTTAGTGGCACAGAGTGACCTACTAGACTTTCTTTATGCATTGGTGATTCCTGGGAAGCTGTCATTTGCACTTTTACTTCCTTGTGAGCATGTTAGGCAGTGATAAAGGTTGTTCCTGTTCTTGTTTTCATTTTCTCTTGGTTCATGCTGTGAGTGACTTCAATTACTTAAGTCACTCTTGATTTGCCCCTTCTCCATTTTCTCTTTCATCTGATTGAAACAGCATGCATCCTTCTATGGCTCATACTATGAGTTGGTTCTGATGCAGATGAAGGTTCCCTCTGGCTTGCTATACACCTAATTGCAGAGTGCAGAAGTATTTTTGTTCTTTATTTGTGATGGCTTATGATTAGCTTTTCTTTTCCCTTTTTTTTTTAATTAGCAGTATAACAAATCTAAAAGGAGTTTGTTTGGCCATACTTGTTGGGAGGTGGTGTATCAATTTTTCTTTAATGCCATAGCTGAGGCCTGTTAGTTAAGGTGCCTAGGATCCAAGAGGTTTACATTATTTGTGGTATCACTGGGTTTTAACCTGTTCTAGTTAGAAGCTCTTGAATAGGTTGACTGATACCAAATGCTCCTTTCCTTGGGTTTAAAGACAAGCTCAGAGCATGATATCTGCTGATCTAGAAAACGTTAATTAATTTTAAAGACAAAAGTTGTTTTCTCAACAAATTCAGTAGCAGAAATTACTCCAAAAAGTACTGATAGCAGTACTAAATTATAGTGCAAGTTCTGTAGTATCTTGTGACCCTTGGACTTAATATCAGGGACTTCCTAAATTGTTAGAAAAATCTCTGCAAGATGACAAAAATGTAGAGAAGGGCCTTAGTGGGTCATTATATGAATTGCTGCTTATAAGAGAATATCAGTAGCTGTTGTCTTACTGTGTAACATTTCTGGGTATGAGCGGTGAGGGCTCCTTATTACCTCTGAGAACTTGTCACTTTTAAGCCTTGATTAGACTGTGAACTCCTGGCTGAGGGCTGTTTTGTACAGTGAATTGTGAGGTTTTCTAGGTGTTAGTGCTAATTGTGAGCTTTTATTTTTTATTATACATATGAACATGATAATACAAATGCAACTTAAATATTTATATAAAAGTAAAGAGAAAAATAGTCAACATAAATAATTCTTTATGTCTGGAAAACTCCACTTCTCACAGGATGCAAACAAATCTGGACTAAGAAACCCTATTCGAGTGCATAACATTGATTACAAATGTGTCTTTAAGACTTATGTACTCCACTTATTCTGGAATGCATCTTCTAGTTTGCTTTTTGTAATTTGAAATAATGGATGTCGTCATAACAGCTGGGAGAACTCAGGCTAACTGTGCTAAGAGCAGACTTCATGAGTTGTATGTGTTAAAGTTGGTGTACAGGCATATCTGTTTTCTTCCATGACACTTGTCTGTAAAGAGGATATTAAATAAAAATGAAAGGGTTTTTTAATTATTTGAGAAAATATTAAACACACCCACAAAAGGACAAAATTTTATCCTTTAGAGAACTTGTGACACAGATTTGACTGAATGTTTTCATGACAAAAGGCAAGTGAAAAAGGAGTCATTTTGACTCCACCTGTTTGCATGTTAAAACTGAATTCAGTACAAGAATGCAGATACTTAGTGTGAAAATCTGTACTTCATTCTTCAAGTTACTGAAAGTGTCTCAGTGAGGCTCTTGTGAATTTTGTGCTTTGTTGCTGCATCTGTCTTGGAATCATCAGTTTGCTAGGAACTGTTTCGTTTAACTGTTTCAGGTTTTGGTTCACCTGACTTCATAAGTATACTGGCAGACTAATCCAGTACTTTGACAGTAACACATTATTGAAAACTTAGTTGGTTTCTAAAATATGTTCCAGTTAATTGTATTGTCTGCTGGTATCCTGCCTGTTCAATAACTTTAACCATAACTGTTGTTACTGTTTTAGATTAGACTGTACCTGATTATATGATTTTTTTTTTTAATACTAAGCATACATGGAACTTGCAGAGTGCTTCCCAAGCCCTTAGCACTTGTATGGGTATAATGGATAAGTGTCTTAGATTTTCTGGCTGGTGGAACTGTGGGGAAAATCTCAGTGTCTTGTGCAGACCTGAAAGGGAAATTTGTAGGGTACCTAAAACTCTTTATTCCTGATTTACATGTTCATAGACTAGTGCGTGTAGTACTTCAGACAATGGACTTTAGGGTCTTAGTAAGGGGAATTAATCCTTAAGAACTAAATACTTGCTAATGAACTTCACTAGGGAAGTGAAGGAAAGGGAGAAAATTAACCTTTATTTCTTTTGCTTGCTTTAACAGTTGTTACCCAACCAAGCCCATCAGTTTCTCAGCCTAGTACTTCTCAGAGTGAAGAGAGAGCTCCTGAACTGCCCAAACCAAAGAAGAACAGATGTTTCATGTGCAGAAAGAAGGTTGGCCTTACAGGTATGGGAACACTTTGTCAGTGTTCAACAGATCTGTACGAATAGCTGCCTCTTACTAGTTTAGACTTAATGAAATATCCGTGAACGTTAAACTTACTGCTGATTTGAAATCCAAACGACTTAGTACAATTGGTATTTTGGAAACGTTCATTTTTCTTATGCTGGGTATCAGACAAACATGCCACCTTTGTCTGCAGTGACTAAGGCCTTAATTTACAGCTTACTTAAATATGAAGCTTCCTGGTGATTGTGTGTATTTTTTCTTTGTACAGGATTTGACTGCCGATGTGGAAACTTATTTTGTGGACTTCACCGTTATTCTGACAAGCATAACTGCCCATACGATTACAAAGCAGAAGCTGCAGCAAAAATCAGGAAAGAGAACCCAGTTGTGGTGGCTGAAAAAATCCAGAGAATATAAATTAACCTGCCTGTGAAAAGACTGATTTTTTTTTTCTTTTTAATATATCCTAGGAAAACATTGAAGAGCAGGTGCATGACCATTTTCCTTTGTTCTCCAAAGTTTTACTTTTAGTCTCGTCTGTCTTAATGATATTTCAGAATCTTTGGGTGTTTGTTACAGGCAGAATTGGATAGATACAGCCCTTGAAAACACATATGCCCTCCCCAGAATATAATTGGATGATCAGAAACCTGCACAGGAATACACATGCACAGAGGACAGACTCTTTAGTTCATGTGTGCCAAACAGATGTATGCTATCTGCATGTTTGCAGCAGATCTGCCTTTTGAGGTGTGTTTGAGGTATATAATCTTTGACTAGTGTTATGTGCCTGTTTTGGAGAAGGATACATCAAAAAGGTTGGCAGTCAACTTCTATCATTTAATATCTCATTCTAGTCTTAGTTTCAATGCTCCATTGTTTTCCACCAGAACGTCAGCTATGTAGAGGGGTCTACCTTTCCAGTAGGGTAAGTGTTAGTGCCATATTTAAGAAAGCCACTTAGTTGCACTGAGGGAAAAATGGAAAAAATCGGATACATGTGAGGGGAAAAAAAACCTGGTTTGAAACAGATCACATTAACTTTATAATCATGAAAATAGGTTCCCAAAGGAAATATCCTGTTGGGAACTTAAGAACTGGCCTGCAACAGAATTGTCTGCTTTTCCTTGCATAGCTAAAACTTGTGTAGCACAATATTTTAAGATTGGTTTAAAAAATACAAGTTACATACATTTTTAGACATACCACAACAGCTCTATCAAGCAACACGTGTCTCAGTAAGTTGCTGAAGTATTAGAGCAGTTTATTATTCATATACTACTTATGTTCAATGTGTTCTGAGTTCAAAAGAATATTACATTTTTTTTCTAGTTTTAATGTAACAGTTGCACCATTCTGCATGGAAAACCATACCCAACATGGCTGCTGTAGACTTAAGTGGTAGCTGGAACCACTCTTGGAGGGCTGCTTTATCATTTTTAATTGTACTTGGGTGTAGGACTGTAGTGTTCTTGGGTGTATTGCATGGGCTGCATTATCTACAGCATTGTACAATAACAACTCTAGAAAAGGCAGTATACTTCACTGATGCTTGTCTGGTAATATCACTTCTGTGTTATAATGGAAGGGTTTTTTGTGATGTATGAAACTTGTGTTTTTTATATAAACAAGTACAGTTTAGACTAGTGTTGTGGTAATGCCTGTTCTCATCTGTAAATACGTATGTACACAAGGCGCTACTTCTGAACTTCTGATTTTTATTGCAGTGTTCAGTCTTAGTTTTTACTTCACTATTAAAAGCATCAGGTTTTTGCTTTAACATTGTTCTTTCAATTGAGTTATTAGATAAGAAACATGTACAGATAGTTCATATTTATGTATTGCACATAATCATGCTACCCAGCATTTATGCTATATTGTATTATGTAAATAATAAAAATCATGTACAGAGGGAAATACTTTTGTGATAGTTTTTGTTTTAGTTATTGCCATAATCCAAAGGTGACCTCCTTGAGATGGGATACAAAGTTAATACTAGGTTTACACAGATGTCCTCTTTTTGCTTAAGCCTCGGTATGTCTGACTTTGTGATTTGGATAGACCAACTTCTCTAACATGACTTGCTGAGGTCAGAGAAGCATGAATGGCTGGAATAACTACTTGATGGACAAACAAAAATGCCAGTGAACAGTGATGTGCTTCAAGGGAGCAAAGGAAAGCATTAATAATGATCTTCAAAGGTAGTGGGGTCTCTTTCTGTTTTTTTTGTTTGCTTGTCCCCCCCCCAAAAAAAAAAAACCAAAAAAAAATCTTCTTTCAAAAGGATCTGTTCTAATAAAGTCGGTATATTGACAATGTCATTCTGCCCACATCTTCACCAGCAGACCCAGGCAGGATTACTGTCAAGGTCAGCATCAGCATCCAAACGCAAAGGTGCGAAGGTTAAATATGCCAGTTGTATCCTTTCCAGTGAGAAAGATGAGTACAGAGTGCATGATGACTTGCAAGAAAACATCTTCACTGCTGGATAATGTATAAAAGTTGATTATATTAAGAATGGAAAATGTTCATCCTAATGGCTAGTACTACACTCACGTGGTAAGTAAGCTTGTACTGCAGCCATTGTATATACCTTCAATAACGGAACAAGGGCATGCTCTGGAACTATTTTCTGGGGTGGTTTTTATGACTTAATCATGGAACTGCTTTAAAACACCAAAATTTTCATTTTTAAGCCTTCTGTAGTAAATTTGTAAACTATTCAGAAACAGCATAATTATACATATTTCAAGCTAAGAACACCTTGTAACAGTATTTGGGAAGAATGTGTCTGTATTGTGTGTGTGTATGTAATGACATGTATATACTGTCATGGTTAGGGCTAGAATACTGTAGGAAAGCTAACCATGCTGGTACCAGTAGATCATGATTCTGTTGGTTTCAACCTTGCTATCTGTTTTATCTGAACACAGGCTGTGCTTGGGAAGGGTTGTTGGAGCAACTGATCTCAGATCTATGGATGAAAGTAAGGAATGAGAAATACGTCATTTTCTGTAAAATCATGAACTGTGTTAAATATGTAAGTTGTCCACAAGTGGAGTGTGAGTGTATACTCAAAAGTAAGTCTGTAAGCCCCACTGAGCTCTGTTCTGTGGTAATAGCTTAAATAGTGATAATAGTCATTCAGGAGCCCTATTTCTGTTGAGGAACACTAAACACCCAAAGGTAGGGAAGGTTGTTTAAAAGGAACAGGTACTGCCAGAGGTTGGTTTGTTTACATCTAGCTTAAAATACTTTTAAATAAACAATGGTACATAATCCTGCCCCCACCCCCTCACTACTCACTATAACCATGGAGACTGGTATATATTCCTCAAATAAGTGTCTGACTCCCACTGGACTGCTAGTCAGTTTTAATACAGTGGTATTAAAATCTTTTGAGGTAAAGAACCTGTCTTCTATAACATCTAAACAGAAGTCACTCAAAAAGCTGCTGTCACTTGCTCTTTTGATTTAAAATGACAAATGACTATGAATAGTATACCCATCTTCCAAGAAAGAAACACCATCACTTCACGTGATGCCAGTCCTCGTTTAACATTTGGCTGTTAGACTGAGATGTTCTGAACTTACACATAAACACATGGTTCTGGGAAGAATCTTCCTATGCCCCCAACATGTTTACCAGATGATAGCAATGTTTTTAGTTAGCAAATAAAAAGGATCATAGAAACAAATCTTAAAGCACTTAAGTAACTAAAAATGGTTTGGTAATCTTCAGTCTATTAAACATCTGCCTAGCTCGTGTGTTCTGCCTGTACAGTACTGTGTTCCACGGAGCTCTGTGCAACCTGACTGACATGACAGCTGTTGCTGTTAAACCTGAACAACAAGCTTCCTCTGCTGATTCCAACCCCAACCTGTTGCTGTAATGATGACCTGGTAGATCAACAGCTGCCAGAAGGCTTGGTTGGTTGTGGCTTTCAAGAATGCAGCGGAATTGAGAAGCCCTGACTACATCCTGTAATTTTTCTGATATTTAGCCCTTTGAAAATTGCCCAGAGAAGCTGTGGATGCCCCATCCCTGGAAGTGCTCAAGGCCAGATTGGATGGGGCCTAGAGCAACCTGGTCTGGTGGGAGGTGTCCCTGCCCATGGGAGGGGGGTTGGAACTGGATGGGCTTTAAGGTTCCTTCCAACCCAGACCATTTTGTGATATACTAATCAATAATCAGTTATTCAGCCACGCATTTTTGTATGTAAAGCATGAGACATGCCCTTACGTGCTAGTGTTCATCATGTTTGTTAGTCTCAATCACTCAGAGGATACTTAAGGATTTGACTCATATCATAGTGGGTCAAAATTTGACATTTTCTCAGTATTCCCAAGCAGCTCTGCAATATCACTTGATATATATGGTTGAAGGAGGGAATGTGCACCATTGAAGGAAATCAACTTTTTCCAGGTATACGTGTGTGTTAGACAAGCAGCAATGATTTGGTAGGAGAAGAACTTCTCTGCCTATATAGCTGTGTGATTTTGAGGTTTATTTCATTAGTTTCTCAGCCAATCATGCAAAATATTTCTTTCACAAATAGCCTGTTCTGGATTGCCTTGATCTTTTTTTGCAATTACATTCCTTGGAAACCTGATGGACTTTGTTCTCAGATTCATGATACACAAAGGGCTCTGGCAGTGCTCCTGAAAGTAACTGGGTACCACTGGAATTAATAAATGACAAACCTGAACTGTTAACGGAGGGGAACAGCTAGAAAACCTGAGTGGAAAAAATGAGAAGTGCTATGTGTGGAAATGTGCAAACAGTGCATAAGCAGAGTTTCCTCCGGGTTCATGGGGTTACCACCATGGTAAGTAAGAACAATATCCAAGAGAAGAAAGTCTTACATGCAATCTTACAGTTTTGTGTAACCCCCTTAATGTTCTTGCAAACACTTCAGCAGAGAGTGCTTCAGCCTTTAGATTGTGCCTGGTAGTGTTAAATCAGTGGTGGGCAGTGAAGAAACTTTTTGGAAAGGGGTGGGGTTTTGTTGGTGGTTTTTTTTCGTTGTTGTTTGTTTTGTTTTTCCTGTGTCTGATTGAAGAAAATGCTGAGACCATTTCTGCCTGACTTTGAGAGAACCTGTTAAAGGGCACATCAGTACACAGAAACAGAAGCAAGGACTGTGTTTCTGACTTGGATAAAGGATTGAATTCAGTGGAATAAGCATGTGTTTGCATGTGGAATGCAAAACAGCTGAGTATCAGTGGCCTGTGATTTAAATGAAACTAATAGGTTTAAAACTGTTAAAGAACAGTATAAAGAATAAAGAATCAATAGCTACAGTAGCAACCCAGAACACTTTGGTTTGCATCTTTATGTAGATAGAAATCTGTACTGGTTTTAAAAAAAAAAACTTGATGAGGGACCTTGACAGGTGGGTCCTGTCTTGTTGTGACCCTCATGAAGTTCAGCAAGGCCAAGTGCAAGGTCCTGCATGTGGGCTGGGGCAGTCCTAAGCACAAATACAGGCTGGGTAATGGGTGCATTGAGAGCAGCCCTGAGGAGAAGGACCTGGGGGTGTTGGTTCATGCATGGCCAGCAGGGCAAGGGAGGTGATTCTCCTCCTCTACTCTGCTCTCATGAGACCTCACCTGGAGTGCTGTGTTCAGCTCACGCGACTCCAGCACAAGAAGGACACGGACATATTAGGGCAGGTCCAGGGGAGGGTCACAAAGATGATCAGAGGGTTGAAGCACCCCTCCTAGGAAGACAGGCTGAGGGAGTTGAGGTTGCTCAGCCTGGAGAAGAGAAGACTCCGGGGAGAGACCTTATGGCGGCCTTCCAGTACCTAAAGGGGGCCTACAGGAAAGCTGGGGAGGGACTCTTTCTCAAGGAATGTAAGGATAGGACAAGGGGGAATGGCTTTAAACTAAAAGAGGGGAGATTTAGAATAGATATTCAGAAGCTCTTTACTCAGAGGGTGGTGAGCACAGGCTGCCCAGAGAAGCTGTGGATACCCCATCCCTGGAGGTGCTCAAGGCCAGGCTGGATGGCGCTTTGGGCAACCTGGTCTGGTGGGACGTGTCCCTGCCCATGGCAGGGGGTTGGAACTGGATGGCCTTTAAGGTCCTTTCCAAGCCAAACCATTCTATGAGTCTATGATTAAAATGAGTGAAATCACAGCTTCTTGAAGATGTCTCACCATTGCCTCTATTGGCTTTTGTACTAGGTGATAAGATGTAAAGGGGAAAGAATTTTTAGTGATGGTTTCTTTTCAGTGTGTTTGTCTGCTGTAAGATTGTGGCCAGCACAGTAGCCGTGCTTCAGCAATGAAGTTACATTCCTTGTGTGCCATAAGCCCCCTAAGTAGGATAACTGTATCTTTACTAAATCTCCTTGTAGCCATGCTTTTTTTCCCTACTTTTCTCTAAAATCAGCTTGCAGCACTAACTTTCCCAATTGGAAAAATGTATGTTTATTCCAAACCCATATTTATTTAGTGTAAAGGGATCAAAAGTAAGTATGACAATTATATCTACTCACATCTGAGTGCAAGCATGTGCAATAGAATATCTTGTGTAATCCTGACCCACGGCAGGTTATGTCTTGTACTGAACTGACCTTACAGGAACCTGGAAGTGTTCTGTAGGGTCAGGTTCTTCCCTCTCTGCCAGCATTGCGCAGTGAAATTACCTGCAGCCCATGCCAAAAGAAAACATTGCCACAGATTCCCTCTTCGGTGCACCTCCTGTACAATCCACATGCTCCAGCTTGGACACCTCTCATGCTAAATGGCTGGCATTGGGGCAGGATGCTGTTTTTAATCCTCCCACAAGTGGCAACACCTCAGTTATTTTCCATGTTCTTACTTTGTCTTTTTTTAATTGCTGTGCATGTATTTATTTATTTATTTTTAATATGTGTAGGGGTATGTGTGTATTGAGTAATTTTGTATATAACATAAGAAGTTCCTCCTTTTTTTTCAGTTTTCTTCCAGTTAATATTCCATATTTTAAAGGCCTTAGCTGAACTGACTATTGCAATGCTGTACACTGTAGTTTAAAAAGTGACCATCTCTGTGTAAGACCAACAAAAATATCAGTGTAAGATGACCTTCTTTAGTGATAGACCAGGGCCAAGTTTGCTGCATGAACCATCAAGATCAGATCTCTCATGGAAAAATGTTGAAATCCAAGGAAAGGATTAAGAGTCACTGACTGTGTAATAGGCCAAATATACTTACCTAATTGGACTCAAGACACCCTGGCTGCCTGGCACTCCACTTGCTATTCCTCCAGCAAAACATACTTGAAAATGTGGCTGCCTCTGAATTGGTTCAACTCATCTGCAGCCCTAGAGCCAGCCAGCCTCACCATGGTTTAGTGTGCTCTTAGGGAAAAAATCGGTTTTAATATGTTTAGTTTGGGGGTTTTAGGTTTTTGAGTTTGTTTTGATAAGGCTGTGGGAACTCTTCACAGTGAGTCACTTTCAACTTGGTGTTCCTGGTTCAGGTATTTTCAGGCTCTTATTGCTCTCTCTGATGGTACAATAATGAAAGTAATATAAATAGAGACAGCGTGAACAAAGGACAAGCTGAAGCCATGACTCAGGATGAAGCCCTTCTCACAGCAGACCTTTTCTTTCAGCTTCATTGTCTCACTGTAACCATAACGATTCTCAGGCCCATTAACTAAAGTACATCCAGTCTCTGAAAGGTGTCATAAAAATGTTAGCCAGGTGTATTTAGACATGTGTATTTGGCCTCCTCTTTAGTGGTTGATTTTATTTTCAAATTTTATTGACAGTGGCCTGTACATGTAGTTAATCTATTTTGTTCCCTCAGTGAATTTTGGTGGTGGTATTTATGAGTTTCTTGGTGTATGCTTTTGTGAGAGAGCTATTAGAAGAAAAAGCCAAGCTACTGCATGGCAAACATACCAGTGGAGAGATGGTCTCTACAGGTCAGAGCCTTCATCTTTGGAGTCCTGCAATGCCACTCTCTAATTTTTTTTGTCTCATTGGTGATTTTGAAGAATAGCAAGACAGGATGAAGACCCACTATGAATCTTCACTTGTACTGTCACTGAGACTGGAACACAGACCTGGAGAAATGAAAAGCAATTTCATTCAGTTTTTCTTGTTCCTGTTTATCTACTCTTTACCACAGTGTATGTTTATATTTACATTGTTTAAAAAATTGCGAAGTCTACCCAACCTGCCTAGAGTTGACTCTCTGGTGTATGCTGATCATGATTTTCATTGAACAGATAGCATTTTTACTGTCAATTTGATTGAAGGTTAGTAGGTCAGCAAGAAGTCGGACACTAGAGGAATACACCAGGAGTTCTCAAACGAGCCCTTGAAATCACTTCAAGCGCCATTTAACTTCAATAATGCTTCTGGGAGACCAGGTCAGACTAGGTTTAAACAGAATTAGACTAAAGTAGATTTTCCTTAGTTGTATTTTAAGTACTAATCGATTTGTATGAAGGGAAGGTAGGTTTATGACCCTGGAAAAATCTTGATCCCTTTCAGTCTAGTTACAGGCTTCGGTGTTAGAAGGAGATTGAGTCAGTTCCTCTGGTTGCTGCATTGGACTCATCTGATGGCCAACATCTATCTGGATTTGTCTTTCTACTAACAGCCCACCTGCTGACTGACCATGTAAGATCAAAGGTTTGGATGCTTTTCTGACTAACCATCACCAGAACAGCTCATGGAGAGATCACTGGGTACTGGATTTAGTGTGAGGAGGAGGAAGGAACAGACAGGCAAGCTGAGATCACCAGAGCAGAATTGCTTTGGCTGCTGTGGCGTTGCAGTTTCAGTCTCAGTGCCGAGGTTAATTGTCTGGTAGCTTCAAGTACACAGCAGTGATACAAAGTCTGCTGATTTCAGTCATAGCTTCAGGGTTAGCTAGCAGAGGCTAAGCCCTTAACATGAAGGCTGCAGAAATGGGTTTATGTTTAATTTTGGGTGGGATTCCTTCTGATATTAGGAATTCCATATCTTACATGCAAGCATTTGGCAATAAATAAAGATCAACGGTGGGAAGAGTTTGCTGACTCCTCAGGAAGACTCTCTAAACTAGAGTTTAGAAATTATATTATGTAAGGAAATGGCCTTAAGGTCCAAGTTAATTTACTCAGCATTTAACGTAAGCAGAGGTTGTTGTGTTTAATGGTTTGTCATCTGGTGGGGGTGAGTCACAGGTCAGCACAGAGTCACCAGCCTTCAATAAACAGAGGCATTTAGCTCTGTACACAAACAGCTGCTGGAGAACAAAGGTTACACCAGTGAATAATAACATTAGCACTTCTGCAGCCCTGTCCTTGTTGTTTCCCAAAGCCCACCACCAGGCAATGCTTGCACGAGTGGGAGGCTGAAGCTCATTTCCATGGGTCAGCCCTGCCCTCCCAGGTCCAGCTGAGACCTATCCCCGTGTGCTGCCCCAGCCCCTGCACCCTCCACAGCCCCAGCCTTTTACCCCCCTACATCCAATGCAATCCATGCAATCACTCCACAGCTAGATTTTGCCCAAACAGGCACATCGTAATGAGTGGTGGGTGAGGAGTAGCTGCCAGGGCAGAGGTGCAAGCTCTGGGCAGTGCCCCCGTGGCTGAGAAAAAGCCCTAGTATGTGACACCCCACTGTCCTTCACCCACCTCCTTCACTGCAGTCCCCTCTCCTTCTGGGGGCATATGAACTGTGCTTGTCTGAAGCAAACCTGCCCGTGATTTCCTCAAAGCAACTTGCGTGACTTGAGAAGCTGCTGAGGGGGTTGTTTTTTAACTAGCTCAGCCAGAAGATCGTGTCCAGAACGTATCTGTGCAAAACTTATTAGTATTGGAGAAAGAAGGCTAATATATGTAGAGCCTGCTTCTAAGTATAAGTAGTGTGTTGTTTAGGGCTGGAAATAGAAGGCTATTTTTAGAAAAAGCTGACACAAGAATATCATTATCAACTGCAAATCCCAAGCAGTCAGGATAACTTCCACTTTTTCTGCTAACTATACCTTCTTTTTGGGTACGTTTCACTATCATAAGTTCAACTGCCAGCCTCTGTTTATCTTTTTAACCAAATAAAATTTAGCTAGGTGGAGTACAGGTAAAAGGGCTGTATGTAATCCCTGTGTTTTCCCAAAGCTGGCCCTTAGTTTTTAGGAAGTTTGCTGCTCAAACAGCTCTTGTTTGCACATGGGTCTACTCTGGATGAGAGCTGGGTCTGAACATCCCTGCCCCTCACTTATCCACCTGAGCTGAGTGCTGAGCATAGAGAACCAAACTCCTGTGTTTTGCAGAGATCAAATGCATATTTTTGCCTCTTGAAAAACCTTTCATGTTCCCAGGATTCCAGCCACAAAACACGGCACATAGGGTTTTTTTCTACTGCAATGAAAATACCTTTCTCAGCCCACAAAAGTAGTAACAAAACCAGCTGAGGAGTCTGATTCAGTTTAAAATAACCTGCGGCTAACCACAGCTTTCCCTGTGCCTCTGCCTCCCTGCAGACACATAAGAAGGTGATTGCTTGCGGTAGGTCCCAGAACATTGCAAAATTTGCTGGAGAGAAAGGGTTATCTGTGGGATCCTGAGTGGTACCTGTTGCTGTGCCCTTGCCTGTCCCATTGCCTCCATCCCAGCAGTGCCAGGGCAAGCATCTACCAACAGGGACTCAGCACCTAAATATCAACATTTGTTTTGTTGTTTTGTTTTTGCCTTTTTTCTTTCTTTTCCCTGTGTATTCGCAAGACATTTCAATATAAGGAAATAGTTTTTGTAAAGAAATTAAAAGCGAAGAAGTTAACCAGCGTCTTAAGATTTCCCTTTCCCAAAGCTACAACCTAGGAAAAAAAATTCTCCATTTGTTTAGTTAAAGAAATCATTGGGCACATCAGGTAGTCCCTTAACAAATTTTCAAGGCTAAGCAAATATTTTGGGCAGGCGTATTTGTTTTATCTGCACTGGTAGTGCCAAGATCCAGCACCATGAAATCAGACTGCTTCAGCTTTATCCCGCCAAGCACTCAGAGGGGCTCAGAGCAGCCCAAAAGGGCCACACAAAGGGCAGGGCCAGCTGCCAGGTGCTCTGTGAAGGTGTAAAGCATTTAGGCCCATCACACTGCCTCTGCTGGCCCTGGAACATCAGAGCATATGACTAAAAGACAGATTATTAAAAGATGAAGTTGGCTAAGCCTGCATCTGGGCAGGACAGCATCGCCTCTGCCAGCATTGCTCTAGCATAAGCAGTTCCACACCCCCATGCTTACTGCAAGTGGTAAAGTGGCAGGGAAGATTGAATTTCCCCAAGGGATGCTGACCTCTCTTTTACCTGTGCTCAGAAGAAAGGCACAAACATGCCACCAAAGAACCTACAAAGTTGCATGTGCCACCTTGAGGTGCGCTCTAGCAAGCTCAGTTGCCTTTTTTTATTTTATTTCATTTATTTATTTTCAAGGTGATATTTTTATTTTAAAAACAATGAAGACAGAATTTCTGTATTATGTTTTTGTCCTTTGCAGGGCCTCCGATCAAATTTTGTCCATGTCTGACCCAACTTACCAGATTTTGAAGCAAATGTTTTCCAGCCTGCCCATGCAAACTGCAAGGAGGACAACACAAGAAAATAAATGAAAGTGCCAGGGAAATTATTTTTTTGGCGGGGAAGGGGAGGTAATTTCTTTTTACTGTCTATTTTATGATTTTATAGAAATTTGCAGCCAGGAGTTACATGTCATGTTTCAGTGATCTGACATGCAAGCAGCAATAAATTGGTTCTATTGGTTCTAAACATTGGTTCTATTTTTATGATGATAGGATAAACTGTTAAAAGAGGAGTCTCAAAGTCTAGTATGCAAATATTTTAATCTCTTGTATCATGTACAGCTGTTATTTTAATATTGAAAAGGACGCAATTCCCTAAAGGTGATGACCCCCTGTGCAGTAAATGGGCCAGGGAAAATGCGGAGGAGAATGACAGAGCTGTTTATGACAGTGAGAGACACCATGTAAATCAGGCTTGTACTCAATTTTGTCAGATTATTAGCCTGTACTTCTGCGGGCAGTGGAGGAATCTGCTTATTAGTTAAAGAAATCATTGGGCACATCAGGTAGTCCCTTAACAAATTTTCAAGGCCAAGCAAATATTTTGGGCAGGCGTATTTGTTTTATCTGCATTGGTAGTGCCAAGATCCAGCACCATGAAATCAGACTGCTTTGAAATCCACTAGCTCAGCCCCCGTATTTTAAGGTTAAACATGTAGAGATTTAGTGAACTCACTGATCTCAGCCAATGCGAAAGTCAGCTCCATGCATTTAGCGCTGGTATTGCTGTACAACTCACACTTCAGAAGCCTGGTGAAATAACAGAAACGCCCAACACAATCATTTAAGAGACATTAGAAACCGAACTGCAACTTTCTTTGCTGAACAGGTAAGAGTCTCCTTTATAAATATCTTCCAATGCTGCTGAGGCTGGAAGTAGTTGGCAAAATGGATGCAGAAAACTTTAACTCTCCCAAAGCAATGTGAACTTTGCTTTGAGAGCAATAAGATGCACAGTTTCACTGCCTTTCTGAGCAGGTTGCTTAGACCTTTACAAGCAGCCAGAAGCGGCTGGTTTTCTTCTGAGGGGCAGACATGGCAGCTGAGTTCCTGAGGAAAAGGAGATGCATATCACTATATCCCCTTTACCAGCTGAGAAAGGGCAACATCCAGCCTGTCTTCCCAGGCCTCTGCCAAAGTGAGACAAAGCAATGAGGTGATGCCCATTTTCTTACCCTCTCCTATAAAATGATGAATAAGTCTTATTAAAGGACAGTCATGTTATTGCAAAATAATTTTTGATAATGTCTAGGACCTTGGTTTTGCAACTTTTTTTCCACAAGGGAAGACCAGCTGAATTTTTCACGGTCTTTGTATGCATGAGAATGTCAGGGTTGCACAGTAATCCTGGATTTAGAAAACAAGACACAAACTCTTATCCTTACTATATACTAATATCATCCTGTTCATCCATCCATCCTACATTCATTACCATGGTATCTGAAGGCTTATCTAATTGTACTTAGAGGACAATTTATAAAACAAAATGTTATTATTCTGAGTACTTGCATGAACAATGGCAGTGAGTATGAATCATGATCCAGAGGGTCATATGATTATCTTGCACTTTTTGTGTCTTTTTGCAGTTAAGCTATTTTAACAGCGAATTTGCTGGGGTCAGAACTCAAGTCTGGTGGTGGTTTTGAAGCAGGGCTCTAAACTTGTCCCAGAACATAAAATATGGGTCGTGGTCATAGACTGCATATCTGCAGGAACTCAAAAAACTACTCTGGAAGGACTTGTGAGGAGCGGAACCACTGATGGTGCCTTTTCCTCTCATGTTCTTAAGAGGAGGATGAAATAACCATGTTATTACACTGTTCTTTTTCTATTGGAAAGGATCACTTTTAAGAATTACATTCTATATTGGTAAAGGCCAGTGGTGAGGAAAGAGAAAATATCTTCCTCTTGCCTCTCCTCTCTCTTTCTTTGCCCTGCAATAACACCGCTGCTCTCTTTTTATTAGCAGCTCTCACCCCCTGCACCACACTTGTACAGGCAGAAAGAAACCATGGATGGCTGATTTGGTTAATCTGGCCTTGGATCAGAATAAGGGCATTAGCTGCACAATATTGTTTCTAAAGCCTGGCCAACACTGAGTCTGACACCATCCTTCAGTGATGTCTAATTCAACTCGTTCACCAGCCTTGGCCGGCAGAGGTCCGATGTCTCTGTGGTAGCAGGCAAACCCAAGTGGTTTGGCTCTTGCACAAGACGTACAAAATGTTCTGCCGCTCCCAGGTCTATGAAATGTCCTGTTCCGTAAAGGAATAGGCAGGACTGGCCATCACTCCATGCCTTCTGTGAAATCAGCCCAGTCTATTTCATGTTAGGTTGCTGTCCAGCCTCAATCTTTCTGTGCCAAAGCAAATTGCAAAATAAATAAATGAAAACACCCTTTTAATAAACACACGCCAAAATGATAAGAAGTATAAAATATTCCTAATTTTCCTTGAAACTATTTTTAAGAACAGTGATGCCAATGGAAAAGTTGTCAGTGATTCACTATGGACCACACTCTGGGAACCAGGCGCGCACATGAAGTCACATTTAGGCAGCTGGTTTAAAACAAGCAGAAGTGATTGTGTCACCTGACACATAATCAGTAGGTAAAACTCACTGTTACTGGATGTGATGGAAAAGAAAAACGTCAGTGGTTTCAGGAAGGAACTTGACAAGCTGAGAAACTAAACCAAGCTTCCCTGCTGCAAAGCTGACTTTGAAATTCTTTGACTTCCTGGCTGAAAACAGGAGAAGCTACAAGGGAAGCCTCAGCTCATGACATGCCTTGCTGTTTTCCCAGACACCTGTGTTTGTCACCCTTAACAGCAACAGGACAGTCCTGCTGGACATCCCTTTGGTCTGACACAGGTTAGGTACTCATACATCGCTGCATAAAGAAGTGCACAGCTTCCCCTGCAGGAGAACAGATGCGACGAGCAGTGGCCAGCGTGCCATCCACTACATCCCCGCTCTTCACATGAAGACCATGACCCTGTCAACAGCTCCTGGGCTCCTGAGACAACTCCTCTTTCACATAGCTTTTTTTCAGATGGAGTATTTTAAATAAATGAGAAAGGGATTTATCTATTTATTTATTTATTTATCTGTTTCTTTTGGTCTGAAAATGGGCCAGGGCCATCAGTGTGAGAGCTGAAGTCCTCCAAGGTTTCACAGAAAAGGTACTGAATTAGGAATGCGTGGTGGTGGTCAGAAAGGAGAATCACTGAAACCTCTGTGATGCCCAAACAGCCCTCAGCAGCCTAATACACTCGGCAGGATTTACAGATAGCATTTGACAGTGGCTAATCAATTCTACTTGCGGTGGGTGACTTTTTCTTCCACCTGTTCAGTTTGATTTTGGTTAGCAGACACCACTAAACAACGGTTAGCTCACAGTAACTTTCTGCGGCTGGATGCCTAAACTGGATTTATTGGATACCCTGAAAGTATCCTATCAGTACCCTCTGGTACCCTCTGTGTACCAATTATGGGAAACAAACACATCACGCAAAATTCATTTTGGATCAAACTGGGAGAGTAAGTGCATTAATAGCATGTTTTTACCTTTCCTCATTTGCCACGCTGTTAACACCGCCTTTAGTGGACCACAGCAGCAGGGGTGGAGAATCATTTCCCACCTCCACTGTTTGTATTTACAGCAGCCAGAGGTGGGTGGCCACATGCTTGGTGGGGAACTAAGCAATTCCCTCAGTGCCTTTCAAGGCTCTGCAAATACCCACCCCGTTCCCAGTCACCCCATGCCCAGCCTGTGCCCGGAGGGAGTGAGGAGGATGCCCTGGCTCCCAGTGGGCCCCCGATGGTTTCCTTCACAGCCTCAATACCTGAAACCACCTGATTTAATGAGGTTATGTGACAATGAGGCAGAGCCATTTCCTTTCTCAGTCCCGTATTTCACTAAGTTTAGCTTTCTTCTGCACTGACAGTGTTTCATTCCTCCCACAGGGTCACTTATGCCTGAACGCACGCATCTCCTGTTGTTATTTACCATCACGGACAGAAACAAAGGCCACCTCTGCCAGCATTAACAGCAGATGCTATTTACTCAAGCAGGGATTAATAATGTTTCTAACAGCATATTTAGAATAAATTCCATTGTAACCCATTCTTCCTTCCTGTTGGGCTTCATCCTTCTTGTTTGGGGTCAAGACTCAGGAACATTAATATAAAAACACCCCTTCTCGGGGAACACATTGACTGGATAAAAGGACTGGAAGAGCTGACTTTCCCTCGAGGCAAACTAGTGCTTACACTGGATTAGGCTTTGATTTTCAAGCTTCCACTTCACAGAGGTAGACAGCAGCCCATATGTAGCAGGGGACACGTCATCGGTATTTTGGCAGCAAAAGGCCCCTGTTGAGCTCCCACGAGCCTCACAGAGGCAGACAGGGCAGGGCCAGAGGCTGGGCAGGTGCTGGGATGGGATGGGGCAGGGAGGGATGTGTCGGAGGGCACAAGCCCCAGCTGTCACACCACACAGCTCCTCCCCACTGCTGCACCCAGGAGAGGGTCTGGGGACAGACCCCACTGTCTGCAGTCATATTTCCACAGCATTAGTAGCTTGGGTCAAAGTTCACTTGTGTTTTTTTGACAGGAACTAATTTGGGAGTGATTTATTTCTGCTGTGGCTCTATAAAGGATTTCCTTGAGCTCTGTGATTAAACGGTCTTTCAAGGGAAAAATAATCTAGAATAAGAGTCCCTGAGGCTTCTGCTAAGGGCGAACTGTGCTTGTGGATGTGCGTGGATGAGGAAAGCCAGGGGCAGAGAGGTACCAGTGGATACACCACCCCTTCTCCCACTCCCTGGCTGTCACTTCTTGCTTCCTTTTCCACCACCTTAAATCACAATTATTTTCATTTGGCAGCTTTTCTCTCTGCAGGTAAGTATTACCAAGCTATTTCTAGGCATTTAAATCATATATTTGCATGAAACACATAGAAAATCATAAGGAAGTTTGGCACTGATCAGAACCACACCTGAGCCTTTTGCACAGCATCCTGTAGGGCACCTCTGCCACAAATCATGGCCCTGACCCTGCAGCCACACACATATTAGCAGGGCTGGTGACAGGCACACTGGGGTCCAGCACCATCGTGGTGTTTCGTGCTTTGGCAGGCTGCAGCCTTCAGCATTGCAGCTGGTGTAGCACATGCTCTGTGGGCAATAACCACCAAGCAACGTCACAGGCTCTAGAGGGTCCGCATTAGTGTTGTTGTTATTGCTGTTGTTTTTTAATCTAAATACAGTTTTCCAGGACTAAATGCCAAGGAACTGAGTGTTTCTTTCGGCAGGTTGTGTCATCTTCTACAGTGCAGACCTCTACGCGGCAAGGAGGCTGGAGAACTGTTCAGAGGAGTACTGCAGCTTTCATACACCAAAGGACATAACATTCTCATTCCTTCTCCCACCCTGGATTTCAGCCATCACCTCAAATACCCGAGCAAGTCAAGCTTTTTTCACGGAACATTTAGACGCTGGGGAAGGAATTGTGAGATGGCAGTAGCCTTGTGGAGCAATAGCTGTGCGCTGCTTGCAAGCAGCTGCTGCTCTAGGAGGTGCACCGACATTTGGAGGTGTGAAGATGGTCTGCACACCTAGCGACTAGTGGCAGCCCATAACACAGCTGGGGGGTGTTATCACTGGGGGGGGATAGGACGGCTGTGCAGGGAAAATCAGGGAAAAGGGCTTTGTATTCCTTTGTTCTTGCTCCTCAGTTCCCTTCATTATTGCTTTTTCTTTCTTTCGATTTTCTATCTTTCTTTTCTCTTTCACTCTTTTTTCTTTTCCTCCCTCCTCCTTCTTCCTCCCTCCCTCCTTTGTTTGTCCCTCCCTCCTTCCTTCCTCCCCCCGCCCCTCCCTGCCCTCCTCTCTCCCCCCCGTCCCCCCGGGACCAGCCGGGCGCTGCGGGCACGGCGCTGCCTCGCCCCCGTGCGGGCAGCACCCGACACTGAGGACCTCGCACGGGACCGGCACGGCACGGCGCCGGCCCGCCTCGCCTCCTTGTTTTGGAGGCTGCAGCCCTTCTCCGTGTTTTGCTTTCAGAGGGTAAAGCCTTCTTCCTGTTTACTCGGAACAAAAAAAAAAAAAAAAAAAAAAAAGATGAAAAATCCATAATCTCAGATTCGAACTGGAATGAACTTCTCATCTGTTTCGCTAGTTTTTTATTCAAGTGCAAAAATGGAAATTATTAACCAGCTCTGCGCCTGGCTCACGTGGGAAAACATACAATTTGCAAGCTAAAATGGCATTGAAGTAGTATTTGGTGCCGGCCTTACAAAATAACCTACTTCTTTGCATCTGAGTTAATATGAAAGTTGATTTTATTTTATTTTTCAAACTGTGAAAGTTCTTAGAAATATATTTACGTTAACACACAAACATTTAATGTATGAAAAACACACTCATTACATTTGTGGCCTTACAGGCTACAGCTTGTAAATTTTGTAAAAATGGTATGAGAGACAAGAAATCAATGGCATCTAAACTTTCCGTTCTGTCATAGTTTATGAATCAATCGGGAAGTTTTCCTGAAAGAGAGCATTTCTGCTTCTTTATTTGTTTTCCCTTTATAATCAAGAGATGCTCTGGCTTTCACAGGCTTCTGCCCTGCAGGTGGGGCCACCTCAACCACTCCTCCCTCAGGGCCAGTCTTGAGAAGAGGTCAGAGCAGAGGATTATAACCACTCACCTCTTTACAGGCTTAGATTTAACAATCTGTGAATTTCTCTTTCCACAAAGCACCTTCTGTACACAGTTCAGACTCTCTTCTTTTCCCTCAAATGTCTCTTGGAGCACGCACGCCTTGGTGTAAGGTTTCTGGAAGTGGCCACGACATGTACAGCCCCTCCGCTGGTGTCAGGATCACTCAGTGCCTGCTGGCATACGCTGATAGCCAGTGATGGTCTCCCTTGGCACACCTGTTTGCAGCTTCACAAGCTGTACAAACACAACGGTGACCATCACGTTTTCTACACAGCTGTGGTCAAATCAGATGGGAAAACTGGGAAGCTATCAAGCAATGGGTGAGCAGGTGGGGAGCTGTTTTCTATATCTGAGAGACTGCCAGTGTTGGAAGGACAGAGGTGCATTTGTCTTAATGCTGGAGTTCTGAACATCTTTTGGTTCAAATCTAAGCATGAAGCTGCTAATGCAATAGGCATGTGAAAAATGAACTGGTCTTTTTGCTCTGGGGTCAGGAATCATTTCTGTGCTCCAGAGGGAACCCAGCAACAGTTGCCACTCTTTCTAAAACAGCAAGTGTTCAAGTTTTTGTCTGGTTACACTCAAGAAATTATATATTCTAGCATATAATGAGAGCAGAGGAAAAATGCATGGCAAAATCTCATGAGATCTGTATTTTCTTTTTCATTTGTGAAATGAAAGCATATCTTCCTTGCTCTTCAGGACCAACACAGGAGAAGCAGCATTTTTTTTAACTCGTGGAGTTTCCACCACTGTGAGTGTATATGATGGGCTCTGAGGTAACAATAATGGGGAAAATAATAATAATAATAATAATAAAGTATAGTTCCTGTGCTTAAAAATTCTTGATACACTCAAGTGGAGCAAGAGTGAAGCTCTCAGTGGAGGAGCAGGAGATCACGGTCGTAGGATGTGCCACCTGGTGGGCCACCAAGCTGGACAGTGGCAAGCAGAGCTGGACTTCGAGGGTACTTTGGAAGAATACAAATCTTTTCTTTCATAACCTTTGTATATTTGGTGCTAAAAAGTGACCTTGGCAGGAAGCGACCTAATGATGTGATGATGGGGGTGCCAAAAGCCCACCTGACAAGACTGGGGAATGAGAGGGCCCTCTACAGTGGGCTCACAGGGGAGACAGTGGCCTGTAAATTTCTGTCATTGTACTACTGGTATGTGTTTGGTAAAAGAGACAGAAAAGCAGACATTAAAAAAAAAAAAAAGAGCCTAGATGTTTCTTAGGGTAAATTTAATAAAATTGAACAGTCAGAATTGTGATACCTGCAGGATATTTGCACAAGGCTGAATGTGAAAGGAAAACACCGCCTACTCTATGAACTATTGCTGAAGTAAGAGCAGGGCACAGCTGTGTATTTTTAAGAGAACTAATTTTGTATTTAAACATTTTTGGCATTACTTAATTTCAAATTCATTGGGACATCTGGTGTAATTAGCATATAAGGTGAAGGGTCTGTGAATTGTACGCCACTGTGCTGTGCTAAGGGATTGCTAAGAACATCCATGTTTGTGTGTACAAGTGTGAGTAAACCTGGGGAACAGGACTTGCTCCTCAGAGGGCGATGGTACATTCTGGTCTCTGATATTTAGTCCATGGTGATTAAAGCCACTATTCTCATTAAGATTTATTTTCTTTCCGTTTAGGTTAAGATTTAACTCCAGTCTTAGAGGTAACCTTCAACCAAATCTCCATAAATCATGTTCTGCCAGTAATTTCTCACCCTATAAGATCATGAAGAACATGATGGTTAGAATAACATCAAGGAGGAACAAATGTATCTTTTAAGGGAGAAAAAGATCATAAATTGAATTGCATTGGTGAACTATAACTAGAGAATTGATTCAAGGGACAGGCTTTACAACTCAGCAATGGCAAGTATTTATGCCAACTTCAAATTCTGTAACAGAAATGTATTTCACACTCTGCTCCAAGTCAACATTTTATTTCAGACTAGCTCTGGTCCAGTCCCATGGATTGAATATCCACTGAGTGTAGTAGGTACACTTCTAAGTACATCTATTTCATTACAAAGCAATGCAGTTCAAGACCATTCCGTGAAGCAAAGCAAACACAGGATTGAAGGTGACTGGATGGTGACTTTGAATGCTTGCTCCTGCTCTGAACTAAAATGCTAACGTAGATGCACTCACTAACCTTCAAAGACAGCTTTGCATGTACACAGGTAGACCTGTCTGGAGATTCTCTTTGTAGTAATCCTTTTGTAAACAATATGAAAATAAGTCATGAATAATGTCACAGTATTTTTACAGGGTTGCTTATGCAAATGCCTGTGCATGCATTCTTTCTTTTTTTACCTGAGAGTCACAAATTAAGTTCCTAAGCAACTGTTACATTTTTCACACAAAGGCATTTTTCCAAAGATATGGTAATGTATAAAGTTGAAATATATTTAGCCAAAACTTGAATGCACAGATGTTCACATGTAAGAAAATCTGTATACTGATCAGAAGAGCAGTATTACCAAGCAGAACCTGTAGTAAAGTAAGTCTAACAGTAAAAATTTTGCAAAGTTCAACCTTTATAATCTCCCTTTGTCCCACAGCTATTTCCATCCCTTCTCTTCAAAATTAAAAGCTCAGGGAACATTTTATTCGGCACTATACACATATATATACATATATAGTCGGCACTATACATATATGTATATAACAAGCATTAACACTGCCTGCAGTGGAACTGCTATTCTTTACGAAGTACCAGAGAAGTTGTGCCTATGGCCTTCACCACTGCTGCGATTTGTTTTAACTGGGGGCTGAGATTAGACTGTTTTATTACTTCCAAGTTCTAATAGACAGAATATCTATTATATTTTGAATGGTATCTTTAGGACAAAATAGAAAAGAAAGAGGCACTGCTCATATTCCATCTGGATTTCATGGCGTTTCTGAACATATTTTTAGGTTAATTCCTAAAGGGCATTTTTAATCAGAATTAATGCAAGAATTAAACCCACAAACTCGTTACTTTGGAAAGAAGACAGCTAATTACAGGATATAAGCATAGGGCGAGCATCTTTCCTTTGAATTTTAACTATGTTTTTAACTTGTGAACTATAAACCTATTAAGCTTAGTTATAAATCATCCAGCACCTCATCCCAAATGAAGAGTCTTTGTATTCTTCTTAATAGCCATGGGAAGAGACTGGTGAAAATTACACTGGTAATCTGCTCATGACTATTCAATGGCTTTTTTTTTTTTAAGCTTGCAAATTCTGTGTTCACACGTGTACACCACATCTGCATCAATTAATTGTAGTGAAACAGGTAATTGTCCCTGAGATTTACTGACAACATACCCAAAGGCTCCCACATTTTTAAATTGGCTTACATACCTGCTGTGCTCACGTCTGGGGTTTATACTGCTTTAAATAAAATCTCAGATAAAAACTTAATATAGTACTCTAGCAAAATTTCATAAAGGCATTTCTTACTGCTATTTTCCAAACTAAAAATGTTAAGTAGTAGAATTCCAATGCTGAAAGCTTAAATAGGCCTTTCTATTAAAAACAATGGAAAAAAGAAGCTTTATTTTGTCTTTCCTCTGTAGTTTGCATGACTTGTGCTAAATTGGTTGATGAAAATACAAAATAACTTTATTTCTTGTGCACATAATTTTGCATTAGTTGGTAACAACTTGCACATAATTCTCAAAACTGTAGCACACAATTCCTCAGTGTTTAATTAGTGGTTCTGCTATGGGAGTTTTTGTTTTAAGGAAATCTGTTCCTGTTGTGTTTCAGAGCTGCTTAGATTGGGGACATTTATATGTCTATGCTTTGAAAAGTAAGAAAGTGAAGAAAAACACATTAAAAGAGATGTGACTCTTTGTGCTTGCTGCCAAGCACAAGAAAAACGCATTTCAGGGTAGTCTACTTCCACACGAAATAATAAAAATGTTACTGAAGCACTTGCTTTGATTTATCAAGCCAGCAAATCTGGTAATAAAGCTACATCAAATGCTCTTAAGAATTTAGAGTCTGGAAAAAGATCCCTTAAAATAACGTCATACATATGAAGCAGTTTACAACCCTCTACAATGGGTGCGTCTGAGTTCCCCAGTATTGTGCTTCGCTGACACTTTGCCATGTATTATGGTCTTCAGTGTAAATCTTCATTAGTCAGCTTGCCACCTTCCTCCTCTCTCCTCCAAAGTCAAACACAGAAACAGATGGGGGCTGGTGTAAACGCAAGGCCACTTTATTTTGTTTCAACAGCACATAAGTTCCCATTTAGCATGATCAAAACCAAGCAGAACAGAGGAAATCACATATAGCACTTTTTCCAAATACATTGTTCTTCCTTGAAGTTACACATAAGCACAACAGGGAGGAGGCATTCAACAACATAAGTCCTGGTTGGTATTCTTCATGAAAGAACAAAACAGAGCCTACACACGATAGGTGACAAGCTGACAAAACCAAGGACCAGAATCAGGAAAGCTCACTGCATTGAAATGCCCATTCTCCCCTGGGGAAAGAAGGCTCATATAGAAGCAAGGGTTGACAGTCTGCTATCTTCAACAGCTAATGAATACGTGTAATCACTTCTTAAAAGCTTCATCAGCAAAAGCTTTTAAAGGAGCACACAACCCATCTCCAAAGCCAGGTCAGATAGGACACAGAGATCAAAATCTTCAGTTGTCACCAACACTGGTCCCTTCTACTGAAGGCTTAGCTCCAGGGAGTTTTCTATGTAAAGGAGCCTAGGAGCACAGGGCTAAGCAAAGCTTCTGGTGACTCAAACACAGACCAAGGTAAAATGTTTTTATGTTTATGTCAGCTGCTTACATTTCACATCCTGGTCTTGGCTGTGTTTGCTACCTGCTGACTCAAGTCATGAAGCCAAAACACTGAGCCTAAGAGTTGTGCAAACATAATACTTTCCTGATGGGAGAGATCTTTTGAGTTGAAGTTTTAGGTGGGTGGGCGTAAGATTGTCTTTCAAGCCTTATCCTTCTCCCGGTTGTACTCATTCATACCACTTATTTTCAAATTAAAATGAAGTCTGCGAGAAACCATGAACTGAATACGCAAGTCTGAGTCCTGGCCAGGGAGAAAGTATGACTCCAGGCATGCCTATTGCATTCACTTCTGCACAAATCGCTGCCGCTTGCAGAAGCCACAGGAGATCTCATTGGTTGAAGCACACGCTGATTTAGGACATTTTCCAAGAAAAAAATTCCATTGAAATTTCCAGGAAACTGCCCTCCAAAAGCACTGCTCAGCCTTTCGAGGAAAACTAACAGTTTTATTAACTTTACATAGCAGATTGTTGCTGATGTCCTTTTGGCTTGCTAAGAATTGTTTTTGTTGCTGTTGTTTCTTTTGAGAGCCTTGCAGATGTCATTTGCTTGCTTCTCTTTCGAGAGAAGCGTAAGTTGTTACACATAACAGCAGCAGGGCTTAAAACAACAACAGCAAACTTTAGGCCAAAGTTCCTGGTAGCTTTAAGTTCCCTATTAGGTATGTGCAGTATAAAATGTGCTGTGCTCTCTGCAGTGTTCTGGACTTGAAAACAAGCTGATTTTTAAAACAGCCCATTTTCAGGAAAGTCTAACCACACCAGATACTTTTCTTCCTGTGCTGGAGTCTGTCATCATGGCACCATAAGGTGCATGATGTGTGGGGCATGCATGAGCAGAGGTTCTTCCCTGAGCTCAGACTGCTTCAGTATCTGACCTGGCCAATGCCAAATGTTTCACGGGAGATGTGAAGATAAAGCCTAACTTGTATTAGGTTTCTTCTGGAGTTGTTACAGGTAATTTTGGTTTAAATCTTGAAGTAGATTTTGAGAGGTTGAAAAGTGTTATAATTGGCTGTGATAATTTGGGCTCTTTTTCTAAGCACATAAATAACTGCTTCGCTTTGGAAATCTGTTCCATTGTTGGGCTTCAATGACCTTCTGAAGGAACGAAGTCTATGATTTAACAGAATACAGCCTGAAAAAAATGTCATATTTTCTGAGCATTTCCCACCTAAAACTTCATTGATATGTCATCGTGATTTTCTGACCTCCCCTAGTCCATAGTTCAGTTTATTTCTACTTTGAATTATTTTTCATTCTACTACCAGCCTTTTGAAATCTCTTTACAAAATTTTTTTCAGTCTTTTCTCAAATTCCCCATGTTCCTTCTTTTTTTTTTTTTTTTCATTTTTCTGATATTCCTTCTACTTGCGCACCATCTCTTTAGAGATGTGTTGACCACTACTATACACAGGGCTGCATGTAATATATCACCATTTAAGCACACAAACCCAGCACTATTTTAGAAGCTGTCCACCCTACCATCTGTTATGAATTGTTTATGGAAAAGCTTAACTTATTCAAACTCTTTCTGAGTAATATTGTTAATATAATTTCCAATTAAAATTGAGATGTTCTCTGAAAGAAGTTAGGCTTTTTCTTTTTCAAAACATGTATATTCTTGTTAAATGTGCAATCAGAGTTATATTCTTTGCTCAGTAGACTAGCAGATATTTAGGAAGAATGATTAACTTTTGCTAATCTGCATTGCACAATCATGAGTAGAATAAAAAATCTATTTCTCTGTAATTTTTTTTTATTAAAACATTACTATTCATGTCAGCTTTTATAAAACCATTATACTTTTTTTTTTTTTTTTTTAAATTCATGACTGTATAATCAGGCACAGACTTTCAAACAGGGTCATTTTAACATCTCTTTTTGACAGAAATTCCAGTTACAATAATGAAAATTCTCAGTACAGTGAACAAATATATTTTTTTTTCTATAAAGCTTTCTGATTGCACAAAACCACACAATAAATATAAACATTAGGCCAAGCCAACATTTTAAAGTGAAGAATTCCACTTGCCACACATGAATAATTCAAATAATGCTGCATAATGCATAAGCGATACTTACTTGCATTTCATTAATAATCAAAAACTAACGCGACACAATGAGATCAACATATAAAAGTAATTCAAATATACTCCATTTATAATAAATAACTGGTCATCTGAACATAGAACACATTAAGCACATTGTCCCAACAAGCAAGCTTTCCACAAACTACACTTATTTTTGTCTGAATGGTTTGTTGACATTGAACACAAAGAAACGTTAAAAATAAAGATCCCATCCACGATCTGGAAAGACAACTAATGGGGACTGACATCTGGAAACGGTTGCATGTACATTTTTCCAGAGGCTTTATCTTAAGTCAATAGCATGATATCATTTTATGCTGACTGAAAATTATCTTTTCTTCTACTTAGTCATCTCCCCTTAGCGTGTGGTTGGCTTATTTCTACTTACTTTTTTTTTTTTTTTTAATGATTATTTTATTTCTTTTTGGAAGAGGAAGGAGGAGAAGGGAAGTTGCTTTCATTTATTTTCTGTGGCAATAAGTATGGAGGGGGAACGGTGCTATGTCCTTGCCTCTGTTAGCACTTTTGGTTTGAGATAGTAGTGGTGTTTTGAAGTGAATTTCCCAGTCAGCCTCACTTACAGAATATTGGTTCAGTTTGTAGGGTGGTTTTGGTATACCACCAAGGATTAAGTTTTTCTTGGAAGAATCTACACTGGAGGCTCAGTTTCATGCCAGATACACTCCAACCTCTAATAGAGACTTCAAGCATCTGCACTAATTATTTTGCTTGCTTCAGACCACGTAAGCAGTGGGGACATTCATCCAAGGAATCAGACTATATGTAGGCACTGACTGCATACGGTGTAGACGTATGAGTATCAACAGTAACTGATTTCATCTACTGATATTCTCCTACTGCACCAAGCATCTTGGCTATCTGCACATAACCAGAGAGTCCCAAGGACTAATACTTCACAGTGGGATCCTCAGTGACTTTCCCAAAATTGCTTCAGAGAAGTCTGGCTAACACATCCTCTGACTCTCCTAAAACGTTAAGATTTCAGTGTGTAAGCCATCTTCCACTGAAAGAGCTTTTAGGTCTACCTCAGGGGGCCCTACTTCATTATTTTTTTTTCTGGCATTACAGTCTTGCTTCCTTCAATTCTGTTTAAGATGCTTCTATTGAAACTACCTTCCGATTTGTTCTTTACAGGGCTATATTAATTCCTCCACTGGCTTCCTCTCACACCAAATTCTGGCTTCTTTTCTTTACCACTAAGCACCTCTAAGTCCAATGGAACACTGTTCATCTTGGCCCATGCTCCTCCCCTGTCGTGGGGAATGTATGGTGTTGCAGGAAGAGCTCCTTCTTCAGCTGAGATTCTTGAAAAGTTGATTCTCCAATTCTAAGTCTCGCCTGTGTCTGGCTACCAGACACCAGTAAAGCTGTAATCAAAAAGCTAAGTTCCTGCCTTGTGCCTGAATTTTAACAAGTGGGAAACTACTCATTACACATCCCATACTCAAATCCAAAGCTCACTGGCAGTACTTTTCCTAGGGAGTCCCTTTGTAAATGGGCCAGCAGGAGCTAGTATTGAGCTTGTTAGAATTTTTTTTCTGTATTCCTAGTTTTCAAATAAGCAATCCCTCCTCCCCCTGCCAAATCTTTCAAGAAGAAATACTGAATCCCATTCTTAACAACACCACAAAATAGCAAGAAAGCAATAAAGTCAGGCACGGTTTGGACTACCACTAAATAAAAGTGTTGATATAATTCATAGCTCTGGAAGCAAAGAACTACAGCACAAACATACATAGTACACAAAGCTGCGTAATCTTTCTATGTCCCAAAATACATTCCTACAGGAAAGCCAAAGCTGTAAACCATGCAACTCCCTAAAAATAGTTTCAGACAGTAACTGGAGAATTAAAACATATGTCTCACAGATCTTTGGTTTTGGAATGTGAAATTTGGTCAATTAATTCATGTCAAAATTCATGAGGAAAAATGCTCCCTGAATCAGGAAACCAAGGTAAAGAATTGCAGATTGTATTTGCCAAGAAAGTGTGCTACTATGTATCTAATTGGGACACATGAAGAACAATCTTTTTAAGCAGACACCTTGATGGAATGTGAAAACTTTAATCTTTATATCTTAAATCCTAAAGCCTTAGGAATTATTAAAAATTATTATATTAAAGATAATGGAAACAAAGAGTATACTTCAGCAAACATATAGCACAGACCAGTGCCATGTGAAGATACCTGAGCTAACTCTACATGAGCAAGCACTGCAGCTGCTTTAGGGTGGCATATGCAAGCCAAAATACCTTGCTGTTCAGTAGGGCTACTCTGCGTCAAGAAAAAAAAATACACACACACACACACACACACACACAACCACACTGAAAATGACTTTAGGTACTTTCAATGCCTAAGCTAGCTTGTATTTGATGCTAAACTGTCTCATCTAGGCATAACCTTAAATGTATGTAAGCTCTGAAAATGCTTGTTAAAATCAGAGCAAGTTGTTAGCGATACTAGGCCAAATGTTCCCTTGTACACAGACCCAGAGTGAGACTTTGATGCAGTTACCTCCCTTGTTTTAGAAGCATAAGGAGGTCTTGTGCCTTTGTATCATCAGACAGTGAGATAAAAGTATGAAACTAAGCTCATTGAAATCAAAGGAGTTTGAAGGAAGCCTCAAAACCATACTCAACACATATATATAGCAATGCAGTGCAATATTGTCTCCACTGACACTGAAATTAAAGTTCATATTCTTTGCATTAAAAATAATAATAATAATAATAAAGGAACAAGAAACTCCCTTCTCAAACTATTGGAAAAACAAAACAAAACAAAACCTCCAATAACAAGCTGGGAAATACACTTTTTTAAGAAAGGAAATCATGTGGACTAATAAAATAAAAAGCACACTTTTTTGTTGTTGTTGTTGTTTTTAGCTGGCATTTTATAGGGCTGGAATTACTGTTCCAGTGTTGAAAGACACAGAGGACCACACTGAAACTGAGTTGCTTCTTTCCAGAGAGGAATTAACACCTCAAGTCAAAGGTGGTAACAGCGAGAGATAGACATTTCTTGCAGATTTTGTTTTAAACATACTCACTTCTAGTACAGAAAGCAGAAGGGACATTTTATAACTCATAGTCTGAATAATCAGGAGCAAATGAATTTAGTAAGGTTCTGCAAGAGGCTGAAGTAGAGGAAGCACGCCCTCTAGTCCAGAAAAAAAGTATTTGTTTGGCATCGAGAAGCACACTCAGACACCTCAGTGCCTGCTTCTGTTTTTACGTGAGTTTCATTCAGTGGTCACTCAGCTGAAGGAGATTCAACAAGTGGGTAGAGAATAGGTGGAAGATGAGGCAGACTGCTTCTAAACATCAGAGTGAAATTTGAGGAAATGTAGTTTCAGCTCACAGCATCACAGAATGGCGCAGCCTTTCCGCTCTTGCAGCTTGTGCCTGTTTGACCAATTCTGTATTTTTCACTTGGTTCTTCCACCAGTTCTCTTCTGCGTGACTGCTAATGATAAACCTGAGCTTGTTGATAATAAGGACCCTTAGTTACTTATAAATACATACTTCTTAATTAATTTCAATTAAAAAATATTTAAAATTAAAATTTAAAAACTAATCACATACATAAACAAAAATGAAAAATGTTCTGAATGCCCTCAAATGCCATTAAATTTTCCATACTTAGTGATAATATAAAGGAAATTACATTTGTTTGTGATATTCATTATTTTCAAAAATGATTTACCAGCACTGGCCTTTTTTTTCAATTAAAACATCTTCTAGACAGTGAGAATTTGTTTGCTCTTCTTAATACTTCTTACATTATTGTTAAAAGGAACACCAGTTGTCCTATTCAAGTAAGATATTTAACAAATTCCTTGACGGTGCACATATGTTATTTTTACAGAGAAATTTAAACGCCTGTTTCATCTTAGAACTGTGACAATTTTGGTAACATAATTCTTGAAAGATCTAACGAATTTTCTCACATTTGCAAGTTTTAAAACATTAAACATAAATGAAATGTCATTCCTGATGATCAGGCACTGTGTTTATCCATTTTTTTCCAAATCATAGGCAGAGAGATCAGCAGAGTATTTTGCAAAAGAAAAATGGATTTATACTGAACTTGAAAAAGGAACCACTTGCTTTCCAGCCACGTACACTTCAGAAATATTCCGGTCATCGCCTGAAATAACATAGTCAAAAGAGAGAATTGCACATAACTCTATGCACTGATTTTATTAATTAAAATTATGCAATCCACAAGAACAGTTTTCTTACATATGTAAGAAATACATATGTTCAGTTACCCATTTCCTAAGACTGAGAAAGTGTATTTCAAGAGAAATAGTCAGATACCATAAACACCATAAACATCAATGGGCATTAAACGACCCATCAGCTGCTGCAGTGGTGTCATGTATTTTCCATGTATTTAGCAGATTCAAAACCTGCAAATATACACCTGTACAGAAATAGCTGTTGCATACTATCTGAACTAACTCAGGTACCAGGCAGCAGTACCACTCAGGTACCACAACAGCAACTGGTCTGCAGAAGTCAGATTTTGTTCTGAACTGGTGATAGGCATTGCATAAGAAAGTCAGTATTACTTTTCTGTGAAATATGATTTAGCTCTTGCTATAGATAAAGATAGATGTGGCTATAAATCTGGCAATTAAACTTAGGCACCCGTTCATGCTAAACTGACTACTTTTTGTTCTTTTTTGTTCAAAAGATATACTATTTAATTCTTACTCAGCAGTTATAAATGAATGCAAAGGAACCTCCACATTGATTTAGAACATCTGTGACATATACAACAACATGAGAGCTTTATGCACATACCTAGATAAAGGAACTTCTCAAGACTGTCCTGTAAAAAATGGGAGAAAAGCAAATTCAGAAAGCAGTATCTGCAGACCCAGACGATAATTATTAGAAACTGATGAAAACAACTGATGAAAAGAGTTTTCCTAGATATGCCTGCAGACAGGAAAATTAAAACTTAATCTACATGTTTTGTCATAATTAATTTTCAGTAGGGAGGATGTATGTCTCCGGAAGAAAATACTGCACAAATTTGACAGTATAAACAAGTATATGGCTAAAACAATACTTTCCTCTTTTTAGAGCTCTCAAAATCATTTATTTTTGGAAAAATAAGGCAAAATTGTAAACGTTTTTATAGTCCCAGGAACTGCCAATTTAGCTTCAGTTTACAACACTAGTGAAGCCAAGGTAATTCAGCTTCATTTAGGAACAGATTGCCATTATTGAGTTTTAACTCAAAAAGTTAACTAATAGTTTTTCCTTGGCTGCAGTGCTTTGGTAGTGCACTTAGCTAACCCTAATTATCAGCTAGACCCACTGCATTAAAATGCTACATGCATTTTTTTTTCATGGTGATATATGCCTGTCATTGAGACAGTGAGATTCTGATAAAATCCCTGTACCTCTTGGTTTGAGATACAGACAGCAGTAGAGCACTACACCCAGTTCCTGTTACTGGAAAGACCCTGAAGAGACTTACATTCTGCCTGTATCACAGACCTTCCCCACATTATTTCCAGTAATTTTCTGGATCATTAATCCTGTTCAGATTACCTCAAAAGTATCACCAGAGAACAAGTCAAAAGGGCTGTCTGAAGCCTTGGTGTTGATGAGCAGTGCATCAAATTCTTTGCCAACCTCAAAGTTTCCAATCACATCATCTAGTCCTAGAGCTGAAAAAGAAAATAAGCTCACAAACAGATACTCAGTGCAAGCCTCCTTCCATTATACGGAAGCATCTAGCAACCTGTTTGTGATGTTCATGAAAAAAAAAACACAAGAATTTAGAGGACTGCAAAGAAAAACATAAAAGCAAATAGAGTGTGTAGGTTAGCATCTGAGTTTTTAAGCAACTTCTCATAAAAATCATGTGTATTTTGATGAATTTTTGGAGGGCATCTGTTAAGCATAAAGGAAATCTGTGAAAGAATTTGAACCCCTCTTAATTTTTGTTCTCTGAATGTTCTCTTTCGATTTTATGTCATTGCAGATCTGATGTATAGACCACCAACTGTTTAAAGTGGAATAATAATTGCTTACATTGCAAAAACTATATTCCAAAAGGGGTGTCGAGAGGAAGTCAGAGAAACCGTAAATTAGATAATAATATTCATGTTGCAAAGGCAGTGTAAGATTAAACTGTTTATAAAACACTTTAAGCAACGTTGACAGGTTGTATGGACATACTACAATAGTAATATATAATTTGATAATAAAAGGTTTGTTGAGAGCTTAACTAAGGGTAATCAGTAATAACAAAAAACAACATGGTAGGAAAAAAAGTCATAGCCAGATATGCAGGTCCCATACCCAGCTGTAAGACTTGTCTTATGCTCTGTTATCCAGCTTTATTATTTCATGCTTCATTGCAGCCTCTGGTTTTTGGGTCCACAAGCACTGAAAACCTACAATTTTACCTTAAGTGAAAGGATTTATGGAATACCTAAATAGAGGTCTTTGAGGTTGCTTGAAAATAACTTAGGATAGCTTGAAGTTTTTAAGTTATCTGCATATTATATCATAACATCATAGAATGGCTTGGGTAGGAAGGGACCTTAAAGATCATCCAGTTCCAACCCCCCCTGCCATGGGCAGAGACATGTCCCACTAGACCAGGTTGCTCAAAGCCCCATCCAATCTGGCCTTGAACACCTTCAGGGATGGGGCATCCACAGCTTCTCTGGGCAACCTGTGCCAGTGCCTCACCACCCTCACAGTGAAGAATTTCCTCCTAACATCTGATGTAAAACTCCCCTCATTTAGTTTAAAACCATTTCCCCTTGTCCTATCATTTATCTGCCTGAGTAAAAAGTTGATCTCCTTTTTTATAAGTCCCATTTAAGTACTGAAAGGCTGTGATGAGGTCTCCCTGGTTCCTTCTCTTCTGTAGGCTGAACATCCCCAGCTCTCTCAGCCTTTCTTCATAGGCGTAGCGCTCCAGCCATCTGATCAATTTCATGGGCCTCTTCCGGACCCACTCTACCACCCCCACGTCCTTCTTGTGCTGGGGGCCCAGACCTGGACGCAGCACTCCAGGTGGGGCCTCACAAGGGCAGAGCAGAGGGGCACAATCACCTCCCTCCACCTGCTGCCCACCCCTCTGTTGATACAGCCCAGGATGCAGTTGGCCTGCTGGGCTGCAAGCACACACTGCTCGCTCATGTCAAGTTTTTTGTCCACCAGAACCCCCAGGTCCTTCTCTGCAGGCCTGCTCTCAGTGAGTTCTTCTCCCATGTCTGGTATTGCCCCGACCCCGGTGCAGCACCTTCCACTTGGCCTTGTTGAACCTCATGCGGTTCATGCGGGCCCACTTCTCCAGCCTGTCCAGGCATTTATAAAGATATTAAACAGCACAAGTCCCAGGATGGACCCCCGAGGAACACCACTCATCACCAGTCTCCATCTGGACATAGAGGCATTGGCCACAACTCTCTGGGTGCAGCCATCCAGTCAATTCCTTACCTAATGAATGGTATACACTTATATAAACAGCTATAATCTATAATACATAATATGTATGAATAATATATATACATGTTATATATACAATACATTAAAAATGTTGAAACTCCTCAAAATGGTGAAATGTTTTGGCTGTCTACCAGTTTCAACTACAGTTATGTCACATTCTTTTAGGTTTGTGAACAGAATGCAGTTTTTAAAATAAACACAAGAGGGTGATAAGTGTTTAGGGTCTCAGCAAAGCAAATTAAGACAAGAAAAACAATCTCTCATTTAAATTTCCCCAAACAGTACTTGTCTGGATTACTGGAAGGCTGAACAAGTAATTTATATTCTACCCTTGCAAGTGATAGAACCGGTCAAAATCAATACATAAACAATCTTACTATATTATTGTAAGCTTAAGAACCCAGATAAAACAAGCACAAGAGTAGTTGGGAAGGGAAACCAAACACAAGTCTGGGATTTTAGTCTTCCATTCTGTATATGAACTAACTTACTCTCAACCAAGATGAGTACAGTACATATTCTGGGGAAAAAAAAAAGGACCCCTCTTTTTTGTCCTCTGCCCATTTTCTTTCTTACCTACTTCCCCATTACACCCTACAGTCCTTGTCCCACAGTCCAGACAGGACCTGCTTGAAGACATTTTCACTACATCTTTCAAGCTTCCACTAATAGTTTCCAATTAATTGGTATTTTTTCACAACAACAAAAATGTTACACTGAAAGACTTGGGACCAGTTCTTCAGGAGGAAGAGGGTGCTTTTCTGTTGACTAAAACTGTAACAAATTTTTACTTAGATGTGGATTTGCTCTCTGCTAAATGATACAAGTTCTGCTAAAACTTTGCTAATTGTATAAATCCATATGTGCATACTGATCATGGCAAAACATTCCAGTGAGACAGAATAACATATATACTATATGACTATATTCTGCAGATGCAATTTTGTCATAAATAACTATGATACATATCCTGCTTAAACTTTGTGCTGTACTCCCACCAAGGGGCAATTTGCATAATGTTTTGATTTACTGAAAAGACAGTCAAAAGCTGCCTCATTGAGATCTCAACAAGAAGAAACAAAATTAGAAACTGATGACAAACAGGATGCGTGATTTTACAGTAATTGCACAGCTTTTCGTTACATTTTGGTTGCTGAGAAAACAAAGTCTTTCCAATTGGTGTGACAAATTTACAAGGACCAATGATTAAGAAGTCTAAGGATCTTTTCAAATAAAATGTACAGCCCTGAAAAATCATTAGGATGCCTTTATTAAACTCTCAGTACTAATACAAATGCTTTTCTGTAGTGAGTGGTATTGTTATGAGAGAGTGAAAGAAATCTGTGCCAAGCAAATATAATTTTAGACTTCACTCTGGAACCAGAAAATCTTTAAGTTCAACCATCTTTTATAGACAGGGAGACATAATATCAAAAAAAAAGCTGAAGTTCTCTCCATATATTATAAATAAATTTCTTCTTACCTTGGCTTCCTCCTAAAGTTGCAAGTCGAAAAACTTCTTTAAGAGTTAGTCCTCTTTCATTCAGTTTATTAATTTGAAGGGTGGTAGATGCCATCATTGTTTTCCTGATAGCATCAAGCATAGAAGCTGAATATCCCCCGGCAACATCTAGAAGGGATAAGAATCTTAGAAACAAACTTTGGGAATATCTCTGGATTAAATTATTATGAGTTTGATTTAAGTGTTACAAAGTGCAAGAGGTAGTAAACATGAAAAGTTTTACTGCTAAGCATTGTCTTTGAATGGGTGATTCCTGACATGGGTTCTACAAGGTCAGGTAAATAAAATACAATGCAGAACAGAAACTTAATCTGGAAAAGTTGTTGTTAAGGCAGTTTACTGTTAAGGCAGGAACAAAACTTCTCAAACATCTTTTGACCACCCCTACATATTAAACAGTGAAACAAACAAACAAACAAACAAACAAAAAAACAGGCCACAAATTGGAGGCATGATGACTTTTCAATACAAACATGAGGGTATGTTTTTGTATTTTCCAGCAATTTCTAAAATAGACCCTTTTCTAAGAAAGCTACCAACCTGTGCCGAGGCCAAGCTTCACATTGTGTTTGAGAACCTTTTGCACATTTAAGATGCCACTGCTCAACCTGGATTGGAAAAAGAGATGGCTTCTATATTATACAGAGAGGAAAATTGATTCCTGCAGTTCAGTAAAGGGAGGACTTTGGGCAGTTTCATGACAAGGGTTCTCAGACTACATGTAATACATCATGTTTATTAAACAGGAATGGACCATTCACATTCATAAATCTGGATGATGGGTTTTAATCACTAAAAGTAAAAACAACTTTTCCTAATGAAAACTTTTAGTTTTCTAACAAAACAGTTTCAGAGTTATCTTTTGAAAACAAGCTCTTAGCATGTTTGTCAAAAAAATCCAAATATGATGTAAAGTGTACTCCCAGGAGATGGGAGATCATTTTGCAAGCTCCAGTAAGCCACTGCAAACAAGCTACTGATTATGTTATAGGCAAAATGACTGTTAATATGTAGTACCCTGACAGGATACTGTATAGTATATAATTTCTGTTAATGTAAGTATATTTCACCCTTTCCCATTTCCCAATAACGTATGTATTCTGGGGGAGAAGGATGTTGGCCTAAATCTGCCATTGATAGGACAGTCATAAGAAATTAAGTTTAAAAAAAGAAATATTCATATATATGTGATTATACTCAAAAATAATGTCAGTCCAGAGCATACCACACAGAAGTGGAACATGAACAGTCATGCTTGATCCAGTGTGTCACTTCTGTTGAAATGGAATATGATATATGCGGCCTTCTTACTGTAGGCTGGACTAGTGAGGCACTGGAACAGGTTGCCCAGAGAGGCTGCGGATGCCCCATTCCTGGAGGTATTCAGGACCAGGTTGGATGAGGCCCTGGGCAACCTGATCTAGTGGGTGGCGTCCCTGCCTATGGCAAGGGGGTTGGAAGTAAATGATCTCTGAGGTCCCTTAAAACCCGAGCCATTTTATGATTTTACAGTATCTTCATACTATGTGAAAAACAACTCTTTCCAGTTGTACACCATTAACTTATTTTATTGACTTACGAAAAATTAGAACTGGGGCAATGTGCAACTGCAGATCCACGAAGATTAAAAAGTTCCAGCTCTTCGTCAGAAAGATAACAGGCATGAGCCATCACTGTCTAAAGAAAGACAAAACCAACAATTTTAGAAAAAATAGCATTTTCTTCAGTACCTGTAAATTTTTTGCTGCACTGCTTTTAACAGACTTTTTTTTTTTAAAGGGTACCTGTTACCAGCAAGGGTAAAGGCATGCAATTCTTGAATGAAGCTTTTGAAATCAGGAAGGGAGGAACTCTCATTAACTTCAATAAGCCTAAGATATCACTCCCTCTGCATATTTTCATTTATTTATATAAAAAGATAGGGTGCTGTGGTATCTTGTGGTGGTTGTGATTGTCACTTATGAGCTAGCTGCAAGAAACAAAAGCAAGAACTGCCTATCTGGCATAGTACTGTAGTAACCTTATGATGTGTATTTCATAGCTACCACAGAGATTAAGTATTGGGGCCAAGAGTGTAACAGATAAAATGTAAGATGTATGTACTTAGCGTGTTTCCAGTTTTCTCTCTAAAGTTTTCCACTAGATTGCATCTAGAATATTCTTCAATTAAAACTGGTTCATTTGCAATGCAATTTTTTTTTCTTGGCCTACATTGCTAATTTTAAAGACAAGTTCAATAGTGATATATACAGAAGGTAGAGGTACAGGATAGTATCATTTAATAGGACATAAAATAATTATTCCCAGACAAACCTACTTCAGATTACCTCATGTGCCAAATGCCCCATCAAAGAGATGAATATGATAGGGCAAAAGCTGTAAGGCCTTGCAATCTTCTGATATAAATGAGAACTGCACACAGACTGTTTTCACTGGGCATCTCCTAATGGCACTACATCCTTGCTCTCTACTCATCAAGCTCAAATGCAACTGAATAGGCATAGAAAATGGTCACATCTTAAGTTAAGGATCTACAAATGATAGCTGTAGAACCGTAAATCTGATGATCTCTACTTTAAAAAAAAAAAAAAATGATGGGATGCCATCATTTTGTTTTAATTGGGGCTGTTCAGTCTGAAGAAGAGGAGGCTAGAGGGAGACCTCATCACTCTCCACAACTACCTGAAAGGAGGCTGCAGCGAGGAGGGTGTTGGTCTCTTTTCTCAGGTAACAAGTGACAGGATAAGAGGAAATGGTCTCAAGTTGCATTAGGGGATGTTTAGGTCAGATACAAGGAAGAATTTCTTCATGGAGAGGGTGGTCAAGAACTGGAACACTGGAACATTGGAACAAGCATTGACCAGGGTAATGGTGAAGTGCCCATCGCTGGAGGTATTTAACAGATGTGCGGATGTGACACTAAGACATGGTTCAGTGACAGGGCTCAGTAGGTCAGGCTGATGGTTGGACTTGACGATCCTGAAGGTCTTTTCCAACATAAATGATTCTATGATTCTATGAAGTATTTCAGCCACAGCTCTGAAAATCTAAAAAAAAAATTTAATTTGTTGTCTTGGTTCTGGTGACTGGGGAGGGGGAAATGTCTGCTGTTTTGTTATGTTTGTCTTTAATATGATGCTTCCTCAAAGAACAAGAAGCCTGGTATCCGAAGGCACTGGTAAACCCAGTTTTCAGTGACCATTTTCAGTGCTGGAGATATAAACATTTGATATGAACTGACAGAGCTGAGACCCATATTTTTACAGTGCTAGTATTATCTCTAGCATGCTGATGCAAAAAGAAACGTGCATAGTACTATGCAAGAACAAAAGTTAATATTGGGTACATACTTATGTAGTTTGTACTGATTTCTCACGTAAAACGGACTGTAAATAAATAATTTACTGGGGAGAATTTTCAAAGACAGAAAAGGAAGTTCACTAATTAATTCCTATGAAGTTTGCAGCTGTCCTTTGTGCCTTTGAAAATTCCATCGTAAAATTTTAAATCAGTTTGACTTGCGTTTAAGCATTTTGGCTGTAGTTAGGCTGTTTATATTTGTTCTTGCATGGGTACTCTGATGTCTAAGAAGGTGTGACTGACACTCCAACCTGTACTTCCTGTGAGCAGTTATCAAATCTGCTTGCTTTTACCTAACCAGTTTAAAACTTTAATTAATTTCAAATTTTCGGGCCACTGTGCCTGTCAATACTTGGTAAAATCAGCTGAGAATGCTTTGGGTTAGTAGGAACAGTAGAGTATACCTGTGTGTATGTGAGGTTCACACACAGAACACAACAGGACAAGCTACTTTTCCATTAAAAAAAAAATTACAAAATTTGAAGTTGGTCCTACTGTAAATCCATAGAAAAAAAATGTACAGGAAAAAGCAGTGTGCAAGAACACTGTAATATGAAGATAACTGGCTACTGCCCAAGAATTACCAGCTCCTACATTACCAGCTTTATCTATCCTCCTTCCAATCCTACTGTCCCCAGCCCTGTTTGGACCCTTAAAAACAGGCTCAGGGAGCATAAAATACCTTTATTGTTCATCTCCCCTAAAATGCCTATGTAAAGTATAGGCTTGTCTAAAGTTTCAGTCACTTCACCAAAACCTGTGCAACAAAGAACATAGAAACAATTTACTCTCTCCCAGATGCCACTGACCTTGACAAAACAGTACAAACTTTTCAGGTAACTACAACTAACCAGAATATTCTATACATGAATAACTCTATGCTATGCTGTGGAAGTTGATATGCAGCTACCTTGCTGGTAAGCAGCTTGTTTTTATCATACAAGTCAGTGTAACTCTGATAGGAAGGAAACATGTTCTCCACAAGTCTGAGTTCTTCTTCAGTCTCACTTATGTGACTCTGCAATGAGAAAATAAATAGCGATGAGTTCTTTAAATAGCATTATAGCATTTCAAACTTCTGAGCAACCTGCTGGTGCTAAGCACATAATGATAGAAAATAGTCTTTCTAAGGCATATAGCTAGATCTTGTCCTTGGGTTTCTATTTTCATTGGAGAGATCCCTGTGATCCAAAACAATAGTTCAATTTCTTCCTTTAAACTTGATCTGAGGAGGCATACCTGGATAGTCCGTCCCAGTAGTGTGGTGACTTAACAACCAAATTGTTATTTGGCAAATGTTAAAGTAATAAATAAAATGATAGATATGACCATGAGGTGAAAGAAAGATAGAAGCCTACCACAGAGTGGACCCTGGGATCGGGGTAACATATAGGCTAACTACTCCACGCATCTTCAGACGGGCTGATTAATTTCTGGTCTCAGACACAAACCTGGTTCCTCCTGTGTGGAGGCTGAAGCATGTACTCCCTGTATTTTCAAATGCTCAGCTTGTGATGACAAACAGCCCTAATATAGTGTAGCTTTAAAACCACATATACTAGGACTGTTTAACCAAAAAAGAAAAATATCAAAGATTCAACACACTTATAAGCTTCAAAATATGCCTTATTTAAATGCAGAAACCTTATTGTACAGGAAATTTTACAACAATGTTAACAACGTTAAATCAGATAGAAATATGAGTAATCGAGACAGAAAGATGAGCAATTCTTTTCTCTTCTGAAATCTGCCCTGTACAGAAACAGCAGATGGCTGACAGGCAGACATAACAACTTTGGACAAGGGACAGCAACCTTTATCAACCCAAGGGTTGCTCTAACTTACAATACTTGGTGTCAGTTTCCTAGTAACCATGCACTGGGGCTTGATGAGTTGTGCATCCTTCAAGCTATGAGCTTTCTCATTTGCTGTGGAGGTCATAGTGCTCTTGTAGAGTACCACTAATAATTTAAGAGGAATTTAAAAGACAGGTTCCAAGTTAAGAATGTGGTTTAAGTGCTTTGTGTAAACTGTGACAACTGCTTGATCTTTATGCTTCCTATCCATAATATTTAAGTTGTAAACAATGCTCTCAGAATTTACCTGCACATGTAGGTCATGAGCTTGTGCTAAATCACCAAGTGAACGCAGCAAATCTTCTGTGCAGGAAGGGCCAAAGCGGGGGGTTACTATAGGTTGTACCCTTGGATACTGAAAATATTAGAAAGACATGTTTGTGATTCCACATATGTATCAGTAACCATAATTAAGACAATCATTTACACAATTAGATGTTAGCTTTATTGCTTATTCCTTTCTTCATCCTTGCCAATGTGAATAAAGCTTGCAGTCATTTTCTTATTTTTATCAGAAACTTCCTCCTCAAAGTAAGAGAATCCTGAAACTTCATCACAGAAGTTCCCCTTAAAACCAATTTAATAAAACTCAGTGAAGTTCATTTCATTAGAACTCTTTCCTCAAGTCTCTGAGATTTTACCAGACTTCAGCAGAAGCACTGGATGCTTCTTCACATTTGCTCACAGTCAAGTATGAATTATAAGTGATAATCAGACTTTTTTTTGATTCATGCTTCTGTGAGCATCAAAGAGGTAGTGATGCAAATCTGTAGAGATGTGTAAAGTCAAAACCTTTTTCATCTTTGATCTTCTCTGCTCATGATGGAGCGGAGCAAACTGTCCCTATACTCTACTGTCTCTATACTCAACAGACAGGAAGATTATTGGTAACACCAGATATGCTGTGCAGTAGGAAACAGTGGATACCTGAACTAGAGCTACAGGTGTTTACTTTGCACTTCTGGATTGAATTTTTCATTAAGAGTTAGACAGTGGCTTTACAACTCTGCCTTCAGATACAGGAAATACCTACCTTTCATTGTGCATGTGGAACCACTAGAAGAAAGTATGTAATATCTTGGCTTGCAGTTTCTTTTAACATCTCCCAGACACAAGCAGCTCAGGACTTCTGAAGTATACTTACTTAGTATACTTAGAAGTATATACTTCTGAAGTATACTTACTTAGTATACTTACTTAGTACACTTACTCTACCAATACATATGATTTAGGCATTAAACTCTAGGCATCTACTCTTGAATGCTTTGAGCTATAAACGTTGACAAATTGAGCCATCAAAATGAAAAGGCTGACAAGAAAAATAATATCCCTGCTTTTAATATTGGAGTGTCAACCTGTACCTACAGAATTTCTTTAGAAATACACTGGAAGACATGTGGTGACCCAAAATACTAATATGGTAATGGATTAGTAACTGTGCTGTAAAGACACCAATTTGTGTTGGTGAAAACTTCTTTTATTTGTCTATTTATATACCACAGAGTGATGGACTGACTTCCATCCATCTTTAACAGAAAATTGTCCTCTGCAGGAAGCTGAACACTTTTAAGTGAATAAAGAATGTTTACAGAACATTACTCTGCTGTGTTCTGACCACACAAATCTGAATTTGTGCTGCTAGAAGTCAATTTCACAGCAACACAACTAGAAGAACACTTTGCAGACCGATGATTTCTGTCTGCTATACAGGAAGATCTATATTTATTGACTTGTCACTAAGTCAACAGAATTTGTCAAAGAGATTAACTATTTCATGTATTCACACAACATTTTCTGTATACAGAAATGAACAGAAAGGAGAAGTCTACTTACTTGCCTTTCCGTTAGCTTTCTAACAAACCTGAAAAAATACAGAGAAAAATCTGTTATAAATTTGTCACCTGTGATCTGTGTTATAAATTATGAAAAATAGAGAAAATATTTACTTAAATGTTCTGTTAAGCATTTTAGGCATCTATTAACTTTTTACAGGAAGTCGTGACAGATTCTCAGACGAAATAAAAAGATGCAACACAATCAAGCCAGGACAGTTACAAGAAATTATGCTAGTTGGGAATTTGACCTTGAATATGCAGAATCTTCTTCATTTGCAATAATTAACTTTAGACACATGGTAATTACTTTGTGTTCTCACTGGAAACCAAATACATGTTACATTAAATTAATTGAAAACATAATTATATCCTACTGTTGCAACTTCAGAAAAACAAACAAACAAACAAAAAAGACCCACTCTTATCTGCCCATGATTTTAAATCACAGCATTAAACATATTATGATTTCAAAATCCCACGTTTAAAAGATGCCGCCATATTTCGTACATTCCTTACAGTAGTTACGGATGTCCTCATGCACTTAAAGGACCCTTAATTTTCTAGAGATGTTTATATTAATGTTAGTGTATAAACTATCAACCTTACAGAAAACTCACTGTAGATTTACCTCATGAAATAAAAGAAGCTACCTCAGAGAACTCTATGAAAAGCCTCCAGCAGCCAATATGGACAGTTATTACTGTTCATGGAGCAATATGCAGCAAACAAAGCTTCCTTTTACTTTGAAGAGAAGAAATACCCTAAATACTTGTATGCACAATGTATACAAAGAATTTCAAAAAGCCATTACAAGACATTTTGATCAGGTCTCTGAATTTTTATGTCATAGTTTATAGTCCAAAAACTCCATAGTTTTAGTCACAATAAACATTGGATCAAATCTGTCAAATATCTTTAGGTGGAAAAGAAAATAAATGCTGGAGGCCAGATTCACAACACTGTGGCTAGTGCCAGATCACCGGTTGAAAGTGAGAGACATAAGCTAAATTTCTGCAATGAACAAAGGAGTTTTAACACACCGTTGCTAAGCTTTGCAAGGTGAATTAGGTTTTCTTCTGTCCATCTCTCCTCTTACTGATTCACCAGATATAATAAATATTCACCAGATCAGAAATTGTAACAGAAATCCCATTCTCAAGAGATAATGCAAAACCTCAGCATGGCTGTTTTCATACTTTTTCACATGCATTACAGAGAATCAGCATGGTTTTAAAACTGAAAGACCTAGCTTTAAATAACCTATGCTTTGTTGATTTATGTACTTCTCTGTAAGGAAATAAGCTCAGGTTCAAACAACCACCTTCTTCTTCAGAACAGGTCTGAACATGGGTGTTCCACTTCCAGATGACTGCTAGTGGCATATAACATATTCTGCTTTTCATTTCACAAAGTTTTTATTCAATTCTGTTCACAGGAGACGAGCAGATTGAAACAAAACACTTTGAACTGAATATTATCTCCGTGCCTACAGTACAAACATTTCTGTAGGTTAACTGCAAAGAATTGAAATCAGTGTAATAAATTTTCTGATAGTGTTACAGACCACATTTCTCTCTCTTTTTTTTTTTTAATAAAAAGGTCACCCTCTTAAAGGGAGAGTTTTTTCATCCTCTGAAATTGTACTGGTGAGGAGGTTCAGGCCTATGAGGTGAGTACTCCTGATCTATGCTGACAAGCACAGATCTCTTCTCTAGACAGCTGTCGAGTACCTGTGGCACACTCTCATCCAAAGCTGAGGAACATTTGTTATTAATATAATTGCATGGGAAGGGAGTAAAGGCACAAGATGGGAATTGAAGGAAAGCTATTTAGATAATTCTGAAGCTTTAAAAAATGGCAGAACGGGAAGCGCTACCACTCTCAGGTCCATTCAATGGGATTCACTGTATTACGAAAACCAGGGATTTAGGTAAACAAAAGCCAATGTTAGTGCAGTGCAAGTGACTACTACTGTATGTTTCAAAATGTCTCTAAATATAAACACTATTTGAAACCCATGACTATTTCTAACTTTTAACAGCATTTTTCCAGCATGACTTGCAAAAATAAGATGGCAATTTCACTCCAGTGCTCTAAGAAGTTTACAATACTGTTAGGTATTTACTCTTTCAGCATATTTGAAACATTTACACATCTGTATAAATAGTCCCATGAGCAAAGTCCTACATCTGCCTAAGCATCTTCAGAAGATGGACACAGAAGACAGGGGAAGCCTGAGACAGCTGGCTCCCATGCTTCAGCCCTGGATTCTCCTCCAACATACAACAAATCCAGAATGCACATTATCTTCACTTGATTCTTCTTCATTCACTCAGTTTCAAGTTAGAGTAGTTTTACTGGTGTTATACTGGAGAAGAAGAGAACCAGAGCATATTTAGAAATGGGTATATGAAAGCCGATTCCTGCCACTGGAATAAAGCTTTATCCTAAATGGGGAAAGGAGATAGCTCAGAAGTTAATGGGGGCAAAGGAACTGATTTTCTACCTCTCCACCCCTGTCAGGTCATGTAACCTCTACCCACAGAGCTGTGAAGGGAAAAGAGGAAGTAGAAGCCAGACCGTAACATACATGCCTTCTCCAAAACATGATGCTGCAGCTTCTCCCTTCCTTAGGCAAAGCCACAGTGAAACTGCACATGCTGTGCAGCAGCTGGGTATGCATGAATTGCCAGAACTGTAGAAAATAATACTGTAAGAAGAAAAGAACAGTTCCTACACCTGTAAATACTTGATCACAGCTTCACCCTCACTTTTCAGGCGTGTTAAAGTCTTATTTCTAAAGGTTGTGCCAACAATTTAATAGTCTTACTGTGGGAAAGGAATTCTCAGGTGGCATTGCACTGTTTCACACGTCCCTGAATTAGAGATAATGAGGAAACAAGCGGTAGAAACAAAAACCTGAGCAAGGTTGAGATAAATTGGCTACAGTGTTAAAGATGAGCTTTGGACAGTGGCCAATTGCTGGCTGGCTCGAGGCGCGTGTCTGAGGGTCTCTAACCAATTGTATGACAGATCTGGGCGCGTGGACAGCGCGTGGGGCTACGGGGAAAGTATATGTAGTGGTGAAAAATGGCAATAAATGTCTCCTGTTCAAGAGCCATCAGGAGTCCGTGTCTTGCACCCCTTCATCTTACCTTTCTGTCTCTTGAACAGAATCAGCTGTAGTCTCTTTGTAGTGTGGTACAGTGTCATTTATATCCATACAGACTTTGCCAACAAATGCTCGTTGTCCAAATTTATCTGTTGAGATGCATAAGAAAATAAAACTCAAAATTACTTGTTCTTTACAAAAACTGCTAGCAAAACCTGAATTGAAAAGAAAATAGTAAATTCCACGTTATCCAGTTTCATTTAAGATGAACAGAATTTATGTTGTTTTCTTGTCTTTAAGTTGGGCACATACTTGTGATCTTTAAAGCCAAAAAGGAAAAACTGCATTTAAGTAAGAGTTCTCCTCTTCCACATTAGTATCCAATTTTGTGTTATAATTGAGGACTGAATTACCAGTAGTTTAACCACAACCAAAATTCATAATGGTAGTGAATGAAGATGAGCACTGTGAAGCAGAGGATGAGAAATGTCCCCCAGCAGGGAGAAACACATGCATCAAAGTACAGTAGCTGCAGTAGGTGGTCACTCTGAGGTAAGAAAATGCATGAAGATCTCAGCAAACCCTGTTTCCTTAAAAGAAGGTAATGAGGGTCCTAAAATGACTCCCATTTCCAGCTAGAGCTACTTCTGGCTTATTGAGATTTATCAATGCTATGACTCAGAACTCAGGTGTAACACAACAGAAATGCATGTAACATTAAATTCTAAGCTTGTAAATGTGTTCCCAAATCTTTTTGCCCATTATTTAACATCTGAGATGTTGAATACACTGATTTCAAAGTTCCAGGGTTTCCTACAAAATCAGAAAGACTATGAAATTTTTGGTAGAAGCTGATTCGTATTGTTTCACTCTCCTATGGGAGCTGAGCTTTGAGAATTCTTGCAAGAAACACAAAGCTTGAGAAGAAATGACAGGGATTTGCAACAGTGAGCAGAAAGAAGGGATAAGATCCTGATGCAACTCCCATTGTTCTGGTTTCAAAGGGTGTGTGGAAATTTTTGATGTTGATTTTCAACTGAAACTTCAGAGTATCAGGAAGTTAAAGCACTGACTGCACCTCTTGCCATTCAGCCTTTTAATCCTCTAACAGCAAAAGGCGAGAAATAGCAGAGGACTGCCCTGAAGAAAAACTCCAGCAGACCTCACTCAAGCTCAGACTGCAGCTGATTTGGGAATGAAGTCCAGCAGAGGCAGAGGGAGCAAACAGTAGAGGAGAGATTGTTAAGCAAAGGGTAACTAGGCAGAATTTGGGGGATGTGGTATGACAGAAAATGAATAAAAAAAAGGCAAATTAACAAAATTGAAAGACAGATCCCTAGCTACTCTAAAACTCCCAAGCTCTGTTTCCTTCAACTAACAGTCTGCACAACATCCTTGAGAACTCACTCGTACCGTCTTACCTATAATTTCAGCCAGAAGAAGAGAAGTATCTGTGTGAATTGTAGCAAAGTAGCAAGCTGTAGTGGTGCCATTCTTTAGAGTTCGTCTCTATAAAAAGAAATCAGTTTCAACAGTTCGGAAAAATATAGTCTAGCTGCCAAAATGTAGAATAGGCTGTCTGATTTCAAGCTGCAAGAACATTTGGTTATTGTGAAATTCCACGGGAGTTACAGTGAAGTTGGAAGGTAAAATACAGATTTTTAATTTCATAATAGCTTTTTAAAGTCTGAATGTTAATAAACACAAAAATTCCTCTTCCAAGGCTATACAGGTTTTTAACAATGGTTTAATAAACTCATAGAAACCAGTCTGTATTTCCTTCACTCAAACTAGAAATCAAATTCTTATTTATGTCTAACTTGAATTTTACTTAGAAATACAAACAACCAGTCATATATATTATTTCCTAGTTTGGAAAGGCTCTCCAGTTTTCATAGTGAAGCACTTGAAGTAACATTAGCAAAGCAATACTTTTGGGAGAAAGTATTGTTTTTTATTTCGTCATCTGATGTGGCTGGGAAAAATAACCAGGTTTTCAGGTACACAAATTCTTCATTATCCCTGAGGCCAAAGTAACAAACTCCAGAATAGAAGGAAGCTGAGAACCACTGCTCAGAGTGTAATTTAATTATTTATCTAACTATACAATTTGAAAGGAACAGGTGCATTTCTACCTGTTCATATTACTTTTGGAGGACATACCAGTAGATGAAGAGTCATGTAAAGTTACACTAAGTCATCAAATCATTTATAGTTTCATTTGATCTTGGGACTAATGCATACTATATTGACGTCCTATCTACCAGAAGGGCTTAAATTGGATTCTGGCTAGAATGTAATGTGAGAATATATTTCTTTTAACAGGATAGAAGGTGAGACATCCAATGCAACTTTTAAGAATGGCTACAGCAAATTATTTAACAAACATGAAGCTAAGCTCTGTCTTTTTCATAAAATATTCAAATTAAAGTCTTTAAAAATATGTCTTCAAGTGTGCCTAAAATGAGTCACAAAAATAATGTCACTGCTGAGACAAACTACCTTCATCTTTTTTTAGCTTTTAAAACCCCCAAATCTGTGTTTTTTTTTTTTATTCCTAAAATTGTTTAATGAAATCCATTTTTTTTCCAAAAACATCAGCATGAAGAATTGGCTTTTCTAAAATTTGAGGGACCAGAGGTGGTTCCAGATACAATATGGCAAATTTCTTTTAATTCATTTGTTTTAGCAAATACAGAAAGTATTTATTGGAAACAGGATATTGGCTTGAAACATTTCACTATGTTTTAAGTACAATTCCTAAAGTATAGATACATATCTGCTTCCTGCTAGTTTAGTCCCATTTCTAACAGTGGAAGGTTATTATAAGACCCAAAGCATGATAAGTGCTCCTTAAAAAAAAATGTGACTATCCTTAAATGGTAACAAGCAAGTATATTTTTCAAACCCATTCATTTGTTTAGTCGCTGTTAGCTCATTTTTGGCCTTGACTCATGAGAAAGAACACTACATATTGCACAAAAGATTATTTCTGCTTATCATTTTTAAATTTATCACCCATTTTCTTGTTTCTACATCACCAATTAGATAGTATAAATTTTGGTCTATCTCGCATAGGCCAGTTGTTTTTTATATACTTTTACTCCTTATTTGTCACTTTTATAAGCTAAACAAACCATTTTTAGTCTCTCTCTCTATTTTCCCATGTCTTTGACTTTCATCTTTGACTGTTCCATCTCCACTGCATTCTGCACTCCTCTTGCCCCTCTGAGCTCTGCAAGTGATATTCAATATAAAGCTGTGACACTGATTTATAGAAAAAAAATAAAAATCTTCACTCATTCAAATGCCTTTCCCTGGATCACCGCTGAAGATTCAGAGAGGTTTTTACCGAGCTATGGCAATTATGTCCAAGTTACTTGCAAAGCAGTACATTAATTTTGTCTTCCAACTTGATTAAGACTGGTGAAACTGAGAAGGTGGCTCTCAGAATACTTACATTCCTCAAGCCATTTTATACTTCCCAGTTTGGACAGGAAACTATTGGTTCCATACTGGTTCCATAAGTAAGACTGTTTTAGCAACAAGAGAACAACAAACAGCAATGCAGAAAATAGTAGTTATCTAGATGGCTGGATTCTGTTCTGACACATTTGGCCATGAAGCATTGCAGAGCTACCGGTATTCTGCAGCATTATGAAAAACATTTTTGTGATCTTGTCCTGTTTTATTCCTACAGGGAGAGCCGAACCATTGTGTTGAAGCTTCTCCAACTAACTTCGAATTCTCACTGGCAATTCTTTTCCAGGTAATGTTATTAAACTTGCTGCAAAGTGAGCACTTGATCTGTGCTAATCTCACCCCATCTGAACCATTGGAGACAGTAACAGTATGTTGAAACGAAGGTGAGATCACCTCTACGTTATACGTAGCTGAAGGCGTGTGCTTGTGACTACATTTTATGACCAAGCTGCTCCTACTGCTGTGATTGTGCTAGATGGCAGAAAGGCTTTTTTTTTTTTTTTTAGATTTGCATTGCAAAGACAGTAACTATTTATTACAGATTCATTACATTATTGTTTTGACAACACGTTGTTACAGTATTAGACAAATGCAAGGCAGTTTATAGTGGTCATTTAATCTTAAGAAAATACTTCAATCTATGTATTAAGAGATACATTTCAGTTATAGGACAGAATCTACTGTGCAATGTGACCTTGCTGTTTATTGTTCAAGTGGAATTTGACCTCAAAGCCTTTATATTGCACAAAACCAGACTAGTTCAAACACAGGCTCTCTCTTTGATTCACAATACCATCAACAGACTTCTATCAGCAATGAAAGATATTCCTGCTACAGGGACCTCAGCTATAGAACCTTCTCCCTCAATTGCTCCAAAACACCCCAGATTTTTTGTTGGTGAGAAGTGTCTCCTACTTCACAAAATCATTGCAGAAGACATGTTCATAATACAGAAGTTTTGTGCAGAAAAGGAAATAACCTCTGAAAGGCTTTGTTTTGTTTTGTTTTGTTTTTTACAATGTTTGATCATTTCTGAATGAGGTTGTCAGCACCTACTGGCAACACTAGCTCTGAAAGTACTCTTAAATGCTGGTCAGTGTACTCAGATACAAGAAAAGATGATTAATGAGATGGTTGTTAATCAATCACATGATTAAATGAACTGTTTTACCAGCAACAACAGAACAAGAACGTAAGTAGCAGGCAATGATCTTGGCTATCAACTAGAACAGTGGATGTGTTGTCAGTTTTATCTGGTTTTCATGACATTAAGACACGTTCTCCTATTTCTGCTGACCTTCTGAAAATTTATGTATATTTTACAAATAGTAATGTTGTCAAGCAGGTAAATGAAATTTGCAATACTTACAACAACTCTAGTGTACACTTCTTCTGCAAAATCACTGTCTTTGTATTTGGCTTCCGTTGGGAACGTGTAAGTAGTTAGCCACTGCAAAAGAGGTAGATCTACTCTTGTACCAGCAAATGAATACTGAGGAGCATGAATGTGTGTGTCAACCAATCCTGGCATGAAGAATTCACTAGGGAAAGAAAAGAAAACGGTAATGGTCCAAAACATCCAAAATTTTTTCCAAGAAAAGTAGTTTTTAATTAAACAGTATGTTTGAGCAAAAGCCATCAGAGTAAATGACAAGTATAGACTAACCTTACTATTTCAGCACCAGCATATGCACTCCTACTACACCCCTACCCACACTCCTTTACTGTATGAATTAGTTGTCTAACTTTTATACAGACTTACATAGGTACCTGCAAGGAAAAAAATCTGTGGCTAGAAACTAATGTAAGAGCATGATGAATCCAATTATCTGTAATATTTACCCAGACTGAATACCAATAAGTAAAGCCAAACTGATTTCACAGTAATTAAAGTTATTCGACAGAAGAATCCACCTGAGCAAGATTCACGCTAGATCCCTAGCATATATTTGTAATGCCTCTAGATGTGAGACGTTTATAGATATAAAACTGTAACTTTCTGCATCCCAGTTTTCTACTATTGTATAAATGTATCTATATATATTACTCATTCAGTGAATTTCAAGGTTTAATGAAAGAATAGCATGTCTACAAGTGCATATACAGATGCTGGACAGAAAAGAAAAAAAAAAAAAAGCTCTGTTCAGTGTCTTGACAGGAAAGGTGTCTTTACAATGAAAGTGCAATATGGTTCATTGCCATGTAGTACTCATATAATAACAGGGATGAGTACACCAACATCACCATGAGGTTGCTATAATTATTTTGTTTTGTGCTGGAACTCCATAAAGAATCAAATTTCTCTCAGCCTTCCCCCCTTCTCCCTGGATACTGATAAAAACATCGATTTTGCCTCTGTAATTTCCCTTCTTTCTGTCTTCCTGCATGCTAGAAATGCTGAAAGATCTTTCTCAATCTTATCCTTATTCCCAGCAACTTCCATTTTCCCCAGGCTATTTCAAGTGAAAAAAACATCTGATGACTCATGTATGCTGTACGATAAGTGATCCAACAAAGCATACAGATTTTTAACAGCTGAACACTAAAACTATGCTGCAACTCTAGACTCTAAACTACACGTTGCTTACAGTTGTGCTACTGTGTGTAAAGAATGGTAGGTACAATCCATAAGTTCACTAAAAAGGTTGGGGATTTCGTTGGCTGAACAAAAAGGAAACACTCATCCAAAAATACAGCTAGAAATACAAGGCTCTGTGTTTAGAGGGTTTAATACTCTAATTTTATTAGTTTTTATTAGGGAGTGTGTCAAAGCCCAAGCACTTTAGTTTTATATCTGCAGTGTCAAGGCTACCTACATTTATTAAGTCCAGAGTTCCGAGCAGGCACAGCCTGCTGCTAAGAATATGCAATCTAAAATAAAGAAGACCATCTAGGTAAATGATTTTCTCAAGGAAGATCGTTGTCTTACACTTTGTATGAACTGAAGAAGTTATGCGTGAAAACTAAATACAGCATTTTGGTGTGCGCGGTACAAGTCAGCCAGCAGAATTCAGTGATGGCTGCAGTCCCAAACCAAGGAATGCAAAAAGCACACAGATGGCTTGCACTGCAGGCCTCACCCAGAATGCAGGCAGCCCTTGGATTAAGAGCTCTTGCAGAAATGAAAGAGAGTTTTGCCCATAAAATGGGATTTAATGTATTCCCTGCCTCAACTTATTCATACCTGCACTGCTTTGCTCAGAGAGTAAAATGCATTTGCTGAAGTTAATCTAAACAAAACACTTACTGATGACTCAGTTCTCTTATGTCAGACGTTTTGAAGCCCCACTTCTTAGCCAGTTGCTCTTGCTGATCAGCTTGCTCCAAAAACACAATCTAAAAGAAAGCGAAAGTTAGTTATATACCTTAAGTATGTATCCTACTTTACATGAAGGCAACAGAAGTCATATCTTAAAACAGATTTTACACACTTGCTACAAAGTGATAGGTTTGCATTGAAATACTTGTTCTTCTTGACTGTTAGGTTTGATTTTGAAATACCTACTCACAACCTAGTGAATAGCACCACACCATTTATAACTTGTAAGAAAAGAATTAATTCACTCAAAAGTAATACATGAGGAGAACTGCACAGTGTCCATGGGCACTCCAGTAGCCTACCACGATGCTAGCAGTACAGTCACTCTTTGTGGAAGTAGCTGACATCCTTTCTGGAAGGGGATTAGAGTATTAAAAAGCAGAGGGGTAAAATTAATTGCTTTACCCAGGACAGACTTGGACTGAGCTAAGTATTTGCTAACTTTCTGCTCATGTCCTTAATGTTTTATTGTCATTATTTTTAAGTGCCTAGGAAAGTGAAAGAAACTGAGGGAAAAAGTGCAGATAATCTTTTAATTTTACAGAACAGACTAAAAACATGCCTAAGATCTTTATTTATTAAAAAAAAAAAAAAAAGCAGAGAGAGAGAGAGAGAAAATAAACAACTCTACAATCTAAAGCCTAATTCAGCCCCATTTGGCTCCTAGATGACATTGGCTCCACTGCCAGGGAATTTCTGCTGCCAACTAAGAAATTTAGCACGCTTTTTGTCTACTGTCAGATTTTAATCTACGACATAACTCTGGGAGGCTGAATTCTAAACTTTCTAATTCTCTTGTCTGACAATACTAGCCTTGACAACTTTTCAAGAAACAAAGAGCAGGGACTCCAGGCACTGGAATGCCTGCTACAGGCTCCAGGCAGGCTCCAGGTTTCCATGACACTGAGGATCCCAACACCTCCCCTGACCAAAGACTGTATACTCTGAGCTTTCTGAGCCCGCAAGTTCTTGCCAATCAATAATTTCTGCCTAAAACCAACTCATGGACTTCTAACCCCCTTGGTATAAGAGCTTGTTCTTCTAAGTTCAAGGCTGCCTAGTCTCTTACGTGTAAATATGGCTTTTCTGATTTACCTTGTAAAAAGCAAATGTTTTACACTTCTTAGTCAGAAAAGAAGCTGTTAAAATCATAACATATCAATAAATATCCCATCAGAAATAACTGTAGGAATATTGTAGTCCATTAATACTTCACATAAAACACTGTTTGTCTCCTTCTAAAGAGGATTATTTAGGCCCTTCAGCCAGCTGAATTAGATGTCTATCTGCAGGGGGCTTCGAACACAGACCTGCTGAAATTTCTGATGAGCAATAAAGAAAATGTCACTCAGACACTGAAGTCAAAATGAATGCAGAATGACTAATGTTAGAGCTGCTAAACCAGGAAAAAAAGAAAAAAAAAAAAAGGAGAAGGGGAGAGAGAGAGAGAAACATGCAATACCAGATGGCAAATGCTGGAAACGGGTGTTGCCATGGAAAAGAAGTGACTATTACATACTTTTAGAGTGCAGATAAATAAAACACGTAAATTATGGAAGAATGAAGAAAATATTTTTCAAAGGAACTGGACGCATGAAATAAACCTAACCTTGACACCTGGGCCATTACTGCCAAATGCAGCTGTAGATGAATCAGAAACACATGTATATTCTTTTCAAACAAATTTCCAAGGACTGCTTGGTTTTCCAAGAGATATTCCCCAATAGTTTAGGAGGCCTTTGTTCTTGAGATCCTTCAATCAAGGACTTTAAAGTCCTTGAGGTCCCATGTTTGGGCATTTTCCTGAGTATTTGCTCGTACATTCCAGGTAACTGCCCTGGTGCCCTGGGAACCAAACCTTTAAATTAGTGCTGCACCTTAACATTAAAAAGGCAAGAAGAAACTCTGTGCCAGAGTCACTACTGAATCAGAGAAGTACACAGGTAAGAAGACCGGCTTTCTGCTTGTGATGAAGCACTTTAAGAAAGTTGTTATCTACAAAAAGCAACAGCTGCTAGGACCAGTGCTCAAACACTTCAATCAGTTCTGATGTGTCATTTATGTGATGGGGCTAAAGGATCCAAAAATGAGGAGCTGTGTGGTGACTATCCTAGTGCCCAGCTCAGCCCCTTTTTTTATTCCAAGTGATGTCTAAAGCACTGCCATCAACATGTAGCTGATCCAGCCAACTACATATTAACCCTGACACAGTAAACACTGACTGCCTCCAAGCATCACAGTGCAAATAACTCTGCTAACATAAGAGTGGAAAGTAAATTATATTGCCCATAGAAATATGCTTTTTTTTTTTTGATCCAGCAGTGCCTATGTGGTACTATGTGACACTCACAGACGAACATGAGTAACAAGTTCTTTCTTCTCTCCCATGTCACATCCTTTGATGCTCAGAGGGCTGGAGCACCTCTCCTATGAAGAAAGGCTGAGAGAGCTGGGGTTGTTCAGCCTGCAGAGAAGAAGGCTCCAGGCAGACCTCACTGTGGCCTTTCAATACTTAAAGGTGTCTTATAAAAAGGATGGAGAAGTACTCTTAACTCAGGTAGGTAAGGACAAGACAAGGGACAATGGTCTTAAACTAAATGAGGGAAGATTTAGATTAGACATTACGAGGAACTTCTTCACTGTGAGGGCAGTGAGGCACTGGCACAGGTTGCCCAGAGAAGCTGTGGATGCCCCATCCCTGGAGGTGTTCAAGGCCAGGTTGGATGGGGCTTTGGGCAACCTGGTCTAGTGGGAGGTGTCCTGCCCATGCAGGGGGCTTGGAACTGGGTCTTTAAGGTCCCTTTCTACCCAAGCCATTCTCTCACTCCACGATTCTATCATTCTTCTCATCCTTCCCTGTCTCCACAATGATTAGCTACCAGCATTAACACACATCTCTTTCCTGCCACTGACCATCATGCTGTCCTATTTGCAGCCTCAGTGAGTTGCTGCCAGCACTGTTTAATGTTGCTACCATATTCAGCAGTTTTACAATTAGAGATGCAATGCCTACTGTTTGTCCAGTTCTCAAAACTGGAACAGGAGGCTAGATGAGAGACAGAAGCACTTATTAGACCCAGCTCCTGAGCAAATAGGCCAAACTGCTGGGAAGGACCAAGCAATGAACCCCAAATGGTTGATGTTGACTTGATACCTTACCCCCTGTACATCTAAGACACATGCCACTTGCTATCCCAGCTGGCTTAAGCTAAACACTCATGTTTGGCAATACTTGACAACACAGCCTCATTCCACAACTCTTGCTTTTTCCATGCCTTCAGCAGGAGCTTTTATCTTTGTTCTATTTTCTTAATATTTTACTCAACTACATTATTTACACCAATGTTTCAATGACAGCTCACATTTTGCAGCTGATTCTATTTTCTTTGCCTTGGGGAATACCACTCTTTCTACTGGCAGTTCTTCAAGAGCAGCACCACACTGCCCTACAAACCACTCAATTAAACGTAGGCTTATTTTGTTAACTTGTGGTAACTTGGGTCTTCAAACTTGACAGCAATGTTTTCTTTGCTAAAGTTCCCTTTTCATCTACAGGCAAAGCACGCAGAGCTGACACTTCATCTCCTGCCTTTAACAGAGAACTATCCCCACTTGCTGCGGGGGCCTGGGCAGTGTTTCTGTGTCACCAGCTGTATGCTCCTGCTACTTTGAGGACAGTCAGGGACTCATACTCAAGAACAGCACCTGGCTGTTAGGTCAGAGGTTGGAATAGGTGATCTTGGAGGTCTCTTCCAACCTAGATGATTCCATGACTCTGTGATTCTGTGAAAAGCTGGTCTGTTCACCTCTTCTGAGATCATTCACAACTTTTCCATGATGGAATCAGCAACATGAGGCAAAAGAATGATAGCTGCATAGTTAATTATTTGGGAGTAACACTGAAATAGTATCGGTGTATGTTTGGACAATGAAGGAAAAAAAAATTTCTAACCATCACATCCTTCTTTGTGAAGCACCTCTTCAGTGATTCCATTGGAAGTGCTGCATGAGGCAAAATTATGAAAAAAAGAAAAAAAAAAAGGCTAGAGGGTACCAAAACTCATTGTATTTGATCCTGAAATAGTAAAATGACAGGAATTCTAAAAAAGATAAAAACATGCAAGTCCCTGCTACTCTATTCTGGTGGAAATTTCCTTTTTGGACAACAATGTTTTCTGGATTTTTTTTTTTGAACAACTGTGTGGGAATGTGCCAATTAATGCATGAAAAACACTACCAGTGAATCCTTGTTCACTAGGAGAAGGGGAGATAGTGACTGTGCCTGACAGCAGAAATTACTAGACACAACCTACTAAGCTGTCTGTTTTTCAAGAAAATCCCTTAAAGGTCTTGATTTCCTAAGGACACAGAGGAGTCACTTTTTAGCAGACCTTACCATTAAAGAGAGCAAGACAAGATACGAGTTTCTGCCTCCTGCACCTGAGTAACACAAATCAAACTCTTTACTCATTCAGGTCTATTGCTTCTAGTCGACACCACCCAATACAGAGCTTTATAAGTTTTTATTCACCTCCTGTATGCCAACATACAGCTTCTGAGAAGCCTTGCTATTGCTTGTACCAGACTCCCCAAGAGCAGCCATAAGAGGACTGTCTTGAAAGCGGCCCTCGAGGACCTGTGTGGATGGAGAGAACAAGCTGTAAGAGCCCAGAGTGTGCTCTGCATGTATTTCAAATGCTGCTAAAGCCTGACAGAGTAGTTTAGTCACCAGAAGGAAAGAAAATGACTTTTTTTATTAGACACAGGGCGGCTATGTACGCTGCTGAGCCTAGAAGAAATTACCAGTGCACATAGCGTGCGCTGTGAATCCCGGTGCCACCGGTGACCCTGTCAGGGGAAAGTTGCAGCTTCCCTGCCAGGATCAATCCTGCGCTACCTGTGAGTGTTATGCTCGTTCTTAAACTTACCATTAACACTCCCAACCTTACCATTTTCCTAACTTTCTACGGGTACGTGCCACGTTTTTGTTGCTTCTTATTCCTAGGACGAGAAGCAAAAAGCTTCACTCGGATGTTCACGAGTGGGGGGGGGAGGAGGGGGACACGACACACGACACCGCCATTTCTGCTATTTCGGCACTCGCCGCCGGCACAACCGCCCCAAAACCGAGCCGAGGAGCCCTCTCCGCGCCGCGGGGACGGGACGGGGCTCCCCGGGGAGGCTCCGGGACCCTTCGGAGCGCGGCGCTGCCTCGACGGGGCGCGCTTCCCCTGGCGGCTCCCTCACGGGCTCCGGACCGCGGCCGGAGCCTAAGGGGGGGGACATCGGCGCCCGAGGTGCACCGGGAAGCCCGGGCCATCTCCCCCCGTCCCGCCGCATCTCCCCCCCACGTCCCGCCGCCGTCCGCTCCTCACCGTGCCGCCGTCGTCCACCCCCAGCAGGTGTCCATGCAGGATCTCCATGGGCACGGAGAGCCGGGAGTGCACGAAGGTCCCCCTGAAGACGTGGGCGAGCGGCGGGCGCTGCGGGGAGCTCATGGCGGGGGCGGCGGCGACGGCTTCGCGGGGGCCGGAGCAGGCGGGCAGCCGGAACCCACTGTCTGCCGCTGCCGACGGCGGCTTCCCGGACCTGTCATCATCTCCCCACCCCCTGGTGACTTTCTCCTTCTGCGGGGAGGAGTTTAGGCGGCGGGAGGCCCGCCCGGCGGAGCGGGAGGCTCAGCCTCGCACCCGCCTCCCCCGCGGGGAGAGGGCGGGAATACGCGGGAGGCGCCCGCGGGGACGCGAGATGGCGGCGGGGCCTCGACGGAAGGGGCATGGCCACGCCGCACGCCGACCGGCGGATGGACGGACGGACGGACCGGCGGCGGTCTTCGGGTCCCCGCCGAGGTGCCCGGGAGGGGGTCGCTCTCGGGAGTCCGTTAGAGGACCTGTGGCGCCGTGCCCGAAGCACTGGGGGATTTGTTGGATGTTTTTGGAGTAGACCCGCTTGTAAATGTCGTGGTCGGTAAATGTGTGTCGTGAGGTGGCTCCTAACTGCCTCGGTTAGCCTGCTCGGTTGTACTCGGCGCTCAGAGATGAGTATCCTTCAGTATTAAGCTCCCGTGTTGTTTGTTAGTGGACACGGGAGCAGAATGCCAGCCGAGGCACCTGGAATACCTGAACTACCTCATTGAGCGGAGATGGTCAATAGGATAAGAGAAAAAGGCTGCAGAAAAACAAAAGGCAGATAAAAATGGATTTTGTTAACCCAGAGAACTGCAATTCCATGACCAGTTCTTGCACTTCAGTTTGTGCCTGTTGCCTCTCGTCCTGTCGCTGGGCACAACTGAAAAGAGAGCAGTTCCATCCTCTGGACACCCTCCCCTCAGATATTTATACATCTTGATGAGGTCTCCCCTCAGTCTTCTCTTTTCCAGGCGAAACAGGCCCAGCTCTCTCAGCTTGTCCTCCTTGTACAACAGGTGCTCCAGTGCCCTCATCATTTTAGTAGTCCTCCTCTGAACTCCCTCCAGTAGCTCCACTTCCCTCTTGTACTGCAGAGCCCAGAACTGGACACAATACTCCAGCTGTGGCCTCACCAGGGCTGAGCAGAGGGGGAAGATCACCACCCTTTACCTGCTGGCAACACTCTTCTAAATGCAGCCCAGGCTACTGTGGGCCTTCTTGGCCGCAAAGTCACACTGCTGACCAATGGTCAGTCTTCCGTGACTCCCAGCTTCCTCTCTGCAGAGCTGCTCTCAAGCAGTTCAGCCCCCAGGCCCCAGCCTGTACTGGTGCTTGGGTTTGTTCCTCCCTAGGTGCAGGACCCTGCACTTGCCCTTGTTCATGAGGTCCCTCTCGGCCCAGCCATCGAGGTCTCTCTGAATGGCAGCACAGCTCTCTGGGGTCTCAGCCACTCCTCCCAGCTTTTTGTCATCAGTGAACTTGCTGAGGGTGCACTCCATTCCATCGTCCAGGTCATTGATGAATAATTTTAACAACACTGGACCTAGTACTGACCCCTGTGGGATGCTGCTCACTACAGGGCTCCAGCTAGATTCTGCCCCACCAAGCACAACCTTCTGAACTCTGCCATCCAGCCAATTGCCAATCCACCTCACTATACACTCATCTAGCTCGTACTTCCTGCAAAAGAACTTGCCATCAAGGGTTCTGGCACTGTTAGTGTCAAAGCTGGATTGCAAAGTTAGCCATTAATTAGTTTACCATTAAAAGATCTTTGTCCTTCTCACTGTGCTGACACTATACAGACATGTAGAAGGAGACTCTCTTTCCTTCAAGATCTCAGGATCAACGATGGGAGGAGAAAAAGACACAGTGGGAGATCACAGGATGAGTTTAATTTTAATCTGCTGTGGGCACATCATCAACCTTTATCTTGTCTTTTTTGAACAGGAATCTTTTAGGTTACTGTGAACCAAGTTTTAAATAAGTGGACATACTGGTACCAAATGAAAGATCTTACCCTGACTTTGCTGTAAGCTTAGGCAGGCCATAAAGATTGTCCAAAATAAAACAGACATGTGAAAGTGACTCTTATATGTTGGCGTTGTTAATTTCTTGTGAGAAGTCTCACAAGAAATGTTGTTTATAAGATCCATGGCAGTTTTTCACTGTATTTCTGATCTTTTCAACCTGATAAATTCACAAAACTCACAAAATAAAACTCAAAATGGTCTTGCAGGTTAATCTAGTTTAGAAAATAAACTGTCACGTGAATCTTTCATGCAATTCAGTTTGCTTTCAATACTGTAATACTTCCTTCTTCTTTGAACACCGGAGTAATAATAAAACAAAAACAAAAATAAAAAGCCTCTTAAATTAGCACTTGCAGAAGCCTTCTTGCAAAGATGTTTGTCAGGGTGAAAATCCTGTGTTTATTAAGGCTGCAGCTGAAACCACCTGTATTCCAGGCTGTGACCCCAGGCAAGAAAAATTGTCTTTTGCTGTATGATGGAAAAGGAGTGAGCAGCAATAGCTACTGTTCCATACAACTCGCCTCTTTTCTTGTGGCAGCAGCGCACAATAATTTTCCAAGGCATAGGCAAGCTCCATGCTTACCTCTCCAGTACTCTGCCTTAAGGTATCTGTGTGCTTTACTTAACTTGCATCAGCATATACGTGGCTCTTGGCTTCAAAGACAGAGCTCTCATGCTGTATGGGTGCACTGCTGTCCAAAGTAACACTTTGCAGAGTTCGACACTCATGCTAATTCAGTGCTCCTGGGAGGCCCTTCAGTTGCCTTTGGTGGGGATTTGTGCTGCTCCTGAGCATTTGAGAATGCTTCAACCAAGGTTTTCTGTTAAATATCTCAGGGATTACCTTCAGCTATCCTGCATAAAGGTGGTATTTACTCCCGCGGTCACAGTGAGATTGAAACCAGCCTATATTTATGCATGAGAAGAAATCTGAAAACACTGATGGTGTTTTCCTTTAGTACATTTAGGGAGAAACACCAATAACAAAAGCTGTTAATGATCAATTTATTGTCATAAGTTGGTTCCAAAACCCTCTGAAGTTATATAATTTCATTGTTTCACTGTTAAAAGAAATATTGATATCTCTTTCTCTCTCTTTTTTTTTTCTTTTTTTTTTTTTCCTAGCTGCAATGTGAGAGAACATTGGAAACTCTTAAGAGGGTTGTAACGTTAATGGCTAACAGCCTTCCCAGCTGATTAAAGTCCTTAATCAGACTTTATTTAGTTATTAGTTTGCAACAGTCACACATATGTGCCCTAAGATACTGACATGGCTCAAGATAAGACCTTTGCCAACTGTGAAAAACCAAGCCATTCTTCTAAGATATTATTAAAGGATGATACTGAAGTATGTTTTGTTTCACTGGGGTACACTAAGCTTGGCACTTTACCTCCTAGGACAGAAGTTTAATGCTCTGGGATGATTGCTACTTACTGATTAACTCAAAGAGTGATTGAAATAACCTGGTTTTTTTTTTTTTTCAAAATGGTTAAGGGTCTAGAGTGAGAAATTTAGCTTCCTACAAATTACAGAAAAGTTTTGTTTAAATAGCACTTGAAAATAAACCTTAGCTTTAAAAAGTGTTAAAATCGTCACACTTGGGTTAACATATTCATTTTAAAGTACCTAGTACAGTGTTAAAGTACCTAAAGTACAGTGGTACTTTGACCTTCTGCTGTTAAAAGAAGTCTGTCTCTCCATTCAGCAGTTTTTCAGACTCTCTTTTCTTTTGAGTCATTGACTTCTACTCAATTTTTGAAACTCATCTAAGTCCTGAAGCCAAGCAACAGTAGAATGTTCAGTCACTGTTCTTCTAGGAGCACACGGGATTAAAATGTGTTTATTCCCATTAACATTTACACTTTCTGATCTTTTGTTTCACTTGGTACACTGTACAAAGCCAGAATTCAATGCCTTGTTTCAAAGTTTCAGAGCACATAAGGTGATCCTGCAAATTCTGAGAAACAAGAAAAAGGAACTTGTTTTTCCCCCCGCTTTAAAAAAAATAGTTGATCAGGTACATGTCACCACACAAAAGCTTCTATCTATAGGACTCCGCTGAGATAAGTGCTTGCAAGGCCTGAGCATCAAGGGTACAATAATTATTGTTCTAATACAGAAGTGATTGTTCTTATTTTGTTTGATTGTCAAAATGTACCCCATATATAATTTGTAACATAGCAACTAAGTCAATGGTGAAACAAAATATAATTGATTTATCTGCTATTGAGTGATTTTTGTCCAAAAATGAAAGTGCTGAGTATGCAGCAAACACTTGGAGCTGTTCAGAAAAAGAAAGAAGTGAAGCATGAAAAGTATCAGAAGGAGGGCCAACTGTATTCTGGGGTGCATCAAGCACGGCATTGCTAGTCGATCGAGGGAAGTGATTGTCCCGCTCTACTCTGCGCTGGTCCAGCCTCACCTCGAGTACTGTGTGCAGTTCTGGGCACCACAGTACAAAAAGGACATTAAACTGCTGGAGAGTGTCCAGAGGAGGGCGACGAAGATGGTGAAGGGCCTAGAGGGGAAGACATATGAGGAGCGGCTGAGGTCACTTGGCCTGTTTGGCCTGGAGAAGAAGAGGCCGAGTGGGGACCTCATCGCAGTCTACAACTTCCTCGCGAGGGGGAGTGGAGAGGCAGGGGACCTATTCTCCGTTATCACCAGTGACAGGACCCGCGAGAACGGTGTCAAGCTGAGGCAGGGGAAGTTTAGGCTGGACATCAGGAAGAGGTTCTTCACCGAGAGGGTGGTTGCACACTGGAACAGGCTCCCCAGGGAAGTAGTCACTGCACCAAGCCTGTCTGAATTTAAGAAGCGATTGGACTGTGCGCTTAGTCACACGGTCTAAACTTTTGGGCAGACCTGTGCGGTGCCAGGAGTTGGACTTGATGATCCTTCCAACTCGGGATATTCTATGATTCTATGATTCTATCTACTCTCAGATAAGTGCAAAATTAATTTGGGAGCTAGAGTTAACCCTGTACAGGCCAATTCAAACACCTCATGTTCCCTGAAACATCTGTATCATCAATATCAATTTACAATACCTTACTTCTCCAAATCCACCTAAAACTGAAAATTACCCCACTCAAGACGAGTAAGAACAAACGACCTTACAGACAAGGTCCCTTTCATCTACCACTGTGTGCAGAGCTCCCCGCGTGTCCTCAGCCTTGGGTTCTCAAGTCTACAGAGACTCGGGAAGGCAAGGCTCAGACATCTGCAAAGGATGCCAAAGCTAACTTCGGACACTTTTCACCTCCAAAAGAGGCCAGTGCTGGCATAGTACTGTCATAACGCATCCCGTTATTAGAATCTAAAGATCGTATGTGTTACTTGTTTGTTGATGTATGTTTATCTGAAGAGCAGATTAGCTATGTTTGTCTTAACACTGATAAAGATTTTCTGTTTTATTACAGAGAGGCTTACAAACCTTACCAAGGCTTGTCCCTAATAGGAGGTGCTGTAACTAGGCCAGAGGAATTTTTAAGAAAAGCCAGGAAATACTACGTGAATATCAGTAAAACTCATGAATATCAGTAAAGCTCATCCTTTACTAGAATTACAAGCACAAATGGGTGAAACATGTCAAAAGATTTTGGTTTTACGTTTCACAAGATGTACAGGATGGATCAATAGACTTGCTGGACTTTACCTCTGATTGTGTTAAGAGGGAATAGAACAAAACCTAGGTGTCTGCTGTTGCAACCGAAGCTTACTGGGAACAAATTGGACCGGGGCTAGATGTAGTTGTCTGAGCCCTTTCATCTGGAAAATTCAACCTGTAGAATACCATCATCTGATAAATGCAACACACGTAATAGAGAGAAAAGGATCAGCTGATTTCTAGTCGTGACATCATCATAAACCTCTGTTATTAATTGTTTCACTTGTTAGTCTTATTTTCAAGCTCAAAACCCATAAAACCAAATAATATGCTTCACCATTTTATCAGTGATGAGTGAGACTTTTATCTAACATTGTAGAGCTAGCAGAAGATAAAACCATTAAGACATGTAAACAAGAAATAAATTTTCATAAGGGAATTGAAAGAAGCAGTTCTTACTGTTTTTCTCTTTAACACTGTCCCCGCATGAACACCTCTCCTGCTTGAGAGAGGAGCAAATGGCTGCTTCTCTAACCTTGTCTGACAGTGGTAACTGATAATCCTGAGGAGCTCAGCTGTCCAATTCTAGTTAAGGCTAGAATTAATTTTCTTCTCAACTGATTTGTGATCTGTGAACCAAAATGACTCATCTAACTTCCAAAATAATTAATAATAGTAATTAATAATATAGGCATAGAAACCTACTCCTGTAAAATTGCTTAATAATTGCAATATGTTAACCAGTGGTTGCATGTTAATCTGTACAAAGGATCTTTTCATGTGTACTAGTATTTAGAGAAGTAGTAAAATCATTCTGAAAGATTTTGTGATCAAGTTGGAAAAATTCTACAAGAAATATAAAAATAATACCACAGTATGGTGATTTCATCACTTTGTCTTAGATTAAAATATATATCTGCTATGAGAATCTAAAAAATAAAAAATAGAAATCAGTTATTGAATTCCAGTGTTGACAGTGAAGTATGTACAATGAAATGACAAATACATGCATTCACAGGTACATAGATTAATGAATTACCAGCTCTGGCATTGAAAAGGATTTTATTTCTGTGCCCCATTGTCCAAAAGTTTCTTTCATTCAGAGGAGGGGATTTCTCTAAGTGTCAGTCTCTTATTTGAGGTACATACCATTTCCAACTTCTTGACAGTTCCTCTTACCAAAGCAGAGAGAGAGGGAAGAGGGGAAAGGAGGAAGAGGGGAAAGAGAAAATAACTTAGTGATGATAACAGTTGTATACATAAGCATGTCCATGTTATTTACCTATGATCAATCTGAGACGATAAGAGCCCTCTTACCCCCCAAAAAAAACAATTATGCAGAATGACAGGGAAAAACTGGAATTTCCATCACTTAAAGGTTAATCAAAAATTGCATTGTCTCACAAATGTTTTGCATCCTCATCTCCTTCCTAACAGGCCTTTATGGGATGCTGCCTACTGACTAAGAAGCCCTACAACCCAGAGCACTGGTCAGGATTCTACATGGGGTCATGTGGACCTGTCAAAAAGCATGATTTCCTAAGGCTGACAATGAACAGATGCTGACTGGCCTTAACCTTCTCTGTATCCATTTCCCTAGTTCTAGTTTTTGTCTGTTTTGCTTGTGTTTAGCTCTGTGTTTTCACTGCCATGAGACTTAAAAATTACTGTTTGGTCTTACTTGCTGACTCTCAAGCACTCAGTGGTATAACATGAAAGTGCTACGTGTGTATGCTATACTGGCACTTAGTCAATGTGTTTGCATTAGCAGTTTACTGTGCTGGACATGCAAATTTCCTAGACCCAAATTCATTTTTGATGCAGATTTGTCTGGTGTCTACACTTAGTCTCGCAGTGTCCATTCCATGCACCGCTTGTGTGCTTGGCATAGTTTCCCTCTTGGTGGGAGGGAACCCATGATGACATTGTATGCATGAAGGCATACAGAGGTCCCCAGCTGCAGTGTGTCTACAAGGTCCTCCAGGCGTTTAAGCTCTAAACATGCACAGGATTCTCTTAGCTATAACTAGACAGCCTGGGATGTTCCTACAGAAATCTGATTTCACTTATCAAGTACAGACATATTGAACTGGGAATCACCTACTAGGTGTGGACATGTGGTGTGTACCTAGGACCAGCAACTGGCATGAACTCTTGCTGGAAATACATGTTAATGTAATCCTAGAACTACAACAGAGAGTATCAAACCAAATTTCTGTCCCTTTTAGGCACTCTGGTAAACTGGGATCCTTAAGCCATTAATTATCTGCCTGCTTCTGGAGATACCAATCTTTTTTTTTTTTTTTCTTTCTTTTTTTTTTCTTCTCTCCAAAGGGAATAATGGTGTTCAGAGTTTTAGAGTGTACCATTTCCCTTGAATCTCAAGTTCATGTCTGAGTAGCACAGTTGTACACCCCACGCTGTTGTTGACACCTCCAGAAGGGAATCCTGACAGAATTCAGAAAAGCATCACAAGGCTTCTCCCAAAACCAATGCCAAGGCAAAATAGTCCTTCTGGAAATGCACCTGCAAAAGATGGAGATGCCATGCTGACTGGAATGTTATGTACACAGACATGTACACAGACAGCATACTGCCACACAGCAGAATGACATGACATGGAGATGTGTTGTGGCAGCTGTGTACCTGTGATAGGATTAGAGTTAGGGTAAGGGTTAGGGTTAGGGATTGGAGAGAGAGAAAGCACAGACTCCACTTGTGACTGCTTAGGGTTAGGATTTAGGGTTAGGGCTCCTTTTTAGCAAAGTCTCGTTTTGTTATGCCTGACATTATTTTTTTCATCATTTTATAGACGAACATGGTAAAAACATCTATTTTCCAATTCTGTTTTTATATGGCTCCTGTTTATGATGCAGTCTTTCTTCTGCTTATGAATATTATAAGATTAGGGTTTATTTTCAAATTTGTCGTCTTGCAGTATTCAAGGATTTCTGTGGTTTCTATAATGTTTTCTTTAGACCTTTTTAAAACTTAAAGTTTTTACTTAAAGTAACATTCCCATTTAAAAAATAAATAAGCCTTTTAGTTTTTTCATATTAGAGATACTAAGAGATTCTTTTTGTAATTGGGACTGTAAGCTGAAGCATGCTATACTATATTATATATATGACAATTCCATGCTTTCTCTTCACTGATACATGCAGATACATTTATAGGGTTAAAGGAGAAGGGATAATTGCAATTATGTAGTTTGATCATCTATGTAATATGTACCATGAGCTTATGCATGTTTGGGTATATCTCTAGGAAGATCTTCATAAATGACTTGCCAGTAACGGAAAATTAATTACGACCCTTAATAAGATATGCCAAATTATTATTATTGCCAATTACCCTTCATAGAATAAAAATAAATAAATAAATAAATAAAAGCCTCTTATTTGCAGTTTGATTTTTTTTCCTTGAATTTCAGGACACGCAATATTTTTATACTGCTTGGAAGAACCCATTATGAAAGCGGTGCTTTTAGGTTGTGATGAAGCATATCCCTTCACTCTCTCTTTGATAAGCTAAATGGATTGCACTTCTTGTCTCTCACTGTATAGTTTGTTTTCCTATCCTTAAATGTTCCTAATGGCTCTTTTCTGGATTATCTCTGATTTCAGTGTCTTTCATGGACATTGAGAACTGGACACAGTATGCCAGAAGCAATCATGCTAACGCCAAATGCAGAGGTTATGTAATGTTCCTATTTATACATCTGAAACAAGCATATTTACAATTTTGCTTGTGCTACTGCACTGGGAAGTCATATTCACTTGATTATTGATCACTATCAATCCTAGGGCATGATTAGCAGCAGAATAAATACACTCTGTGTTCTATATTCCTGAGGTACTCCTAATATCTTAGATTTATATAAGTTGAAATACACATGTTTGGTTTGAGATGAGGCAGTTTTGTGGTTCAAGTCAGGGAACTGTACTCTCTGTCATTTACTGCTCTCCCTACTTTTATGTCTTTTACAAAGTTTACTAATGATGATTTTTTATTTTCTTCCAAATGGCTGGTAATAATAATGTAGAGCAAACGACCAATATCTGCACAATTGTAGAAGAGATGCACCATAATGTACTGCTATATTTAGAGTACAGCTAGAGATCTGTCTGGTTTATAATATGAGCTGGTGGTCAACAGCAGACTGTGTATGGTATCCCACATTGTGTTTTAGCTGATAAAATACATTTGCTAAACATTCGGTGTGAAGCTTTTTTTTTCTGAAATTTTAGTATTTTGAAATCAGAGATTGCTTTCTTTTTTGCTTTTTATTACTTCACTATAGCAGAATGTACTTAATCCAATAATAATAATAATAATAATAATAACTATAATAATAATAACCAAAATAGCAATAACAACCACAGGGGATAATGTTTTGGGTTTGGATTATTTTTTCATCACTTTTTTAATATTTGTGTAAAAGAGCAGTGGGATCTCCTCTCCAAAGCATGTGTGTGTATCAGCAGGCACATATTTATAAATGTCAGCTCAGAAATTCTTTCAGAATCAGCCAAAAAAATCTATGGAGCAACCTGTCAAGCTGTCACAAATGAGGCAAATTAAATGGCAATCCGTAGTGGAGCTGAGTACCAGATATTTTAAGACCCAGCGGAAGTAAGGCTTCCTCACACACTCACTCCCTCACTTCCCCCAGCACTACCAAGATCCAACCTCCCACCCTACTAGAGATGTCACTGGTGACCCTGTATGGTTGGGCAGAAAGTCACGTCAGCACTGCTGCTGTCTTGGGTGCAACTGACTAAGGATGCTGGGCATCCCTGGGATTTGTCTCTGTGCATCTCACAGATATCCAGGCTTTTTCCCCCACCTGGATCCACAGATCCAGGATCTTCAGCTGTTCCATTCCAGGGCTGAACAGTCTGTGTGTAGGAGCAGGACATATGATCAACCTCTTAATTGGTGGTTCTGGCTTGTGTTCCTTTATCAATGGGAGGATTCAGGAAGTACCACTTTTGTTTAGGCCAGGTGTTACCAACATTTACAACTGCCTCCCACACCAGTTGCAATTAGCAAGAGGCAGGCTTCTGACTGGGAATGAAGTTACATCCACTTGCATACACATACACATGTAATTATATGCTGCCTTCTAGCATTCACAGGTAAGCTATTTTTTTTCATCCATGACACAAGCAAGATTTTTTATTTATTTATTTATTTTTTGGTGTGTGATTCAGAATGATTTTTCATGACTCATAGGCCCTTTTGATATGTAAGTGTGGTCCCTGAAATAGTAAGCTGTGACAGTAAGACAGAGCAGGCAAAGTGGCTTTTTTCCTTCAAGCATCTTGGTCCCTGGTAGGTCACACTCATTCACAGACACAACTGTTAAACTGCTGTATTTTTGTAGATTTTAGGATTAGATGCAAAAGATAAAAAAATATAAGTCTTCATATGGGCTCCTGTTCCTCAGTCCTCCACACACTCAGCATTGCAGGCACCGACAGGATTATTTGTGAATGCTTCATTGTTCAGGGGAAGAATTTAACCTATCACCTTGTCAGTGCAAGAGAAATGGATCACTAGGATAACAAGCAAGTACCAACAAACAGAACTGTTTCTGGTCTGGCTGCGTCATCTGAGGAGCATTTCTACTCTTTGACCCTAAAGCCAAACTAGTTTTGATATATCCCTATCCTACAGGTCTCAAGGCTGGCAGAAAGACCTGCTGCGCTGAGGAAGAAAAAAAAGGAAACTCCCATACATTCCCAAGAGGAGTTTTGTATCTCTCGCAACATCAGTAAAAACCTCTAGTTTTCTTCTCAACATGGTAGAGATGGTAGAGAAAATGCTCAGCTTTCCCTTTTCCTTTTTAACTGGTTAATTTTCAAATGATTTAGGTTAAAAAAATTCTTGCTAAAAAGCTGGAGAGCCAGACAAGGAGCTCACAGTATAGCATCTATATACCTCCCAAGGACCAAGATGGTAGATCAGGTGTCACATACATTCCTCAATCTTCCGTGGAGTCCCTGTGTAGATGGATTCCAGGAAAAAGTTGGAGAGATTTTGAAGCTGTAATATGCCTGGACTCCAGCATTGCAGCAATAGTTTACAAGAGGGAGGACAATCTTCATCAGGCAGCATTGCACTGACAATATCCACTGGGGGGCTATAGTGAGGTGGGGATCGGTCTCTTCTCCCAAGCACCAAGTGACAAGACGAGCAAATGGCCTCAAGTTGCACCAGGGGAGGTTTAGTTTGGATATTAGGAAAAATTTCTTCACTGAATGGGTTGTGAGGCATTGGAACAGGCTGCCCAGGAAAGTGGTTGAGTCACCACCCCTGGAGGTCTTCAAAACACGTGTAGATGTAGAACTTAGTAGCATGGTTTAGTGGTGGACTTTAGTACTAAGAATGGACTAGATGATTTTAGAGGTCTTTTCCAACCTGAATGAATGATTCCGTGAAACAACCATCACAAGTAGCTACCAACTAACTGGTTGTCTGGTGAAGTGTGGTAAATTCTAGTCTTCTAGGCAATGTGTTGTATATTTCAGAGATTTTCATTCAGCACAGCCAGTGTGCCAAGGGACACTGAGAAACTAAAATGTCAGGAGTGTCTGGGCTATTCCAGAGCCATGTGCAAGCAAATTCTTGAGTGCTTTCAGCAGAGGAATTGCCGTGTTCCAGTAATGCCAGACTTGGTGGGTCACACCAAAGGAACAGTGCAGAGAAGTAAAATATCCAAGCAAGTAAAATATCCAAGTTTCTAACTGGAAAGTTTCATGCACTTTTCAAGCTACTCCTACAGATCATTTTAGGTGAGTCTTCTCCAGACCGTGACCTATAAGTATGCCCTGTTGTTGCAAAATATAAGATCTAGGTACATTTGGAGTTCTTGAGGCATGCCGGAGATGACCAACCTAATTAAATGGTAGCGATTTGAAATAATTGCGTTTATATTTTCTGTTTTACCCTTAGCTATGTAACTACAAAAGTGAGTTTAACGAATATAGCTGGAGGGGAGTGAGCAAGCAGCTGTGTGGTGCTTTGCTGCCTGCTGGGTTAAACCACAACAACTGCACACCTGAACAGTCAAACTTGAACTGAAAAAGCCAGTATGTTGCTGCTGGTAAGCTACAAAAGAAGAGGAAATGATCAACTGAGGATGTTTTTAATTACAAAATGAAACTGGGGAAGGTTACATGCATCTGTACTTTTGGGGTGAATGGCAGTAGAAGAGAGGTACAAGATTTTTTTTTTTATTTTTTTTTTAACGGATAGACACCAGAATGTTTATACTGTCAAATGATTTTGTACAGTGAAGGACCTAACCAGAAAGGCCAGCTTGTATTTCATATTCCAAGAAACTTAATTGAAATAGTTTTGAGATTGAGCAGAGACCTTTTCTAACAATCTGCAGTGGTTAAAGATTAAGCAACTGACCAGTTGAAGCTTATATTACTACTAACAGCAGTCTCAGTTCACATCCCTTAAACAAAAATAACAATACACAAATATTCTTCAACTCCTCTCCCCCAAATACTTTCATTCACTTCCCACATGCAGCCACCCACTCTGTTCTTAACTCATTCCTTGAAATCATGCTCAGATGCACCCGCTTAAATAGCCTTACGGTTTTCTAAGAGTTATAATGCATTATACACTTTTCAGTAGAAGTCTGTCTAGTAACAAAATTTATAATTTCACAAAGGGCATAGCCAAGCTTGCACATGCAAGCCTAATTTATGTTTTCTGGGATGCTTTTTATTTCTCCTTTTTTTTTTTTTTCCTATATATATTCTGATTTAAACTCCTGAAATTACATGTTTCCCATAGCAGTAATTAATTTTGTTGGCTCTGTTCAACATTCATTGGGTGCTAGCTTTCACCAATATATATATCTATATTTATATAGTTTAATATTTTTTTGCTTAGCAATAGACATATAAAAGTTAGAGGTGATTTCAATAAGGAAGATGTAAAACAGTTTACTATACTAGCCCTGTGATTCCTGCTACTGGAGCATTTTGTTAAAGGATTTATGAGGTTTCTGCTTAAGAATTTGAGTTTCAGTTTTGCCTTAGCAAGAGAGCTCAAAGACTGTGTAGGAAGACAAACCGAGGTCACCTTGCCCCATATAATGTAGTGGTCTCCACGGTTAGTTGTTCTTTCAGCTAGTTCTTTCAGCTAATAAGTTGTTCTTTCATAGTCATTATGTTCCCTTGGACTCAAAAGCTACAGCAATTTCTGCCATGTCAAGATCTGGCTTCAGATCACATTTGTTCCCTAAGCGATTTCAAGGCCCTAATTACAACCATCTGCCATTGGGCGAACTTTGGATTAAGATTCTGCTTTTTCACTAACTTGAGAAGCGGGCAAGGAAGAAGAGAAAAAGCTATCCTTGTTTTCCACATGCCAAATAAATGCCTTATTTCCCATTAAAATTTCCATATACAAAGGTTGCAAAGCAATTCTCTCAAATGTTATGCACCTGCAGCAATGACAGTAAGAGTTGTTTGATTAAGACTGCGTTTATAGGATCTGTGAATAGCACGATGAATAGCACAATGAAGAAGGACCAAATAAACAATCTGGATGCATTTTTCTGGAAAAATCAGCCCTATGTCCTCGAAGAAATGGAAGGGAAGTTTTCTTTATTAAAACATTTTCTTTCTTTCTCAGAACTCCAGATAAAACTGCTTCTACTTTCTTCCCCATCTAACTTGAAGAGGTATATGAAGAGGTAGATAGATATTTGAGTAAGCAGTACCTGATACGTTAGGTGCTGCTTCTTGCAATAACAAATCACCCTCTAATTACTGAATATGTAATTTCCATTAAATGGTATTTCCATACCTTTCTTCTATTTCACAGTAACATCATTTTAGGTGTTTTTTATTTGTTTGTTTGTTTTATTTTTTATTTATTTAGCTAACTATTTAGAAGCATGATTAGATTTTAATTCAGTTCTTAGTAATGGGGAAAGTTAGTCCTTCTTTATATCAGGTCATAAAAAGGGATCATTTTCATAACTATACTGAACTTCCCTTCAAAAACCCTCAGAATTGCATGTGTACTAGATTGACACCTGCAGACCACCTTGCCACATAGATGGGTGCTTAATGGAGGGGAGCTGCCTCCCACTAGTTGAAAAACAGGCCTCACACGTCCTGTCAATCAATCTGAAGGTTCACTGAACACTAAAGGATGCATGTATATTCAAGAATCTAAAATATCATTATAAGTCTTTCCTTTGGGGTCTCAGTCTTCATTATAAAAACAGTATCTTTTATTGAATCATGAGTTTGCAGTTCTTATTCAATAGAAAGAAAGAATGGAAATCCACTTTGCCTCTTACTGTCTGTAACTAGAAATGAGAATAGTTAGTGCCACTGGGATGGTACATATTGACTATTCTATTGAATGCTCATTCATTGTATCCAGGGAAACTCGGTAGAAAGTAGCAAAAGAGACATTCTGCACAATGTGAACCCTAAGCATTCATACATTATGCAAGTGTTTCAGCAACCCACATAGCACAGTCTGCATACAAAAGAATAAGATGAAGAAAAAGTAAAAAGAAAAAATATAAAAAAAAACCTTTCTGTTGAATTAAAAAAAAAAAAAAAGAAAAAAAAAGAGTCAGGTGATCTAATGCCTAGTCTTGGGAGTTACAAGAAATTGGCATTGGTTTATAGCTTCCAGCCATGCAACCTCCAATTAAAAAAAAAAAAAAAAAAAAAAAAAAAAGTATTTTACAGCAGAACTAAACATTATATATCAAATTGTGTGTTTACTTCAGTACCTTATTTATTTCTGCACAAGATTTATACATGACTACTTCTGAGTTGTTCCACTACTGACCTACATTGAAGGGCAGAGCTGACTCTGCTGTGTGTTTGTATGGCTGGCTTAGACATAATTTGGTAACTGTTCAAACCAGTAGGAGACTTGATATGTGAAAGTTATGACCCTTTTACAGAATCGCAGAATTACAGAATGGTTGAGTTGGGGAGGGACCTCTGGAGGCCATCTGGTCCAACACCCCTGCTCAAACAGGGACACCTCGAGCAGGTTTCCCAGGACCGTGTCCAGGCAGCTTTTGAAGATCTCCAATGAGAAAGACTCCACAGCCTGTCTGGGCAACCTGTGCCAGTGCTCTGTCACTTGCACAGTAAAGAAGTGCTTCCTGATGTTCAGAAGGAACCTCCTGAGATCCTGTTTATGACCATTGCCTCTTGTCCTCTCAGTGGGCACCACTGAAAAGATCGTGCCTGGCTCCACCCTCTCTGCACCCTCCCTATAAGTTTATAAACATTGATAAGATCCTTCCTGAGCCTTCTCTTCTCCAGGCTGCACAGTTCCAGCTCTCTCAGTCTTTCCTCATAGGAGAAGTGCTCCAGTTGCTCAGTTATCTTTGTGGTCCTTCCTTGGGCTCTCCAGCAGTTCCTCATCTCTCTTCTGCTGGGGAGCCCAGACCTGGACCCAGTACTCCAGGTATGGCCTCCACCAGCACTAAGTAGAAAGGTAAACCAAGCAGCGAAGGGGAAAGCAGCACAGCTCTTGTCATTATTAAGGAACAGGGGGAGGGATTAACTAAAAAAGTTAGGAGCATTGTCATACTTCGTCATCAATGAAATATCTCAGTTAGGTGCTTAAAGACAGATACTTCCCGTTGTTTGTTACATCCATGAATATCTTTGTACTAATTTTTAGGTGGAAACAGTAAGCTTCTTCCTAACATATCTAAAACTATTATTTCAGATTTAATTCTATAATCACTTAAAGAAATATTATTTTTATGGTAACGTAGCAGCAGGAAGGACCTCCTCAGTCACTGAGATCAGCCACCTGATACCACCTCATGAAGTCCAATAAATCCTTGCAATATCAATTTCCATCTTAAAACTAGGTAGCATTTCTCTCCTGACTCCTGTGAAGTGGCAGATGTCCCAAGGCCTTATTTCTCTAAGGGAAAAGATTCTTCTGATTTCTAGCCCAAATATATTCAAAGACATCTCTTAGGTCAAATGAGCAAGGTTTCTTAGTTTATGAATGAAGTAAAATTCTTCATATACAGATACAAATCTTTCCATGCACCAGCAGGTTTGAAATCTGAATGATTTCTGTTAACATTTAATTAAAGTATTTGATTTATATTTCTCTGTTGTGGGTTTGTTTGTTTTGTTCTTTTCTTGTTTTTTGTTTGTTTGTTTTCAATTCATGCAACACAAAAACTGTAGTTAGGTGTCTCAGCTATTATTACTGTATTGATACTTGTTTTTTATACATTTCCAAATTTAAACATTTCTATCAAAACTCACACATTTTTATCTTCTTTAGTTATTACAAAGGAAAGAGTAACAGAGATCTAAATGTTCCCAAAACATGGTACCAAGACAAAGAGCCTCTGTAACTCAGTACTAGGCTCTTAACAGCACTCACAGAAAGAAGCATAGTGCAGAGTGGAATGGGAATTTTAGTGCTCAATCTCCATGATTACAGATACTATATAATGTCACCACTCAAGAGGCTGCAGTAATGAACTTTAGTAGATGAACTTTTATTGCTACTGGTCAAGAAATAGTAGGAGATTTGTGAACTGTGAAAGAACAGTGGCAGTTTGGCTCTGCCTCTATGTACTATGTATTTATTCATCTTAGATTTTGTTGGTAAGCCATACATATTTTCTTAAAATTTTGTGGAGTAGATGACTTCTACTTGCTGGAAAGAAGGGGAAGAAAATTGTTCACTTTTTTTTTTTTCTTTTTCTTCCTATGTTTCTTACATACTGAAACTTAGAGGCTAGATGAAAACCAGTATGGCCTGTAAGCATGAAAAGAGCATGCTATCAGATTATGCCTTCAGAAGCTGCACTGTTTTATGCTGCTGCCCTCAGAAATGCAGTTCTGTGGCTGCAGATGTGTGACAGGCTTTCCATCTGTTTTCTCCTTCTGGCTTGTGCAGAGGCTGAAGGCACAGAAACAGGTCCTCTTTTCATTTGTTTAATAGCTAGAAGGACAAATAGTTACAACTGCTAATATAATAAACAAACATAGAAGCTGAGTAGACACAGAGGCATTTTGTTTGATCAGCAGTGTGGGTTTCCATGGTGATAAAAAATGAATAAAAATGGAGGTAAACCAGTCAGATTTAAAGAAATAGTTCTCACAAGGACATACCTAGATAATTGTCTATGGAGAAATTACCAGTGTTCCCAAAAGAGTTCCATTTTCTGGATGTGCACAGATCCACCTTCTTGGATTCAGGCAGTTCAAACACAGTTTGTGCTCTGAAGAGTTGCTCAGGGGTCTGGCTGGGCACTTAATAACTTTCAGGTTCACAGCAGTAATTCCCTTTTGTTGATGTATAGTGATGCTTGTCAGTCTGTGGCAAACTCTTTCACAGTTTATCATTCTTATTTATCCATCATATTAATGGGATGCTTGAATGATAAGAAGTGGTAATGGGGCTGAGAAAGGAGATAATGGACAAAATGGAGTTGAAATCATATTTATAAATGGTTGTGCTCATGTTAATCAGTACAGACAGTTTTCTCCCATGATTCCTCCACTGGGATAGCTTCCATATTGCCCCAGCTACCAGGATTTCCACAGAAGTCTGAGTCTCATACCTTCTGGAGAACAGTTGTGCACAGTGTGAGCCATCTGCAGTGTCAGACCAATGTCAGAATCTGCCCCTGCTGTCACTGCAATGATAGCCCAGTTTTGTAAATGCCCAGCATGTTATCTAGTTTTTTCCTGAAATAAACAGCTCAGCCTGTATTACTGGCCTTGAAATTGCCTGACTGCTCAGATGTAGAACAATGACTTTTAGCACTTCTGTCTGCTTTGGCTGACCCGTGCCCATGCTCATTGTGATCCAGGTTTCCACCAGGTCCTGGCAAGGTCCTACCTGAAAATGTACGCCCAAGTTTCTTCTCAAGGATTTTTTAACTGCTATACTGGTTGTATGAAACTGAACGTGCTGAAAGCACTGCGTGACAGAAGGAATATGAAAGAATGGTGAAAAAAAAGAAAATAGGCAAGTCTTCCTTGCACGACTACGTGCTTTTGCTTCTGTGTGAAGGACTGCAGACTCATGTTTGGGGCTTTTGTGCTAACACAGCAGTTAAAATATTAACCATGAGAGGGGGCATTTCTCCAAACACAGAACCTGCACACAACATAGGACGACAGGATCTTGGGAGATTCAAATGGAAGGGGCCTCAGGAGTTCTCGTGTCCAACCTCCTGCTCAAAGCAGGGACAGCAACAAGACCAAACTTTATCAGGGCTTCACCCAGTCGGGACACGAAACCCCCAGGTTGCAGAGTCCTGACCTCCCTGGACGCCAGCTCCACGGCCGGGCTGTCCTGGTGGGGAAAAGGCTTCTCCTCGTCTCCATCCTGAGCCCCTCATGCCTCAGCCCGTGCCGTGCCTCCCTCCCTCCTGCCAGGCACCCCTGGGCAGATCCCGGCCGCGTCTCCTCCATCCCCTCCTGACGGTGCCAGGGCTGCTGCTGGGAGCCCCCGCAGCTGCCCCTTTTCCCGGCTGAACCGGCCCCGCTCCGCAGCCTCGCCTCACAGGGAAAGGCCTCCAGCACCACCGCCTTGGTGCCTCCCCTCCCCTCCTGCTTGTTTGTGGGTGTCCTCCTCCCGGACTGCAGCATCCCAGCTCAGACACCAGGTTCTGGGGAGCTGTGCCTGGTGCCCAGCTGCAGTGGTGTAAACAGCATCCCCGGCTCTCCTCTCATTCCCAGGGTTTACACCACAGGGGGCAGTCAGGTGGGACAGGCATGATTTATCCTTGGTGAGCTCTCGCTGACTGCTCCTGGTCACTGCCTTCTCCCTCAGGTGCCCAGACATGGGCTCCAGGAGGACTCGCTCCATGATCTCACCCAGGACTGAAGGGAGGCCAGCTGGCCTGCAGTTCCAGCTGTCTCCATGATCCTTTCAGAGCTGATGGAGAGCAGCCGTACAAGGGCATCAGCCAGCTCCATCAGCACCCCGGGGTGCAGCCCAATGGGTCCCAGGGATGTGTGTGTGGATTCAGTGCTCCCAAGCAATCCCTGGCTTGACCACCAACCCTGACTGCAAGCTCCTCTCCTGCTTGAGCTTGTCACCAAGTACAGAAGCCTGGCAGACTTCGCTGGTGATGACAAAGAGGATAGTGAGAACCTCTGCCTTATCTGTCCGCTCACACTAAATTACACCCTGCAATGCATCCAGATTTTTCTTGGTCAACTTTTTATGACTAATGTAGCAGCAGAAGTTCTTGCTGCCCTTGATGTTCCTTGCAGATCCAGCCAAATTTTGGGTTCCCTGACACTGTCCCTATACGCCTGTGTTTGCTTGCCGTGTTTCTTGATTTCACTTTTGTAGCCTCTCCTTGCTTCCCATCTTGTATGCTGCCTTTTTGCATTGGTGCAACTTCCTTACTTAGCCAAGCTGGCCTGCTGAGACATCTTGTTCTCTTGAGGATGGACCATTCTTGCACTTGAAGTATGCAGTCCTGAAGGGTCAACCAGCATTTCTGGACTCCTTTACCCTTCAAAGCTGTCTCCTATAGGATCCTACATACAAGTTCCCTGAATAAAGAAAAGTTTTCGTGCTTGATGCCCAAGGTCTGTGCCTGGCTGTTTACCTTCATGCATATGGGAAAAAAGTGCTATTAATGTCAGACAGGCATTTGAGCACTTTTTAAGAGCTCGGCCAGTTATAATAATGCCAAAATGCCAAAAGAATGCTGTCTTCAGAGTACTTAGCTTTGCAATTTTCAGTTCCTGGAAGAAAGGGAGAACATACTTTGTTTCTTGAGAATTATTTCCTGTCTGTTCTTTCTGCCCTCCTCCTCCTCCCCCCCTCCTCCCCCCTTATAAAATCTGTCCAATTCACAGTGTGAGAAACAGTTATACAGAACATTAAGCACAATCACTACCTAAAATCAAACTGGAAAATATAAGCACATGCATTTGTCCTCCACAAGAAATTTCTGTGAAACAGCCAACCAACTAATTTTCTACTATTAGCTCAACTGAGTTTGTCTAGGAAATAAATCTGTGCTTCACACTTTCTAGAAGGTTTGAAGTGATATAGCCACTGCTTAGATAATACTAATTTACCAGAACTGAATAAAAGACACATTGAACACACACAATTTGTCAGCTTGACATTTTCCTCCCTTGTTTTATTTTAACACAATAGAGGATTGTTTTCTATTTTAATCCTGAACATATAAATGTAAAGCATAATCACTGAGCTACTTGCTATTTCTATTTGTTCATTTGTATGTACATGACAGGAGTTGCACAGTCACATGGAGTTTACTAGATTTATAGTACTGGAAAAAGACACTCATCTTAAAAATATTATTTTCCTATTTCTCCTATTTCTTTACTGAACATGACTTAGTGTAAAACAGGAACCCTCCTTTATCACATGAGCATCTTCTAAAGATAATTTGGGATCACACAGAAAATTTTATATAGGACAAGGCTGAGAATTATAGTAATATAAATTTTGGATTTTTTTTTCCCCCCAAAGGGAAAATGTTGCATTGCCATTCACAGTGCTTGTTTTATACTTGTAATCATAAAGTCATATGTGCCAAAGATCAATATATTCATCCTATTATCTCAGGTTCTGTTTCTTCTCCTTGATGCAGAGCTGGAGTGTCCAGATAGATATATACCATTGTTGCTTCTTGAGACTAAGCAAAATATCTTTTTTTTTTTTTTCCAGTTCTAGTGAATATCTTTGAGAACTGTTACTTCTCCCTTGTTCAGAGCTTTACGAATGAGGGTGCTTTTGCAGTATTTGGCATTTGGCTTATTTAAGGTAGTGGTGGCAGAAATGTGTAGTATTCCTCTTTGGAGATCTTCAAAAGCCCTCTCTAGAGGGCCCTGCTTGAGTAGGGGTCTTGACCAGGTGACCTACAGATGCCTCTTCCAACCTAAACTGTGATTCTGTGTAATGGGATCCTCCCAATTGGCTTGGACCAGGTGAGGTTAGGAAGTTACGTGCCAAAAAGAAAACCTTTCCTTTTTTCTAGTTATGATACCTGAGTCACCTGTTTCATGACACGTGGGAACTGGAGAAGATGAATACTACTAATAAAAACTGTAAGGTGATCAGGAATTGGTTCTAGGAGAGAGAACCAAGGTCTGAATTAATAGATCCTCCTTCATGCTGGGGTAATGTCATTAGTGGAAATCAAATTCCATTGCCTTTCTGGAACTAGTCTTTCTGCTAATATTTGCATTTAGTAATTGTGTCTGCTGATACTTGTTGACAATTAGGAGGCATTGTAATTCAGAAAAAGAAAGTTTATCATTCAGGAGGAAGCAGACTATATTAACAAATACATTATATAGCAAATCAATATAGATGAGGACTATATAAGGAGAAGATGATGAAAAACAGAATGTTTGTGAGCCACTAAAGTGCTGCAGCCATGACAAAGACACAAATCAGTATCAAATACAGCAGGAGACATGTTTTCAAGAGAAATCAGGGCATTTCAGTGATACCATCTGGAAATACATTTGACTCTATGTACTGGTCATCATGTTCAGGAAGGAATGTCACTTGTACCAAATGAAATTTAAATCGGATATATGGAGATATTTATTCTCAGGAAGTGTGATCAAACTCTGAAACAGCTTGCCCAGACAGGATGGTTTTGATCCTTGGAGACAGGCAAACATCAACTGGATAAAACTCCAAGCTCCTTAATACACCTTCTAAGTGGACCTTACTTTGTGCATGGAGTTGGACCAGATGGTCTCACCCAACACAGATTATGCTGTGCTTCTGTGGACTGTGAGGGAAATAGGGACAATCCTTTATAAAATGATGACCCACTTGGCAAACCAAAGCAAAATGGGGAGAACTTCAAAAGCTCTGATTTTGTCCCTTTTTTGTCTGTACCTGGTTGTCATCTGGAGACTGTCAAGCAGCTTCAGCTGCCACCTGTCCAGGAGCAGTCTTAAAAGTCAGCATTAGCACAGTGTCCAGCAAACAGAGAAAGACATCTGACATGGTCACAGGAGTTGTCAGACCATGCAGCCCTATGATACAGCCTTGCTATTGCTGGTCACAGGCCTCATGCTTTGTACTGACCTTGGAAGCCTCATGGCTGAGGCTTGTCAGGCTTGCGTTGTCTGATATTTTCATGACCTGCAGCTTTGTTTTACCTGACTGTAGGAGCAATTTCTTTAATTGACCAACTGTCAATAATTAATTTGTTTTACTTTTGCACAGTACAACCACAGTTTTATACAGGTAGCAGTAACAAGCTGTTTTTCCATGTAGAATGAGATATTTTCACCTCTAACACAATGGCACAGCAAAGAGAAAATCAGGCCTAGCATGTTAGCAGAAGCCTTGAGAAGTGAGGCACCGGATGTAGTGCAGAGGAGTACAGGCATGGGGTGATAAGTGATAGGGCACAGGCTTGGCACTGGTGACCCTAAAGCTATGAAAAGCTCACCTATGATCAGTTAAAGAAGTGCGGACCCAGAGACTGCCAGAAGTGGCTTTAGGGATAACAAAGAGAACAAAGAAATAGTAAATAGCATAAGTAAAAAGCATCATAAGTGATAAATTTGGATGTAGCATGGTGCTACAGACCACTGAAGACAGGCGTAAAAACACGTTAGCAAATACACAAATGACCTCAAGTAGAGAGAAAGAAGCAACGAGCAACATAGACATCATTTTCTTCCCAAAAGGACTCCGGAGGCTAACAGCTGCTGGTATTGTTCTCTCCAGGGCTCAAAGGCTCACAGGTTGAGATAATTTGATTAAAGGGATAAGGAAGAGGGAAAACACAACCAAAGGCTGCGCAGAAGCACAGAGAGAGAAAAACATAATTATTCTCTACTTCCCATTAACAAGTAATGTTCAGGCACATCCTGCGAAGCTGGGCCTTAATACACGTAGCAGTTATATGGGAGGACAGACGTCTTCATAACATGACCTCCCCTTCTCCCTCTTTCCCACCTTTTATTGCTGAGTGTCACACCACATGGTATGGAATATCCCTTTGGTAGGTTTGGGTCAGCTGTTCTGATGACGTCCCCTCCCCACCTCTTGCCCACCCCCAGTCTACTGGTTTTGGGGGGGTTGGAGGGAATCTTGATGCTGTGCCAGCACTGCTCAGCAAAAGACAAAACTCTGGTGTGATACCGGTGCTGTTCTAGCTACAAGTGCAGAGCACAGCACTATATGGGCCACTGCGGGGAAAGTTAACTCCATCCCTGCCACACCCAGTACAATAGTAACTACAAAGTGTGTGTTACAATTTCAATTGTATTATTACTGAGAATGTTCAATGAAGAAGTTTCTAAATGCGATATTATTGTTACATTTTCTGTAATAACTAGATTTAGAAGACTAACGATTTTGAATTAGACTGTTAAGATTTTCATCATCATAACAAGTATGTTTAGGCTTTACCTGTGTATGAGATAAGCTTCCTCTTTGCCCATAAACAAGGCTGAGCGTAATGTCCCACTGGTTCCAAGGCCACATCTCGGAGGGCCACGAGGTTGGCCACAGCAGGGGTGCAGCAGGGTGCAGGGTCTTTGTTAAGAGCTGTGCCATGAAGATGGTGATGTGGTGTATGGTGAGGTATCTAGCATATGGGCTGGGATGGCAGGTCATCCCACATCAGCAGCCTCCAGCCTCCATAAGGTAACTTTTATTTTTTGGTTTTTGGAAGCACAGTAAGAGAAATGTAGTCCCAATAAATCAGAAGGTTTGTAGTCTTGCTGTACGAGAGTGAATTGTAAGCATAGTTTTATTATTCAGAAAAAGCTACAGTTAGACCACCTGGACTGATTAGCAGCACTTCTGATGCCAACATTTTCAAAAGCCATCTGCAAGGTTAAATTGTAATAATAATGTAACCATGGTAATCATGATAATGTTTATATTCTGTTAATTCTATGAAAGATTTGAATATTAGTGTGCATAACACTGGAAAATAAATATGTAAGGATTGATAAAACCAACTGTAAAAGACATTATTTGTGGGAGGAACGTTTGTTCCTCAGATATTCCCTGCGGTAAGATTTATCTCAGGTCTCTGCTGTATTAAAGCATAAAGAACGTTGCAGGAACATAAACAGCAGGCTGATATAGTGGTTAACCACTATACAGTAACCAGTGTACAGTGCGTATTTTGGTGGTGTTGCAATGTGGTGGTTTTACCCTACTACACAGCTGAACTCCACCACAACTGCTCTCCCTCCTCCTTCTCCAAGAAAAAAAGGTGAGAAAATACGATGAGAAGGGCTCAAGGGCTGAGATAACGACAGGGAGATTGCTCAACAGTTATCGTCATGGGCAAAACAGACAGCATAGGGAGATTAATATAATTTATTACCTATCACTAGCTAAGTAGCACAGTGACAAACTAAAAGCAAACTAAAAACACCTTTCCCCCATCCACCCTCTTCTACCTCCTCCCCCTGGTTTGTGATGGAGAACTGGGAATGGGGGCTGCAGTCAGTCCCTAACGCTTTGCCTCCACCACTCCGCCTTTCTGCCCCTGCTCACCGTGGGGTCCCTCCCACGGGATGCCGTCCTTCCCGAACTGAGCCTGCGGGGGCTGCCCACAGGCAGCAGCTCTTCAAGAACTGCTCCCACATGGCTCCGTACCACGGGGTCCATCCCCCAGGAGCAAACTGCTCCAGCATGGGTCCCCCACGGGTGGGCGGCAGCTCCCCCCAGAGCCCCTGCTCCTGCGTGGGCTCCTCTCCACAGGCGGCAGCTCCGGCCCAGGGCCTGCTCCTGCGGGGGCTCTCCATGGGCCGCAGCCTCCTCCAGGCCACCTCCACCTGCTCCACCGGGGGCTCCTCCACCCATGGGCTGCAGCGTGGAGATCTGCTCCATGTGGGACCCATGGGCTGCAGGGGGACAGCCTGCTCCACCAGGGGCCTCTCCACAGGCCGCAGGGGAACTGCTGCTGCCTGCCTGGAGCACCTCCTGCCCTCCTGCTGCACTGACCTTGGGGGCTGCAGGGCTGGTTCTCACCCCTCTCTCCCTGCTGCTGTTGTGCAGCAGTTTTTCTGGCTTGGCTCTGACCAGCAACAGGTCCATTGGGAGCCAGCTGGAGCTGTCTCTGACTTGACATGGGGCAGCTGCTGGGCTCTGCTTACAGAGGCAGCCCCTGCAGTCCCTGCGCTACTAAAACATTGCCACCTAAACCCAGTACATGCAACTGTTAATATTAGGTGGGAGTGGATTGACATGATGGGATCAGGCAAACCTCAAAACTTATTCTATGTTATTGTTTATGTTCAGCTAGTAAGCAAGCTGTTAACAGAGGAAAATCAAGCACTAATCAAATATGCTAGTCAATTCTTACAAATGTTATGCCATGTGCTTCTTTTCTGGCTTTGATGTTCACTGTCTTTTCTTGCTTTATGTCTCTTGAGATCAGGATGGCCCAGCTCAAGACCTCTTTGATGAAAGAAAAGAGAAGCAAATTTGGCTGTTTTGATCTGAAAATAAATACCCCCCCCCCCCCACCACCATCCATCCCCGCCCCCCCCCCCATTTATTTATTTATTTATTTATTGAGATGAAAAGCAGTCCATTGTGTCTCTTCCACAATGTGGAATGTGTGTGCTGTTGGTTTGCCAGAAGGGCAAATTAGGCATCAGTTTTCTGAATTCCTCTAACAGTCATGCAGTGAATGTCTTTGTCTTAGTTCTGCTGTTTTTATGCAACTATACCAAACAAACAAACATTACAAAATCCATCACTGCTTGCCTTGCATCACTCAGTCTTGTGGTATGTCTGCCTGTAAGGCAAACAGAACAAAGTCACTAACATGTCCAGATGCTATAAGAGAGAATAGTGTTTCATTTCATTAATAAAGCATGTTGAGCCATGTAGATGCTTCTGCTGTGCTGAGGTAAGACTGAGACTTGAAATAATTTCAAATCAGTCCAGATCCAACCTGAGAAAAAGTAAGGCTCTAATCTGAAGCTTACATGGTGATCAATATTCCACAGAAAGTGAAAGAATAAAAGCCCTCCCTCCCACCAAAACACTTCCCCCACAAATCTTCCACACCCTAAATTCAGAAGGGCTGGATGAAGCACTAAGTAGAACAGGAACATACAGAGTACACTCAGAATTTAGCACCGATTTTCTGTGTTCACATCTTTTTTCTCTGACTCATCCTTTTAAGCCTCTTTTCATCAACCAGCCATGCGTGTTTTGTGGAGAATAAAATACACTCATTAATTCGAAGACTGGTATATTTTTTTTCTTTATTCTTTTTTTTTTTTTTTAAGATACCAGTTTTCTTCTTTGTTACTCATGAAGTGCAGAAAAAAATAAAGTTTTCACATCTTAGAAAAATATATTTTTCTACTTCTCAAAAATTACTTCAGTATACTTGAATCAAACACATATTTCTTTTCTACACTAAATGACTGGTACACATACAGTCTAGGGGATTTAAACTGTTAAGCACTTTAACATCTTTCTAAATTAAAAAAATTGGTTTAGATGTTTTTGGACAGATAGCATACAACAGAAATGCTAGATGACATGTATGTTTTCTATTACAGTGTGCTTGTGAAATGCAAGGAATAAAACAACATTGTCATCCCCTAAGCAGTCCTCGCATTATAAACTAAACAAGGAACTGGCTTTCCAGACAGATGGCCTTTCTCACCTGGTAATTTAAATTGTGTTAAAGCTCAGTGACAAGTGCTGCAGGAGAAGGCTTAGCTGAAGTTAAGAAATGAACCATCAGGCAGCAGAAAGTATTTGGAGAGATTATCTTCAGCTGGTAGGGTTTGGCATACTCCCAAAAGAATGAGAGCTCAATTTATATCTCCTATTTTTATCACCACGCATGCATCTCCAGTTTTACTCCACAATGGTTTTGGGCATAGGCAAAGGGAAGTGATCACCTAGCTTAACCTGTTCCTTCTGCCTGCCCACCCACCTGCTCAGCTGTCCCCAGCCCAGCCGGCACTGTGTTCACAACACACATGGGAAAGCAGGGAGAATCTTCCTCTTTATCCAGACAGCACCCCAAAAAGCTTTCTTAGGCCCCCAAAACCACACTGACCTCCTTTCTTCCACAGCCACAAAATGTAATTTCCAGTAATGAAGGAAGGATAATATACTGTGTTCCTGTTACTCAGAACAATAAAATACGATTTTACCAACGCTCCAGATAATCCCTGTAACTCTGCATGCACTGTGTAGGGTTTATAGCTGCTTCAGGAAAAAGTATTGTAGCTATCAGCATCCTTTGTTCATTTGTCATCTTGCACCAAAATCTAGTAATGTGACACTCTCTCTGCAGCTGGTGTTAATGTAGTCACATCCCTACAGAGATGGACTCTTTCACTGTTAAAAGGAAAGCTGGTTGACAGCAACAAGAGGCCTCAATTTCCTCTTTTCAGTTCAACATACATTTAAATGCAAGCTCATGCTTGTCTGAGACTTTGCTCAATGAAGTTTAGTCTGGGGTGAATTTCTGTCCTTTTTAAAAAAGGCTGTACTGAAATTGTTTGAAAAAATGTGCACAAATATACAACAAAATCACTATGGCACCTTTATTCTAATCCTGTTCCCAAGTTGTTTTTGTTGTTGCTATTGTTGTTTTTGTTTTGTTGTGTTTTGTTTTTCTTCAGAATTATTGTATAACTAAGGTAGTTAAAGATATGGAGGATTCTCTGAAAAAAAGATTTTGGAGAATGGTATCATGGCTAATTTGATAATTCTGTTTCTTTCTGATAATTCTTTTTTCTGATAAGGCTTTTTAAGTTAAGCAAAATTTTCAGATTAGCTAATTGCAATTTAAGAAATAAAAGCAGGTTTGTTGCTGAGATAAAAACAGTTTTATTTTATTTATTTTATTTTATTTATTTATTTATTTACACTCTTCCAAGAGGTATACAAGCCACTGGAGCAAGAAAAAAAAGGAAGATATTTTCCCATAATCTAATCTCGGCCATCATAGTAATGCTAGACCAGCTAACCAGATGAATGGTTGCTGCTCTGGTTTTGCTAGAGCCACATAATCTGATACATGTGGGTGCACTTTCTATAAGCAGAACATTTTACAGGTAGGCCTTCCTGTTTTGTAAGGTCCATTTATAGAGATATGCATTAAATATTCTAAAGGACATCTGTAGATCAGATATCCCACTTTTTGTACTTCTACTAGCGGGGACAAAATGTGGAAATCTATCTGATCTTCCATAGAGTGAATATGCACAGTACATTAAGCCACCATGCAAAAAGTGTTTGTGTCAACAGAGATACTATAAAGATTGGGAGGACAGAAAAACAACTTTGGGGGGATTAATTGTCAGTGTTAGGCTTTATTCCTCACTGGACGAGAAGAACCAGTGTGCGTCTCCAAATGCATGCATCATGCTGGTGTCCCTTGTTGAGGGTGGTGGCTGCACTGTGCATCCACAGAGCTGGCAGGGCTGAGAAGTGGTGGGCTCCTTCTGCCGCCCCCGTGTCCCCAGCCAGCACCAGTCTGGCCATCACCTTCCTCCTGGCCTTCACACGTGGGGCCTCCCAGCACAACAGTGTTCCTGGAGACATTTCTCATGTTGGGTACACACCTGCTGACCCCAGACTCACGTCAAAAGTGAATTGGCCTACTTGAAGGGTCATACCAGTGAAATTCTTATGTGGAGGCACCAGCACAGCCTGGGAAAGGAGTATGGACTCACCAGTCATTTAGGTGTTTTCAGCATCTTATCTTGCCTGTGGAGAATGTTCTTTGGACTTGTTTGGTCAGCTTTTTTTCAGTTTACCAGAAGAATTGCCATGTAGATATGAGATTAGAGATAATCTGCTGCACGGTACAATAGCTGCAGTTTAAGGCAAGGATAAATTAAGAAAGTTTTGCGGTCAGCATCAGGTTACAAAGCAATGGAATTATTTCAGCAAGGTGGTTGTTTGGGGGCGGTGTTAAGGTGGGAGCAAAGCTGTGAATGATGAGTCACAGGGTTTGTGCAGAAGTTAAGCTTTTGCTGTCACCATGGTTACTTACCTCTAAACCAGAAACAGGGAGGGAACATACTGTTTGCTTTTGTTTGTTTGTTTGTTTTGCAGTTTTTTCTTTTTTTTCTTTTTTCCTGAAAGTGGCCCACCCCATTGAAACTATGTTATATTTGGGGTTAGCCCCAACTCGGTAAAATTGTTCAAATGAATGGGACTGCTTTAGATGTTAAAAAACATAGAAATTAATCAGAGTGCTCCTGAAGTCTGGAAAACAACAATTGCCAAAGGAAGGAACTGATAACATGAGCAAAAGAGAATGAAACAACCAGGTCAAGGCTTTTTTTTTTTTTTTTTTCTAAAGTTGACACAAGAATTATAAGATTTCTTTTTCATAAGGTGAAATATGATTCCAATAGACTTTCTGCCTTTCTGCACAAGGCCAGGAGGATTATTTAAGCTTTAAAAGTGAGTAGCTTATTCTGCATGGGATGTTTTCTAGGCCTTCTGCATTGATATTGAGGCAGTTCCTTCTTGTAGCTGCCTTCCATGTTAGAAAAAATATTCTAGGAAAGAAGTTAAGGTCTGAAAATTATGATTAAGAGTGTGTCCATGAAAACAATATTTCTGTTTATTTATGTCTACCAGCCAAAGGAGGGGCTTTTTTTTTTTTTTCTGTCTCTTGCTCAAGTTCATCAACACACCCCTAATTAGGATGAAAAAGAGATGGTTATTCTCGGAAAGAAACTTCCTTCCATCTTTATTGTGCTTGAATTTAAGAAATTCCTTGACTTCAATTAGTCAATAGGTGCTTAATTGACCGAGAAATACTTGTCCAAAAATTAACTCTTCACTAAAAGTTTGAACCAACTCATGCAAGTAGCAAGAACTCCATATTGCAATTGCATCATTAGTTTATTTGCATACTTTTTCAATACCTTGCCATTATAAACCTCTGAAACATAGTACTAAATAACATTATCACCTTGCTATATGTTTTCTTACTTAATAAAGAAACAATTTACAGAGAACACAGTTTTCTTTTACTGTTTCCTGTCTGATAAACTATATCAGATACACCATTTCCTGTGAGACTACACTGGAAATATGTAGGCAATACATTTTGCAATACTGGCAAAAGGATGCAAGGCTAAAATATATCTAGGTCTATAGAGGGATATATTATCTTTTATTTAAAAAAATCAGAAATTGACAAATACAAAAGTTTGTTATTTGAAAAGCAAAAGGATTCTTCTTGTGACATGTTATTTTATGTAAACCAGGAAGAGCTTCCTGAGAGAAAGGATTTTTAAAAGCACAAAGAATATACATGTTTGGAATATCACCATCAGATTTATTCTGTTATAAGAAATGTTAATTTTACTTAATTGTAATATATATATTAAAAATGTATATTTGATATTAATATCAGCACTAACAGAAAACTGCATTGTGAATGTTTTAGGTTTCACACACACTTTCATTTCATGCTTTTGGTTTGTTCCTTAATTATAAATGTTTGCTTGCATCATAATTCATGGCACAAACATGATGACATCACCAGTTATGATTTCGACCAGACATTTGATTGTCATACTTTTATGCTTTTGACTATATAAAGGAAGAGTTCCTGACAGCTAAATCATTGCTGGTGTAGCTAACCCAGTCACTACATTAGCTGCAGTTAAGACAAGTGATTCATGAGCGAAACTGTGAACAAAAATTAATTTTTTGTCTACTGTGTCTCCTTCTGCAAAGCCAAACAGTAAAAAAAAAGAGACGATCTTTTGTTTTAAGCAAGTCTTAGACTTTAACTATAAAGGTTCAATTTCAAACACCTTTCAACAGAGAAGAACACTGATGCCCACCCCCAGTGTGATGTTACAAATATAGAAATACTGTTCTGCAGTTACCATAGAAATGGTTTAAGATCACAACAACAAAAAAAATTACTGGCGAATTAAGAGGAAATTTAACTGATGCTGTTAAATTTAATCTAAATTGCTTTCAGTGTATGAGATACCCTCAGCAGCAAAAATAGTCAAGCCTCCTTGTATTAAAACCACACAAAAAGGGGAGGTAGAGATTGTCAGGACAATGAGAAGTTGTACAGACTTTGGCCGCTGGACAACATGCAGGGGTGGGGTGGAAGTCCGGTCAGCAACAAGAGAGACATCCTCCCTCTTGGAAATCTTTGTAGCTGCCACACCCTGAGAAAGGGCTAGAAGAAAAATAATGTGGCTAAAAAAGCAGAAACACCCAAATCCACTCTGCCCCCAGGTCTTTCACAATCAGAAGACATGTCCTTCAGCTCAACAGTCCCGTGATTTGTCTCAGAGAATTTGTTTCAGAAGTGAGTAGCAGTTATATCAATTTGTTGGGTGGGAAAGAGATTTACATAAGAATCTACTTTTTCTGAGTGTTCAGACTTCTGGACCAATAATCACTAGCACAATAAAAATTTGAAAATGCAAGCTCCACAGACCATTAGATTTAGTAGCCAAACTCATGTTGATTTTTACATAGTCTGGACTTGCCCAAAGGTAAATGAACAATTATGTAATTCTCAGAAAACACATCAGTACTTCCCAGAACAAAAAATATGCTGTGCTGCTCTATGAAGTACCATACAGACCTTTAATACTAATTAAAACAACACATAAGTGTGGATGTGGATGCTCTTACAAATATGGCTAGCTTTCAGAGATTACTGAGCAGAGTACAAAATTAACTGTAAAAGGAATATAAAAAGAACTTAGTTTTCAGGAATGGCCAGTGAATAGTTTCCAGATTTCTAGCCCCAAGCACTTATGGTTCTAACTTGTCCTGCTCATGACCATCCTTGTATTCAAATTTCTCTAGAAGACAGATTTCCAGGAAATGAAGTGATTCAGGAACCTCTAAAAGAGAAAATACAAACCACTTCTCCTCTGCGAACTCGGATGTCATCCTTTGATTTCAAATATTCAAATCATAAGCATGCAGCACTTTATGGATAATTATTTTTTACAGAGCCTTCAAATACCTAACTAATGTGGGATTTTTTTTGCTCTTGTTGCTGCTGTTTTTAAGATCTTTCTTTCAAGAAAGTATTTGCTTATCATGCATTTTACCTTTTAATGGTACCTTTACCTTTCACTTTTAGTGAAAGACAAACATTTTGTCAATTTGAAGTATGTGGATACCCATGTGTATGTTCACAAATTGTCTTACAAATTTGCTCAGTTTGTGCCTAGAAATGACCATACTGACAATTTTACAAATATTTATATTTTTGGTACTCAGAACTGAGATTGCTGTAACTTAGAGACAATTCAGAAGGGAAACTCGACATGTAAATATACTGAGTCTGGCTGGGATGGAATTAATTGTCTTTGTAGCAGCCCATATATTGCTGTGCTTTGGATTTGTGACCACAACAGTGTTGATAACACAGTGATGTTTTGGCTATTTCTGGACAGTGCTTGCACAGCATCAAGGCCTGCTTTCTTTCCTACTTTGTCAACCTTCAAGAAATAGGCTGGGGATGGTCAAGGGGGGTGGGAGGGGACACAGCTGACACAAATGAAACAAAGGGATATCCCACACTGTATGACACAAAGCTCAGCAAAAGCTCAAGGAAATGAGAGGGAAGAGGGGGATGTTTGAAGATGTTTGTCTTCTCAAGCAACTAGAATGGTTGATGAAGCCTGGCTTTCCAGGGACTTGCTAAACACCTGTCTGCCAATGAGAAGAAGCAAATTAATTCATCATTTTCATTAGCTTTCATGTGTAGCTTTTGCTTTCTCTGTTAAGCTTTTCTTATTTCAATCCACAAGTCTTCTCCCCTTCCTTCTACTTTCTTCCTATCCTGCAGGAGGGGAGATGAAACAAGCAGCTTCATGGGCATTCAACTGTTAGCCAAGGCAGACCCACGATGATAAATAAGCAGGTACTTGTTTAGATATAGTTTAGCATGGGAAGTCAGTCTTACTCTTTTTCATATGCTCTTGTTCTTGGCTGTCAGAGGAATCTTTTTTTTTTTTGGATTTTTTTTATTTTTTTGTCCTGACACACACCTGCTTTAGGCCCTGTCTACTAACAGCTCGGAAGTGCTCCTGAGAAGCTGCTGCTGAAAACACATACTCCCAGTGAAATGTCATTTGGTAGGAACACTTTTAATTTTCAGGTTTTCAGACTTCATGTTCAGGTTCTCAACCTCTCTATGCCAGTTTTCTAAGACTACTGAAGAAATTTTGTAGCTAAGGTTAACATAACAATATGTAGTCCTTTTTCTAGGTGTGATTTATAAGTGGTTTGTGGACTGATATATTTGTTTATTTATTTATTTTAATTCACATGACGGCAGGCCAGAGTACTGAATAAGGACTTTAACCCTGCCTTTTGAAAACTCTCTATTTGCTTACATGCAGTATTGCAGATACCAGTGTGGAGGCCAGTCTGGGAGGCATGGCATTTTAAGCTTTCCCTTAAAGCAAATTCAAAACTAAAAGCAGAATTCCCCAGCTTAAATGTCCGCAGCCCTCACCTGAGCAGCTGTAAGTACTTGCTAGAAGTGCAGAATACCCATAACTTGTTGCACAGATCAGGGAGAGATGTATCGTTGTGAGGCAAAATCTGGCCAGCAAGCTCCAGCATATGAAAACAAATCACGTTCAGGACACACAGCCTGGAGCCCTGAGGTCACCAGTGGCTTTAAAAGCTCCTATCATCGCATGATGCGAATTCAACTTCCAAGCCGACTTTTTCTCTTTGTTATAGTGACACCTAGTGTTGTAAGGGAGTTTCTGCCACGAAGATGCTCAGAGTGCTGAAACACCTCTCCTCAACCTACAGGCTGAGAGAGTAGGGGTTGTTCAGCCTGGAGAAGAGAAGGCTTCAGGGAGACCTTACAGCAGCCTTCCAGTTCCCAAGAGCTCCTGCAGGAAAGCTGGGGAGGGACTCTTTGTCAGGGAGTGCAGTGATAGGACAAGGGGTAATGGCTTTAAACTAAAAAAGGGTAGATTTAGATTAGAGATTTAGATTCGATGTAAGGAAGAAATTCTTTATTCTGAGGTTGGTGAGGCACTGGCACAGGCTGCCCAGAGAAGCTGTGGATGCCCCATCCCTGGAGGTGCTCAAGGCCAGGCTGGATGGGGCTTTGGGCAGCCTGGGCTGGTGGGAGGTGTCCTGCCCATGGCAGGGGGTTGGAACTGGGTGATATATCCTTAAGACCCCTTCTAATCCAAACCATTCCGTGATCTATGATTCCTCAAGAAAGAAATGTGAAAGCAAGAGAAAGGCTTGCTAAATTGGTGTTAAATTCATTAGGAAAGATATTTTTAACCAACAATATTGTCTACTAAAAATCAGTAAATCAAACTCTCTTGTCACACAACTTACCTTTAGGAAGGGACAAGGCAATCCCAGCTGGAAAATAACACGGCTCAGTGGGATTGTTTATGAAGTAAACACAACAGATCAACAGAACTTTGCTCAATAGTGTAAATAACATTAAGCGTAGCTTCAATGTGGGCAGGGGAGAGAGGGGGAAAGGAGAAAGTAATGAAAAAAAAAGCCATCAAATTACAGCAATAACTCTATATTTTGTCACTGTAAAGACATAGCTTCAACTTCAGGAACTGGATTCTTAATCTGAATTATTATTGCTAGCTAATTTCCACTTAAGCCGCAGGAGAACAATTACATTACGGAATAATTTCTGTCCGTTACAAAAGTGCTTTCATTTTCACCTAAAATAAAGAGAATTCAAAGAGCAACAAGGTATTTCATTCCTTGGAGCCTGCTTGCAAATCTCATTAAGCATGCTAGGGGGCAATAAACACTAACTTGTTGTCAGACTAATTATGCTAAAGAGGTAGGTTTGTTATTTAGATTAATTTCCATGCACATTACAATGACAGCTGGAGTCTGTGAAGAAGAAGGAAGGCAGTTGCAGGCTGTGTGAACCTCTGTTTTTGTCCATACTCACAAGCCTGGTGCTGTGCATATTTCAGTTAGTGTCCTCTCTCTCTCTCTCTGGCCTCTGAATGCCTTTTGGACAGACCTGGCTTGGGCACCCTGTGTTATACCCTCAGATTTTTGTCGGAGACCCTTTTCTCCATTTAAAGGCTAGAGGCTTATACATTGTCCTTCCTTTTGAGCCATGCACTGTGTTCTCATTACTGGCAAGCCAAACTTCCCCACTCAGAGGTGGAACAATACACACTTTTAATTCTAACCTCTATAGAAGAGGGAGGTCTGGGCTGCCGCATGCTTGGAGTGGCAGGAGACAAGAATGCCCAACGGGACACACTTCTGAAATTGTCTGGGTGTGCACTGCAGCCCTTTTTGAGCCACAGCCAGTCCGCTGCTAATGGGATTTTCTGAAGTAATGTACGTAGGCAGCCATCACTGTTGTTTGGCTTCCACAAACCTTAGAGAAAAGTTGAGCAATGAATATGTGAATGGATCAGCTAGCTGAATGTGGCAATCCAATACATAATTGTCTTGATGTGGAGAGATCATAATGTCAGTACTATTTATACCCAAATGCAACCCAAGCTAATATAAAGACTGTAGCATGTAAGATTTTTTTTTTCTTTTCCTTTTTTTTTTTTTTTCCCTGAAACACTTTAAAAAGAGTATCTCTGAGTTTCTATTCACTGCATAACTTTGAGATGACTTAATCATTCCTGTTACACTTTCCCAAAGGAGGAACATTGTGGTATGAGGTCTTGACAATTCTAGATATTTATGCCAAATTCCTCATTGGTTTGGTCTTTTCAGGGCATAGGGTTACAGTTTTATAACATAAAGGATATATTGTGTCTTTTCTCCAAATAATGCATGTACAAGCTTGTTCCATTCTGCGAGGATCCATCACTAGCTTGTAAGGAAGACTGAGCCACTACTGAAGAGTTACTAACCTTTGAGCATGAGACATTTGTTATTCCCAGAGAAAGACTTTTAAAAATCTTTGTCATGTAAGTAATACTAAATCTGCTGTTGGTGAAAGAATAGATTTTGTCTTCTTTTATGGGGCTTATTTTTCCTGGGAAATGAAAGGTTCAGGGTTATTCTGCATTTCTCTACTACCACACAGAGCACTGTAGGCCCTTTTATTTCCTTTGCAAGACCTGTGGCTTCATTTCACTTCACATACATCTCACAAGTGTCACTATTTTGAAGGAAGCAGTTTGCTTCATGGTTCTAGCATCAACTCTGTTGTTGCTACTGGCAGTAAAGGCATCGTTATTCTCAGTCAAAGGCTGTATCAGCTGTCACTCAAGCTAGCAACTACCTCATTGCAGAACCAGACTATGGGATAAAGGAAAAAATAGTCAGGAGACAGAATAAGATTTATGAGAAAAAACAATTCAAACTGTCTTGTAGCTTGCAGTTACTTCTTTAATAAATGTTACAAGTTTTACTATTGCTATGTACATTAACATGTAAACTGTGGCATACATCATATCACGCTTGTTCACATAGTATGTAGAAAACAGCAAGCTAAGGGATAGAAACATAGGTGTGATGAACTTGAGTCTCAGATATGCAAGCTGTCCTAAAAAGAGAGGTTTAAAGTGAGTGCTACTATTCAGCAGCATACATAACCCATATATGCTTGTATGTTTTTGTACAGAAACATGGCCTGTGATGCAGTTGTAAAAATATATAAATAAATAATAAATCAATTTGGTGCTGCTTTCAAAGTACTTTTAGTTATGCGACTATACCAGACCCTTCTAACTTGGGTTTCTAAATCCATACCAAAGGTAAATGAAAGTACAGATGCTATGTATCTGAAATTCAGGTCAAATTCTAATGTGTTGGATATGGTCTTCAGCCCCTCTTTTCAGGTCCTAAAATTCAAGCTTTTTATCGATAACCAAATTTTGAGTTCAACCCCCATTGTTACAAATAGTAATTTTCTCACTGACTTCTGTGGGGAAAACAAACAAACAGACAAACAAGTAAACCCCTTTGTGATATCATCCTAACTGTTTTAGAGGTTCCAGCAGCAAAATATGGAACCTGAAATATGGCAAGTATTTCATTTCTAGCCCACTACATGTGATTTGTCTGAGGACACATTATCAATCTCTGGACAGATCAACATCATTTTCAAATACCATAGTGTTTTCAACTGTTTTGAAGGCAAGAACCCTTCTTTCCATACTCACCCTATCTGATGAGAGAACATATGCAGCAGTTCTGTATGCAGAACATGTACCTTCTTTTTCATACATAGTTTTTTCCTCTTAATAACTTTCAGATAAAAGGCAGGCAGAAGAATGAAGTGAAACAGATGCTGACAGTGTGCATGACCAGCTCCCTAAACATCTCATTATTAAGAATGTCTCCTCATGCTACTTACAAATATTTCCTCATTAGCCGTGTAAGTCAGCCAGATGCTTCTTGTAAGCAGAGGTAGTTTTGCATTTTCTACCAGAGTCCATTTATTTGTGAGAGCTCCTGAACAAAGAAGACATATAATTGAAGGGCTAGAGGGTTGCTAGGTGGCTCATATTTGACTACGTGCTACTTTTTTCCTCTATTTTCCTTGCTAATGCTATGATTTGCATCTCAGCGTCCAAGTACATGCCCATTATAGGGAGAAAACTAGCCATCCTTTTCTTAATTAACCAGTAGTTCTATAGACCTACAGAGGCTGGTATTATATACTCCAGAGGAATACAGATTAGTCAGTAGCCAAGACGAGAAAGGAAGAGCCCAGCCCCACGCACAGCTAGAAGTCAATCATTGGCAATGATTTTTGCATCACATGATACTTAAAAAGATTTGAATATAGGATATATCTGAGATACCTGCAAAATTTGACAAAGAAGATTGTTAGGGAATTATGCTAGGAAGCAGCACTGTGTCCATACTGGACTCTTATGCTGCAATGAATCCAGATTGTCCTAAGAAATCCTTATATATGGGAATTTTGTTTTCCCGAAACCTGATGAAGTCAACAATGACAAGTTCTGACAGCTCAAGCCTATGATAAGCATTTCCTCTTGTGAAGTGAGAATCATCTTGCATGCATTACTTAGACAGGCTGACAGTCCATTACCTAATTAATTACTGTCAGTGTTAAATCACACTAAATGAGAATTGATAACACTCATAAGGACAATCAGTTAACAGGAATCCAACTGTGTCAGCAGCATCACTGCATTTCCTTTATTCGTCACATTACTAATTATTAACATCCATCATTCTCTTCTTCAGTAATGCATTAGGTAAGCACCCACAAGGTTCAGTTAAAATCCTGAAATCCCCCCGTCATCAGATCATTTAAACTACATCTCAATATACTGCACCAATGGTGACATTATTTCCCGTCTTGCAAAGCTTACAAATTCATTATTATTATTTTTTTTTTAAAGATGAGGTAGAAAGCCTTCAAAATAGGTAGAAACCCTTCAAAATCTAAATTCATTTTTTAAAAAATCTAAGTATTATTTCTATTGTGTATCTACCCTAAAGATTGTTTCAGAAATCTCTTGTGACTTTTGATCTTTCCTTTGATTTTCTCATTAAAATATTTTATCAAAGATCAGTACTTAAAGGAGGTTCTGACCCTAGAAAATCCTGTTCAATAAGCACTTCACCAAATAAAATAAAATAAAAATGAAATTCAGAACTGTTACTTAAGTCTTATAAAAATAATCTTGGTGAAATTCCAAAGATGTTCTAACTTATATCAAAAAATAAGAAAACTAAGATTCTTCCTTTTATTCCCCTGCTAGAGGTATCTTCAGTAAAAGACACTTCTTTTTTCCTGTAATAGCAAATGCACACAAACTCTTTAGTTAGGAGTTCTGTGAGCTCACAACCACCACTGTATGTGGTTTTAGATGCAGCAATCATATCTAGCAGTGCATGTTTTAAGCACAGGTAAGACCAAAGACAGAACTCTTGCCAGAATCAAGGCCTGTCTTCAGAGACAGCCACCACTGTAGCTGTGCTCAATCACAGCAGTTTCAACATCTGTAGTATCAACTGCCCCAGTCAACTCTGAGCAGAGGATTATTTACGTCACGTAAAGATGTTAATTTCAGATGTTTTCTAACTTCCGTGGGTTTTGTTGCTCATCTCATGTTGCTCATCTGGGGGGCGTTGCTCTTCCCCAGCACTGACAGGTCAGGTCACCACTTTGACAAGGCAGCCCTTCCCCTTACTTTCCCATACAGCTATTGCCATCCTCACAACACGTTTTCCTATCATTTCAGGATTTCCTTTCACGTTTGGACAAAGGGCTAGACCATTACCAATTTTTTCCATGTGGAAGGAAGAACGTTTCCTGTACGTATATCACTTTCAAAAGCCACGTTCACTTTTTATGAAACCCATGGCTTCCCCTTCAACAAGCCCCTCTGAAGCTACCTCCGGATTACTTATTAACTACAACCCACCACCAGCAGTCATTTGCAATGTGTGTCGGGGATATTACATGTTTACTCTAACTTTACCAACGTCAACTGGCAGGACAACAGACAGTGTCACATGAAGTCAGACGTCACTGCTGTCCTGGTGGGAGGACGTATCTGTCAGTGCGACGTGACCTTCAGGCCAGTTTCCAGTCTCTTCTAAACATACCTTACTACCTCCTTTTCTGCCACTAAGCACTTCTTAGTGCCCTACAGCTTTGCTACCTGACTCTTCCAAGCCAAGCCATCACCCTTATACAAACTATAAGGCGATTAATTTTTTATTAAATTAAGTGAAAGAATCTGTGTTTGATCACAAAGCTATTTGTTTAGCTTATACAACATATAACAAAATATTTATAGAGTGATTGGGGAAAGAAGGAGACGGGCAGTTTCATTTATAAACTCTAGTCCTTTAAGACTGCAGACAACTATGTAATAAACAACTCCAGAAGGACAGGCATAGAATACCACTGAAATAATTAGTAAACTTTAGACTTTGTCTCAGTGAAGAGCCATAAAAGTCATGATGCATCACATGAATTGAAAAGACCATGTTTTTCAATAGTTTACTGTTCATGGTTATCACAAAATACTTTGCACAAATCTACCTATGCAAAAAATGCACATGGAACAGAAAAATTAATCTTAGATAATCAAATTCTACAAAAGGACAGCACAGAAAAGGAACAAGAATTAAAAAAAAAAAAAAAGCAGAACAAAAAAAAAACCATGAAGATTACTAGACCTTAGAGATCATTTTAAAAGTATATTTTAGATATAAATATACAAACTTACAAATAGTATAGAAAAGGTAAATGGGATGTTTTAATGTCTCATCAAAGAATATAAACATGAAAGACACACCTAATTACAAGATAAGAAAAGGCTTATGCTTAAGACCTTATCTGTAGCAACAAGTATATAAGCAGTTATGAATAAACAGTATGAGCTCTATGTGCCACGACTGGTTACAAGAATTTTGCTGTTGTGTATCAATGCCAATACTAAATACTGTCATTTCAACCCGAACAGACTCTAGGATACTGACTGTTGTATGTCTTGGTAACTCCACATCTTGGTAAGTAGATTTTCTTCTCAGTTAAGTGCAACTACAGCAGCCACAGGGTGGCTATCTCCACCCAAAAGAAACAAGTTTCAGGATTTCCCTCATTTGATGGAAAAAGAAAACAAAACAAAACAAAACCCTCACTCTAGAGTCCAAGTCCGTCACAATTCATTTGAAGAAGCCAGTTTGGGAATCAAATTTTTGCTATGCCTGCTACTGCAAAGCAGACCGAACACCAAATAAGCTGGATAGCTGTTATGTGGTCAGTAAAAACTCCATAGTATATCATCATCTGTTCATAGGTCAAACCATTTAATCACCAGGAAGTATTTCTTCTGCTTTATTTGTAGATGTGGCAGATGATAAAGAAGAAATTAAACCACCCTGAATCCAGTAAATGTTAATTTCAGTTAAGTCCTTAGAGCTTAGTCTACATTGAAATAACCACTAGAAAGAACCGAAAAGCAGGAAGACTGTAACAACATATCTTGCTGCATAACATTAAAACACCTGAAGTAGTAATGAGGTAAATGTAGTTCTATAGCAGCGTCACTACATGACACCCAAGTGTTTTTGTATCAGAGCAAACCCTTTAGATCTATGTTCAAAAGAAGAGAAAGTGTGAAACTTGTATGAGAAACTCTAAAAAGTCTTAAGTTTTTTTCATTTCCAAACATTGGTAATATGATCAAATATGTAATGCACACCTAGTGATGGCACTTAGGCACTCTTTTCTTTCCACAGAAAAGTAGCAGGTGTAAAAGTAATGGCCACTTGGTATGTTCTAGGGTAATGACCCTGTCTGGAAACTTATTGACAGAAAATGAAATTTCTTCCTTTAGGAATCTATTAAAATTGGTTAGCTTTTCCTTTTTATGACAGTGCTCTTTATTTGTACTACAGACATCCATGTAGCTTTTTAAATGGCAATGCAACAGTCGTGTAATACTGAATTCAGAACAATTACACAGAGGATTTATTCACGAGAAGAAGTTGTTACATATAAGCAAAAAATAACTGTACTTAAAATATTCAAATTCTGAGTCTTTTCACAAGAAATTCTGCCTTTAATACAAGAAAGTATTTACTGGTACAACTCCCACAACAACTGTCAAAATACACTGCACCAGCATTTACATGTGAAGACCTTACATGTCAAATCAGGTTGTCAGAGCAGAAGTTTAGGGCAAATACAGTCTATCACATTTGATTGCATATAGTCTCTTATAGAAACTCAACTTTTTAGACCTTTGTCCTTTTTAAAATTCATATTTTTAAATCTTTCTTCAAGCACATCAGCATCTTCTTCATTGTCTGTACTACTGAAGTTTGTGTCAAAATCAGGTTCATCCTCCGATCCACTCTCCTGGCCATTTTCAGTAGTCTTACTCTCAGTTCTGTCTTGTCCTTTATCAATCCTGCAGAAATCAAGATTAAGTTATCACCAACTACTTTTGGAATTTCTCTCTTAAACGAGAAGAGGATGGAGCACTGAATATTCTACCTGGGATAGAAGGAGATTGAGAAGAAGGGAGGAGGGGGGACAATAACCTCAAATTACTTTCATGTTGAATAGAAAAGACAGTAAAGGAAAGGAGTCTATGAATAAAAAAAAGCATGTATATAGATATATATTCATATATAAATTGTCTGACTAAATAATCAACTGCTGGCCAATTGTCACATGCTAGCAAGTTAATATAAAATGTTCAGAAAAGAGACTGTGCTAGTAAAAGAATAATAATAATAAAAAAAGCCCACTAAACACGTTGCAGTAACTGTACTCAGTATCTGTCCTTCTTTAGTTTATTTCTGTTCACTGGTAACTGAATCATCAAATGACACACAAAATGCAAACAGTAAATTGTATCACACATATTTTATGGTGCTCTATACTTAAATCCATTTTGAAGTACTTTGTTCCTAAAGAAGAGATGTCATTTATCCTTTGGATAAGACACTTTATTTTAATACCAAGTAAGAATTATTTGGCCCAGTCCTACTAACATCAATAGGCATTCCATTCTGGTTTCAGCAGAAGAAAATGAAGCTGATGACTCCTACTGATTCCCGTCATGATTATTCAGAATATGGCATAAAGTACAACAGCTTCTTGGCAGTTTCCAAACAAGCTTTTAATAAAGGGGAAGAATGAAGCGCAGTGCTGAAACTGTATAATCTATGAGCTACTTACGGAATTACAATCTCTTCTTCCTTTCCACATTTGGCACAAATTTCCAGCTTACAAGCACATGGTCGACAAATAATATGGTAAGGATCTTTTACAGCCTTCTGGAGGCACTTCACACTGTGAAGAGAAAGAAAACATGATTAAAAAAATATTTGTGTACACTTATTAAACATTCTGTGTTCAAAGACACAGTCTTCAAAAGAAGCATTGTTAAAGGCCAGTTTCATATGAAACAGCTGTTTTTTCAACAAGCATCATTATCAAGATCATTGCCTTTCCCTTCCCTTTAACTTTTTCAGAAAGTTTTGCTAAAACTAGAAGAAGAAACATGAAAGTAAGAATTTTTATATTTAAAATGACAAAAGAAATATTTCCATTCATTTCAGTGGGTTGTTTTCCTTTAAAAGCTGCATAAATTAATTCACCTGGCTTACTGATAAAAAAAATAAATAAATAAGAACATAGTGCAAAAAGGTGAGTGGACTTTTACAATTAAAACATTTCAATCCAAACCATAAGTCTTCCTCTTGAACTTCTCAGAATATAAACAGAGTCTGTGCTGGACTTTGCTTTCTACAAACACTAGTCTGCATGGAACTCTCTTCTGAACAAAACCATCATAATTCTGTGGAGGTTTTTAGCCACTCTTTTTTAAGATACGGTGAAACTCTGTAACTTAACTTCTGAAATGCTACGGCTTAACAATCATCTGACATTTCTAAAGCCTTGTATTTTTGGTGAACAGAACCCTTGTTATACAGCTGTCCTAAAAGCCACCCACCGTTCCTTGGTCCCTCAGGCACTCAAAGGCTGTCAGGAAAGCTTTAGTACACAGTTCTGAACAGGGTGTTTGCAGACTTGGCTAAAGAAGGCTGAAGACAAACATGAAGTGTTTTTGCATGCCTTATAAGGAAAGATGCACTAGCTAGCATCCAGTGAGACAGGATTTTTACTTCCTTTCTCAAATCCCATTCCTAAGCAGGATCAAGTTCTCCTTACTATCTGCATCAAGGTTTTGCTGAACTTTCATTATTAAGACACACAATTCCTTAAGAAACTATAAATTCACAAGAATTGTTGTAGGACACATTTGACAAAAGCAGAGTCTTATTTGCCTAGTTTCTGGTCTTCCCTCTCCCCCAGGAAAGTCAGACGTCACTGAAAATACCTACTTAGTTGTTTCATTATTTTTTTTAAACTTCTTCCATGTTCAGTTGCAATAGTGTTAATATCTACAGTTCTTCTCAGCCATGTCTCCCCAAACAGGGACATTATCAATCCAAGCTGGACAGACTTTTTAAAAAAAAAAAAACAATTTAATCTGTGCTACCTAAATACTTGTAGATCTTGGACTAAATTGTAGCTGTAATAAAAGTTTTAATTTTAAAGAGTTAAAATATAAATAAATTAAGGTGCACAGAAGTCCTCTGTTTCCATCCTCTGTGATGTACAGAATTCAGTATCTCATCATGAAATATGAATTTCTTATGCCTGTACTGTTTTACTTTATTTAGACGCTTCACCCATTGAAATTCTTTCAGAACACTGGCCCACTCAGAAAGCGTAGTATCCAACTGCTGAGGCAAGCAAAGAAATCACTGTCTGTAGAGTTGGAATGATATGAAATCTAGTTTACTTGTTCAAAAATATGATGGAAAACATCAAAAATTTTGTCAGAAGCAACTGTACCATGATGCCACCTTTTTCATTTTTTATTTTTAATTTCCCATGTTTCCCTGATTTACATATGTTTTTGCCTACTTTTTTTTTTCCTTTCGGGGTGAGTAGAGAGGAGGTAAAACAACCAGATCCAGCTCATTACTTTTAAATGAGTATGTAGTTATTTGAGAAAGAGTTACAGAAACTCCCAACTTCATCAACGGTGCATACAACCCAGTATGCTTACTTTGAGAACTAGAGAGACTGCTGCCTAATCAGAATTTTTTTGTTAACATGAAAAGGTGAAATCGTTTACTAAAACCAAAATATTTATTGCATATATTTTCATATTAAAAAGTAAAACTTCTCACAAGTGAGAGATATAGTATGAACAGACATTCCTTCCTTCCTTTTCAACCTCATGAAAACCAAAGTAAAGTACATATTCATTCAGGGAATTGCACATGTACTTACAGAACCTCTTCAAGTGGTTCAGGAGCATGTATTTCAAAAGTATGTAACACAATACTACACACATGCAGAAGGAACAAGTGTGACAAATCTGCTTATGTTGTGCACTGCATCCCTGCTGTAGTTTCCTTGAGTTCCATGTCTCATTGTTGAGATATTGGCTGTGTCTGGAGTCACAGACATAAAGACATCTACAGATGAGCAGGTACGAGGAAGCAGAGTACCCATCTCAGAAGACTAGCCTATCATAAACCTATAAACTATTTTAAGGTATTTAACACCTTTGTTACGTTCTTATCCAAAACCACTCAATACAGTTCTGTTTGCAAACAATGCTAAGCATTTAATACGTAGGATTATAGTTTCACATATGAAAAGAGAACACACTAAGAAGAAATGCAAATACTGCAAACATTTTGTATGAATGTTATGTTTTGTAACACTGAGAGCAGTACTGCCAGTTTTGTTTGATATGACACAAAATTAATAAAGCTTTCTTCTCTCACAATTTCTCTGCCAGATAGTCTTTGTGAACACACTTACAAAAAAAAACAACTGAGGTGTACAGATTCCTCCAATACTTACTGATTTGCTACAAGGCCTTAGAAAATCAAGTTATAACTGGTTCTGGTTTGACTCTTCCTTTGGGAGGACATACTGACACATTATTGGAAATTTACAGGTCCAAAGTAACCATTTAGATTATTCAAATATTCTGACAGAGAGGAGGGAAGCAGTTATCCTTCTACTGTATTTTCTTTTATAAAGTTTAAGATAAAAAGATAAATGAAATTGAAAATTAACACTGCATTTTTATTACTGTTGCAGACTCCAGACCGAAGAATGTAACATAATAGCAGTTACCACCTATTGGTTTCCAAAAACAGACTATTTTCCAAAAAGTTCACAAATTATACTATCAATGATTAACATAAAGAATCTTAACTCACCATTTTTTAGGTTTTGATAGTAGTTTGTACTTGTTGAATTTTACCCGCCACTCCAAAATACCTTTACAATGCTGACATACTCCATCATGAAGCTTAGCATTTATTCTCTAAATAAATAAAAAATAAAATAAAATAAATTAAAATAAGGGAAGGTTTCCTACTTTTATGAGTATAATTTTGCTTAGAAAGCATTTCCACCCATCATGTGATTCACACTATATTTAGAAAATTATTTGATATTAATATAAGCATTTAATAATTTACTACTAGTAATTTTCTTCAGCAGACAGAGTGGTGAGGTCATCTTCTACTTTAAGGCAGCCTGTTATTACTGTAATAACATTAACATAGTTAATAGCATTATTTATGTTCTTATATTGTTTACAATATATCATTATTATTTTCTTGTTATTATTCCATCTCTAGAGCTACTACTAAACAAGACTTGAGTAAACCTGAGCCCTGAAATATGCTCTCTTTATTTAGAGAAGACAGCTCAAAAGACTTAACATTTAGCTTATTATTGCTCAAGCTACTGTTATACTACACATTTGAAGAGAGTAGTCTAAAAATTTTTTTTTCAGACCACAATAAAATAGAATTTACACATCATTTACTGTCAAACCACTCAATGTTTCTTTCGTCACAAAATTCCCTTATAAAGTATTAGATTTTTGCTCACAAGTATCTAAGATAAAAATCCTCAAAACAGTCACTTAATTTACAGTATATTTCCAAGCTAATGCCAAATTTACTCTAACGTCTTCTGCAACTTTTTGTGTTTAGTTTGCTCGAGAATACAAACTGTCAACTGGCCAGTATGATTTGCACAAGAGAAGTTATTTTGAGATTGGAAACAGTAGAAAACCACACTTTTAATTCTTCTCTAACCAAAAGTGCCAGCAGTAATTATAACTATTCTATGGTTGTGCGCACATTCAGAACTATAAAAACAGTAATTTCATTGCAAATAGAAATATATATAATGCCTATTTTAAGCGAGCTTAAAAATGATAGCTGTACAAAAAACTAAGATGGTAACAATGGTCTAAAACATTTTTATTGCTTAAAATACCCCAAAGTTCATTGGGACAGATCCTGCACTGACTGGGATCAGGTTTTATATTATCCTTTTAGAAATAAGTTTATAAGTTCATCTATGCATACAATAATTTCCGAAGTAATTTCCTGTTTTCATGACCCACAAGAGCTTCTCACTAATTCACAGAAATCTACTTCAATACACTAAATGAAAGAATAAGCCTAGCTTTAAACACACGGTATCTTACTCCATTCCCCAAAAGGTATGTGGTGGAGGAAATACTACTTATGAGTGAGACTCTGCTATGGGACTTGCTTTCCAATGTTTCCATTTTCACTAAACTTCAACATAAAGTATGAGTTTTCCCATGCTGTAGTTACCTGAAGCTGTGGTACTCCTTGTCTGGTTCAGGTAAAAGACTGTTTGTTTGTTTTTTCCAAATGATTCAATATTGATTTAGCATGTTTAAAACAAACAAACAAAAAACAACAACAACAAAAAACACTCACAGTTTTTGCAAAATGCTTGAATATGGAAAGCTCTGATGTCAGCAATATATTATCAATGAAGTTTGTCGGGAAACACAATAATTTGGCTAACATGGTAACTTTCTGAGAGAAGAAAATCAGTGGTAATTCCTCAGTGGGCACCTGTTAAAATGCTGGCAGTTCAACCTGCTGTCAGCACTGACTGTGCTCATTCTTTAAAAATTCAGGCAATGTGAAGGTAAGCCTTGTTTTCAGTGCTTCACCTCCTCAAAGATTCGAAGTAGCATGGCTTCAGTAAGTTTCTAATAACCTGCAAATTGCCTGAACTTCCCACTTCTCCCTCCAACTCTCCTAATTTGCATTAATTAGTAATGCTGGAGGGGAGAAAGACAAACACTGTAATTTGTATTCACAAGTGCGCTTTACTGTGATCAACTATTTTTGGTATTTTTAAGGCAGAGCCCAAAAAACTTCAAAAGACTACAGTCACTCACGCTGAAGACAGCTGTTTGTTTCTAAATGCTGTCTTTCAAAGGGGAGTTAGCTTCCTTGTTGATAACCACGTAGTTTCCAATAATCTGTCATGCCATTGGGGCTGGGGACGGGAGCCCTGGTACTGCGTGATGCAGGGATCGGCTCCGTGATGTGTAACGCGCTTGGAATTCCGGAGGCAACACTCCCAACTGATTGTGGCATAAACAATGTACAAGAATACGATAGGAATTACTTTCACCTCTCATTCAAAGGAAATTCAGTTTGTAAAACTGTCAGCCTACTACAAATTCTACTGAACGTTTGTTATGGAACAGGAAAATAGGTATACCTATTATTACCAGAGCTTCTTTTTTCCCAGGAACACTTATCATGTGGCTCCTGAATATACGACAATCTTACAGTCACTGATTTTTAACTAGATTTTTTATAAAGGTAAAATTCAGGTCACACCAAATTCTGAAAATGCCTTTTCCTATTACCCATAGAATAGGTCTTTGCTTGAACATAGCACCTTACAGCAAGGCCAAGAGACCAGTCATGTGCACAGAGGTTTATGTGACTGGATCTTCACCTTTGCTTTGAAGAACAAAGTCCCAAGTCTTATCTGATGTCCTCATCCCGAAGATTAGTTCTCGCTCTATAGTCCTTAACACATTGTTTCACCACTGAAACAGGGCTTTAATAAAAAATCAGTAACACACAAGCAGGTCTAAAAGAGCTAAATTTCACAGCAACAAGCATATTATCCACATAAAGTCAATCAACCTCTATCAGACCTGGTCTGTGCAGTTAGGTTGTTTCTACTCTGCCATGTTTCAACTGTTCCATTTTTTTGGTTCAATCAGTCACACTTCCAATATTCAGTGCAAAGCTAAGGATTAAGGACATTATCCAAAATGCTGACAGCTATTAGTTTAGACTCAAAAGTCAGGAAGAGAAGGAAATTCAGTGGTACCAAGTCTTAAGTTTTATGTATCACACTAAGTCACTAAAGACAATCATATTTTGAGGTGATAGATGCCATTTTTACATCAAGCTAGCTTGGCGAAACAAAGCTTCAGTGAGGGAGGCAATGAAACTGGAGACTCCCTAGAGGAAATGCAGAAAAATGTAATTTAAGTAAAGAGGGCAGTGCTGTAAGAACGAAGGTGGCTTGTGCACTGGCAGATTTTTGAGTCATGGTAAAATGATAAATACACAAAGCCAGGAGAGCTAAAAGGACAAATTAATTCCACATATAAAGATAGGGGTGCTTATCAGCCATTACAGAGAGACTGTTACGGGAAGTATGCAAGGTTGCTCCTGCTTTTTGATGCTGTGCCACCATCTCATGTACCAGTTTTGTGCATGACTCAAAGAAGAAATTTAGTCAAAGAGCAGAAATGAGACTAAAGATAAGATCCAAAAAAAAAAAAAAAGAAACTCAGAATTCAGTTAAATTTTCAGATCATTAACAGAAGGAACAGCAGTTCCCAAACTGTCCTACCCCACTAATTTTGAAAATACATACTGCTTTGTATTAGAACTATCAGTCACATTGCTAGCAGTCCTTCAAAATTAACAAGGGTAGCAGATAAAAAGAATTATTTTAAAGAGTTTTTTTAAAATAAGTAACAAATACAAAGAATATTACCTAAAATCCAGAGTCTGGGAAACACAGAGTGAAAGAAAAAATATCACAGCAGTTAAAAGCCAGCTCTTCTGAGCATAAAATAGAATGCCTGAGTATACAACACAGGTAATTCCACTTATTTAAAGTATTTTCCAGGAAGAAGGAATTTTGACAGTCTTAAGCATGTTTAATAAAATACCTTATTAAATCTCAAACGTTCATTTGTAATAGAAGCATGCCATAAATGCTATGGTATTACTAGTAAAAGAACAGGACAACAAATTAGAGTGTAGTTCCAAAGATCACATTTATGTATAATTTAAGTCCTGGTTCAGGCATAAAGATACCTGGACTTAACAGTCACCTGTAGGACCACAAATCTTACAAAGGACCTTGAGGAAACAACATGGTATCTGCTCAGAAGGGAACAACTGGAATGAAGATAACAGCTTTTCAATTTTAAGCTCCTCCTAATAGGAACGCATACAGCACAGTCTCTTCCTCCCCCCCTTCAGCAATTTCCTATATTTTTTAGCTCGAAGTTGGCACTTCAGGTATGGGGTGGCTCAGCATATCTGGATATGAGACTATGACTCTTCCATCCTTCTACCACTTGGCCAGTTTAGAAAGTTAATAGAGATGGATGGATTGATGTAAAGCAGGCAAGAAGGCAGATTTACCCGGTTTTACCTTGATTTAACCTCAGCTGGATGTTAGGAAAAGGTTCTTCACTGAGAGGGTGGTCGGGCACTGGAACAGGCTCCCCAGGGCAGTGTTCATAGCCTATGAGCTACGCTCTAAGACACACGGGTCTGTTTTTTGGGTGGTCCTGTGTGGAGCCAGGAGCTGGAACCAATGATCCCTGTGGGTCCCTTCCAACTTGGGATACTCTATGATTGTGTTTGTCTTCTAAGTTTACCTTGCTCAGAAATAGTACCCAATTTCTAAATGTCAGTATCACAAAAACAATCTGAATTATAATTCACTGTGGTTTTCTATGCTAAATTCAACATTTCCTTTGACAAAAAAAAAAAAAAAAAGGTATTTCACTTTCAAAAGCAAAGCAGGCTTGAAGAAACAAAGAGTTGTCCATAATTAAATATTTGGATGACTTGTTTTTCGATTTTTTTTTCAATTCACTGAAAAACATGTAAGAATAAGTTCTCCTCAAAAACAGGAAGAGAAACTTTCCTGCTATCTCACTTCCCACTCAGAATGGAGCAATTATCAGTTAAATAAGTTTCTCTGCTGCTTATGTTTCCTAATAATATTTGCCTTAGTATGTATTTTGAACAGTCTTTCACATATTTATCCTTCCTTTCACCCATTTAATAGCTTGCTTTCCTTTAAAACAAATAAACAAACAAAACCCAACAACAACAACAACAACACAACCCCCACAAAGACCCAAACAAGGATTGCCAACCTCATTATTCACCCATATATTTAGCTATCATGCACAAATACGTGATAATGCTTATGGCCTGGAATGTTTTTCTTAGGGTGAAAACTACTCTAACAGACTAAATTCTTTTTCTAATACAGCAGTTTCTCGACATGTTTTACTCTCATTTCTCTGTTTTATTCGATACCTCTTTCCTTTTTCCCTTTGCCATACTTCCTCCAGGAACAAGGGCAACTCATCCAATGTTTACAGTATTGCTATATATTCTCCTAAGAAATGGCAAGTATGCAATGCAGACTTATATAAACATTTTAAAGTATATAGTCACAAAATATTCCATGTGCATATTATATACACGCAGTCAGGTCAACTGCATCAATAAAACAGCATCCTCTGTACACTTAAGTAACCCAATATTAAATCATTTAACAACCTGCCAAAAGCAGTTCAGAATGTATTAAAGTAAATACATGCACCTACACCTACTAACTTGGCATACAAAATAATCCCTAGCTTATGCCAGCATTAAAGCAATCAAAAGGAAGATGTAATAATGAGGTTTCAAAGAAGCCTCGCTGTCTGTTTGGAAGTTACTAATTATGTGTGCGTGCATGTGTATTTTGATTTACTGTATTGACAGCAGACTTCTACCACTGAGCACACGAGTGGTTTATTCTACTGCAAATGAACACAAAGTCAACGCTATCCACAAACTTCCTTGTCGCAAGCACAGATGATAGTACTTCAATCAACAAGGCTGAAGGCAGCATTTCTGAATAACTACACTTCTCAAAAAAACAAAACTCTATACAAACGCTAGTGTATGACTACAAAGCAGTTAGAAAAAAAACAATGCTAACTAACAAACCTGAAACTCTGTGATACAAAATGCCAGCGTCTCAAGGCTATACTACACACTTCACAGACCGAAACCAAATACTCCAGAGAACTTCACTTGCTCACATATTGCATCATGGCCTTTAGAACACAGGAAACCAAAATCTTTCTTTAAATCCAGCTCCAGATGGACCTTTAGCTTTTTCCACATCAGTGAATAGCTTCACAACAACTCAACTCTCCTACGGATCTCGGGATGTGTAAGAGTGTGCACACTTGGAAGGACTGACAGTCAACCCCCATAAAGAAATGAATGTATGTATGTGTTCGTGCACATGTGCGCATGTTTTTACTGAAGACTTAAGAGTCCAAAATATATGTTCTGTTTGCCCCTCATCTGCCTACTTGAAAGGCAAAAGCTAGTCGTGAATTTACTCTCAAACTCAGTATAGGAGGGATGGCTAGAGAGTACACTTTAGTCTTCAAATTGCTCTTGCGTTAAGAACTCAAACTAACCAAACTCCAGTACAGTTACCTGTCAATTCCAGTTGGCTACCAGTTTACCTATATTTTCTGAGCTTTAAGTCACAATCACTGACTCAGCATTTAGGCCTGTTCTCTTCCCTGTGCCTTCCCACAGTCTTGACCAGTGTCTCCACTAAAACAGATTATTTATCTGCGCAGCTAGCTGAAGAAGTAGCTGGCATCAGCATTATGGTAAAGCTGAGGTTCATAGTTAATAACGTCTGAAATTTAGGAAAATCTGGATTATCATCTGGGGTGTATTTAATGAGAGAAAGAAATGGAGAAACAGACCAGTCATTTGGGTGTAAATATGAATCACTTTGTGGTTTACTGTCTTATTACAATGGAGTTCTAAATGTTCCTGTTGAATGCTATTTGCTTTCATCTCTAGCATTACCTTCATTTCCAGTTTCCATATTGATTTATGCAATACACTTTATACAAAATGTATATTCATATAACAATGTATATTCCTCAGCTCAGTGTCACAAACAGCTGTACCAGAATATACTACGTGAAGCAATCACCCATAAACAAATTCCCAGTTTCAATAATTAACAACACAGTGTGTCTTACTCTGTCTGTCTCTTCCTTTCAATTCATTCTAGCAAGCAAGCTTTCCCAGCGCTGTTGTAGGCACCTAATGAAATGTAGTAGAGAGGCAGAGTGTGTTGCTTCACCTCAACTGGGCTATCCCAGAGTAATGCTGTAGTAGAGCCTGATCATGAGAGGAAACATAAACGGATCTTTCAGTATGTTCTGCAAATAATCTGAACAACAGTCTTTAAGATTAGAAAATGTATGCCAAGGTCAATGTCAGACAGAAAGCTCAAAACCATTAAAAAAAAACAACACAACCAAACAACCAAAACCAAGAACAATAACTTGGCTAATGACTACCAGCAAGGAAAAGTCAAAAGATTAATAGATGAATTTCCTCTGCAGCAGCTTCCTCACTGAGGAGCAGCAATAACACTGCAAATAACTTCCTCAAGTCCACCCACAGTACAACCCGAAGCTACTGTACTTGATACTCAACATTGTGAAAGCACTGCACAAATGTAGAAGGATATAAATTTTTAAGCAAAAAAAAACATTCTACAACCTCTCAAGATGCTATTAAGTCGGACGGTGTACAACAATAGTAAAGGATAGGCCAACATCAGACCCCCCCCCCCCCCCCCCCAAAAAAAAATTAGTGATTTGCAGGTGATCCACCCTCTTTCAGCAACCCTAAGTATTCAAATTTATTCAGCCAGTAAGAGCTAGAATGGAGGAGTGTCTCAGTTTCACATCAGTCCTCCTGATCAAACTTCCACTATTTGTTCCTTTGCATCATCACAGCTCAAGTGCCTGTGGTACACCTGCTCACTCCGGGCGACACAAATACATAGAAGTGACAAGACAGAGAAGCAATGCTCAGTGTCATCATTAAGCATATTCTGTATCTATACTATGACACCAATCACCACTTAAACTTTGTTAGTCCAACTCTTCAAATTTCTTAAACAGCAGAATCAGGCCTAGTCATCATTGTAATGGTCTCTGTTGATCCCTCACCAGTAGAGGCCAAAAATTTTAATTTATACATTAGGGTACACCAAAAGAAAAATAAATTATTCTGCACACTGTAATAGGAAGCACCTTCTTCACAAATCTTCTTTCCTGTATTTAGCAGTCTCCAAGTGACACGTACAGAAGGGAAAGCTATGTTCAAAAGATGTGTGTGTGTGTTTTTTAATGTGTTTTTTTAAGTGCATGGTACTGTACAGTCACTTCTATGTGATATCAAATATTGAGAAAAATAAAAATAAAAAACACCAATCTGTGTATTAAACTGATTATTTCAGTTACAAAACTGATGTCAGAACTCAGTTTTTCTTTAAGGACTTTTCTGTTAGAACAGCTCTCTAGGATATTTGGGGATGGGGGGTGTTGCAGACAGGAAAATACACTTATCTATACTATCAGGGATCGTACAATGACTCAAACAAAAAATAATACTGGTGCTGCTTGGAGCACTAGGAAAGCAACCTGTTCAACTTGCAGAACCAGTTCTACAATCATCTAAAAAAAAAAAAAAAAAGCCAAAAAAAACACCAACACACCTCTCTCTCTGGTGCCACTACTTTGACTTACTAGTTTCTCCCCCTCCTTGCCAGCCTGGTCAGGTTACTTAAAGAGATATTGACACAACAGCGATAGTGGTCCTACAGAACACTCTTCTTGTGTATTGTTTTAACCCCGTCTTAAGACAAAGCATCCTACTTCCGCGGTGTTCCTGCTCAGGCACACTGCTTGGTCTTCATCCTCTCCTCCACTGCTATTGTGTTACCACAGCCACAAGCAGGCACACAGCACGTTCCAAGAACATGTTGTAAACCGTTTCCTTCCTTACCTTAAAAAAAAAAAAAAAAAAAAAAAAAAAAAAAAGGTAACAATGATCTTTTGTAACAAGGGCGTGAAACAAACCGAAGCGCGGTAACGAAAGCGATGATAAAACAAGAAGACACTTTGCCACGTAACTACCGCTAAGAACACCTCAGACGAGGGCGGGCCGAGGCGGCAGGCCGCAGAGCCTCCTCACGCACCGCGGGCCCGGGGCCTACCTCAGGGCCTCCCCAGGGAGCTCCGCGGCCTAGTCGCGCCCTCTCACCGCGGCCCGTCCCCCCGCGGCCCGTCCCCCCGCGGCCCGTCCCCCCGCGGTGCTCGACCTTGCGGCGGCGGCTGGCATCGTGCCGCTGGTTGCTGAAGGCCCGCACGTTCTGGTGGCGCTGCGGCCGCCTGCGCACCACGTTGCCCCGCTCCGAGCTCATCCCCACGGCAACCGCCGCGCGAGCGACCCGGAACCGCTCCTCCTCCCGGCCTCCCGCCCAGCCGCCTCTCCCATTGGTCAGACCCGCTGTCTGTCACGTCCGCTCGCCCGCGGCGATTCGCCGCCCGGCCCCCCCGCTTCCCGCCCACCCCCGCTCAGGCGGAGCCTCGGCGGCCGGGGGCCGCGCGGCGGGCGGCGCTCCCATTGGCTCTCCGCGCGGCTGGCCCCGCCCCCGCCCACCGCCCCCTCAGTGGTGCAGCCGCTCGGCGGGGCGACGGCGGCGCCGCTCCCTTAGGCCGCGACGGCACCGGAGCAGGGGCTGCTGACAGACGGACAGACGGACGGACGGACAGACAGACCGACGGTTGAGCCAGCCGCCGAGCCGTTACTCAGCACAACCGACGACTCCCCCCCCCCCCCCCCTCCTCCTCCCGGCGGCGGTTGGGGGCCGCCGGACGGGGGCTGAGGGCCCGCCGCAGGTAGGCGAGGGATGCCGGGGTGTCGGGGTGAGGCGGGGCGGGGCAGGGGGGGCTCGGCGCTGCCCGGCAGGTGCGGCCGCCGCGGTTTCCCCCCCCCGCCCCCTTCCCCCCCGCTCCGCCCCGCCGCCCGTCCGCGGGGCGCCGGCGGGCACCGGCTTCTCTGCGGGGCTGTGTGCGGGAGCCGTTGTAGCAGGGCAGCGCCGTGGCGTTATGTAACCCGCCCTCATCCCGCGGTGGGGTCCGCCTGCGGTCTGCGGAGCCGCCGTTTCTCCTGCCGGCGAGCAGGAATGGCTGGGTCGTGCAGGCAGCGCCTCCCGTGTCCCGCTTCTCTTTCCGAGCCTGCCGCTGGGTTTTGAGGCGCACAGAGCGACCGGCAGCAGCAGCAGGTCTCTGCGCTGCCATCCCTACAAGCCTGTCTTCCTGAGCCTGTGAGAATGCTAAAACTTTTTGGTTTTCATCTTTTCTTTCTTCAAAGCCAGACTATTCCAAAGTGAAGTGTTGGTCTTGTCAGGCTGCTCCATTTTTATGTAGGTTGTAATGCCCCTTGAGAAGTATATGAAAGCTTAAAGCATTACTTCCCTGTATTTTTTTTATTTTTATTTTTACTATTATTGAATAGACGTCCTGTGTGTTCTTTTCTGGACCCACCATGTGTACTTTCTTAATAATTCTATTAGTTTAATCGTTTTATATCGTACTTACTTGGACACTTACTTATTTTACACTAAATACTTTGTTCCTTCAGCAGATAAGCTAGTAGTCATGCCCTTCTGTCCCATGAATACAATGCGGATGTTGAAACAAATAGTAAAGTTTCAGTAGCGGTTTGAACTCAAGATCTCATTGCGTTGTGTTCAGTGAACGTGTGAGGGGAAACTACATTAAAATTTCTTATTTCAGCAATGTGGAATGAAAAATTATTATTTAAAAAAACAAAACACCACAATATGAATATCTTGCCTGTTAGACAGTTAGAGCAACACTAAGATTTACAAACTGGCAACAGTATTTACGAGTTTGACTTTGTTCTTTTGAATAGTTCTTATGAAATAGGTAATTTAATTTAAATACATGATTGGAATAATTTATATTTAATGTAAATACAAGATTTCTCGATAAGTGTTTGCAAGGGTTGGGCTTTCAAGGCTAAGCTTGTAGTGAAGTACTTAGAGATGTGAATAATAGAAGTCACTCTGTTGTTATGATTTGCAGAGGGAGGAGGACAGGCATAATTGCTTATATGAAAGAACTACGTTTGTGTTATCCTAGGAATCACAATATAAATGGAAGTATTTGAGGTGTTCTTTCACGTTAGATGAATTTTCCCCCGTCTTCTGTCAGCCTTAATCATAAGGTTAATTGCTGAAGAATGGATTAAAACTACTGCCTGTAGGCAGTTTTAAATTTGCCATTTTGTATGTTACATTTTATTCATGAGAGAGTTAGATAAATTTGATAAAACAATTTCTTTCTTTTAAATGCTGTCTCGTGAAGGGTGCTTGATGCCACTTGGGTCTCCTTCGTTTCTCTGTCTTTCTTGGAGCAATAGTAAAAGTTAATGCATTACACTTTTTTTTTTTACCAGAGTTTTTTTTTCCTACTTATGTAAAGCAAAACAAAATTCTGTACAGTTCTAAAGGATATATACATTTCTCATACTATATTCTTTTTGTTGTTAGTAATCTTATAAGGGACTGCATTTGAAGAACAGCACTGACATCCTTATTACTGAAATAACAAACAGAAGGTGAAATTGTTATGTTGTTAGGATGTGTTGATCTTTGCTTTGGAGATTCTACTGTAATAAGGACAGAGTTTTACATCATACAAGCTCAAAAGGTGTTAGATTATAACCTAGCTATTCACTACGTATCTTAGAACCCCATTAAAATTACTCATCTGTACTTGTGGAAGTGTGTGCTTGAGGTAATTCGTGGTGGGCGTTGTTTTTGCCCCAGTTTTAGTAACAGTGCAGATAAAGCATACGTCATGCCTGTTTGTTATTAGACCGATTTTTAATCGGTATCAACTATGATACTTTGTTCACATTCCATAAATTTTATTTTACACTTAAAATAGACATTTTAGACTTAATTATTTGTCTATTAATAAGGCTCTTGATCTTCAAGTGGGAAATATGAACTGCTTTTGCCAAGGCTCAGCAATGCTAATTGAAGATTAACTTCTGACTTCTTAAAATTTTATCTTAATTTCTGGTTGGGTAAGTCACTAGGAAATCATTATGTGTTTTCCCAGCCTTTCAATTAAAAAAAAAAAAAGAAAGAAAGAAACCCCCAAACTTTAAGCTTAATCCCTTCGCTGAAGTGTCTGAGCAGTATACCTTTTGAGGAAACACAGTGTCTGTTTTAATTGAAGTAAAATTATGACATCTTGTGCATAACTACTAGGCTGAAATGCTGATTCAGTTGAACTTTTAAACAGTGATATCAGAATTACACTATGCACCCTGGGGACTCTCTCACATCCTGGTTCCATTCCAGATCCGGAGGTTAAGAACACACTCATGTGAATACAATGAATGACAAACCAGTTCCAGTATAATGAAAACGTTGTTTGCATTTAGCTGTAGGTATCCTCCTGAGGAAGTTCAGTAGGTGTTTTGTGACAGATTTGTTCAGTTAGTGATGCTAGGGATCTCCTGTTTTTTTTCAGGTCTTCGAAGTGGAGAAAACAGCAAGTATTTCTTTTAAAGAAAAGGTTGTTGCTAGCCATGACTTGGGTGGAAAATAACTTGGGAATAAGAATCTCTAGTTTCAATAAAGATAGTTCCCACTGGATTAAATGGATGTTACGTAAAGTCTACACTGCTGTCTAGTACAGGAGAGAAGTAATACTTAAGCCATATTGTTCAGTATAAGTCATTTGCCATGTGTGGCAACAGCTCATTTTTAGCACATTTAAGCTATCTTGGGGCACAGTACCACCTCAGCTTATTAACTGCAGTTACTGCAGTAATGTGAATTCCACAGGCCAGCTTCCAGTCTCTTGAAATGACTATGACAAATAGCAAATATTTTCTGAGTGAAATCATATTTGTAGTGTTGCTGGGCTGTTTATAGTTATAAATAATGTAAACGCCTGTTTTAATTCTTTCTGACAAGTCAGTTGGGAAGCTAGTAAGAAATTTTGTATCTATTATTTTATGCTAGAATAGAATGCAGTCAGCTATTCATAGAATCCTTTAGGTTGGAAAAGACCTCCAAGATCAACTGTCCTGGGCACAAGAGGCCCTTTTTTTTTTTTTTCTTCACTTAAGTAATTGTATTATCTAGCTTTGGCCTTCAGCTTCTCTGAAAATATGGGAAAATTTACTCAATTAACAGTTTTTGATAGAAGTGTAATTAAATACTGGATCATGGATGGTACTTGAAAAAAAAATCCTTTTGAGGTATTACAGCAGTTTCTCAAGGCTGTGAACATGAACTTTCTTATTAGAGGTGAAAAAAGTGTCTCCTTTGGTGCTTACAGCTGTAAGAGACATAAAGCAGGAAAAAACTTTGGGGCTGCTCTTTCGCATAAGACAGTCTAAGCCTTTTGAGAATCCCTGGACCTCTTCAGTAGATCTCTTCCACTTGTCCTGTCTTGCAGATTGAAATTAATGTCCAGATAATCTCACTTGAAAGGGAACAGATGAGCTATTACAAGTTTGAGTGACTACTTTTGCAGATTGCATAAATACATGAGGCTGTTGTTTCTTTAACTGGCAAGTCATTTACTCAGGATTTGTTACTTGAGAGAGAATCTACCTTTTTATGGGAGGCAGTGGCCCCTTTCTGCTGTCTCCTCTAAATTGGTAGTGTTGGTCACCCATGTCTAAATCTCTGATTTCTGTTTTGCAGAAAACTAGAGACTCGGAATCAAAACAATTGACCATACCAATTCTGGCAAATAAACTTTTTCATGCCTTACAAAGGGCAGTAGCATTCCAAGAATGGTCGTGTTGCATATTAGACTGTATTGCTGTGCTTGTTTACTACTCTAAAAGTATATTTTACGTGGCATTTACGCAGCAGTATACAGTCAAAATATACTAAAAGGAATAGACCATTCACACATGCAAAATAAGGCTAATTGCTCAGTAATCTGTATCAAAAAGTTCTTACAGTAGTGCTCTATGAAGCTTTTCAAAAGAGAAACATGCAGGCATGAAGACTATGCTTGTATAGAAGTCAGAGAACAAACTTTGAAATGTGATTTCAATATTGCCAGATACTGTAGTTAGTAGAAAGATTTTATTTTATTTTTGGTTTCCACAAGTATTTTTGAAACTGTATAGGAATGTGGACATCAGAAGCTAACTTTTGTTGTTGTTCCTGTTTTTATGTTTGGATGTAGCAGTTGAAACTGGTACATGAAACTGTAAGAGTGTTCCTGTTTGCATGACCTAGTAGGAACTGAACATGAGACATGTGGTAGAGTTGGGATGGAAAAGTTTTTTTTTTTTTTTTTTTTTTTTTTTTTTTTTTTTTAAGTTCAGATGAAACATCAGATACCTTCACACCAGGAAAGTAAATACTTATCGTAGGTGTGCTGGTGTCCAGCATGGTTGTTGGCAGATTACATCACCCCTCTTACCTCTGAGGAAAAAGTACTGTCACAACCAAGGATTCTTTTCCTCTTCCTTCTCCCTTTTGTAAATTCAGTGCTTGTTTTTCAGGGCAGCTGTGTCTTTAACTACCTTGCTTCAGGTCTGTGTGTTTACTTTTTTGTTCTTTTTCAACCTCCCTCCCCTCCCTACTCAGTTAATCAGTGCTTTAAATTGTTAGTATAGGCTATATAGATTTGCCAAGTATCCGTGTTAGAGCATTTGGTTTGGAATGTTTTTGCTAAAGCATAGAATAAAAGCAGTTGTATCATTCAGATGGATAATATAATCCCAATTCCTATGTACAAAAAGGGAAAACTTAGCCAGTAATTTCTTTGAACGGCTTGGAAACGTTGGAAACATTGCAAGCCTGCAGAGGTAGGTTGGATTTTAGTGGACTGAAAGTCTGAGTGCTTACTATGCAGGTAGAAGCATCTAATTTAGCCTTCTAAAGTTTTGGCCTTCACACACCTTTTCTACTGCTGATACCACCTGCAGGAGCCCATAACTCATCATGACAGTGTATTCTCAGCATTTGGACAATGTGGTAGCAATTCTTGTCTATAGAGACCTGCATGGTCTTAGTATCCTGCAAACACTGCAACATATTTTAATTGCTCTTTCTCACATATATTTGTCAAGGGGATGAATTCTTCTGTTATTGCCTGAAGGTGAGGGACTTCATTTCCTCAAAAGAAACTCTAAAACTCATGCATGTTCTTGCCCTGGGTAGTCATATTTTAGCTTTAATATCTGGCTGGGGTTTAGAGTTACCATTCTTCTTTAACAATATGCTCATTCTAAAGTAGCTAACATTATCAAATAAGCTATTGTGTAGAAATTTGCTTACATATTTAAATCTTTGCTGTGTTTAAATGTTTCCACTAAAATTACGTGTTATTTTCATGAGAGGTTAAGTTTACATTTTCCATGATTTTTTTTCTTTTTATACAGAATTATAACTAGAAACTGATACAATTCTCTCTTCCTGTTTCAGACTAGAAGATGAATAATCTTTCCTTTAGTGAATTGTGTTGCCTCTTCTGTTGTCCGCCATGCCCAGGGAAAATCGCTTCCAAACTGGCATTCTTACCTCCTGATCCCACGTACACACTGATGTGTGATGAAAGTGGTAGTCGCTGGACTTTGCATCTCTCAGAGCGAGCAGACTGGCAATATTCTTCAAGAGAAAAAGATGCCATTGAGTGTTTCATGACTAGAACAAGTAAGGGTAACAGGATTGCCTGTATGTTTGTGCGTTGCTCACCTAACGCCAAGTATACTTTGCTCTTCTCGCATGGAAATGCTGTTGACTTAGGTCAGATGAGCAGCTTTTACATAGGACTGGGTTCACGGATTAATTGCAACATATTTTCATATGATTATTCTGGATATGGTGCAAGTTCTGGGAAGCCAACGGAGAAGAATCTGTATGCTGACATTGATGCTGCTTGGGTGGCTCTTAGGACAAGGTAAGACATTAGTTGCCATGTTTATTTTCTAGCACTCTTTCTAAATGGTTGTACTTAATCTGCCTTGGTAGTTTAAACAGAAACGCTGTATTGTATAATTAATGGATTTATACCAAAGCTGATTGGTGGCATCTTATACCAAAGTCATTGCCAGTATTGAGCAGGATTGGTATATGGTGCTGATATACTACAGAGTGTGAAATGGGGTGAAATTTAAAAAGATATCATTCAGTCTTACTTGAATAATTAGAAGATAGCATTTATTATTGTAGCTTGGGATCTTCTTAGCTGGAAATCTCAGAAGAGAAATAAAACTTATAATAATCTTCCCAGTAACAGAGCCACTGGTATGACATGGGTGATAGAAGACTCAAATTTCTTTTTCTGATACTTAAAGGTCTTTATGGTGTTCAGACCCCATTTGTTTCAGAATTCAGACTAGCAGCTACAGCTTTTCCAAAAGATATAAAGCTACCCTAGCAAGATATGATGTCTGAGAGAGTTTGTAATTGATCTGCATAAATACTTGATAGTGGGAACAAAAAAAACAGGAAGTTGATCAGTGCTGTTAGCTCAAATAAATTCAAGAAAAAAAAACTGAGCTGGAAGGATGTTGTTTCCAAGGTTTCTGTGTTTTAAGCCTCTGGTTTTAGGGAGGTAACGTAGTAAGACAAAATACTGTGGATGTATTCTCTGATTACAGTTAGGAGTCCCAGGTATCAAGTAAGTGCAGCACTGAGTGTCTGCTGCTTAAATTTGAGAGCATTTTCTAACCATGGTTTGTTCAGTTTAATGCAAAACTCTTACTGTGTTATGAGTACCCAAGTGACAAAAATATATTTGAAAATACTTTGTAATGTTCACCAAAAAGAATCCCATTATATTGTGTATTTAGCACCAGAGAGCTGTGGAAAAACTGAATTCAATATAGTGCAGCCTGTTATAGTTCAATCATCACAGTCTGACTGTACTGTTTAATAATAAAATATCAGGAATATAACTTAGGCAAGTGTAGATTCTGTAAATCCTGTGAATTGGTAGTTGTCGTGGTGAATTTAAAGCTCAATTTAATAATAATTGTTTCCCTATTATTTTGGAGGATTTTATCCCTTTTCAGAGTTCTAAGTAGTTATTTTCTCTTTCATTCCTTTATGGAAGGTAATTTTAATGTAATTCTTCCTGTTAAAGAAGTGTATTTCATTCATAGATTAAAGTAGAAGGAACAGTTACCATAAACCTCATACAAACAGATAGGATGGCTATTCAGCCTTGTATTCTAAAACATCTGTATTGTTATCATATTAGTTTTTGGCATTTCTTTTTGTTACAGGGGAATGTTGAGACTTAACTAGACATCTGTTTGGTAAGCCAAGAGCTGCAACAGGTGCTCTGGTGACTGTTCTGTAGTTGATGGGTGATCTGGAAGATAGCCACTTGATGAAATACCCAGTAGCTATGACCAAAATATAATGTGGTCTGTGGACAATGTTGAAGACGGTCTGAATTGTTCAAGCGTATCGGAAAAATGGAGACCTAGATGATGAAATTTAATCATTGGCTTTGACAGTTTCTAGGGTCTTTTTTTTTTCTAATTGGTAATGATTGTCTCCATCTCCATTCTCAGCCCTTTGTCCCCTAACAATTTCTGCATGAAAACTGAAGAGGAAATGTGATAGCAAGATGAATTCTCCCCTCCATCCTTAACCCATAGTATATCTTCTTTAATCAAATAAGATTAAGGTTCATAATAATATCCCATCTGAATACATCCTTTGCTGAACAGCCATTGAGGGGGTATATGTCTCTAAATACATATTCTATTTGCTTTTCCATCTTCTATTTGGGAATGACCTCACCTCAAGCTTATTTGCTGCCTGTGTTGTTTTTTTTTCTATGTCTAAACTTCTTGTACTAACCCCCCTGTAGAAATATGTAGGGTGTTTAAAGCTTGGATTGGTCTGCCTAATTTCCATTCATTTAAAAACTGGTTGGTATTACTAGTTTCCACTGTGCTGCTTTCAGCAACTTTCCAACTGGCAGTCCTGGTCTTCCTTTTGTATTTGAATGGAGCAGGACAAAGTTCAGCACACGACTCTGGACATACGGTCTCATAGAGGATGGTTACCTTTCCATGGTGTTCTCTTAAGCCCTGAGATGGTACTCAGCTGCACTAAAATACTTGATGAATATCTGGACCAGAGACCTTTGAGCATTTGCTGCAGCATTGATTCACTTTTCTAGTGTAGCCAGTTTTGTCAGCGTTGCACTGGCACCGTCTTTAATGTTTTATAAAGTTCGTGTTCTTTAAAAACAAATTACTCTATGGATTGTTTATAGGATAGATGTAAGTATAGCTGTAATTCCTTTGAAGTTCATGTTGATAGGAAGAGAGGGGAAGGGATCCTGGACTTACAAACAGTGTCTCACAGATCATGTGGTGTGACAAAAAAGGGAATGAAGAATTTGTGTCTGCTGGAGGTTGATCACAGCCAGCCACAGCTCCCTCCATTATCTTTTGTGAGAATGGGGTCACAGAACCCAGCATTAAAAGGTGTTTCTGGTCTTATTGAAATGTGCACATGGCTGTCATTTCTACAGTTAACGCAGGTGCTTGTGGTAGAGACATGTTAGTGTTAAGTTATATTTTGGACGAACAATCCTGATTGTCCTTCCTGTAAATTGGCACAACTTTCCTGTGGTGGTTGGACTTAAGCTGGAAATAGTCTGTGAAGTAATATTCAGGGTGATACTAAGATTACTACAAAATCGTTTTCTTAAAAGTGGTTGCTGTAAGGGAATGTGAACATTATCATTCTTGTAGGTGAATACAGAGAGCTATTTTGGCAGCATATCTGAAGAGGGAAACAGCAGATGCAGATTCTGAATTGTCCTTATTCCTTACCTGCTTTCAGTATTTTAATAGGACTCAGTAGCTATACCTGTGAATGCTGACTGTGGAAGATGGCAAGGTGATTCATTGGCATCATGTTTGGGAAAGATGCATGCTGTTACATATTCATGTACATGGCACTGTGTAAAAGCTGCAAGTGAGGACATTCTTTTTCTGACTGTCATAGCTACAAAGTGTTGAAATTCCAGTAGTCATTCTGGGATACGCCTATTTTCTGCTGCCCTGGACTCTGAAGGCCTTTGATGACACCCTAGGAAGGGTGGAAAGGTTTAACAAGCCTCAGGCAAATGCAGGGCAAGTGGCGCTCATTCAGAAATCCGAGGAGTTGCCAGAGTAGTCTCATGACCAGATTTAACTTTGAGAAGCCAAGCAGCCTTGCCATTGTTGCTTACCATGGGCTGCACAATATTGGAAAAACTGAAGGATCTCACTGTCAGGCTGATGTGTCAAAGTGGCAGAACATCTACAGTATGAACCTAATTTGAGTCTGCGTTGATGTTGGCTGAAAAGTGTTCTTTTGAGAGTTCACAGATGACATTTTTCATTCAAAAGTAACTTTCTTTTATGCTAGGAGATGGGGTATTGCTTTCTGGTGCCTAAACTTCCAGTATTTGGAGAGAGATTGAATTTTTATTTAAACTGGTAGGGAAAAGTTGCCTCAATTTATTGTGGAAAGAAATCTTGCCAATAAAACAAATGTACCAGCAGCACTGTAAGGTTTAAGAAAGTCCAAACCATCATGGAAGAGGCAAAGGATGTGTGGCTTGTTGATTACTACATGCATGGTTAATGGATGTGCCCCTCGTAAAACATTCCTTCTTCCTTTCTGACAGCGTTGCATGTTGTATACACAGAAGGGTGCATCTGCGTTGAGGAAGAACTATAAGCAACATTCCAGGCCATGAATGAAATTCATGCGATAGTTAAAGGTGTGGAAGACATTTGTCCTTCACGTTCTACAATTTGCAGCTGTAATTCCATGTGTTATATGAATGATGACAAAAGGTTCTGAAATGTGCATTTAAAACTCCCTCAGGATGTTCCTCTTTATTCCCTGTGCCCCAAGCACTGCTGTTAGTTGGTTAAATGTGTGTTGCAATAGCTTCACAACAGTAGCTTCTTTAGAGCATCTATTGCACCTCTTTAGTAGTATGAATCTGAGAGATACTATCGAAGATGTACCCTTTTAAGGTAGATTGTAGTGACACCTTATTTTATAATGTAAAGGGAGCAAGTCTTCTAGATCAACAGACATAGTTTGAGGTAGTAAGACAAACTGCTTTCTGTCTCCATCAGATGTATCAAAGGCAAAATGGCAGGCACTCTAAGGGCCCACAAACCATACTATGGTAATTTCAGCTGGGTTTGGATTGTTAAAGGTAACTAAAGTCTTCATAACAAAAACAAAACAAAACAAACACACACACACCACCAAAAAAAAATCACTACAGCCAGACATGCCTTTTGCAGTTCACATGTAATGGTAATATTTATATTCAATAAAAAGGAAAATAATAAGTGAAAGATGGTTTGTTGCTAAGGCAGGTGTAGAAAAGGTCTATTTACAGAGACAAAAATGTAAAGGAAATGGAAAAGGAGTTTCTGCTACAGCACATTGTGAAGGTGGTCACAAAGGAGGAAGAGGAATATTTGTGTGCAGTTTAGTACAAGAGAAGAACACTAGTTCTTCTTTCCCTGCCAGAAGGTGAAAAAAAAAGATCAGGAGGGAGTGTTCAGAGTTGCCTCCATCACAAGACCCCATCAATATCTGATCAGCATATGTAGGCTCCCAGGAGAGATCACAAGCTTTATCAGTGGCCCTGTTTTAGCTTGGGTGCTTATACTTGGGAGTGATGTGATGGTACAGTTATGGTGGTGTTTTGGCTTGCTCTTCCCTCTACCCCTCCTGTGTCAGATCACTTCCTGTCTGACCCTAAAGACAGTTGGCACAAAGGAGCCAAAAAGTAGCTGCCTTCTACTCACAGAAGGGATTGTTTCCTAAACCAGCTGGTAAAGCCCAGCGGGCACACCACGTGGATGAAGACACAAATAGGAAAATGGTACTGTCCTCTTTGGCAGTATCTTAGTTTAGTAGTGACGTTAACCTGTACTTTTAATGTGGTGATTGCACAGAAGTTTGAGTATGTAGACTCTGTGTGAATGCTAGCAAACTTTTGTCAGCAGAGGTATGTTTACTTTTACATTTTACATTAACTTGAAGAGCAGTGAAGAGCATGTTTTCTATGCAGGTAACCCTTAGGTGCGTAAACATAAAGAAAGGATGAATCAGATGTTGAAAGGAGTTGAAATCTTAGTTACTGTGGGAAAGAGAAGAATGTTGTATACAGCCTTTAAACTGCTGAAAATGTCTAAATATTATGCCAGATTCAGTCCAGAGTAGATTGTCCGTGAGGAATACTGCTTTCTCTGAGAATGTGCATCTGTGCACAGCTACTTTCAGGTTTTTGTTCCAAGGACCATTCAGGTGATCATGGCTGAAAATCCCCATGTTACTGCCAACAGTAAAACACTGAAGGTCTGACTATTCTGGCAGAATTTTTCTAAGATTACCTGAACAGTCAGTAGTGCTACTGATTTGAGTCACTATTAATCTGATCAATATAATAATCTTCCAAAGATGCCAACAGCTTTCACAGCATGTCTTCGAGCTCTTGGCACCTGAACATGTGTTAACAGCACACAGCCCTATCACTTTGCCCTTCCTAAGCATGGACAGTAATTGTAAGGCACTGTTTAAGAGAGAAGTATTACTGTCACTTTTTGTTGATCTGACACTTCCTGATTTGGGAAACCAGGCAAAACTTTCAATTCATAATCCATAGTAATAATAGAGTTATTGAATTAGGAATAGTTAAATTATTAATCAAAAATTAGTTGCCTGGCCTCTGAAGTTTAGGATTTGGTCAATCAATAATTTTCTCTGAAATGTCTTGGAATTTACTTGCTACAGGACTGCCAAAGGGAGAAGTAGATTAATTCTGTGAATAAAGAATTTGCCAGCAGCTTTCTTTTCTGAGAATTCTTCAATTTTAGGCTGGAAAGTGATACTTCTGAGAGTAGCTGAGGGGTGCTTGGACTCTCCCTTTTTCCTCAACTTTTCAGAAGCCTTTGCAAGGTGGTACAAGGGGAAGCTGAAGACACGGATACTACTGACACTGTTCTTTGGATCCCAAGGTGTTTGTTTTTTTTCCCCAAGCCAGAATATTCAAAAGTCTGACAGCTTTGAACCACCTCTATCATGATAGGTTTCACTGGCTTTGTTTCCAGATTGTGAAACAAACAGTTTCTGAGGGATGCTGTGAAGGCAGTCTGACTGGCTGTGGTGGAGAAAGCATTTATTGTATTTACATTAAAGTAAACCTATTCATGGATTTGATTACTTCTTGTAGCTACTATTAGGATCTATATGCTTCAGCCTAAGGTTAGGTAAAAATGAAGAATAAAGACATTAGAGAATATATGCTCCAAAATGTACTTTTACGTTCTGCTTTAAAATTCTGTGCAGTGGTCTGCATGCTCTAAAATTTGATACTTCAGGGAAATGTGTGATCACTTGCAGGGTTTTTTGAGAACTGTTGTCACAATGTGCTGCACAAACTCAATGTCACACTAACGATGCAATGCGTGATTGCATTCATACTAATGATGTATTTGAGTTCAGATTGTATAAACTGAAATACACTATGAAATACTGTGTTTTCAGAATGCACAAATGTGATGAATTAGAGCTGTTGTAACAGTTCTCAGGTGTATCAGAAGAGATAAAGAAATAGTGAGAGCTGCATCATGTTTAGGTTTCAAAGCATTAATTCATTGTTTTGTAGCGTGTGTTGGAATTTTGAGAAAGTTTTCGTTAATCAATGTTTGAATTTTTTGTGTGCTCCAAGAACTGTTTTGAACAGATGGTTTGCTGTTAATGTCAGGCTAATGATTGAGTCTTAGTGTTTTAGAACTCTTAATCATTAGCAGTGTTCCCTAGGAAGAGTTCCTAGAGTAATCAGCAAATTAAGTAGTCATGGTATAGATGGAGTCTATGGATGTTTGTGATGATACTTTTACAAGTTTTATATTTCGTTCTTGCAGAACACTAATTATTCTTTTATTTATTTAAATTTTAAGTTGTGAGTAGAGAGGCTTTTAGCCTTAACTTAGAAAGCTTGTGGAGTGCCTAATGAGTTTTGGGGTGCTAATGATTTTTACGTTGTTGCTTAGATGTAATTAGTACTTGCAGAAGTACTTGAAGTACTTGCAGAATTTTTTTTCTTGGTAATTTGAATATTTTGGTACATGTGAGAAACATCCTTTTTCTCTAATATTCTTGGGTTTGAGACTTTTAGACCTTTTTTAATGTAGTACTGTATAGTTACTATACAGATGTCCATATTTATAAAATATTGGAAATTTTTTCATTACTTCAATTTTTCTGTCTTTTCTGGGTGTATGCAAAGAAACCAGTTTGAGAATTCTGTAGGTATGTGTCTTCTCATCTGATACAGCTCTCCCGGCTTTGGCAGAAAAGATGCATACATTTATTGTAGAAGAGGTGATGGTTGCACCTTCCTTAACTTTAACTGAAAACAACTGGTTGTCAGTCCTCTTAGGAATTTTGTGAGTTGGCAGATATAAACTTACTGTATGCTATTCCATAATGTTGTTAGTCTAGTGTAAATCAGCTGAACAGGCTTCTGATAATATGTGAGAACAATGTTTGATTATTTTATATTTTTTTGAATGCAGTTCACTATCTCTTTCTATCTAAATTACACCATTTCCTAAGTAAATTTAAACAAAGGTGTCTAGATAGACACACTTCTCCGGTCTGAATCTGTACTAAAAGGACTTTGCTCATATGTATCAATGTATCAGTAGTTCATTTCTGCCTTGAGTGCTGTCCTTGCCAGCACAACCATCTGCTTATAGACCTTTCCAGTACCATGGTTTTACTTGGCAATCAAACCATCTTTGTATCCTAGTGTAGAAAAATGTTTTAGTTCTGACTTAAGTGGGTGCTAACTAGATGTTGTACAACTCTTTGGTCAACCTCAGTTACAGAAGAAATAAAGGTTTTCATCTTACTAGGAGGGGAGGCTGACTTCAACTTTGTAGTGCTTGTTGAATTGTATTAATTGTGAGTTAGCTTAGGTATTTCCTCTGGCTAACCTGCCTGTCAAACTGATGAGAAAAGTATCTCAGCTGTTACAGAGAATGTGTAATATTTTGGCCAGTGTCTGTATGGGCATGTATTTCCCATGAAATTGCTGAGTACTCTTACTAGCTTGCAGTTTTTAGCAGATATCAGAACAGTAAGGCCAAACACATTTTTGCAGGTTTGACGGTCATCTACTTGAAGATACAGAGCAAATATGGCTGTAATCAGTTTTCTGTTGTAGCTTGACTGGAGCTAGCAGTAAAGATACTCAGCTAGCACACAAGTTGCAACTGTATTCACAAGTCTTTATTTAAAAAAACCAAAAACATCTTTCAGCATCATTCAGTCCTAAGGCAAAAAATGTGCTTTAAATGCAAAGTAAGTCTTCCTTTTAAAGTCAGAAATGTTCGAAAATGTATTTGCTTGTTCTTGTACCAGCCTTGTTTCATCCTTTCTAGGAAACTTTAATGTACAGCGATGGTTTGTTTGCTTATTTGTGTAATTGTTTTTGGCTATTTCATTCTATATGCCATTTTTGTTAATACTTTTGGTCTTTTAGGTATGGAATCCGCCCTGAAAATGTGATTATATATGGCCAAAGTATAGGAACAGTACCATCTGTGGATCTTGCTGCTAGGTATGAAAGTGCTGCTGTAATTCTTCATTCTCCACTGACCTCAGGAATGCGAGTAGCTTTTCCTGATACAAAGAAGACATATTGCTTTGATGCATTCCCAAAGTAAGTCGTGGGATTTTTTTTTTCTGCATGCATTTTTTTCTATTACAGAAGTTTTTTACTGGGGCAACAGGTATTATGACATTCTCAGAATTTTCTTTCAAAGGCTTAAAAAAAAAATCAATAATCAGAGTGAATAACAACAATGAGAAATGTTTGATTTGAAGGTGTTTCCAGAACTTCGTATGTCTTCTAGGTTTTTCTCATCTCCAATCATTGCAGTGGGTATCTGTAAAAGAAGTGATTAGTTTTTCTGTGTATGTAACCCCTAATAGCGCTAATACTAACAAGCAGTTCTCTTCCAGTGAGTTGTTAATCTGACTCTAAAGTCTTTTGCATGTGTTTCACTAAGTAGTAAAGACAGGAATAAATCAGTAGACCTTAACTGAAGAAAATTCCTGTCATTTATTTCAGAACTGTGCCACTAGTGGACCATCATGGACTGGTACACTTGGCTCAAAGAATACCTTGAATTTTGAACATCTAACTTGAGAATTTTCCCCACATATTTAAACATCAGAAGCCAAAATTCTATCTGTTCTGGCAAGCATACTTTTTATTGAAAAACTCTGAAGTAGTATTTTCATCAGTTCAATAACTACCTTTATTGATGTTAAAAATCAACGAATACCACTTTTAGATGGATTGCTCTGTTGTTCAATCCTAATAGTTTTCACAAGTATTTTTCCTTTCTGTGTAGTTTTACGTGTGCTAATGTAAATGTTCCAGGGTGTTGATAAGTTTTAATTTTCTGATAATCTAAACAGCTTTAAAATTAAATAGTCAAAACTACAATGTGTAATTAAAAAGTGAATATGAGTCTCTGCTCCTTGAAGAAGATTTAATAAAACTGATTATGTTCATAGATACAATCTTTTTCTTACAGCATTGACAAAATTTCTAAAATAACATCTCCTGTGTTAATTATCCATGGGACTGAAGATGAAGTAATTGACTTTTCACATGGCCTAGCATTATTTGAACGTTGCCAGAGACCTGTAGAACCACTGTGGGTAGAAGGAGCGGGCCATAACGATGTGGAACTCTATGGACAGTACCTTGAAAGATTAAAACAGTTTGTATCACAGGAACTGGTGAACTTGTAATTTTCTTTGTATATTTACATGCTTTTTAATTTCACTGCAGAACTGCACGCCTTGATACATACATAACATAAAACCTGAAGGTTGTGTTTTCAAATCGTGTTGGTTGCCTTCATTAAATGTACAGGTAATGATTTGTCAACATAATTAATGAAGGTTTTAATGCCAGTATTATAAACTGGAATTACACGATCATGCAGTCAAGCTTGGCAGTTCATACTACTTTGTGTGAGGTTTTTCTTTTTAGATGTCCAAAAAAATCACAAGGAGTACTGTATGAAATTTTAATTATATAAAATCAAGTGCTGTAAAAGTGTTGCCAAATGCTTTAGCATATAAAAAATAAGTTTATAAATATTTTTTAAACATCTCAAAATGTACTGTGACTTATTCTGTTGCACAGGTGTAAATTAAAAACCAGACTTCTAAGCAGTTGTCCTGTAAAAATGCAATAGCCATGAAATTTGAGCAATTACTCATGTATGTAATAAGAACAAACAGTCACTGGAAAGAACCTGTGCCCTGTTATAGAGGGAGGGGATCAAAATAGATCTCTTTGCATATATTTCATATCTTTTGTGGTTAGTTAAACTTTAGTTGTTCTGTTTTCTTTGTGTGCTTTTTTTTAACCTGAAAAGGACAAATTTGCCCATGCATCTTCTCAGCAGTCCTAATCTTGCCAACATAATATCATAAGTTACCATTGTAACAACATAAATATCATTCACGTGATTGCTACTGAGGCCACTAAGTACTACTTTGAAACCATTAAGGCTTTTAGAACCTAGAAAGCTTTGTGGGCAATGTAGTTTTAAACATTGATTGGTTAGAGATGCAATATTTCAATAGAAAGAACCTGGAAGTTTATCCAACTTTTTAATAAACAATTTGCAAGTTTGCAATAGTCCGTTCAGACTTACTTTTGGATGTTTAGTGTAAAGTTATTGTTTTCTTTGAGTATTGTATGGAAATCTTACTAATTGCTCCTGGACAGGATGGGAGGTGGGACAAAAAGAGAATGTTGACATTTTTCTATTAATTCATAGTAAAATAAACTTTGTAAGTTGCCTTTCCCTTGAATGCATTTTGCTTGAATAAAACTATGAAAAAATAATGCCATGTAGCGTATTTGTAAACAAAGTAATATTCTTACAATACACACTGTGCTTCTAATTTTAAGGCCTTATGGAGTTTAATTGTTCTACTTGTTTTGTGATTGAGACTATTGTATAATTAAATGTAGCATCAAGTATTGTGAAAACTTTGGTTCGGTTTTGTTGATTAACAGTAAACAATATTCCACACACTTGCTGTTCTTCATTTCTTTTTTTTAAAGAAATAGCAATAGTTGCTGGTGATAAAATAAGCATCTCCACATTTACTCCAAGAAATCTGAGAACTAAAACAGTAATCCACTGTTAATAATATTGGCATATTTCTTTTATCTGCATGTACTGTTCTGATCACCTTCCTACTCCCATACATTGTCTTATTTTCTGCTGTCAGCTGCTAAACATACAGCTTTCTTGCTGCAGGACTTCTTTATGTACATTCTTCTATAATGAATTTAAGGTTAATTTTGAAATCTTCACTGTCTCTTCTTGTGCTGTCTTGAATATAAACAAATTTAAGTTTGTTCTCAGCTGTTTTTTGTTTGCCTTTCTGATCAAATAGGAATCAGTATGTTCTGAACTTCAAACTAGTACTCAGATACAATAATGTTACAGTAGATTTTCACCCCAATCCAATATTGAGTTGGAAATGCACTTAAATAGGTATGTAAATCAGCTCTATTACATCATACTTTATATACAGTTGACTATTTTCTTACCGCCTTTCAGACACTATCTCTGATTTAGATGGAAATACTTTCCCATAAGTGTTTGAGCGCTTTCATTTTAAAGCGTGTTTCCAGAGCTTCTTTCAGAAATACACAAATAAAGATTGTAGAACTCTGGTGAAAAGTGATACAGATTGGCTGGTAGTACTAAAAATTGCAGGCAAATGATCAAGTGTCATCACAAGAACTGACTGCTAGGGAATATTATGGCACCCTGTAATTGAAAGGACAGAATAGGTGGCATAGCCACTTTGTTGCTCTTGTTTCTGTTTTGTTGAGGCAGAACAAAAGGCCTGACTAGCACTGTGTTGTCTTCAGTAGATGCAGCTGTGCCAGATTACAGTGGTGAGTAAAGATTCTGGTCTCTTTGGGACCACTTGTGCATTGTTAATTACTGCCAGTTTGTTCCAATTTGTATTTTACACCTAGGTTTTTCAGATGAGTTGTTTACTGAAGGAATTAATATAGCTTTTATGCACAGCCTAGCTTGTATTGAGAGTTATACTATGACAACAAACATGTGACTGATGTAAAGCAACTCTGAGCTATTGCGGCTTGGAGGAAAACATTTGACATGGCGGTTGTCTTGTCTTTAAACCATCATTTTGGTGAGATTGACAATAAGCTGTTGTTTTGTTATAAATGCAATTGTCTCATGATACATAAGAGTTGATTCAGCATTCATTAGTAGCACAATGTCTTTATTTTACAGAAAATGAAAAGAGCGTTGTGAACCACGTGGTCTTATTCTTTTTTTATTTGTTTAGCCAGATATTTGACAGTAAATTCTTCTCAGTTCTGTAAACCTGGCAAATCACCTTTTAAAAACAACTTCATTTATATAAACTGTGATTACTCTCTAAAGGTGTGGTCTTTTGGGGGCATGTTTTGAGCCTACGCTATCTCATTCCCAGCTACAGATTTTAAAAAATAAATAAAGCCATGATCTCACTTCTGTTTGCTGTTCTCATGTGGCAGTAAAGTGCTCTAAGTGTACGTTCAGTTAGCTACTCTTATTGGTGGATTTCCAAGTTGCGTTACTTTTTTTAAGAACATGAAAAATTGTGTGTTTACTTCTGGGCTCTTTTAATTGGACATTATTGTGCTACAGAGCTAGCTAGTCAGTACCTCACTACAGAATGTTCCATTTTTTTTTCTCAGTGTATGGTATGCATTGCTAGTGGAAGGTAAAGTGAAGAAACTAAGTAAGAAGTAAGGTAAATAGTGTTTGAGAATCGGAGGAGGAAAATGCAACCTGTATAACTAGGGGGCTGATCTCCTTGAAAGCAGCTCTGCAGAGAAGGACTTTGGGGTGGACAAGCTGACTGTGAGCCAGTGATGCACTCTCAGAGCAAAGAAGGCCAACGGCATTCTGGGCTGCATTAGGAGGAGACTTGTCAGCAGTTTTAGAGAGGTGACCCTTCCTCTCTACTTGGCATTGGGTGAGACATCTGGAGTGCTGCAAAGAGAAGATGTGGAGTTTCCATCTTTATGGATACTCAGCTCAGTTTATGGAACACAGCTCTGGGCAACCTGCTGCAGTTGACCCTTCTCTGAGCCATGTGGGTTGGACTAAGTAATCTCGAGATCTCTTTCAGCCTCAGTTGTGCTGTGATTTTCTGAAGTATGGTATGAAAATCTTTTAGATAGTTGGCACTATTCATATTTGTACATCATTGTACACCAGCTCAGAATTGGAGACTTGAATGATAAGGATGATAAGAATTATGTTTATTGACTGCCTTCCATTTATGATGTTTCAACTTTCAGCATCAGAAAAGCATCGAAGACTGCTACAGGAAGTGTCCCTGTATTTTTGAATCCTGAGACTATTGGTGGTTGATATGCTGCTGTTGGGACTGATTCTAATACCAGAATTTATACTATAGACAATGTTATCAGAGCTCGTATTGCTACCCTACCGCTAAAGGAAGGTTGAAAATTATAAACAGGCAATCCTGAAAAGGCAAATGTATTTGCCTTTGAAAGAGGTCCTGGACCTTCTTACAGGTGGGAATATTGCTGTCACAACTGTTACCTTATGACCTTTGTGTTTAGCAAGCAGTTGATAAGCCCAAATAGGGATAGTGTTTTTTAAATAAAATTGGTTAGTAAAGCTTGGTTTAATCCACTTGAATAGTGTTTGTAAAATGCAAGTGAAAAGTTTGTGTTCTCATTGGAGGTGAGAAAAAACACACACACACACAACTTTGAGCTACCAGCTGAATCAGGCTTGCTCTTCATTTAAATAGTTTGGATATTTGACACTTCAGAAATTATCCTGAAGACCTATTGACCTGACGTAGCATCAGAGTGAAATTCCAGCATGAAATGGCTGTAGAATTCTTGACACGTAGAACAGGTTTGCATTGAGACAATATTAATTGTAAATAAGCAGTGTTTCCCTCTGAAGAAATACCGTTGTATGATGATGATAAATTATCCACTGTATTTTTTTCTTCACTTCTCAGGTAAGATCTTTTGCTCTTTCTTTCTGTTGAAGGATGTAAAATTCTAAAATATTTTTGATAAATTGCCAATGAAAATGCTTTAAAAACAGGATAGTGTAAAAATCCATGTAGTGTAAAAATTTGTTTCTTTGCTAGGGAGAAAGGGGTCAACCTTAAAAAGTATTCAGCATCAGGTTTGCTCTAGAGGCGTTAGTAAGGTATTTTAACCTAATATTCTATTTCAAAATAATTAGAAAACCTCAAAAAGATATTGCTGACTAGAAGAGGTTTTGTGGTTGGTATTTGTATGATACCTAATGATTTGGTATTTGAATGGTACCTAATTGGTATCATACAAATGGTTATGTGATTTTTACAGTGTCCCATTTCCAAATGTTTCTAGCTTACTGAAAGCAAATAGTTTTTTAATCATCAGCACAGAAGAGAAGATACTGAAGAGATTCTTAATAATGTCATCATCAATTTGTCTTCCTATGGAAGCTGTGCATATTATGTTAAGTAGGTTGCAGTGCCCTTTGTCCTACTAGAGCATAGGTCATATTCATATGAGTGTGGAATCAGGCTCTCCTATTGGGAACGTTGAATCTTTTTTTCCTCCAAAACCATGAAGTCACAAACATTTTTGCCCGAAGTTTTCCTCTGGAGTCAGATAAATGGTGGATTTACTGTATTGTTCTGAAAAAGCTGTACCAGTGATCCAAATGAGTTTTAAGCTATAACAGTATTAAAACAGTATTAAAATTTAAGCTATAAAATTTTATTAAAATTTTATATTAAAATTTTATTACAAATTAAAAATATGAAGATAATTTGATTAATAACTTGTGGTACCTCAAAGACATGCAACAGTAGTACAAGTCTTTCTCAGCTCTCTTTTTAAAGCATTTTTCTTGGTTGGGCAAGTCATCTGCTTTTGAAGATCATATAGTCCAAGTAGGCTTTAAATGTGAAGGAGTTGTAAGCCATCCCAGAGAGAGCAAAAGAATGTGGATGCACACCACCAGAAGCTTTTTCAGGCTACTGATTTGGAGGCACATACAGTGCTCGGTGATTTTGCCCCAATTCTTGATTGAGTTCCTGTGGCCCATTTGGTAGATGCTGCGCTGTTCAGAACAGGATCTGTGCTGCTGTCTGCTGAGGTCACTGGTCTGAAATGGCCTCCCAAATGATGCTGTTATGTTTTGTTAATGGTCATGTTTTCATTTATTAGAAGCACTTCCAGGAAAAAATTGAGCAATGTAACCTAAGTGCTGACAAGAGGCATTGTGTTTTTCAGAACGTTCTGCTACACAAGGCAGCACGTGGGTAGTGCTAAATATATGGTTTACTCCTTCAGATGGTGTTTGGACAACTCTTTCGTGTCATGCTTTACAGAGGAAGGCAGAGTATTGCGTGGTTTACTTACCAGGTTTCTTTTTGTGTTGTGGTAACATATTTAGTTAGCAATGAGTTTGAATAAAAGCTGCTACCTGTCAGAGATTTTGTGGCCACTTTAATGACGTAACAGAGAACTTGGAATCAGAACAGAAGGATAGATAAAGAATACAATTTTAAAAAATCATATGAATTCCTTTTATGCTGTAGTATCTAGTTGTGCAAACAAGGGAGTTCATAAGTGAACCAAATATTGACTTGTTCCTGATTATTGCTTCGTCAGTGATCAACAGCTCTTCTGGGCTGAGTCGTTTTTCTCTTTTTTCCATGTGTTATTTGCGAGGACATGGCCATCTATGAGAATGTATGTGTTTAATAGTAATTTTGTTCTTCTACTTGAACGGTAACACAATTACTGAACAGTAATTCAACTGTAGGCTAAATAATTGGAATAAGTAGCAACCAGGAATCACTTTAATGTATAGTGTTTGCACAGAGTACAAGGTGCAGTATGTTTGTTTGATAAAATATAAGGAAATTACACATTTCCATAGATCAATGACAGTTCACAGAAGAATCTAAGTTAGAAATATGTCTGTTATATATGTATAGTTTTACTGGAGTCAGTCGTGAATGTTTATGGCAGCCAAGGATTTGATTCTTATTCACAGTAAATGATTTAACAGTCTGCACTTCTTTTCTGTGTTTGTCTTTTATGTTTCAAAGAGTTGTTGTTTTTGTTTTGTTTTCCCTGTTACATAGTATGTAGATCTAACTGAAGAAGCAATTTTAGTTATCATGATGGGAGCTGATCCACCTTCCTGGGCTTCCATGAAACACAGAGGTCTCTCTGCAAGTCAAAGTTTTATATTACTGCAACTTCTTGCACTATATAGACTGCATGTAGAGCGGCAGGATATGGGTGCATAATATGTTTTACCTTAAGCAAATGCATGGATTTCTTTTTTTGGTTGTTCTGCAATACCCTGTGACCTTACCTACCATAAATGCAGGATTGCTTGTCCTTCTTTCCTTTAATTGCATCCCACTTCTATGTGGGTCAGAAAATGCAGAGTAGCAGCTAATACACTGTAAATGCTTCCTTGCAGTAAGTTCTCTAAAAATATAAGAAATGCGGTAGTGAGTCAGATCGGTTGTCCATCTGTCCCAGTATTCTGTCTCCAATAGTGATAGTCAGAGATGTTATTTAGGAAGGCAGGCCATGCAGACCTTCTTAAATTACCGAACAAGAAATGTTAAAGGGTACATCCAAACTTACGCCTTTTAATATCTGCTTATGTTTTGTCTGTGAATGTTTATGCCCCTTTTAAAGTTGTTGATGCTGTTTTTCTGTGCCAAATCCAATAATTTCAATGCTCACTGTAAAATAAAATAAAAAATAAAAAAATACTTTCTTTTCTCTGTTTAAATCCCTCTCTTACAAGTTTCAGTGTCCTCCATTTCTAGTTTGAAGGATTTAATAAACAACAATTCTTCCATCATCTTAGCCATCTTACTGCCTGCCAACAGCTCTCTCTCCATTTTTAGTTGTAAGACAAGTGCTCTGCCTCCTTAATCACTGTAGTTGCTCTCTGCTATGTTCTGTATGAGAAGCAGTAAGGGGAACTGCAAAAAGAAACTGCATTACTGAATATATGGCCACATACTTTCAAATAAACTGATAGAGAAGAGCCAAACTTTATAGCGTTTAGTACTTGTTGCGTATTATGGATCAATACTTTTATAGACATTTTTACTTATTTTTAGAGGTTATTAGGAAAAGGAAGTAACACAATGCTGATACTGTTTCTACAGTATAATAATGCAGAAAAAAGGAAGGAAGTATGTCAAAAAAGGAAATGGTTATCTTCAAAAAACAGATTTTTTTTAACACTTTTTAAAGCAATAAAGTCATGTGTCTGCATATCTTTTGAGGATGAATTTAAATATTCATCTTCACCAGTGAAGTTATCTGGTGTATACTGTAACATTTTGATATCTTTTAGCCAAAGGTGTGTGTAAATATAATTCTATAGTGACCCTTTATTTTGACTTTATTTATTGTAAGATTTATTCTAAGAAAAAAAAATAATATATATATATATATATATATATCCATCCCTCGTTATCTACATTAATATTTTATTGCTTACATTGCATTGTAGCTGATAATTTCTTATGACATTTTGTATGTGGAAACACCTGGAGTAATGACTTTTTGAAAATGGCAACAGTGGTGAAGCAACTATATAAGTAACTTCAGATTTCAAGATGCTGTGACTTTTGACTACTAAGTCACATGTTGCCAGACTGCTAATTGTAATAATTCCTGCTGTAACACTATAATTGAAATAATACGCCCTGGCATGTAATTGCCACCTGTGAGTATAGAAAGCCTTTCTTTGAATTGTCTCGTTCTTCAGCTGCAGCTCACAGGCACATACCTGGTTTCTCACCACGTATTGTTACTTGCTCCCTCTTTTTGCCTATTGTGCCCTGTCTGCCTGTCCCCGTGCTGGTTTCAGTGCTTCATGACTCAGGGCATCCTCCCAGAAACCTCCCAACCTGCTGCCAGGAGTGGATAAGGCTTCACTGGTGGCGCGCTGCATTGCACATTTCAGTGGTGCAGAGGACCTCAGGCAGGAAGGGACTTGCTGCAGCGCGTGGTCAGCTATTGCTGCTCTGGCTGGGGGAGGTTTGCTGCCAAGAGAAAGGGTAGCCGGAAGGCTAGAGGAAACAGAACACCACAAAGGCATGTCTCTACTCCCAAGTATTTCTCTTCCCTCCTGTCATGGGAAAAGAAAATAACAGGAAAGAGAGGATGTGGAAAATGTAAGGTCCCAGCGGGGAAAAGAAAAAAGGTTAAAGTTGAGGGAAATGGACAATGGGAAGGCCCAACAATGGCTCTGCAGGTAAGATAAAGGGAGCTTGTGGTTAGGTAAAGGAGGGGAAAAAAGGGTAGAGTGAGACAGAGAAAAGGGGAGATACTGGGAATATGGAGAGATTGTGGCAGTACTAGACAAAATGAGAAAAAGGAAATACAAAGACAAAAGGAAGTATGAGCTCTGGCTTTATAAAGTAAAGTGTTTTTTTGTTTTGTAATTGAACTAGTCTAAATGGGAGGGAAAATGTACGGGACAGAAAAGTGCCAAATATAACTGTAAACAGAGAGGAAGTAGGAAAATGGAAAAATAAAAAGAGGCAGGAAAGAGAGGAGGGGAATAAACACTACAGATTTATATTTTTTTTCTCAGTTCTTCTGCATTGTCACATGTCCTTGGGAGAATGCTTGATTCTGATTAAAAATCAAGCAAATAACCAAAACAGAGTTTTAATGACAGCAAGTCCTCCATTTTTTTTCATTGATACCATTACTGTACCATGAGTAGACCATTGGTCTCCAAGCATTTTGGATCATGCACCTCTAAAACATTTTATTTTGAGCAGGCACCCCTGATACATGTATCTATTAATTTATGAATTACATAAGTGCACAGCTGTACTAGAATATTATGTACATTATAAAAAATATACACAAGTTAAAAAGATTACATAAAGATGATGTATGCACTATTTTAAATTTATTTATTTTTTAATGGTACAAAAATATATTCTTCCTATATCACAGTGGACTGTCTTGCACAACCCCTAGCGTGCACGTACCTCTTCCCCCACTACTTTGGACACCATTGGAGAGCACTGTAACAAAATGTTTTAAGCTCTATAATGAGGTCTCTGCAAAGTTATTGTTGACATTTCTGGTGGCCTTGGTGATATCACAAGGTACAGAGCTGTCTTGGCTCTTCATTGAAATGGAATCTGGGTGTTTGCAGTCCTGCAGAGGAACTGATCCTAATATAGCTTTTTAGTACAATAGAAAAACAAATGTATGGTCATTCAGTCTGACCATATTTGAATTTTCTAGGTTCTTATTTTGTTTGTACTAGCTAGAAGAACCCAAATTACAGTTTTCCAAAAACATAGACAAGCTGTTCTGAAGGCAGTTGCCATGATTTTGAAGTTTCCAGTCTTGCTACAACTAATTAGACCTGAAAGTATTTGCTGAAGACATTGAGAATTTTAATCTGTTTTGGGTCTTTTATATTCTTAGAAGATTTTTCCCAAAGTAGGAGCTGTAAATCAAAGAGGGTTTTGTAAGCCCTTTGAAGCAGACCTGCAATCAAGCTCCAGTTCCCCAGATAAGATTAGACTAACTGCTTCAGGGGTAACTTTGTTTACATGTGTTGTATTTTAAATTTCTAATGTGTTTAATGTTACATATTAATGGGAAATTCAAACCTTCAATGATAAATCATACTGTGTTTTCTTGAGAAGTGTATGCCTGAAAACACCTGCCTTCATTATGTTATCTTTCCATGTGCTTCCCTGTGGAAATTCATATAACAAAGGTTATGGGGAGGCAACAGCTGTAAGCAGACAGAGAATTTTGTTTAAATAATACTTCTTCATTTCTGTTTAATAATGTTTACATTTATTTTTTACTGATATACATTTTATTATGCCTAGAAGCAGCAATTCTGTGCACTAATGAACAGCAAACATTGACAGTGAGATACAAACATGCTAAAACAATGAATTTATTAGTTATTTTTAGATGAGATACAGCTAAAAGCATTCTAATTTTGGTTACGCCCTTTGCTGCATATACCCTAATTGCTAGATATTAATACATTAAACATGCTAGGATGAAAAAACTTTATTATAGACAGTCTAGCTGATACTGTTCAATGGGAAGGCTCTGGCTTTGAATGCTGTAGGAATATATAAACATCTATCTATGCTAGCAGGAAAATTGGCAAATGATATTACTCTCTTCAGATGAATTTATACTTATGTTTCAAGTATGTACTCCGAGGTCAGTGTGGCTTTTTTTTTTTTTTTTTCCTGACTTCCTTTTCATTTTACAGGTTTTCTGGACAACGTTCATCAGCAATATTGCTGATGTCCTTGTTAATGACTCAAGGACCAGAACTGGTAAATCCCAAAATTTGTATTAAATCTTCCTGAGCTTGACCCTTCTGCTGAGAATATGAACTCAGTAACTGTTACAAGACAGACACTGGTTATCATAGTATTGGACCAAGAAAACTGCCAATCTTCAGTATGCTTCCCCATGTTGGCATCAAGCAATTCCTCTGCACTTTGTTTTTAACTCACTTTATAAACACAAATCCATCATTCTTTTCAAATGCTGGAGAAGCAGTTGAAGTCAACTCAAAGATAAAAGTGTCTGTATCCTGTTAGCTATCTGCTACCCTTTAAGTAGTCTTTAATGATTATACTGTTTGTGAGAGGATACAAGCAGATTGATAGGAAGACAATACTGTATTGTGAAATAGAAATGATACTATCAATTAGACTTGTTTTTTAAAAACGTTTTCTATAGAGCTGAGTGTAGATAGCGTCTGGAATTTAGTTCCAAATAGAATGCATTCTGTAAAGTTTTATAAGAGATCAGTTTCCCTGAGGATGTTTATGGGCCTTTTCAACAAGGAAGAGCTAGTGAATTCAAGCCCAACCCTATCCGGTATATCAAAAACATATGTTGAACCACAAAAAGTCCTGAGTTTATCCCTCTCCCTCAAGACGAACTATTCCAAATCTAGTACTTCTGATTTACCTCTTGGGTTTTGAACTTTCAAAGGATGTTCAAGTTATATTGTTAAGCACCAGCTGCAACACACACTAAAAATACTTATTTGAAAAACTAAAGAATAGATTCTGCTGTAACTATAGTGTTCTAGAGAGAATAGAGAGTCTAGAGTCTTCAAGGCAAACGCTGAAACTTCAAGCTGATGAAAGAGGCATGGGAGTTGACTCCACCAAATACTAGATGCACTTGAGTTTGCACTTCTCTTATGTGCTCATATTTGCACAACCATTTCTGAGATTCTGCATTCTGGGGGCTTGGAGGTCAAGGACGGGTGCCTGAGGTCGTAACTGATGGGTTGCATTAGGTTACATGGCAGGGAAGATCACAGCTTTGGCCTCAGTGATCCCAGGACTTCTCTGACTTTAGGATATTTGTAATCTAGAAGATTTCAGTAATACAGCTGAAGTATCAAACATATCACTAAGTGTTAATCAGACATTAAATGTAGCCCTCTCATGCTTTAAATTTACCAGGTCCATACTGAGATGTTTTTCTATTCTAGCATTATCTAAATATGAAGAAGAGCCTTAAGCCGTGAAGAACTTTCTCCTAAGCTGCTGTTCCTTACAATTCCTGTGCAAACCCACTTCAATGTCCTTTTTTTTTTTTTTTTTTTTCTTCCAGGGTCCTTTCATTACTTGGCCCTGAAACAATAATGGCCTTCACCTGACAGTACTGTTCAGGTCTTAAATACATCTCTAATTCAGTTTCTAACTCAAGAGTAGTCCAAAGAAAGAAATGGGCATCCTATGAAGTTTCAGGTAGCTTTCTTTCTCATTGAGGAAACACTGGAAAATTTGGTGAGTGCAAGGGACATCATGTATATCAAGGTGGAATTGAAATCCTGTTGAAGGGAGGAAGCAGCCACATTCTCCAGGGAAGCAATTCCAGATCACAAGGCACTGCTCCACTCCAGTTCTGGGTTGGAATATGGTACTTTCAAACAGTGATGGCTAGATATCAGGCATATTAATTAATTTATTTATTGATTTATTTTCCCCTCTCTGCTGGAACCAATTAGGAGTAATCACTAATATTTCCCTTTAAGATATGATTAATGATCTCCAGGATTAGCACCAATGAGACATACAGGAGCCATTCACATCTCAGACCTTTTGTTTTACCAGTCAGCAATCTCTGTCATTAAGTTGATATGCAGTCTGTATTGAGAAACTTAATTGTAGATCTGCAGGCCTTCCAAGGCAGATATTAAGGCAGCCTGAATATATTTGTATAGTGCTTCACAAGACATTGTAAATACATCAAATAAAATAGGATCCCTTTGGGGACTGGGGAAAGTTTGGGGGGAGCAGGGGAGGGAGGGACACAGGACAGAGAAGGGTTGGAAGGGAGAAGGTAATAAATAAAAGCTTAAATTTGGAAGTCCGAATGAGGCATACATTTTCAAAAAAAAAAAATGTCGTTATTACTGAACAGTCTTTTAGGCTTTTTGTATGTAGCAACATGTTACTGAGTATTTACTCTACAGGACAAATAGATCAGACAGTACTGCTTAAATTTTAGTGATATTCTGAAATAACAGCATGCAAAAACATTTGTGTCCATTATATCATTTTAATTTGTTACCTTGCTTTGAGGAGGATGTTTCTAAATTGAAAGTGATTTCTATACTGCCTGTCCTTCAGTCAATCTATGATTTATAGATACATTTCTCTGACTCTGAAGAAGTGTTGTCTCTCCGTGGCTACTTGTGACATACAATAAAAATTGTGAAGCTCAGTGGTCATAATCTAATACCAAAAATGCAAAATAAACACGGAAAATGCTTCTACTCTACATTCTTTCAATTAAAATGACCTTGGAGAGTACCCAAAATAAAATTAGCTTAAAAAAAAAAAAAAAGCAAAGAAGAGTTTACTTATCTATATCTATTTTTAATTAAAAATATTCCCAACACTGTTTGTTCTGTTTTGTTTTTATGATTTTCATACTTAATCAATCACACCACAAAGATGAAGTTGCTAAACAATGTACATGTAGGATTTGGGTGGTGGAGGGGGGTTATGCCCTGAAAATCATATGAGTTGAAACAGCAATGTCAAGAGTGTTAAGCTTTAAATAAGGGGGATGAACTAAAAGAACATAGTTGCTGATGATCTCTGTAGTTGTGGAATAAGCAATTATTTGTGCGTAGGAAGACATTTGACCTAAAAGCATCCACAGCATTGTGAAACAATAGTATTTCACTCTTTGCCCTTTTCTGTTGGCTGGACTGTGAATCTCTAAGGGTTTATGTTCCGGCCATGGTGCACTTCAAGGAGAGGACCCAAATTTTACCCAGTCTCAGACAGCTTCTTCTGATCAAGCCTGCTGAAGAACACCCCCTTTTTAGAAAGTAGCTCTCATCACACCGATTTACATGTTTGTTTTGTTTAACAAGCTCATTTATTGACTCCTTTGTTTTTCATTCTCTAGGATTAAAGCACGGCTCTGGTTCATATCCAGGAGGAAGGTTAGTCCAACACCTGCATGAAACCGTCTCTGCAGCAGGGGCCAGCAGGAAGCTGATATGTTGCTCAGGCCTCACTGGAGAGTTAGCCTGAATCCATGGGAAGGTCTGATCATTTTGTTGCTCAGCATGGAGTAAGGTTCACCACCTGTGATTCCTTACACATATAATCAATATAAATGTATGCTACAAAACACTACGTGTACTGGAAAACAGCGGGCAAACTGGTCCAGCAGACAGTCTGCGTGATATGTGAAGCCAGCAGGACCCTTTCTGCTCTCGGTATCTGTTGCTGTGCAGACATTACCTCAGATCATTTAAAGACTTGGTTGTGTGTGGTGCTGGTTTTTTGTTTGTTTGTTCGTTTAGTCTAGTTTAGTTTCCTTTTTTTTTTTTTTTTTGACCCCAATTAGCATTCTTTTCCCTGTGCTTGGCTTAAGTCATGGCTACCTTTTTCATCTTCATAATGTCTCCGGTCTGTCTAATTCAGACAGAAAGAAAATTGCCATGACAGATACATGCTGTTATCTGTATGTTCAGCATGAAGTTTCAATTGAGAAGTCATTTTCTAAAAACTCTTTGCTGTCTGAGTTTGGGATGCATTGTGTATAAACATGTAGTATGTTCACAGCTGTTGGGTGTGGGGTTTTTGTTGTTTTATTTGTTTGTTTGTTCATTTTTGTCCTCTTGCTTACTCCATGCAGCTTACTCCATTAAATTTTGTGGAGGTAGAAGTTAAATATAAAATGTTGGTATCAGTCCAACACATACATCTGGCTTGCTTAGCAAATGTACTTCTGTGGCAGTACAACAAGCAGTGGGGGAAGGGAATGGAACCAAAAAGCAAGAGAGAAATAGTAGGTTGGTAGCAAAAGAACTCGATGGAAAATTAAAGGGGTCAGTAGAAGAGAACTTCCCTGATTTAGTGTTGTCTAACCTTCAGAGTACAAAGAATGGCATGCTTACACTTAGAACTATGTCTTGCCTTGTGCATATTTTGTACTCTAACATGCATTTTTCCCTTACTTTCTTCCCCTAATTATTTGTCTTAACATTAAATGACAGCAATTGTGAAGACAACAGGGAAGTGAAGTTCTGTTTTCTTACATCTTTTTTTTTTTCTTTTTTTTCTGGTGTGTTGTGAAGCTCACCATTTTTTCATTGTTCCTTTATACGAAGCTGTTCATGAATGTGTATATCTCAGTAATATGAGTTTTTGGAGCTCTCTAGAGGATGAGTTTGTAAGTGACCTTTCAGCTTTCCCTTTCAGCACTCATAAACCGTATTGAAAAACATTTCTAAAAGTTAGGTGGCACTGAAAATGTTTGAGCCTCAGTATAATTCCTAGTCCTCTGAAGTACATATGATCACAGGAAATAAAAGGTGATCATGAAATGGCAGAGTTCTTCAGCTGCTGCTGCTGCCCATGCTGCTTTGCAGCTGCAAAATAAAACCAAGGTTTAAGTTAACTGGCTTCATTTTCTACATGACTCAGAACAGGAACATGCAATTAATCTGACGAGCAGTTACTTCTTAAAAACTTACAGATCTGGTTGTGGTATTTACCACTTGTTGGGATGTCCTAAGTAAAATTTATGTGCACAGTTACAGGCTCTAGAAAGCTGCTGTTCAGGAATGTAAGCTCTTGGCATTACAATGAATATTACTAAGCAGATATCAGTGGTGACTAGAAGAAGAAAAAAGACTTAAGAGTTCATTTGTGTAGAAGAGGAGAATAAAAAATTAGATTTTTATATCCAGGGTGCCCGTATTCTGGAGCCTACTGCAATTCTGGTTCTATTACCTTAAAAGTAAATGATGTATCAAATTGGAAAAAGAATGATAAAGCACGCTAAGGATGATGAGATATTAAACAGTTTCCATGTAAGGAACAAGGAAACATACTCTATGTATTTAGAGTGGAAAATAAATGAGTAGGGAAGAACATGTATGAGTGGCACGGAGAAGGAATGACTGTATTTTTCAGTGTAAGAACTATGGAGTATCAAATGAAACAAGTACGTGGAAGCTCCAAACCTAGCAAGAAGAGGTATTTCTCACAAGAAGCAGTTAGGCTGTAGAATAACTTGTCATGAGGCATTATGGATTCTAGGAAATTATGTGAATTCAGAAAGCAACAGACTCTTTTAATGGCTGGAAAATGAAAGTGTATCAGAGGTGATCTAGAGCCTCCAATCACTGGGAGATGGGTGACTAGACAACCAAGTGTTGGTGTATGTTTAGTTAACTATTTCTTATATTCTTATCATCCCTTGTCACCAGCTACTGTTAGTACAAGCTACTGTGCTAGACAAATCTCTGCTCACCAAACAGACAGATAGTCCAAATTTATTTATTTATTTATTTGAATAAACCTCACTGAAGTCAGTAATGGTCATTGCATTTCACCACAATGTCTTGTTTTAGAGGCTGACTTTAAATAAGTGGCATGTGTTTTAGAATTACTGAGTATGTCAACCTGGATTCTCTGTTGTTTTAAATGAACTGTGTTTTGCAGTACTGCAAATGCACCTCAGAGAATCAAAGGACTCATTTCTGATGGTCAAATACTTCTTGTTTTCACATTTGGCTGTCATTCATATGAGACACTTCAATTCCTGTTTTTGTAAAAAAAAACAAAAGGTCAGGATGATGTCCCATGCAGGGAACCCAACAGATAACTTTTCCTGTAACAGTAATTAGCCTTTGTATTTGTTCTTTCCCAAAAGGAAAAAAGGTTCAGTCAGCCATTTGGTGACATACTGTGTTGACAGAAAACTGAAAATTTACTGGAAACAAACCCCTCAGGTTTTACGTAGGCATATGATTGCTTTGATACAATACAAGGTAAGCATTATTCTACAGCGTTACTAAAAAGTGCGTCAAATGTGTTTTCATGCAGTTTTAGAGAAGTTTTTTAATAAAAAGAGTATAATTTTGAGGACTATGGTCTGAATGCATATTGGAGTTTAGAGCCCAAAGCTGTGCATAAAGATTTGCAATAGTAAATTATATTGTACAAGAGATCAGTTCTGTACTGCGTGATGGAAGCTTTGTTTTAAACCTCTGTTTTATGCCATGGGAATGTACCTTCCCTTGGTGTCCTAAGGTTGCAATTTAATTGTTAGTTTTTCAAAGGTACAAAAAGTATCTTACCTGCATATGTCTCTTCTTGGATGAAATGGATTACCTGCAAATACAGCTTTTACACTTGTGTTTGGGAATGCTTTAGAAGTGTTATAGCTTTTTTTTCTTTTTCCGGAAGTATTTATGAATGCTTTTTAGTTATCTGATGTTCCTGAGCATTTCTACTTGTAAATATTTATACTGTGCCTTCAGTCAGATATGTAATTCTTAAATATAAATGCAAAACATTTATGATACATTTCTCAACAGTGGAAGCCAGACTTTCCTTCTTTCTCCAAGATTAAGACAACACATTTGTGTGTGTGTGTGTGTGTTTGTGTATCTGCTGTATTGTATATATCTGCCAATGTGAGTGAGGATCAGAAATCTATGTTTCGTGTTCTGCTCTTCCTTTTGTAAATTTCTCAGTACGTTAACTAAAATTGTTGTCTATTAAACACAAAATTAGACCCCCAAAAAACTCAGGACATATATTTATGGCACAGAAATATTATGCATGTTCTGCATTATTGATATTAATTATGCATGTAGAAATGCAATAAGGTGATAATGTTAAGTGCATGAGATGAAACACAGTCATAGATATTCCAAATAGTCTCACTAAATTCTGGCAGGCAACTTGTAAGAGATAATGCATTTAATGATTTTTAGTCTGCTTTATGGATTATGAAATATAAGAGCTCATAATCCATAATTATCAAAAAAATATAATAGATATGTAAGGATCTGTAGACTGCAGCTTTTGGTTTAAGAGCACAGCACTCCAGACTGGACTCTCCTTGGATTGACTAGACTAGTAGTTTTTCTGGTTACATTTTGTTTCCATTTCTTGATCAAACAGCCAGATAGGACCAAATAGCCCTTAGGGTTACCAGTAGCTCATTTAACAATCAGTTTCCAGTAAATGTAAGCCAAATTTACTACTGCAGTTGCCTAGTATTTTTGGCATTATATATCAACCCCAATCACATTGAAATAAATATTGAAGTGACTTGGAAGGTGGACACCTTCAAAGAAAAGCCTTCCCATGGAAAAGTATTTAAATACAGAAGACAATCAGATTAAATCTTTTAAGTCACATTGAACCAAAATCCAAACACAGTGGAAAAAAATCATTGTAATTATTTCTTGGTGTGAGACTACTCAGCGTATGGATAGCTTTGGTAAGAATTGTGACTTTTACTGAGATGATATTAAAAACTAATGCAATATGAGTTTGCATTTTGTATTTTCCAAACTGTAATTTACAGAATTATGGAAGACAAAATACAGCCATATCTCCCTTGCCTTGCCTTGCCTTGCCTTGCCTTGCCTTGCCTTGCCTTGCCTTCCCTTCCCTTCCCCTCCCCTCCCCTCCCCTCCCCTCTATGTTTTTCTGCTATATATGTCTGGCTACTCAGCCTATTCTCATTTGGTCCTCATAGTTATCTCCAACCTTTCTTTAAAATCCCAGTTCACAAATCCTCCTTTCAACCTTCACTGCAGCCTATGCTCCCATCATTAACAGGAGTTTTGAAATGATTTTGCTGGTTCACTGTCAGTGTCTGCTTACAGAGTATAACATTTAAAAGACAAAAGAAAAAAAAAAATATCTCATTTTTTCTTGTTGGCTTTCAACACTTCCTAACCTCTGTATGACCCAGAATCTTGAAATTCCAATGTGTTTCTCTGCTGTAAAATTGTTGGTAACATCTGAAGTGAAGAGGCAGAATGAAAGGTAGGGTTTTGATAGAACTCAACTCAGTGGATCGATTAGGGGAAGCTTTAGGGAGGTCTGTGAAATCCTTGAAGCACACAGAGCAGAGTCTGAAGCCTTGTTATGTTCGCCACATAACACAGGTTTTTGCTGTCTGTTTTTAGTGCTATTAATTTCAGTAGTAATAAATGAAGTCTCTAGTAACACTTCCACATTTTCTCACAGACCTGCAAAAAAGAGAGCTGAGTGCTAAGTGGCTTTGTTCTGACATGAATTAACAAATGGCATGGTCCTTCAGTGGGCAGGGGAAGACTACAAGGTGGAAATGTCAGAGGGGAATTGTAATACACTATGACACAAGAAGACACACTGAAACTACTCCCTCCTAAAACCTGGTTACAGATCTAAGCATTCCTCTAGTGTGCAATTTAAACGCTTTCATCTCCTATTTTAAGCTGTCATTACATCTTGTTAACTGCTGCTAGCTTTGGTTGAAGCACAGCATTTCAATGTAGGAGCAGGAGTTTACCAACAGCAAACCTCTTCAGCCTAGGCAGCCTTTGTTTTATTTCAGGAATCTCACTTTTCTTTGCCACACAATATGTTAAACTCCCAGAGAGGTAATTAAAAATACATGTGTTTAGTATGATAATTTAAAACACAGCTACTATATGGAAAAGGTATTACCACAGAGTACCCGGGATGAGTGCCAGAAAGGCTTAACAAGGAAAGAAATATGTATGTTTGTTCTCTTATCTGCAATACACCAACAAAAGCAAAATTTTCTGAATCACAAGGATCCGCATAGGAATTCAGAGTTAGGCCCTGATTTTGAATAGTAACTGGGCACACTTACCACTGTCCCCCCAGTCCACTAGAATTTATTTTTGCTTAGAAATACAAAAGGTGTCTTCCTTATTTATTTTGAAATCATCAGACCATGGTCACCACATCAATGGCCTCTTTCAAATCTGCCTTTTGGTATTTTTAAGGTTTGTGATATACTTTTGACACAAGGATTTGTCTGCTTAAACCCAAAGCAGTGTGAGGGAAGAAGTCATGCCAGATGTAGATGCAATGCTTCAGTGCACCATTTGGGTTTGATACCGAGATTTCAAACAGCCAGGTAATCTTGCAAGTCCAATCTTTCACAAATTTAGGGGTTTAGGTTACTGTTACATCCACATGTAACCATCAGTTTTGGAAACTGTAGCTGGTGGGTGATAATTCCATTCTGTAATTGATCTACTGTTTTTACAGTTGACAGATATTTGTGATTTGAGTCAGGTTAACGAGAAGCATGTGTGTGTGTCATTTAAAATATATGTATATATAACACAATGCATTTAGCTTCGGATTACCTCATGTATGTAGAAGTGTTTCTACTTTTTGCCCCCATACAGTGAGTACCAACAAACATCTACCCATATATCACTGAAACGAGATCTTTGCACACCCCAGACTGGGAATGTTAATCAGCAGTCTGAAGAAGCGTATAAGAAGTAAATGGTTCTTTCTGGTCTTGGACCCATATCTTTCCAATGGATAAGCAGTGCTGTTCTGATAATGGATAAGCAGTTTCCAATGGATAAGCAGTTCTGTTTCATTTGGCATTCTCAAGGAATAGTTCAGGAATATATGAAGAAAGATAACTGAATGAGTTTTTTGATGTAAAAGTGGTTTTCAGGACGCCAGACACATGCTAAAAAAAAATTAAAAAAAAAAGTCCATTCAGTAAAAAGAGTACGCCAAGTATTAATTTGCTACAGTTTCACTGTGTATGAACACAATTGCCCGTCCAAATAGACAACTGAATTAATAATTGAGCATGTGCGTTTCATGGGCAAGCACGGTAGTACATGTGTAAAATGGATGTCCAGTGCAGTGCAGATTTTGTTTTGTTTTATTTTAAAATGGACATTTGCTTTCCAGCTGAAATATTTGAACTTCACATTAAACAAAAATTAGCTGCCGTCAGTTTGGCTTGGTCTTCAAAACTAAAGTCACTGGCAAATGTGAATGCTCAGTTTGTGTGTGCATTTGTTGAAATGAGGCAAAGATTTACAGTCGCACGTGTTAAAAGGATTGCGCTCCCGGGCATTAAAAAAAAGTTAAGCTAAAGAAGACAAAGGCGCGATCAAAGGGAGATGAAAACGCCTTATTCATATACCCAAGGGCTTCCTTCGCCGTGGTTTACTGCAAGTTAGGAATTGCCCCAGCCTGTCCCGCTTCTCTGCAGACAAATCTGTTCAGCACCGCGCTGCTCCAGACCTCGGTCACGAAGGGGGCGGCCTGAAATCGGCCTCCTCGATGGATGGTGGCCACTGGACGGTGGCTGGTGGCCTGGATCCTTCGCCCCCGAAACGAGGGCGACCTCCAAGGTTTCGGGCTGGTTGGGTTTGCAGTTTGAGGTTCAGGCACTAGATGTCTCCTCGGGCTGCACGCGAACACGGGCCGGCTGCGCTCAGCGGTAAACAAAGAAGAAATGGCTAGAACTGAAGTTATGGGGCAGCGTTTATAGGAATATGCATGAGTTATCACTTGGTTCCCAGCTGTCTGGAATTTTCCCAAGGAAATAATTAAGTTGGAAAATGTTGGCTGTATTTCCGGAACCGTTTCATTCGAAGCATTTTGAATCTGATCAGGGTTTTTTTTTTTTTTTCCCTTCTTCCTTTTTTTTTTTTTTTTCTTTCCGATTTGTAGAGAGTTTGGCCCAACCTCAGTGCACTGGAAACGGTGGGAGGTCCCAAACTTAAGAGCAGCCCGTTGTCAGATCTACATCAAAGCCAGCAACCTGGGCGGCTGCCCTGGAGCTCCGGGTCTCCAGCGAAGGTAAGTGCTGGAGCTCCTCAGTCCCTCCGAGTTTTTACATCAGACCGATGATGTGCTTTGCTGGGGAACAGCTGAGGGCACCGGTTCCTTAAAATCGAGAGTATTTTGGGGTTTGGTTTGGTAGTAGTCCAAATCAGACCATATATTTATATAGGCATATGTATATATGCAGAAACCAGAATCAGATTTTCCAGCCAGCTCTTTTCCCAGGTCAGAGGCTGTCTGGGCACCGGCTCACGTAAGTACCTTTATTTTCTTTAAGCCCAAACGCGTGAGTAACTTTATTCTCTATTTTTCCCTAAGCCTGAACGGAACGAAAACCAGCTGGTACCCGCCTCCTTCTCGCCGCCTTCCCTTGCTGCGGGTTTGTGCCTCCCCTCGCTGCCGCTGCTCACACCCGGCAGGGACCCCCACCACCACTACGACCACCCCCCCCCCCCCAGCACCTGCGCCTTTGCACCGCATTTTGGGGGCTCGGGCACCCCGCGGCACCTCTCTCCCTCCCCTCCGCCTAGCTACCGGTCCGGGGGTCGCGGTGCCGAGCCCCCCCCCCCCCCCCCACCCGAGGGTACCCCCGCGGTGCCGGGCGGGGCGAGGGGCGGGCGGCTCGGCCCCGCTCCTCCCCGTGCCGGGGGCGGGACGGGACGGGACGGAGGAGGAGGAGGAGGAGGACGAGGACGAGGAGGCGGTGGAGGGGCGCAGCCGCCTCCTTTCGGGGCTGGGAAGCGTCGCCCCCGGGGGGGTTGCGCCGTCGGCGGCCGCTGCCAGTTGCGTAAGGGCGGCAGCCGGGGCGGGGAGCCGCGGGGGGTGTCGAGCAGCCGTGCGGCCGCTCGCCCGCCGTGTCCGGGGTGGGGAGCGCCATGCCGCCGCCCTGAGCGCGCCGCCGCGACGCGACGGGCCCAGGTGAGAGCGGGAGGGAGGCACCGGCACCGGGACCTGGGAGAGGAGAGAGGGAACGGGGGGAGAGGGCCGCGCTGCCGGGCGGCCGCCCCCCACCGGCCTCTTTTGTTCCCGGCAGCGGGGAGGGAAGGGAAGGGAAAGGGAAAGGAAGGGGAGGGGAAGGGAGCGGCACGGCCCGGCCCGGCCCCGGTGACCCCGTGCCGGGTCCGTGCGGCCAGCGGCAGGTGTGGGCAGGGCGGCAGGTGGTGCGGGGACCCGCGCTGCTCCCCCTCCGGCCAGCGGCAGGGCAGGGGTCGTGTGTCCCCCCAGTGTTTGGGTTACGGGCTGCCCTCCCGGCTCGTGGCTCGCTTTACTTGCCCAACGGCCGTGGGGGGTAGAGGGGAAGAAAAAGCAAAAAAGCCACCCCGCAACAACAATGGGGGCTGTATTTCTCAGCCCTCCTAATGAAAGCGAGCGTGCGGTGACAATTGTGCTACATCAGGGCTCAGTCAGGGCTGTGTGTCGGAGATGCCATCCTCACTTATGTTTTAAAGGTTGAATCAGTGGTGTGGAGTCTCTTTAAAACCGAAGGGACTTTATATCCCTTAGTAATTATAACAGTGAAATAGCGTCCCGAGCTGCAAAGCTAATTAATTGAGGTGGGTAAAACAGCACTTGAAATTTTGGGGTAGCATTAGCCCGGTTTTGATGCAGCATGGCAAAAGATTTGTAGGAGTGTGGTGCCTGTGTTACTGATGTGAAACGGCCCGTGGATAGCAGTAGGGAGGAGCAGGAGAGGATCATCTTTGTTCTTACAGAGCGTGTGGCTGCTTTGTCTGCAGGGATCCTGCGCGCTGCCTCTGGCGACGTGAAGTCTTCTGCCAGGTTGAGCTTGTTGGGAGCAATATTTAGCTTGTTTTTCTTGCCCTCTCCCTGCTAGTTCAGCGTCCAGCAGAGAGCTTGTTGTGGGCAAAGTGCCCAGAAGAGTAAGTTTTGTGTAAAGCACAGGCAATACCCCCAACTATGAATGGGATTTGTGAAGGAAAAAGGAGGAGGAGGAAAAAAAAGAAAGGGGAGAGTGAGAAAGAGGGAAGCAACTACAACAAAACAGAAAACGGAAAGTTGTTGTGAGGTCCTTGATAAAGCGAGGTTGCCAAAGTGCCTTCTGAAACTTAGCGTTTGATCTGAAGGTTAGCTGTGGTGAGTGCTGCTAGAGGTAGGTATTTGGTAGGTGGCAGACTATAAGGTTTATTTTAATTAGGAATGTCATTACTCTAACAGTGGCTAGGGTTGATGGGGAGCTCTTAACCTGTTCATCAGACTTACTGCTAATTGTTGGAGGGTGGACACACTAAGCAGGAGATGTTGATGACCCCAGTGTAGGAAAAATGTCTTTTTCTTTTTTTTTTAATCAAGTCCTGTTATATCCTCCAGAGGTTTCCCAGCTATAACTGGTCCCATGACTGGAACAGTTGCCATTTGGTGGCACAAATCACACTTCTTCCAAGTTGACAAACCAGGTCATGGGGCAGAAGGTTATTTTTTCCTTTAAGGCATGATTATAAAAATAGATATGGCAGAATGAGATTTGCTAATCCTAGCAGCTTGAAGAACAAACCATGGGGCCGGTCTGATTTAGACTCTTGATCATGACATCCTTACCATGAAAGGTGCAGATAGATGCCCACATACCCAAGAAAATACAAACTAAAAGAATTCAGTACCTCTCCTTGGTGTTGAAGCAGTGTTGTTTTTCTTCCATGTGAAGCAAGAAGGACGGGCACTGGGAATGTCGGGGATGTTGTTCAGTGGCGCAGCGCTGCCAGCTGTACCTGTGGGAGATGGGGAAGCCCCAGGCCTCGCCTTGCCACTGCTCCGTGGGCAGGCACCAGGCCTCTGCGTTGTTCGGCCTCTCACGGGAGGTGGTGGGCATGAAGACGCGGAGCTTGGCTGGAGGTCTCCTGCTCCTCAGCTCCTGCCTGCCCCCCTCTGTGACCCAAAAGCTGTTGGCAGCAGTCAGTGGGAGCCTAATCACCTGGCCAGTCTCCATGTCTGCATAGCCAGAAGTTGTGTGACAGGAGCACAACGGCAAAGCTCATCCTTTGCGTTAGCAAGGCAGTTCTTTGGAATTGTCTAAAGTGTACATCAAAACAAGATTAAAATCTGTAACGTTTAAATTACAGTTTTTTGTTTCGAATCAAGTCATGCTTAGACTTGATTCTAAGTCATTCTGATTCTAAGCCATTCTGAGCTTATTTTTACAAAAAAAGGATTTCGGTGTTGATTTAGTGGAGGTGTTTTTGGCAAGACAAATGGGAATGAATTGTTTGTAAATGTGGATTCAGAAATCCACAGAAGTATTTTCCTGGAACAGCAATACTGGGAAAGGAAATGGGGAGGGAGTAGAAAACTATATACCTTGAAGAAAGATGTGAGGGAGAAAAAGTGCTGAATGTGCCAATATGGAGAGGAAATACTGAAGACGTTAGAGAATGCATGCTTTAAGACCTGTATCTGATTTTCTTTGTTTTATCTTTGTTGTGAAATCCATTAACAAAAAGGAACATACTAGTAGCTCTTCTATCTCTTTTGGCACGTGGGACTGGAAAAAAAAAAAGGTAGAGTAGTCATGTGAAATGACTAGCTCTACCTAGCAGCACACTGCAAAGCTTGGCTGCTGGGTGCAAAGTTCTTGGAGTTCTCTAGAAAGGAATTTACCACAGTAATCCCAAATATGAGCGGAGCTCAGCAGAGTGCATACTTAATGGTGGCGTAGAAGTCTTTGTTTTGCATTTTGGAGACTTGCTTCTGTTTTTACACATCCCATTTGACATCCCATTTCTGCTTGTGATTCTTACAGATGGGAAGTGATAGAGAATGTTTTTCTTTTCTAAAATTGTCCCTTGGAAAAATTTTTATGTCAGGTAATTTAAATTACTGTATGTTATTCACCAGGCTCCCAGCTCATGTATTTCTGTGACTCCTGTGATACCTTAAAAAGCTGGCATCCAGACATATTCAGGTTACTATGCATTAGCTTGGCTCTGGGAAACTCCTTTCAGCCTGTACCAGTAGCAAGACTGTTAGCTGTAAAGCTTTGGGATGTCACAGATTTAGCTGGTATTTGCCCCACCCTTCTGCTGGAGGCCACCAGTCCTGTAGCAGTATTGAAGCTGTTCCCATGCTTCAGCTACCATGTACCAGTCTGACATGTTAATTTAGGACATCAGGTAGTTATATTTTATGCTTGTGATATCAACAGACAATTACAATGACTGAGCTAAGGGCTTTTTTTGCCCTTAGAGCAGGAGGTGATTTTTGGAAAAGTAGGGGCACAAGATGTTTAAATGAGATTTTAAAGCTTAGTAGAAGAATGGCTCTATCATGGCAGAAAAAGTGTCCAGACAATTACCTGTTGTCTAACAGTGATGAGTAATAGATGTCTGGTAAAGATATTATATAATGATACTACTGCTTCCAGCCTCCAACAACGTGAAGCTCAAGGACTTCCTAAACTATTCTTTGTGTAACAATCTTTGACTGGATTCTCATTTCTCATCTGTAATTCTGTTGCTTTCTGAACCTATATAAATTCTTCATCCAGTACTGATTCAGGTTCAAAAACTTCCCATCTGCTTTTTTCTTTTTTTTTTTTTTTTTCCATTAGAAGAGTCATTTGAATTCTCTGTGCTGCTGCTGACTGCATGGACCTCTGTCATATACCCTCTTAGTGATCTTTTTACAGGATGAAGAATCCTTTGTGGGATCTAACAGCTAAGAGGTGCTGATGTCACATTTGCTTGGTCAGTGGATGTGATTTGGAATTCTTAGCTTAATCATCTCTTAATGCAAACTCCTTGGCTCATAGAAATGCAAGGCAACTCTGAAAGAATGTGGCTGTGCAGCTACACCAATGCAGCCAATGGATGGCAACTTCTCAACCAGCACTGCAGTATTGTCTACTTTGTAGCTGATGCACAATTAAAAAAAATTGCAGAGAGAATCCTTTGAGTAATCAAAACAAGGGATGACATAAGTTACTGAAATGTGAGTTAGTTTGGGGAAAAAAAAAAAAAGACTTTGGAGCTTTAGCAAAAAGGGAAACCAGCACAAGTACAAAGAACCAGGAGGAGGAAGAAAGAAATGTGTATACTGTTGTGGAAGAGAACATGTTATGATACTGATCAGTGCGTTAGATATAATTTAAATATGATAGGCCGCTGATTATTAAGTGATTCTAGCAATACAGTGAGGAATTTCCTGGAGCATGTATGTTTGTGGCTTCTGACCAAGCTAACGTGGCATTTGACCTTCCTCACTGCCTTCTACATTCTGTGCTGTCATATTTGTTTATACCATTTATAATGTTTTTTTTTTTTTTTTTTTTTTAATAAGGGCTTTTCAGCCATAATACTGGATTAGAAGGAATTAGATATTTAATCTTACCCTCCTCCTCTGGAAGGCCAAAAATCTATTTCATCAGTCATTCGCAGTAGTGCCAGAGCTGGACCTTACTTCTCTGAAAGTGTATTACTATTATAGAGATTTTTTTTGTAAAGCCCTGAGATGTAGTGGTTTATGATCGGATTTGTGTTCTTCCAGATACTGCAAATATCTGCAAAGACAACTTCTTATCATCAATACGATAAGTAGTAGTTTTTTTTCCCTTTTTTTTTCCCCTACCATCTTCTTCAGGTGAATGCTGCGAATCAATTACTTTCACATAGATGCTGTTGACTTAAACAAAGCTATTTATTTGCTTAAAATTAGGCTTGTACTGGGATGCATTGCTGAGATGTGGGAGACCGAAGTGTTCTGTAAACTAAGCCTCACAATGTCCCTGTGACTGTTTTTCCTCATGTTACAGGCTTGGGGCCTAAATGAGCTGTGACTCACGCAGCAAGCTAATGACAGATGCATGATTAAAATGCGAATCTCCACTTTTGATCTCTTGTGCAAATTATTAAAGCTTTCCTTTCTGAGAATGAGAAACACAGTAAAAATGATTCCCTTCGTGTCATCTGTTTCAGCAGGCGTGAAGTCTTTCCTGGTGCACCGAGCGGGATCCTCTGTAATAGAGACATTGGTAGATTCACTTGGATACAAATTTAAAAAAAAGGTTTCTGAAAAATTTCCTCCACCCAAACATTCTATTGTCTAAACAATGAATGGAAAACAGAACTGAGTTCCCCAATCTGTAAACGATTTATAAAAATTAAACCATGTCAAACAGAGACAAAGGGAACAAAATTGAAGTTGCTGGAAGTGTTATGGCATGATTTTAAATATATGGACCACCATTTCAATGCCATGGCTTCTGGCTATTGTTTCCTTATTTCAGAGGGCAAGATCTAAAGATGTTACAAGTGTATTATAGCAAACCAAAAATAGCTGTCTCTTGACATCTGTTAGGAACAGGTGAGTGCTTACGGGAGAGTGTTTGGTGTCCAGGAATCAGAGAAGACAGACGTATCCCTGCAGTCTCAAAACTACGAGGATCCCTGAACTTTGTACATCAGCTTTCTGAAAAATTAGGTATTTCATCTGCTGTGTCAAGTGCTCTCCTGGCTATTATGTGAGTGAAACCAAGTGACTATTGCAGAGCTCATTCACAAAAACTGCTGATAAGAGACAAAAGCATGCCCAATTATCATTGGAGAGAGGAAACACTTGTAGAGGAAAAAAAAAAAAAGACACTTCACCTCTGGTTTTTCAGCCCTCAACCTTAAGGGTGGTCTACCAAACACCTTCAGAAGAAGCCAGGAACTAAATTCATGGCTCTCCTCTATGTCGTAAGCCATAAACATGAGTGGTTTCAGCTGACATGCTATAATTTCATATTCATTCCCACAGTCAAATGCATATTCCACAGACTACAAATTACCTGTCTCCTTCCCTTGGGAACCAAGCTTTTCTACCATCCCCTTCCCATGTCCCAACATCCTTTCTAATCCATGGATAGTAATTGGGTTGTTTTGCATATCACCAGAAACATACAGAACTGTCTCCTACTTGTATACAGCTTTGGAATTCTCTTCTGCATCTGAACCAGAGAAGGACTTGTATGCTTAAAAGATTTTACTAGAGCAAGTGGTAAAGATGGCTTTTATCTATGGACCTTGTCTTACACTATAGATATTATTCGTGCTTGTACTTCTGTGTCTTGATCCATGGTACTTTGGAAAGACTTTATTTTTGAAAATGTGTTCCTCAGTTTGATTAGTGCTTGTGTATCAATCTGATCTTGTGCATTTTCTGTGTGTCAAAAAACAAAACAAAACAAAAACCCAAACCAGTACAATTAAGTCACTACACAGCAAATTCAGAAAAGCTGGGTCAATGTGATTAATTTTGGACAAAGTTTTATAATTATTACCTTGTAATGTATTTGTAACCTTTTCTCACTGGCCATTGCTGTTATTCCTCTGAACTTCTGAAACTGCTGGGCAAGGGAGAAGACTCAGTGGTGGTGTGTGGCAAGTAGTATATGTGATAGAAGTCATCTACTGCTTTTGCAGTTTATTTAGTTGGGATTTTGTAAACATTGTGATTTCCCACAGCTACCTAACTCTGTTAGTTTTACCGTGCAAATATTCCTTCCAGCTTTTGCACTTCGTGATGGAAAAGTAGTTTCCTATAAACATGCTGCCTGTTATAACAATGAATAGGCATAATTTCAAAACAAGGCAGTGGAATAAAATGTGAAACAACAGGGCAGAGCATGTGGACACCCCCATGTGCCTATTAGGGACTATCTTTTTCCTTAAGGGAAAGCTTAAGATTTGTTGAACTGGGGACTTCTGAGGCATTCGAAACATTTTCCTGAAATTGGTATCCCTAGCAGTTAATGGCCAACGTGGAGGCTTCTAAAGGCCGTCCTCATTGTACTTCAGTAGTTTATACCACGTTCTATTCAGGAATTATAGCTACTCAGGAACTTTAATACAGACTTCTTACCCCTCTTGAGCACCTCACACCAGGCAAGTCCCTTTGCCAAGAAAGCAGCAGTGACCAACGTGGCACTGTGTTAGAAAGGGAAATAATATTCTTGATATGTGTGGATTTCTCCTACCCTTTCCTGGTCCTTTTCTTAATGACAATTACATACTCTGAGATTAAGTGCTGTATTAATAGGTCAGCATGCAACTGCTAGTGTTTGATAGCCAACAGCAACAAAAGTTTGGGTTTTTTTCTAGCTTCCTTTCTGTTTAAGAATACTTAAGACCTGTGAACTATGCATCCTTAAAATATACTTAAAAGGAGGCATTAATTTATTTCCACTATGTAGAAGTAAGCTTACTTACTTACAAAGTTTTGAGAAGATGCAATGTTGAAGGAGTTTTACAGCACATCTGATGTGTTGCTGTGCTATGCATTGCACAACAGATGTGTGAAATGTCTAGGTGTATTTCACAGAATCACAGAATCAATTCTCACTTTTTGGGTAGTTTCAGATGATGTTTTGAACTGCCTTGTGAAGGGTGTAGAATAATCCAGTTCCTGTTCAGGAAACCAGCCCCCTCCTGAGTAACAGATAAGCATGCCACTCTCTTCTGGCTTCAGGAGAGTCAGATGTTATCCTGTGCTTTGTACAGTGAATACATTTCTATTTTTTGCCAGTATGGGACAGTGTAGGTTCATTTAGGTGTATGGTAGTGGCACAAGTTGGAAGGGGTGAAGGAACATGTGAGGAGAGTGGAGATGTTGCAGCCTGCTCGGTGGCACTTTGGGGTTTGCTATCAGCACAGCTCAGGTGCTCTGTTGACAGAAACAAGCTTGCAGGTAATTGCTGCTTCTGTTGAGCAATAAACTGGTTTTGTTTTTTATTCTTTTAGAGTGGTTTAAGCTAGATTGTCTGGCCTGATGAATACAAGAAGTACTTACCTGCTTGCTGATGTGGTGTTAAGGGGTGCATGAGCAGAAGCCTGGGTTGTGTGGAGTAGTGCTGGTCTTGCAGAAGGATGGCATGCAAATGTATCTAGCTTCCCAGCACAGAGGTAGTAATGAGAACATGGTGGGCTGAAGCAGCTGTCATCTTCTAGCTGAATCAGCGTATTTGAAGTTTCACTGGTATTAGTTAGCTGGAAGCACATACTTACATGTCCTTGAGTAAAAGCTGTGGTGAAAAATGGATATCAGGTTTGTGCAGACGGAATTCTCTACAACTAGCTGTGTATTGTGTAAAAACTTAACTTTTAGTGAAATCACTGCAGCAAACTGCAAAACAAAATTCCGTGTCATGGCAGTGACACAACTCACCACATAGGATTGTAAAAATGGTGGTTTTCTTGTCCAGGGCTGTGCTACCGAGGGGAGATACCTAAATCGTGGAGCTCCTTGTGAGGACTTGTTTTTCTGTGGGGCTAGGAGGTCCTGGAGATAGGCCAGTCTGCTCTGGTGGCTTTGATTGCATGGGGGCTCCTTTGATTCAAACCCTTTTTTGCCTTCTTTTTTAAAGGAGCATAACATAGGCACAGGTCAAAGGGAAATGGAAAACCTTAGTTGTAGGTGGAGAAAGAAGAAGTGCTATGTAGAAAAAGTCAGGTGATTGGGAACTTGAAAGAAAATGTGTTTTTAAATGGTTAAAACAGTTTTTTTTTTTCTTTCCCCCAGACCCTGCATTTTGGTTAAACTGTTTATGTACAACCAAATAGCCTCACTCTCTAGGGCGCTACTGACTATATAGCTATCTACTTCACTTGCATTTGTTTGATGCTATCTGAAAACTTCCACAATGGAAATAAGTCAACAATTTGAATCAGATTATCAGTGTGTCTTAATTTAAAAGAAAAGTCAGTAGCTGCTCTGCAGGATAAAATTCATCTAGAGAACTTCAAATGACACAGGAAGAGGGAAGGAAGTGTTGAAATGGTTACTCCTCTTGTAATGGAAAATTATATGGTAAAATTTTTGATTGTGCTAAGTATCTCATTATGGCTGTTTTCGTTATTTTTATTTTGTAATGGGGAAAATGTGCCTCTGCAGTCTATTTTCCACCCATCCTTGGGGGTGACCAGTGTTACCACTTGAATGGGGTAGTCAGAAAATTTTTACGGTTTGGAAAATGGGGGTTGCAAATAGGGCTGAATGCTTTGTAACATATAAGACAAAATATGTTTGAAATATAACACAAATGTTTTCAGTGTGTTGCAATGAGTGACTTTTTTTTCTTTAGAGTGGTAGCAGTCTAAATAGGCCTTAGTAGACAGAATTGTGGTAAAATTATGTTGTAAAAGTAAAGCTTTGCATAAGCATTCTGGATTTAGTCTGCATAACTGAGTAGTTAAAAGACCTGTTAAACTCTATGTGTTTGACATTATAATGAACACTATATAGCCAGTTTGTCAGTGAGGTAGATAAACACCATTTCTGAAAACTTTAGCCAAGTTTATGGAGTTTAGGATCCAAACCATGAAAAAATTTCATCTCTGGATCAGAATCTTCTTTATTTTTAACAGAAAAATGGTTAGGTATTTGTTTTGGTTAGACATAAATACTGCCTTTGAATTAGTCGAAAATCTTGTTCTATAGTAAGCTTTTAACACTACTTGTAAGACAGAAATGATTGAGATTTTACTGTTGAAAGATGTCTAATTGAGTTCAAAAGCATGTGGTGAAGGAAGGCTATTTCACAATGGTCATAAAGCAGTGGGCAATGAATTTTGAGAGCAGAGAATTAGGTATGGGAAACAGTTTCTCAAAGAAGAGAATGGTGAAAATCAATTTACTGCAGCAAACAGGTGCAAGAAACACTGCTGGAGGATTTGGCATAAGTTTTGCACTCTGGGATGGCTACTCCAGTTAATGTTTCAGTGCCTTTATTGTCATTTTGCATACATCTGGAGGTACATTGTCTCCCATGAAAGGGTAATCCAGTCTGCTCAATAATACCAACTCTCTTGCCTTGAAACAGTGAAGTATCAGATTTTGCAGCATGTCAGACAAAAGACTCCTTTGCTATGTCTCAGAACAAGATTACAGTTGTCGTATTTCTTCTTCACCAGCGTGCCTGGCACTTCAGAGCATAGCTTAGACTTCCCTTTGTTAATGGAGGAGAAAGAGGATCTTTATGCATTTGGTAGTTTTTGTTTTCGTTATTGGTAGTTTTTATTTTCATAATTCATTTTGTGATTTAATACATGTGGTTTATGCTTAATCCCCTTCAGGATTTGGTTTAGAAGGTTAGGTTTCAGTTAACTGAAACTTGAGCAGCCTTCTCAAAAAATCCCTTATCCCTTAGAAATGTTAATAATAAAAAATAATAATAATAATAATGCCAGCTTTGTGAATACTCCCTACCATACAGCACAGTTAAACAGAAAGCTTAAGAAAGCAGTTGAATGCAGTTTGGGATCTCTTAAGGCACAGAAAAGTGCAGTGGTTTAGAACCATTGGCTAGAGTGGGTCAGGGACAAATATTTTTAGTGGCTTTTCTCTCTGGCTGCTTCAGGAAAAGATAGAAATAACATGAGTAACTGAAATAAAAGTAGTGCTCAGTTCTTGGTGGTAGGTACAGAAATCTGGAGCAGTCGTGTTGTTTCCAGGATTTGTGTCCAAACCCAAATATCTCAGCAATGAGACAAACCCTGAGGTTTGTGGAACAAGACTTTCCTTACAGGATCGTTCCTGATGTACCTTTATTAGAAACCGAATCCTGCTGCGAGCGGGTTAAGAGTTGGCAGGATCCACATTCCTCAAATAAAAAAAAAAGTGTTGACTAAGTTGCATCAGCGTGAAAATAAATAAAATTGTTTTTATGTATTCAATTTAAATGCTTCTTGCTGCTTCCAGGGTGGAATGAAGGCATGTCTCCTTCAGCTTCTTTTCCACAAAGGAAAACAATGAGGAGCTTGTTGGGTTTCTGCATGCAGAAGAAATACATTTAGGCATTCTTCGCATAACTGTGGGGAAGAAGGGGTTGCTAGCTTTCTCATTGTTCAACTTGTTTCTTAATCACACAGTACAAGTCAACTGTGAAAACCCTCTGTGAAAATACCTAACAGAAGTGGTTTGTGCTGTAGTGTTCCCATACCAGATTCTTTCCAGTTTGTATTGGAGGTATTTGCTATTGTTGCAAACTGTTACACTGTGGCAAAGCACTAATATCCACAGTGTGACTTATACTATAGAAATAGCTACATTAAGGAGGAGGCATGTGTCTTAGAATTGCTGTGTTGTTGTTGTTGTTTTTCTTTAATGTACTGTGCTCTGTATTCTGAAAGCCTGTCTCTTATTTTTATTTTTATTTCTCTGTGTCTGTGTGTGCCTTTTGCAGTGACTTTGTAACATGCAAGACACTGATGCCAGGGGGAGTTCCCCTGCTTTCCTTCGGCCTCAGAATGGGAGCAGTCACAGGTCTGCTGGGTATGTCCCAGGGAGAATTGCCCCTCTTCGACCCCCACCACCTTCACAGAGCCACGCTTCAGCCGAATTTACCTCTGCAAGACAAGAAGCCCGGGCGACGTTCACATCCTTACCATCTGGACAGAACCGCCGTCAGGCAGAAGCCAACAGACATAAAAATACTCTCATTTGCTTTGCCATTTCTAGCTTGTCACTTTTTCTTGCACTGGGAATTTTTTTGGGAATAGCTTCAAAATACGCTCCAGATGGTAAGTTCTTGCATGAACAAAATCGTACTAGACGTTAAGGTCCCTGTGAACATAGTACAATAATTCTGCATCGGAAGCAGTGTTAAAAGTTCAGGGTAAAAATAGGATGCTTACTGTAATTTTAATTTGGAAGGAAGCTGTGTTCGGAGGTTTGGTTCCTTTTGCTGTTATCAGTGTCACTTTCTGTGTTTTTACTGTGAACTATTTATTTACATGAAGAATAAAAGCATAGCAGTAAATAAAGATGACTGGTGAGGGGGAAAGAAGTGAGAATATTGTATTGTATTACATGTGTAATTATCACGTGTACGTAGAAGTTGCCTGTTCACAAAATACAGGCAAAATGAAATACTGTCTGTGTAAGCAGTAACTAGGGAAGGTAGTAAGGAGCATTCAGGTAAAACATTTAAAAGTCTAGGAATTTATACCAGCAATTTATTTGCTTCGTTTGTAAACAAGTCGAGCAGGGAGTTCTTTGACCACTTAGCCCTAATTTTTTTTCAATTTGTCTTAGAAAACTGGGCAACATTGATGGAATTTGGAAAACCTCTAAAATGTGACTGTCTATAAAGCACAAAGAGGCGGAGTGATTAACTGCTAGTCATTAAATAGAGAGCCCTCTGGCCAAACACTTACTATGAGACCCAGTTGGTAAGGGTTTGTAGTATCTTTTGGAGCATGGGTTCTGTTTTGCTTACCTGAGGAAGAAATAGGGTTTCTAAAAGTTTTCAAAATGATTTTTGGAATAGAAACTGGTGCCTGTTGTAACACTACAAGCTTAGACTCCATGGTGGCTTTTGGAGCAGTAGTTCAGAAGTTTCTAGAGTCAATGCAGCACATGCTGAACAAATTAAATAATCAACTGAAGGTTTTAGGTGACAGTATAAGATGGATGTGTTCATCTTAACTGGGACACAGTTCATGGTGGGTTGCAGAGATCTCTTGGGTGAAGTTACTGAGTTTTCCTAATAATTAGGAAGGAAAACAACATAGAACAAACACTGAAGTAGTAGTAAATGGAAGATGACTGCTATATTGTAAACTAAATCACTAGTAATATGGGCATATAGACACGCAGTAAGGACTCTAGTTACAAACAAGTTGAAGACAAAGCTGATGGGTGATCTAGCACGTTGATTCTAAGAAGTACTTGAGGGGAAAAACAACAGCAACAACAACAATAGTAAAAACACACTCCAAAACAAACAAGGAAAGCCTTTCTACTTTGATACCAAGACTTTAAAACATTTAATTAAAAGCTGTAGGTTTTAATGGTTGTTTTAGTAGAGGTGAGGCTGTACTGCATGGACAATGTAAAATAATAGACTTCTCATGCTTTAAAAGCTGGTAACGTGAAAGAGATGGGTTTGCCACTTTTAAAATGAAAATGTTTTTGGAGTATTAAAATTTTAATAAGTATTATTATTTTTTCCTCTGCAGTAGTTCATTCCCAAGGCACTGAGTTTTGTAGATTTTCTTACACTGCATATGTGGTCAACATGTAGTTAGTTTATGGATCACCAAAGATACTGAGGATGCTGCAGTAGACCTTTTTATCTTTGTCTGCTGTAGTAACTTACATGGAAGTTCTGGAATAATCAAAGGATGTAACCGCTTTCCTTTAATGTCCCGTTGCTCCTCTATGGAAGTCCAGCCAGCTTTCAATATTGGCTGTTGAACTGTGTCTTTCAGAAGTTTCCCTCCATTACCTTTTAAAAGAAAAAACACGCACACGTAAGATCTATTGGAAGCCCTCACACAAGAGAAACTCCATGAGGGCACAAAGGAAAATCTGACTGACTGAAATTTTAATTTTGTGACAGTGTTGCTGCAGCAGCTCCCCAAGGATTCTTGACAGGTTGAAATGTTAATACCCTCAGCTCCATCCTCACACATGCGGTACTAAAGCCAGCCACTGCAGTTCCAGCTAGGTGTGCTCTTGCTGAGGGCTAATTGGAAATCCATATTGTCAGTGCTTTTAATGGTTGTTTAAAAGGCAGTGAAGGGAATGTGAGACTTAGTAGTAATTGTGTGTAAATCCTAAACCTCCGGCATACCTTCCCCACAGGGAAAATGATACTTGTCTGCATTTCTGTTCCTGCCTGTCAGCTGGTTTCTTTTTTCCTCCTTACTTTTATCTTCCTGTCATCATCTTTTTTTCTAAGAAGTCCTTAGCACTGGAGATCATGTAGAGTGCTGGAAATGCAATTTCCTTCCGCATTTCCAGGGGCTTTTGCTACAGGGTCAGGAAGACAAGCAGCGGAGGTTGTCAGGGAAAAGTTCTCTTTGGCCTTTGCAGTTCTCTGCTGGAGCTTGCCCAGGGTAAACAGGATCCTCAGAAAATTTAGCTGCCAAACTGTGATAAACTTCTGCTGAGCATAATATAACACTGATAATTTTTTCCCAGAGGCCTTAAAAACTCCAGACTTGGTGGCTAAGCAGGTAGAAAGCAACTATTTAACTACATTTTGAGAACTGTTTCCTGCCTTTTCTCCTGCCAAAATTCATATCCTTTCTCCAACACATGGAAGGTTCTAGAATTTTATTTTTTTGGCAGGGTGTTGTGTGTATGTGTTTTTTTTTTCCACCACATGCAAAAATATTATTTCCCCACCACCATCACCTTACTAGAAGCAACTAAACCTTATAGACAGCTGACCCATTTTTACAAAAATGCACTGAAGCAGAGGCCTGACTTGAAAAAATTTCAGCATGAGTGGTTAAATTTGGCAGGGCTATAACTACCTTAACGTTTTCTGGTTTATGCTTCTGTTTCCATTTAACCTTAACTGTCGAGGCAATGACTGTGGTCTGTAAAATCCAATCAGTAATTTTGAAGGTAACATATGGTGAGGTACTAAATATTTGATGTTTCCCTGCACCCTTCTGCAATTACTAAGGAAGAATTTCAAAATACTTTTGCTGAGCACATCTGATTTGCCTGCCAAAAGTTGATCCACCGTGCTTCAGAAGCATGATCATGTTACAGGAGTGCCTATTTCTGATTCCATTGGCTTCCTTCCTCAAACATAATGTACAGTAGATTCAGTGGGGTTGTTGTTGTGTGTTGTTTGATTTGGTTTTGTAGTTGTTGTGCTGTACCTATTCTCTAAAACTCAACAGAAAAACTTGTGCAGTTATTAGATCTTTTTCCTCCATGAATCACGCTAAGTAGAAATTACCAGGTTGCTGACTCATGGTTTCCTCACACTGCCCTTTGCTACCAGCCAGGAAATGTGTGTTTCTTCACAGAGACTGTGTGTGTAGTGTCTGAGGAAAGGGGCTCAGTGACTGTGCATGAGTCAGGCAATAGAACTGCGTTTTGTCAGTGACTGCTCAGCAGTCTTGCAGATAGCAGTGTTTCTTGCTTTTTGGCTTCCCCTCATGTGTTGAATTTCATTTTTTTAAATGCTGTTTTCTTAGGATCCCCCAAAAAATTTCTTTCGTTTTTATTTTTATATTGCTACTTAGATGCCTTTTGGCTTCATGCAGTTCTGCTAATTTTTTCCCACTGGCAGGCAAATCTTGGTTTCTGTGGGTTTCCTGGGTTGGAAAGGATTTGAGATGTGGAGAATAACAGTGAAGGAAAACAATTTTGTCAGCAGAACTAAGGATGGCTTATGTTAAATCTGTGGGTAGGCTTCTCTTTCTTTGTCTTATGGAAAAATGAGCTATTATTGCAAGTAGCTTTTTGCCCCCAACATTTCAGATGCATAGGGCGTTTTTTTCCAGAAGATGTGAAAAGGCAGTTATGACTGTTAATTTCAGTTGGGCTTCTAACGTGTTTATTTTGACATCTGTTAGGTTGTGTTTTTTTCTCAATAAAAATGTTTGTAGTCTGTGTTTTTAATAAGAAAATCAAAAATTCAGGACATACTTTCAGTTTCTGTTTTCATAGTACTTCTATGCTCCTGCATTAATCAGCTGCTTAATATTCTAAAAATGGGTATGTTGTAAGTACCATATTGCTGTAAGTTCATCTGAAATCACACAACCCTGTCACTTCTGTCTGCTGCTTCTCCTTCTCTGGCCTTAAAATATGGCGTTGCTGCCTGGGTAGTGCCAAATCTTCAACGGAGTTTTGAGGAGGATCGTGTGTATCACTTCTATAGCGTGGTTCAGAGACTGGTGTTTATAGTATCTTAGGAGCACAAACCATGAATTTGGATCCAAATGCTTTGCTTCCCAGGACACTGCTCTACCCATAGAAGCTTAACACTAAATATATTAAGGTCGTCCTGTCCCCCTTTCTCCCATATCTGCAAACCTATACTGGAAGAAGTGATTGGGATGCTCAAAAGCAAGAGGGGATGGATTAGACTTTCTCACACAGGTTCCTGTGACCTTGAGGGAGGTGAGATATTTAGATACCTTACCACCATGTTAGTGTTTCATGTAGGTGGCCTAGGATATCCTGGGCTCAGGGCAACTGCTGTGAATTGGAGTCCTTGCTGCTGAGCTCTTCTCATCTACTGTAGATGATGTAGAAAATCTCAAAAAAACAAACCAACCCTCAAACAAATAATACCAAAAACTAGATGCCTATTGGGGGGCTTGAAAGTACAGTATATGTTGGCAGTTCAGTCTACTTGTGGTCTTCAGTGTTTTAATTTTGGTACATAATTACTTTCCATCCTTTGAAGCTTAGCCCTGATTCAGGTGTCTTTTTGGCTGCATGAATTTAAACAGTAGAACTAGTAGCTGCAGTACTGTGAACACAGAAGGAGGTGGGAATCCTTTGTGGGTGACTGACTGCCTTATTTAGTATGCATCTTCATGCTGCCCTGATTGCTGTGGTCCTGTTGGTGATGCTTATTTAAAAATAAATAAATAATGTATTTCACTTTATATTGCAGAAAATTGTCCTGATCAGAATCCTCGTCTTACAAACTGGAGCCCCGGAAAAGATCCTGAAAAGAGAGTTATTATCAAAAAGGGGGATTTGTTTCGTCTGAACTCAGATGCTACAGTACACTCTATAGTCATACAAGATGGAGGTATGAAATGGAAAGATGAAAAACATGCTTCAATTCATAGAATCATAAAATGCTTTGAGTTGGAAGGGACCTTAAAGATATCTAATTCTAACCCTCTTTCAACGGGCAGGGACACCTTCTGCTATACTTTGTTGCCCAAAGCCCCATCCAACCTGACCTTGAACACCTCCATGGATGGGGCAACCACAGCTTCTCTGGGTAACATGTGCCAGTGCCTCACCACCCTCAGAATAAAGAGTTTCTTCCTTCTATCTAACCTAAATCTCCCCTTTTAGTTTAAAGCTGTTCCCCCTTGTCCTGTTACTACACCCGCTGACATAGAAGCATGCACCCCAGCTTTCCTGTAGGTATTGGAAGGTCTCCCCAGAGTCTTTTCTTCCCCAGGTTGAACAATCCCAACTCTGTCAGCCTGTCTTTATGCATGGCTTTTACTTTTGTGATTAGTGGAAAATTACATTGGAATTTTGGTATTGACCAGTTCCTTTGCTTTTACTTTTCTGCCTGCTGTCAGGCCAGACATACCAAATGTTAAAATGATAAATGAACACTATAAAGTCTGTCATTGGAGCAGTGACATGGTTTTCTGTAAAACAGTAAAAAAAGACTTGTGTAGTAGCTTTCTAGGTATGGGCTCTGATTGTCTTCTGATGGTGAACATAGTGTGTTAGCAATTTGACCAAGATGGTAGAAAAAAAATAGGGATAAGCTGACCAGATGCTTAGAAAGGTAATTCACAACCAGTAGAAGTTACTTTCCTAAATATTCTTAACCTTATTAAAAAACTTAATAGTTTGTTTTCTGGGTGCGGAAAACAAATCTTTCTTAATCTTTCTGTTGCTCTTATTGTGATCTTGGTTCTTCGAGTCTATCTTAATATTGCTTTGACTTACAGATTTCTTTTTTCCCTTTAGGGTTACTGGTTTTTGGTGATGATAAGGAAGGTTCTAAAAATATTACTTTGAGAACTCGTTTTATCCTGATAAAGGATGGTGGAATGCTTCATGTTGGAGCAGAGAAATGCCGCTATAAATCCAAAGCAACTATTATTTTGTATGGGAAGTCAAACGAAGATGCTGATGTGCCGGAATTTGGCAAAAAATTTATTGGTGTGGGTCCTGAAGGAACGTTGGAATTGCATGGGCACCAGAAGTTATCATGGACTCTTCTGTCAAAGTCTGTGAATTTCTCAGGGCTGGCCTGTGGTCATTATTCATTTAAAAAGAATTTTTCCCGAGGACTAAATGTGAGAGTGATCGATCAGGATACAGCGAGTGTTTTGGAAGTGTTGAAATTTGATACTCATGATTTTTCAGAAGAAAGCTTGAAGCTCCAGAACTTACTGAAAAATAGAAGTCCTGGTCGCATTATTGCTATTGCTGTAGGAGATTCAGCTGCTAAAAACCTACTGGAGGAAACTAGAGTAACTATTCAAAATCTTCTGGGAAGTAAGTTTGTCAGAGGATTGAGTTACAGGTAAATAATTCATTTTCCCTTTTGTGTTGCGTAAATATGAGATACAGAATTTGCCTTCTTTGGGTGGTTTTGTTAAACTTGGACAATGTCTGCTCTTACAATACTGACAATTCTTTGTAGATTTTAGGTAGTACAGCAGTAGTGCAATTTGGTTTGTGATGTTTTAATATTGTAGAGATGTTTAGTTACAGGTATCTGTGATAAATTTCATTACTTATTCAATTACACTTTCACTGTTCTCTACAGAAACTAAAAGTGGGTACAGCAAAGGATTTTTTTTTTACCCATTCAAGCACACAGTTATAACAACATAGAAATTGTTTTCTGTTCGGGGGAGGAAGGAATGCCAAACTAAAAACTGAATACAGAGAAGGGGTGTTAATCATCTATTTCAAACATCATTTTACTCATCCCAGCAGATTGGTGAAATGAAGGTACATTAGCCTTTTGCTGATGCTTCAGGGGAACTGATTTGTAAAAATATTTTATTACTGAAGCATACTTGTCAGGTGTGTTTGTATCTTTTGAATGTTCTTTTCAGTTGTTTGGGGATGAAATGGTGGGACGGTAGAAGAGATACAGTAAATGTTACTGTAAAGCAGAGAGGTTAAACTTCTGCACTGTTCATTTAGTTGTTGCAAATGACCTCCTGCATGTTCTGACCCTACCTTTGTATTGTACAGGGTTAACAGTAAGTGTTTAAGGGACACCAAATGCACTAACAGTCAGGCAGTTCTTCAGATACTGTTAAAATGGTTTCATATAACCTGGTTTTATTTTTATTTTTTGGTGTTTTCCAGGAAATCAGTAGCTTAGTTTTTTCTGTTCTGTTCTTACCCTCTCTATTCCCTGACATCTGGGCTCCAGTTGCTCCCCACCCTCTGCTTTGGCAGAGCTGGGCTGGGGCGTGAGTCAGGATGGCATGTTCTGACCTTGCTTCCCTCCAGGGGCATGTTTGTGGCAGCCCCTGTGTAAGCGTCTAGTTATGGGGTCCTCTGGAGAGTTCTTGTGAGTCTGCAGCTGAAGCAGTTTCATCAGAGGTGCTGAGACCTATATGTCCTGTAGTAACTACTGTCGTCTTGTGAGGTGAAGGCCACGCGGCGGTTGGTGAGGGCCCTGGGCAGCCAGCCTCCATCTGATGAGGAGCTGATGGTTTCTCGTGTTCATAGCTACCGATGGCCTCCACGCCAGTAGGCCTGAAGTGAGGACATTCTTTAACCCGCAGCCAGGTGTAGGAAGCACTTTTTCTTCCTTCCCTGCTGAACTGGTTCCTGTCTATTTTCACTGGTCGATAAGAGACTCTGTAAGAACATAAACTTGTCCTGTCCCGACTGCTGTGGAAGACGGGCGAGAAGTTCACTTCTGAGTCCTCACTGAGGTTAAAAGCAGGGTTGGTTTGTTAAAACTGGTGGAAGGGATTTCAGTATGGAGGTCAACAGTCCATTGCATCCTTGTCTGCTTCTGTCTCCCCATGCAGATTAATATGTTTTAAAATACCTTGATATTTAGCTTAAATGTTGATGTGGGAAACATTCAGCTCGTTGTTGGTGCTCCTGAAAAGCTGACCAGGTATATACTATTGCTGTGAGCAGATTAACACTGAACAGTTTGATTTGGCTTTTTAAACACAATCATTAAGAAGAGACTGAAACAAAAACAACTGGATTGAAGGTGGTTTTAATATCTGCCTTTGAATCAATCACTAGCACTGGACTACAGTCCAGCTAGCTGTTACTGTTTTCATTTTGGGTGAATGATTCAACCTTAATGATGCAATTTTGTTCGGCCTTTTAATAGATGATTACTTCCTCAGCACATAATTACACCATTACAGAGCAGTAAAGGACAACAAATATTCTTGTTTTTTGAACTTGGTGGCAGCTTTCTGTGGTGCATGGTTTGTTTTTCATTTCCAAAAACTTGGATTCATTGAGCAGAGCTATAGGAAGTGGAAATACATCCAGTACGGTTTCCTGCTCCCCACAGGCACTCAGCCAAGGTAAGTGTCCAGCTGAGGGAAGGACTAGTCAGGGGAAAGAGGCCAAAGCTCTTGTACTTGGCCTTTGGAAGCATCAGTGATTCCTTGTGTGAAGGTTGTGCAATAGAATCCAGTACTTCTATTTTTTGTGTCTGAGTGTCTTGAAAGACTCAAGAAGTATTGCCTGTCAGGAGCAGTGGTCATCAGCAGCCGCTGCTGGCAGTGTCCATCCTGATGCAAGCTCCGTCTCCTGGGCTCCTCGCCTTCTCTGCACAGACGCTGCATGCTGACCGCATCCCCATGCTGGGAGCGTGCCGCAGCACAAGCGTCAGCACCGGCTCGTCGTCTTCCTGTGCTCCCGTAAGCATGCTTGTGAGCAGAATACTGCATCATTTCTGGCACTCGTTGCTAGCGGTTTTCTTTTTAAATTTTAAAAAAAAAAGCGTATGTTGTTAGATGTTGCACCAAAAATGTATCAGAATGTCTTCTCAATTAAGAGCTATCATATTTGCCAATTCATTTATAGAACATTGTCATTTTGAACTATGCACCTTTCCAGTGATATATGCCTATTCTTGTCTGTATTTTGAAATTACATTCTAAAATGAAAATGGTAGATCAGGCAAAAGGGTAACCTGTATGCTCCTTGTCTTATCCTGTGCCTGTTTGTGAAGAATTTAAGGGCAATTATATTTAAATACATAATTTTATTTTTTGCAGGCAAGCCTGGGCTTTTGTTGGTGTGATAGGCGGTGGGAATTCTTCCTGTAACGAATCAGTGCGAGACTATGAAAATCACAGCACTGGTGGGAAAGCTCTTGCTCAGAAAGAATTTTTCACAGTGGATGGTCAGAAGTTTGTTGTGAGAGCTTACAGTGAATGGAACGATGGTAGGAAAGTATTTTGTGAAACCCTGTGGGTAGGGAAAAAGATACTGTGTATACTTTTTTTTTTTCTGGAAGTGTTTGTTGCAGTTTAAATCTCTGAATGCTGCTGTAAGTTTTGCGTTTTGCTATCCATGTGGCCAGACTATTGGATGAAGTACAAGGATGCAGTTCTTTTTCAGTCCGACCTATTTTCTCACTCTATATATTTAGATCAAAATTATGATTATGTGAACAACATAAGTGTTCTTATCAATATGCTGAAACAGAGTTGTTGTTGTTCGGTCATCTTTTCTCCTTTCAGTCATGCAAATTTTTAATCTAAGCTACCTGAGACATTGGTTATGAGGCTAAAAAGAAAACTGAGTAGGAGCCAAAAGAAATCTTTTATTCCTGTTACAGTCTTAGGTTTTTATTTGATGCTGAACTTTGGTTCTCTCATCAATTAGGCGACTTTTTTTTTTTTTTCCTGCAAAGTTCTTTCTGGTGTAAAAACCCTGGAAGATCTACCACTCATACTTTTATCCTTTTTATTTATTTATTTATTTATTTTTATTTGAGAGATCTATATCATGAGTTCTGCTTTTATGGGCAGTCTTTTTCTGCTTGTAGAATTACTAGCAATATTATATTTGCCTCAGAAGAATTTTTTCAAGGTAGGCAGATACTGATTTGTTAAGTAATTGAGCTATTTGATGTTACCCCTTCACTGTTCATTATGGCCCTATGAAACTCTCTTGACTCATAATAAATAAAAAAAAAAAATCTCCACAAAAATGTACCTTTGACTTGCTGGTACTGTAGGCTTGGAGTCAATGAGTAAACCAGACACCGATTCCATTCTTCCTATTCATTAAATAGAACATTAAATAAAATGGGAGGATGTTAAATACAGTGAGTTGCTGAATTTAAAGGCAATGAAATGCTTGTGTAGTTTAGCCTGCCAAACTGTTTTATTAGCTGTGCTTAGAAAGGAAAGATTTCTGTTGCCAAATCTTTGATTATATGTATTGAGTTTTAAACAGCAGAAAAATATCACTTGGGACAAGCAGAACTAGCTGGACCTACACATTTTTGCTATATGATATATTTGATATATTAGTGTTTTTTAATTTCATGGGTTATTACTGTTGCTGTTATTTCCATCTCTACCCTTTGTTTTATTTGAGATCCATCAAACAAGCAGGCTGTAATAGCACATCTCACTAACATGTTTCAGAACAGAATTGCACTTAGAGGACATAGAAGTTTGTGAAATCTCATGCACTTCTTATCTTTTTGGGGATATTTTTGTATAAAGGTGAATATAATCTTTATAATATTTATTTTATTTTATGTTTTTTAAATACTAGGTGTCCCGATTTCCGGCTTCCAGGTAGAACCTGTAGATGGAGTGATACTGAATCTTCTGGATGATGTTAGTAGTTGGGAGCCTGGAGACCGGATTGTGGTAGCAAGCACAGACTATTCAATGTATCAGACAGAGGAGTTCACCCTCCTTCCTTGCCCAGAGTGTACCAAGCATCAGGTCAAAGTCAAAGGTACGCAAATGGTCACCATCTGAAGAATCTTGTTTGAAATAGCTGTTAATAGTAGTACACCCTAGATGAGACCTTTCAGTGGAAGCAGTAAACAGCACCCTATTATCTCTCAGTGTTGCTTGTTTGCTACGTACAGGAGTGTATGCTTGCCCTTACTGTAAAATTGCTCTGTCAAATGTCAGATCTGCCTCTGACTTCTAAAGCTTACCCCATACTAAGTTTTTTTTTCACTTTCTTCCCAGGCTCATCGAATGCTATAGTTTTCTTCCAGGATTGGCTTATGCTTGTTCTTCTTTCTCAACTCCTTTCTGTTTTTTCCACTAGTTCTCTCTAGAAAATGGCTGCTGTAGTTGTTACCATTGCTGTTGTCTTTACTGCCCTTCCCATCTTCTGAAGTTTTATTATTATTTTTTTTCTGTTATTCAAAGATTGCCATTTTATTCTTTTTCCTTTTTCAATCTTTTTTTTTCCCTCAGTTCCCCCTCCAGCCCCCACCAGTAAAATGGTTATGAAACAAATGGCACTTCCAAGCATCTGCTTACACAGGATATCCCTAACTAGTTGCAATCTGTTTTTCCTTTGGGTGTGATGCACTCAGAATGGTCATACGTGTTGTTGACTGCTTCCTATTTTATTATCTGACTCACTCTGACTTCATGAGAGCCTCCCATGGGGTTGACTCCTTCACTCTGCAGACATCTGTGTTTTTCTTCTGCCACTCTGTGCCCCCTCTGCGCCAACGCCCTCCTCCTCTGACAGTCCCTCAGTCTCGAGTTTTTCTCTTCTCGTTTTCTGGTGGGCTGTAGGATTGGTTTGCAGCTCAGCTCTTGCCTTTTGTAGCAGCTGATTGGTGCTCCTCAAGATCTCATTTTGTCCCATTCACCTCTGTACTGTGTGACTTCCTCTTCTTCAAACAACTCTTATCTCCTTTCTTGTTTCTCAGAAGTTTTCTTTGTACGCCCTCAAACTTTCCTGTTCCCCTGTGTCTTCTGGGAAAGCCAAATTTGTATGTTGGCTTTGCAGTATTGTTTGGATCCCACAGCATTCACTGGTTTGGCTATGATACGTTTTCCTGCATTGTGAAGTCCCAGATAAGGTGAACTTTGATATCTAAGCTTTTTCCTTATTATACATCAGAGAATACCAGGGTGCGTGGAGCTGCAGAACTGACTTAGTGCCATTGTACATGACACTTCCTGGCTTTTGTTCTTAAGTTTTTTACTCCATATGCATTATTTAACTCAGTGTTTTAAGGTTCAAGCTACTTGAAGGCTGTAGTATGAAGTTTAAAATTTTTTGTTGCCACTGAATAGAGTATGTACAAACTCTTTCCTCTTTGAAGTCATGCACTGTGAGAAAGCATCTCTTGAAAAAATGTATATATCTTTTTTTTTTTTTAAACAAGCAGACAAACCCAGATTTACAGGATTTGCAGTATGGCATAAAATACAATCTTTTTTTTTTTTTCCTTTTTGCAAATAGATGCTATCAGATCCGTATATAGATCTTTAAAAGATGCTAAAGGAGATGAACTGTCCAATCTGGATTTTTTTTCCCCTCACCCAATATCAAATGTCCTGTGTCACAGTAAAGGATACTGTTTTTTGTTGTTGTTGTTTTGTTTTTAACAAACAACACCCACAACACCCTATACATTTATTCTGCAGAATATTAATTTTCAGTGGAACAGCAAATTTGACATGCAGAAGAATTCATCATCTGAAATTTTCTTGTATTGCCCCTTTTGTAGTAGAAAGAAAAGTATTGTTTTATAGGATGCCCAGATGCTCCATCCTCACTTGATATATACGTGATAGTTAAACATAAGGAAATACAACAAACAGCAGGCAGTCTTCAAGTTATAACAATGTAATCCCATTTACAGACCTCTGTTGTCTTTAAACAGCAGGAACAAAAGTAATACTGGTGTAGGTCTGCTTCACATACTGGTCATTACCAGTTTAGTTTATATCCTTCTGTAAGTTTTGAGGAGGAATAGTGAAAAATTAGGGAAAAAAATATATATTTAAGTTTCCAGATCATTTTTGCAGTGTGTATAGGAAAATAAACTGATTGTTTCTTTGGAAGCATACTGTAAAAATACACATTTTCTTTTTCTTAATTTTAGTTTGTCCTCAGAATAGCTATTTTGGGGAAAAGCAAACCTAGCTGGGAAACAAAATGGTATTTGTTTTTGAAGAGGATCAATACAGTATGTGTGTGTTTATTTTTATATATATATATATATATATATATATATATATACACTGTATTGTGTGTATATATATATATATATATACTGTATTGTGTATATATATATGTATATATATTTTTTTGAGCAGATTAGGCAGCTACTGTTTTTTCTTTTAAAGCAAATCTGCATTTGTGTTTGTTTCATTAAAGCTTTTTTAATGCATTGTACTCAAACTTTTTAAAAAAATTCTTTTCCATTTTAATCCATTCTGTTCAAAAACTATTAGATTAAACTTAATATGCACCTACAAATAAAATGTGGGGTTTGTTTTAGGTTTAGTTATTTTACTAATGTGAAAAATATTTAAGACAACTTGTTTTGGCATTAAACATACAAAAGCATATTTGATACCCTGTTCTGCAAGATGCTCAGTTATCAATGAGTTGAGCATGGTCTGGACAGGGGAGTTTGATGTTTGCTAGGTTAATGTTTGTCATCTGTCAATTAAATGCTTTTTTGTGCACATTAGCCTAAGAAGGATAGTAGAACAATAAGTTTAAGGTGTCAGAGTACATGTTTTTTAGGGGTACAACTAGTTTACTTACAAATTAGCTTTGTGTTTAATCAATGACAGCACTTACTCCTTTTTTTTTTTTTTTTTTTTTTTTTTTTTTACAGAAAAACCTCAGTTTCCCCATGTGGGAGAAGTTATTGATGGAGTGGACATGAGGGCAGAAGTTGGAGTTCTCACGAGGAACATCTTAATCAAGGGAGAGACTGAAAAAACCTGCTATCGTGAAAAAGAGTGTCAGTTTTTCAATTATGATACATTTGGTGGACATATCAAGGTTTGAAAACATTTTTAAGTAGCTTTCTGTCATCTAAAGGTATATTGAAGACAAAAGGATTAATGTTAAACTTGGCGGGCTTTGAAAATCAACATAAATTCATACACCAGCGTGGTGTAGAAAAGACTTTGTTCTCTACTTTCCCCAAATTAGCTCATCAAGACTTTGTCCACGGCATTGGAGCAAATTATATCGATGCATGAAATGTTGTGGAAGAATCCACCATATATTGCACCCTTGTGTGACAGTGATTAAACCTTAAAAGTGGTGTACCTGCATGTTCAGCCTGTAACATTATAAAGCTTGATCTTCCTTTTCTTTGTCTTCCCTTCTTTCCCTGCCTTTCTTCCTCCCCAAGTGATGAGCACATTATAAAGATCTGCCTCATCTCCTGGAAGTGTCCAAAATCAGACAGTAGAGAGTCACGGAGAGGAAAGAGACTGAGTTGGACCATGGTGGATTTTTATTTATTCATTTTAACTGAATGTACTAAGGTTATATAAAGCAAACTGATGCTAATTTCTTATATCGCCATAAACCTAAAGAAAACGGAGTGAAAGCAGTATTACAGAAACTAATAATGAAACTCGTATTCACTGAGGTTTTTAGTGAAAAGATTGAGCAGCAATATGTCAGCTCTTCAGTGATGCTGGAGAAGTTTGAGGCCTTGCATTCTAAATACAAACTTATTATGTGTTGGTCACAGTATAAACCTCCTTTTCCAAAATATTTGGATGCAGACTTTAGTTTTATAGTTGTGGACATAATGGTGGGAAAGAAAACGCACCCGTTCCCTACTGTTTGTCAGCTTTTGTTTGGTGGAAGAGAAATTGATGGGCTCAAAGTGTTCTTTTGTGTTTGAGATAATGTAAGGAAAGAAGATAAATGACAAGCTATGAATCTTGCAAAGCATGACCTTGATTACCACAAATGAGCAAGTACAGCAAGGCCCCTCAGATGCCTCTCACAGATAGAGCTGAAAACAAACATTTTGAGTCATCAAAGTTGTTAAACTGTTCAGGAGGAGTTGAGTGTCTGTTGCCAAACCTAGACTTCAGCACTAAAAGCATTTTTGCTTTATGTTAGTCATACATGCTCAAGAGGAGGGAGCCTGGGCATTAGCAAATTTTAATTGCCTCAGGGAGTTTGATCAGCCTGAGAATTCGGCTGGTTGCCTGGACAGTGGCACGAAGGAGGCTCAGTGGCAGCAAGGAGAGGCACTCGCTTGTAGTTTTTCCTCTGCGTTAGTGTTTTTAAGTGCTGAGAGTGAGAACTCAGGAATGCCTGTTTTCGACCATCCCTTAGTATTTTAAGCACACAAACCTTAGCGGTGTAATTGAAGAAAACAGAAGATAAACACACACTGAATGGTCTATCAGTGTTTTACTTATTTCCCTTGAGGACAAAATTGTGCACATGAAAACTATATTATTTTTGCTAAATAGCCAGTACGGGTAAGTTAATAGAATAACAAAAAAAGCTCCCTCATTCCCATTTAGCTCTTTGCATCTTAGCACTTTGTAGTTCATCTGTTGCCCTTGGTTTCTATTTTCAGGCCAGGGTTGGTGGAAGAAAATACTTTTGCTTTTCCGTGTGACTTGTACAGCCCCATTATGTCTCTGGTGTTTAATATTTCTGTACTGTATGTGACATACTGTTATGGTGAAGTTGCATAGCTTTAACCTGTTTTGGGTTCCTCATTGCAAAGATGCTGATTCTTCACTGGAGTGTGTCTATTGAAGGTGGTGTGGAAGAGCTGAGAGAAGAGGGCTTGTACAGTGTGGTGAAGGAGTAGAGGAGGGATCTGGATGTGGTTTTCAGGGACCCAGGGAGGGCTCAGAGAATGTGCCGGAAGACTTCTTGGAGGTGTGCACTGGTAGGGCAAGAGGCATGGGGACCAAGCTGCAACAGGGCAAACGCTAGATAGATACCAGGTAAATAAAAAGGGGGAAACAGTTGCTGTCGTATGAGCATCTCTGTAGCTGGAGATATTCTTTGGGCAATGTGCTAAGCAGCCATGTTTAAGCTGGCCCTGTGCTGAGCTGGCAGTTGGAGCAGGTTTCTTAAGAGGTTCCTTTGACCCTTTATTATTATGTAATTTTACTAAACTCTGTCCCAGATGGATGACACAGGTACAGCTTCAGCATAGGCAGGACAGCATGACTTCTCTTTACTTGGACGGTATGTGGTTGTACAGAAAGAATATTTAACATGCCTACTGCTAAAGAACAAAAAGGGAAGTGTGACAATATAGTGTCTGGTGAAATTTGCTCTGTCTTAGCCACATGGAGATATAGCTTTTATTCTTGTTTACAAATGATATTGTCATTACAAATGATATATGATATAGAACAGGATAGTAATGACTGTCCTAGCCTTCATAGTGTTGGCTTACGATGACTGTACATCTGACTTCTGTACATCTGATATAGATGATTTATTAACTTTAATGGTTAGAAACCAAGTAGTTGGTTACTCATGCTGGACTTCTCATCTTTCTAGATTTTGAAGAATTTTACATCTGTTCATCTCTCCTACGTGGAATTGAAGCAAATGGGACAGCAGCAGATAGGAAGTTACCCTGTTCACTTTCACCTTTGTGGGGATGTGGATGAAAAAGGAGGTTATAGTTTTAAGACTTACCTTGAAGGTCTTTCCATTCATCACTGTTTCTCCAGATGTGTCACTATCCATGCAACTAATGGCTTGCTGGTAGGTGCCAGGAGAATAAAATAGGCTGTGTTGAAATAAATGTTAAAAAGAACATTTAGAGCAAAAGTAGTCCCATCCCTTCAAGTTTAATTCTCAGCAATGTGTTTATGACAATGAATAAATAAACAAGTGCTTATTTTTAAGTAACTTACTTTAACAGAGTTTGCCCTTCTGGTTTTTTTCAGATTCTTGCAGGCAGCTAAACTCTCCAAACATAGTAATATGTTTGTAAGGGATAAATAAAACTCCATGTTTGAATCATCTGAACCACTGATACTGAAGCTTCACTCTGCAGCTGTGCCAAGATAGTAAAAACTAAATGGCACTTGTCAAATAAATCTCAGTAAATGCTATTGCTACTGACATAATGAACTTGTGTTTCTGCAGATAAAGGACACCATTGGCTATGACACACTGGGTCACTGTTTCTTCATAGAGGATGGCATTGAGCAGAGGAATACTCTCTTTCACAACCTTGGGCTAGTCACGAAACCAGGCACTATTCTTCCGACGGACAGAAACAGCAGCATGTGTATTGGTATCAGGGATAAAGTGTATGGAAGCTATGTCCCAGTACCAGCCACAGACTGCATGTGAGTATTTCATGGTGAAAAAGTAAAACCAAACCAGCTGCAGTAGTTAAACTGATGATCTCTTGACAATATACAGATAAAACAATTGTTATGCATCATCTAATGAATACAGACACCTTAAAAGTAATCCACATGACCATGCTGTTAAAAAAGAAAGTCTTTATTAAAGAGAAAACACAAGTTGCTTTGTAAAGAGATTTGTCGTTCCTTGAAATACTTGTTCAATAGATTTTAAGGCTGCATCTTTATTTCTGTGGTAAGGCACTGACATGCTTAAGTTGTCACCAAGTTTTTTCTGCGTAGCAATAATCTTTTGAAGAAGCTTATTAAAACAGTTTATAACGGCACTGAGTGTCTGAACTATCTTAAAATATTTTGCATTTAAGTAAAACAAAAAAAGAATTTTTGAGGATGTGTGTTTTTTTGTGTGTGTGTTTTGTGTATGTGACTTCAGAAATCAGTTTAGCCCTTTCTCACCCTTGTAGCGATTGCATCAGAGATATTTCTGTAGGGACTAGAGATTTTTTCCGTTCTAACTTGTTTCTGAATAATATTTCAGGGCAGTTTCAACATTCTGGATTTCTCATCCCAACAATCATCTTATAAGTAATGCAGCAGCAGGTTCACAGGTGAGGCATATGGATGTAGTTCAACACAAACTATTTGTGCCACTTACTCACAAAACACGTAATATTTACAATGTTTAAATGCATAATTTTTTTTATATGTATATTTATATATATATTTATATATTTGTCGTCACGCGGCCCTTGAAGGGCAACCAGGCGATCAGGCCCAGTCAGCATGGGTTTGTGAAAGGTAGGTCCTGCTTGACGAACCTGATCTCCTTCTATGACCAAGTGACGCGCTTGGTGGATGAGGGAAAGGCTGTGGAAGTGGTCTACCTTGACTTCAGTAAGGCTTTTGACACCGTTTCCCACAACATTCTCCTCAAGAAACTGGCTGCTTGTGGCTTGGACTGGTGTACTCTTTGTTGGGTTAAAAACTGGCTGGATAGCTGGACCCAAAGAGTTGTGGTGAATGGAGTCAAATCCAGTTGGAGGCCGGTCACTAGTGGAGTCCCCCAGGGCTCAGTACTGGGGCCGGTCCTCTTTAATATCTTTATCGATGACCTGGACGAGGGGATCGAGTGCACCCTCAGTAAGTTTGCAGATGACACCAAGTTAGGTGCATGTGTCGATCTGCTCGAGGGTAGGAAGGCTCTGCAGGAGGATCTGGATAGGCTGGACCGATGGGCCGAGGTCAACTGGATGAAGTTCAACAAGGCCAAGTGCCGGGTCCTGCACCTGGGGCGCAAGAACCCAAAGCAGCGCTACAGGCTGGGAGATGAGTGGTTGGAAAACTGCCTGGCTGAGAAGGACCTGGGAATACTGGTTGATAGGCAGCTGAATATGAGCCAGCAGTGTGCTTAGGTGGCCAAGAAGGCCAACAGCATCCTGGCTTGTATAAGAAGCAGTGTGGCCAGCAGGTCTAGGGAGGTGACTGTCCCCCTGTGCTCGGCTCTGGTGAGGCCGCACCTTGAGTACCGTGTTCAGTTTTGGGCCCCTCGCTACAAGAAGGACATGGAGGTGCTCGAGAGAGTCCAGAGAAGGGCAACGAAGCTGGTGAGGGGTCTGGAGAACAAGTCTTACGAGGAGCGGCTGAGGGAACTGGCGTTGTTTAGCCTGGAGAAGAGGAGGCTCAGGGGAGACCTCATCACTCTCTACAGGTACATTAAAGGAGGCTGTAGCGAGGTGGGGGTTGGTCTATTCTCCCACGTGCCTGGAGGCAGGATGAGGGGGAATGGGCTAAAGTTGCGCCAGGGGAGGTTTAGGTTGGATATTAGGAGGAACTTCTTTACTGAAAGGGTTGTTAGGCATTGGAATGGGCTGCCCAGGGAAGTGGTTGAGTCGCCATCCCTGGAGGTCTTTAAAAGACGTTTAGATGTAGTCCTTAGTGATATGGTTTAGTGGAGGTCTTGTTAGTGTTAGGACAGAGGTTGGACTAGGTGATCTTGGAGGTCTCTTCCAACCTAGACGATTCTGTGATTCTGTGAATATGTTTATATATGTTTGGCAGCATATTGTCATTACAAGTGTAGGTTTTGTCAAAGTGTGGATTAGATCAATTCCTCTTTGTAATTTAATAGATCTGTCAGTGGTGCCAGTATGTAAATGTAAAAATAAACAGCTTTCTTTTCAAAGAATTAGATATTAATATTAAGGCTTTTGTATTTTGTGTAATTTCTATCATGAGTTTACTGTTTGACTGCTCTGAAAAATAATGTTTTTATACCTTTAGTCATTGGAATGAAAAATAGTTGATTGTATAAGGAAGTGCAAAAAAACCCCAAACTTTCATTGGCTCTGTGTTTAATTACTTTTTTCTGAGCAGTGATTGCTGGTATGTTTTTACTTATTGTGAACCTTAGATGTTTGCAGACCTTTTTCAGTTCAGCCACTTGCAAAGTGAAGCTGAACTACTTGGTGCAGGCTGTGGAGTAGGGACTGGGATCTATTCTGCTTTTAAATCAGATGAGATGCTGAGACAGTGGTTCTGAGTGGATTTTTCCGAATAGATCAGTAGCAATAGAAAAAAGAAAGACTGATGCTGGAAGTAGAATATGAGTATGTTAGTGTATTCTTAGGTATAGAACATGTAACAAATTGTTAATAAGGAAAAATTCAAAATCTTTAAATAAGTTGAAATATCTGTAATATAGAAAAATATAAAATTATTATGCTAGTTTTTTTTTTAATCATCATTTTTGGACAAACCTTTGTTGTTGTTGTTGTTGACTGCCTACCACTAGGAAGGACCTGGCCATACTTAACTGAACCAAACCAGTTTTTCTTTTCTTAGCACAATGTCTTTCCATTTTGTCTACTTTAGATAACATTCCTTTGCCTGTTTTTAATATTGCAGGCTGAGTTAAAGGAAACATATTTCTTGACCTGATACTTAAACCTTCCAAGATCTTTTTCTGCCTCTGTATCCCAGTGAATTTTACTTTCTTCTGTTATACTGTGCATCCTCAGCATTTTTATAGGTTATGAAGTTTTGCAATTTTAATATATATTCTTTTGCATGTATACAATCATATTGGTATAAGAGGACTATAGCTTATTATGTTTCAGAAACAGATTACTTCAACTACGTTGATATAAACACCGCACTGTAGAGCTTTTTCTAGTGTAAACTAACAATTCATGAACAAATAAATAATTCCATTGCCTTCTCCAACTCTGTTGATATACAATGAAGTCTACTGTAAGGGTGTATCAGCAGTTATGGTTCTTTTGTTTGAGCTATGAGAGGGGGAAAAACAACTTTTATTTCTTTCTGAATACTTGTAAGTGCTTAAGAAGCTTTTAAGTTTATTAAACTTTTTTTTTTGAAGCATAAAGATGTGTTTTGGATAAAACTTGTTTGATTCTGCCAAGTGCAGAACTGTATTTAATTATATGTGAAGTAAGATTTTGGTATTTTATTAATGGAACATCCACATTTGCTTTGGAATTGTTAATCACCAGAAATGTCAAAATGTGTCGTCATTACGGATGGGAATATGTTACTCAGAAGCAGAATTTCCAGGGCTGTTTGGAAAATGAGTATATTCTCAGAGTGAAATGTATGAAATCTTTTTAGCCAGAATGAATTGGCTTTATCCATATTTCCTGAACAGGAGAGTAAAGACTATTTTTCATGATACAGAGCACATAGTATGCAGTATTTCTTTTACTGCTGTTTAACCCTTTAATGCTCCTTATGAAATTATTTTTTTCTATTAATAAAGGCACAGAGCAAGTAAGCAAAAATTTTCATATGTTTGTATCTGATGTGCAGGTGCTTTTGTTATGCCACCCCTTGTGGATTCAGATGTGGTTAGGAAAGGAGGCCCACAGAATTTCCTTTAGAAGATAAATCCAGCTTCTTTAAGAGCTGGGATGTTGAAGAAGTGGAGAAAATGAACAGATGCTGAAATTATTACTGCATGTTATTGGCACAGTTCTCTGAATTGGCCAGGCTTCTTGAAGTGCTTTATTCCCTTTTCCTGAAATCTCTTGTGGTTTTTTTGGCTGTCATTAAATTGTGATGTGCGCAGAGATGAACAAACCTTAGTCAGACTGCATCAGTAAGGCGGAGTAGAGTGCTTTTGAGTATTTTACAGTAAATAGTATGATTTACTAACAAATCAAGTATCTGTAGAAGTAAATTGAAATACAGAGGAGATGGGGAAGAGGGGAAAGAGACACATTGTGGCTTGAAATATTACAGAACCTTAAAGGTGTGGTATTAAATGATTTCACTGTGAAGCAAACACTTTTAATGCATGTTATTCACTAGAATATACCCTTATTTGCAAACTTCTACTTTTTCACTGGACAGTAGGTTTGGAGACTTTATTTTGATAAGTATGTTACCCTGTGCGCAGTTCGGAGTATGTTCTTATTTGCTTCATTAAAAATCCAAGTTCTGCTTAACATTCACTTATTTTGTGATTTGTAAGTTCTGATTTGTTTGCATTTAGTAGTATCAGACTCTTATAACTTATGCCATTCTCTCCTTATTTGCAGGATGCTGGAATATGGTATTTGTTCCACAGGATTGCTACAGGAGACTCTCATAGTTTAGCCATTGAAACCAAGTCAGAGCTCACACCACTAGGAATCTTCTATAACAACAGGGTTCATTCTAATTTTAAGGTAATGTACTGTCTCACAAAAAACAAACCAAAAACAGTTCTTAATTTGTACATATTTTATACTGGGAGTTGTTTGCTTAAATTTTGAGGTGGCTAAGTGATGATGGATTCATGCTGTGTTTGAACCACATGGTTCTATGTAGGTATTGCAGAAGAGTGTGTAACCAGCATATCCATAGTTTCTTGACTTGTCTGAAATATTTACTGTGTTTAATATCCTCTTGAGGTACATACAGCTAAAATCAATTAATAGTGTGAGAAATATATTTTTTTTCTCAAAAGTAGCATTTCATATGCTACTCTGTTACTGATGGCCTTGCTGTGGAGAAAGCTGATCCTTGAAGTACTGAGACTTATTACAGCTGTGATTCATCTCATCAATTCGTAGAATGGCTGTGACTTGCTTTCCTGAGTCTACAGTAAGTCAGATGTCTGCAGTCTCTGAACAGAGGTTAAGCTTCCTGTTGCCACCAGGAGCCCAGCAGCAGCCCTTTGTTATAGAGTTCTCAGTCCAGATACAGTCATTCAGTATTTATTTACTAATGGGACTTGGTTGTCTCTTCTACATTCTGCTAAGTGAAGTTAACTGAAATCCTTAAACTGATACTTTTGTTTGGAATCTAGTTGCTGTCCGTATAAAAATATACATGATGTTTTCTAAGCTCTCTACACATCTGTGTTAGTAAGCCTGGAGTTTACCTGAGGGTAAGGGCTGGGGAAGAAGTATCAATATAGGTTAATTTGTTTGATTGATTGATTTAACCTAATGAAACTGATTTTGCTTGATAAGTGTATATCTGGAATAGTAAGAAGTGATGCATTGCTTCATAGCAGTTATGTTAAGAGTGTGTCTGGAACTTTAGGGCTCTTGTTCAGATTGGAATTGAAAAATACTGAGTACAAAAATGCATTGTAAAGTAAAGTGTTTCAGCTATATAGTTCATTATCTTTAAACATGGATCGCGGTTTGTGTGCTGAAATTACATGTCAACAAAGCTGACTCTAGGAGCAGATCTGAGGATCTACTCGTGTAGATCAAATCTACTCATGTAGAACTTAATTCTAATGATAATTTGGATCACAGATCAAGGTGGCTGCTGCTACTTTTATATGTAATTCAGGTTAAACAACACAAATGTTTCCTTTTGCTTTTTTACTTTCTCAAGTACATTATTTCATACTGGATTATTGAGTTTCAAGTTGATGACGTCTGGGCAAAAAACAGCTTTAGTGGTGAAGATAGTTGAGTTTTAAACTAAAATACAAAGCATTTTTGCACAGCAGCATTTTTTTTTTCATTAGTAGCATTTGTGAGGATATTTTGTATTCACCACAAGATTGGCTTCCAAATTTTCCAGAACAGCATCTGGAAGTAAGTGTAAAACTTCAAATAGTCAGATGTGAAAAAAATCTGAAATTAACTTCAACGATTTTCCATCATTTTTTTTTTTTTTTAAACCCCAGGCAGTTCTTTTCCTGGGATTTTTCAATTACTTTTCAAAATTTGCATAGATAGTGCTTTTTTCCTTAGACAATACGTCAGTTAAGTCCAAGCTGAAAGATCTAAGAGTCTGTAGTAAAGTGTATTGAATGAAATGTAACTTTTAAATTTTAGAACTCTAATGTTTACTGTCTCTTTAGTGTTGTCCAGTATGAAATTTCCCCCCCTTTTTTTTTTTTTAAGGCTGGTTTGTTCATTGATAAGGGTGTTAAAACAACTAATGCTAGCGCTGATGATCCCAGAGAATATCTTTGTTTGGACAACAATGCAAGGTAAAGGATACTGTCTTACAACTGAGTGAAAAATGGTAAAGTTCTGAGTTTTTCATACATTCATATGAGGAAAAGCATTTTTAACACACTATAAATAATAAATGAGCAATAAGTTCATATATTTTTTTTTTCCTCATCTGTGTGTCTGTTTGGGAGCAACAAAGCATGTTGTACCTTAAAGAGCTGGCTTTTCCTTCTAAGACCTTGGCCAAGGCAGTTTTTAGCCCCTTAGAACTCGTAGGTTTAACCACGCTCTGCTGTCACGCTTAACGTATGTTCTGGAATTGCTATTAAAAGTAAAACCTTATTTTAAAATCTGCTTCAGATTTATGGCTCAGTTCTAAATAATTTTTAGGAAAAGGCATACTAGCAGTAAGTGTAATACATCCGTTTGCCTTTCCTACTGCTGAATGCTTCCTGCCATGCCTTCTAGACTTAGAGATTGTCGTTCAGTGGTATAGTTTTACTGAAGGCTATTTGTTGAGATAGTACAATCAACCACATAATCTTTAGTTTACAAAGTAAGAGAAAATAGTGGAGAGTCTAGGAAAAATTTAGGTTATCCTATGTTTGGTCTTGTCCTGTGCTTCAAATGAAATAGCCTGGGTTAGTGGTCATATATCAAATGACAAGGAAAATATTGGATAACTGTACCCATCAACATTTTATTATGATAAACAAGCATTAAGACTGAAAATGAAGTTCATAAGATTATCTGTATTTCTGATGGAGCTTTGTTTAGGACGGGGATAGTTAAGTGATAATTGCAGTTTCAAAGAGGAAAGTTCCACAGTTTGGTGATACTTTATGCTTCATGCCTTGGAAACTAAGAGATGGTTAGGTTTAATCGTTAAATTTTAAGTGAAATCCCATATAATTCCTTTGGATTACCATTGGTCTTAACCGGTAGTCAAGAAGCATTTAAGGGAAGCAACAAGCCATGTCAGAGCCTGTAGTGTGTTGACAGGTCATCAAGAGGGGGTGCAAAAAATTGTGTTTGAAATGTGGTTCATCATTCACAATAGCCAAAGAATTTATGAGGCTCCCTGTAGCTACATTAGACCACTAATCATGTAAACAAACTGGAATAGTTAAAATGTTAATTTAGCAGCCTTATGCTGTCAGAAAACAAACAAACAAACAAAAAATTCACCCCTTCTCCCTTGCCCTCCAAAAAGAAAAACACCAAAAAAAACCCCTACACCAAAACTTCCAGAAGCCTAGATTGTGATACCACAGATCCAAACTAGGGTAGAAGGTGACTATGGTAAAGGGCATATATTTGCTCAAACTGCATTCTTATAAAGATATATATATATTTTAACGTGTTACATCTTATGTGGGATTCTGGGCTTATTTTCTGACAGCTTCCACCAGTCTTTAATCAGGCTGTTCCTTTCTATTAGCTAAAATTGATACTAGCTATAAATTACCATATGAGGCCATCTTGACTGCAATACAGAGTATCCGGGTTAAAATAGAAAAATTATCTCATGTGTGCTCAAACTAGATAAGGACATGAGTGGCAGGAGAGCAGCTCAGCAGAACATCTGGAGTGCTGCTTGACAGTGGACTCAACATGAGCCAGCAGTGTGCCCTGGCAGTCAGAAGGGCAAACTGCAGTGGGGGGTGTGTTAAACACAGCACAGCCATCATCCAAAAAGGATGATTCTCCCACTATATTTAGTATCGGTGCAGCCTTACCTTGAGTATTGCGTGCTCTTCTGGGCTCCACAGTATAAAAAGGATGTTAAAGGTCCTTGAAAGAGTCAGAGGAGGGCAACGCAGCTGGTAAGAGGGCTGGAAGGTATGTCCTGTGAGGACACTTGAGCTGTCCAGTCTGGAGAAGAGATCAAGAGGTGACCTCATTGCTCTCTGCAGCTTCTGAGGAGGGGAAGCGGAGAGAAAGGTGATGGTCTTTGCTCCTGGCCACTGATGACAGGATGCCTGGGAATGGTAGAAAGCTGCACCAGGGGACATTCAGACTGGATCTAAAAAAAGTTTTATATTCCCTCTTCATGGCACACCAAAGAGGCTTTTCTGGGAATGGATAGCTACAGATGCACATGGTTTTGGCTTCTGTCAGTCCTAGCATGAAGCAGAGTTGATTTTACCTGTCAGATAAAAGTGGGTGTTTGTCTTTCAAGGTTTCTCAGCTCAACATATTTGACCCATATAAAACAAACAGTATTTTTATATTAAATGTTTGGGTTTTTATCTGTCACAGGTTTCGACCTCATCAAGATGCAGACCCTGAAAAACCCCGAGTTGCTGCCCTGATTGACAGATTAATCTCTTTCAAAAACAATGATCATGGGGCCTGGGTCAGGGGAGGAGATATCCTTATTCAAAACTCTGGGTAGGTATCCAGAAGCAAACAGCTGCATGTTGTTAAGAAGTTTCCCCTGAAGCTGTTTTTATGAAATCGTCCTACAGGGTTATGATAGAAGATTGAAGCTTTTATCTGGGAACTGCTTGATATCTTCCAGTGCTTTCACAACAATCCACTGCTTTAAAAGAAGCAAGGTTTTACATGACTAGATGAGAACCTGTCTTAATGGAAAAATTAAACTATATCTATAATAGAAGTCTAAAAGTCAGTTGAAACCATACATTTATACTGAGATGTCTGTGGTTTCTTTGAGGCTTTCAGGTTTCTACTTAAAATATGTAGAAATTTGTTTTGTTTTGTTTTTAATCAGCATTGTTATAAGAATTACTTGTAAGTATTGGTGTTCTCTAAATTCCATTAATGCAAAAACTCAGGCTTTCTTCAGCAGATAGCAGGATGTGTTCTTACAGCATTTTGTTGTAGGATAGTCCAGAAGATGTAACTGAAGCTTGATTTGAAGCTTTGATGAACTTTCTTTTAGGTTTGCGGACAATGGAATTGGTTTGACATTTGCTAGGTGAGTACTTAAGCTTCATCTCTTCCGTGTTTTCTTGCTTAAAAGTTGAGAAAAGTAAAATAGATAAGTCAGTTAAAGGTAATGGGTATACTTTCATAAGGATACAGTTTCAGTTTGCTGCCCGTTTCCAGTGGTACGGAAGATGTTATTAAAGCTGTTAATTGACATAGCTGCCAAATCTTGCACTTTATTCAACCTGTATGCTTTACACCACTCTTTATCAAGAGGGTTATGTTTATTCAGGTCTTTTTGGTATGGTATGATGCCCTAGACAGTTTTGATTTTTTTCCTCCTAAACAATTCAAGGTGAGTAAAGGAAAAGAAGCAATGAGTGTTAGAGTGAGCAGAGTCTCATTTTAATGAAAGGGAATCAAGTACCTTGGGTAGAAAGCCGAAACTGCTGCCATTTAGGTTGTGACAAGCTGTTTCTAGAGTTGTGGGAATGGGCTGTAACAGAAAGAGTGCTGCACTACAGGGAGAGACAGAAAATGTAATGCTCAGCTCTGTGCAGGTGTTTTTAGCCTTTCGAACTGTAGTAGACTGTAATACCATTAACGGTTAAATGTATTGCTCTATGTATTACAAATAAGGTATAGACTGCTTTGCTTTATGAAGACTACTACAGAAGTAGGAGTAGGACCATGCCTTTGTGTTTTCATCTGCTGTAAAGTCTTGGCTAAAAGACTATCTCTTATCTCTGATGTTGCTTTGATAGTGATGGGAGCTTCCCAAATGATGAAGGTGCCAGCCAAGAAGTATCTGAGTCTCTGTTCATAGGGGAGAGCAAGAACTATGGGTTTCATGGTGGTCAAAATAAATATACAGGGTCAGGAGGAATAGACAATAAGGGACGCACTCTGCCTCGAAATCGGTAAGTATGTCACGAGTGAAGGAACTAATACGTCAGAAGTGTTGTTTGTATCAGTTATAAACACCTTTCTTACTTGAAATGCAGGGGGCATGAAGATACTATTGAAGGTGATACTCCCCTTTTGTTTTGAATACTTTGCATGACAGTTGTCTTACCTTTTTTTCTGAGGCAGTTTTCATTTTCTGCTGCTGCAGGTTAATTTTCCTTAGCAATTTAAGTTATCCTGCTTTAATGAAACCTTAGTTTATTATCATTAATGTGTAAATATTTGGGCCTGGAAGAGAGAGAGAAAAAGTTTTCAGGTAAAGGGAATTCTAGGGTCAATTTGGAACTACCGACTGCAGTCTATCTGTAACAAATACAAATGTGTGACAGTGATCCGTTCCTTCTCCCTGTGGATTGCTGGAATGCTTGTTAAAAATGGTGCCAGGCCCTGCCCTTACTGCAGAACATGAAAGACATGAGAACTAGATCTCAGCCATCCTGGTTTTGTGTCACTTAGCCATGTAGAGCAAACAACTGAATGTGGTAGTGATACTTGAGATAATTTGAGATAAAGGTAGTGATACTAGAGATAGTTGAGCTGGGCAGGCTTACAGAATGGTGAAGGGAGATTTGGAGGTCATCTGGTTCAACCACCCTGCTCAAGTAATGCCACCTACAGCAGGTTGTCCAGGACAATGTCTAGGCAGCTTTTGAAGATCTCCAGAAAGGCAGACTCTACAGCCTCTCTGGACAACCTGTGCCAGTGCTCAGTCACCCACACAGTAAAGGAATGCTTCCTGATGTTCAGAAGGAATCTCCTGTGTTTCAGTTTGTTCCCACTGTCTCTTGTCTTGTCACTAGGCACCAATGAAAAGAACCTAGCTCCACCTTCTTTTACCCTCCTTTCAGTTATTTATAGACATGAGTGAGGTCCTGCCATGATTCTTCTCTAAACTGAACAATCAGAGCCCTCTCAGTCTTTCCTTACAGGGGAGGTGCTCCAGTCCCTTCGTCATCTTTTTGGCCCTTCCTTCCTTGTCCAGTACCACTGAGATGTCTTCCTGGTACTGGAGAGCCCAGACCTGGACCCAGTATTCCAGGTGTGGCCTTACCAATGCTGAATAGAAGGGAAGAATTGCATGCCTCATTGTTCTGGCAACATTTTGCGTAACGCACCATTAACCTTTGCTGCAATGGCACATTTGTGGCTCGTGTTCAACCTGGTGTCCATTAGAACCCACTGGGCCTCTTCAGCAAAGCAGAGTGCAGTGGTGCATGGGTTGTTCCTCTCCAGGTCCAGTACTTCACGCTTCCTATTGTTGAACTTCATGAGGTTCCTGTCAAGCCATTTCTTCAGCCTGCTGAGGTCTCTTTGAATGGCAACATAATCCTCCAGAGTATGAGCAACAGTCTCCCAGCCTGCAGACTAGCTGAGGCACTCTACCCCTGTCATCTAGATCATTAATGAAAATGTAAAACAGGACTGGACCCAGTATTGATCCCTGGGGTACACCGCTGGTTACTGGTCTCCAACTAGACTCGGTTCCACTTACCACCACCCTCTGTGCCCAGCTGTTCAGGTGGTTTTCAGTTCTCCTTACTGTCTGCACATCCAGCCAATACTTCATCACCTTCTCTGTGGTGATTTTATGGAAGTGTTAACAGCCTTTCTGAAATGTGGGTAGACAGTATCCACTACCCAACTGCCTTCCACCCCACCACACCCCCCCATCTACCAAACCTGTCACTGCATTGTAGAAGGCTTTCAAGTTGGTCAAACATGCCTTTCCCTTGGTTAATGCATTGTGACCACTCATGGTCACTTTGTTCTTCATATGCCTGGAAATGGTATCTAGGATTAATTCCTCCATCACTTTCCCAGGGATGGAGGTGAGGCTGACCAGTTTGTAGTTCCCTGGATCTTCCTCTTTGCCCTGCTTAAAGACAGGAGCGATATTTTCTTTTCTCCAGTATTCAGGCACTTCCAATTACCATGACTGACCAAAGAGAGGATGATATTATTCTGCTTTGTTTCCCACACTGGAGAAGGAGCGCATTTGCAAATGGACAACAATAGCTGTTCTCATCTAACAGAAAAATTCAAAAGGGCATGGGAATTCTAGGCTCATTAGATAAATGCAGAAAGAAGATTTCCTTTACCAGGATATAACCTGCAGGTCATTGTATTAATGTTGCATTCTTGATTCTTGTGAATGAGTGAAAATGTATTTCTGATACTGACTTAGGCTTGTCACGGTTTTTGTTAGAGGATGCTGTAAATATTTATTTTTATTAACAGGACATTTCCAATTAGAGGTTTTCAAATTTATGATGGACCTATTCACCTTACCAAGTGCACATTCAAAAACTTTGTGCCAACTCCAGACAGATTTACCAGTGCAGTTGGTTTCTTGATGAAAAACCCTTGGCAGATGACACCAAAAAACAACATATCTCTTGTGAAGTTCGGTCCAAATGTAAGTTTATTACAAATTTTCTTTTACTTTTTTAGGTGGCTTAGATTTTCTTCTTGCTGTATTTAAAATAATCATCTAAGGCCCTGTGGAAAAAATGTCCAACTCTTCCTTATATCCCTACTCCAGAGTATCTCTTGACTGGAGGTCACCCAAGGTGTCCTTTGTCTCCCAGACAAAAAAACTAATACCAAGGAATATGTAGGATGGGTTGCATTAATGATCTCTTTTATAGCTAATGATGAAGCTGAAAATAAGTTTTGTAAGGTCTAGTGTATGCTTAGTAATGAATTTTCAGTTGTAACTACTAACACAGTTCAGAAGTAAGAGATGGCCTGAGCCTACTAAAATTGCATTGCTCTTGCCTGAAGACTTTTAATCAACTTTGTCAAATTCCTGTGTTTCTGCAAGCATGTAGGTGTTAATCTGTGCTTCACCTGGGAAAAAGGAAAAATATATTTTAATTCTTGTTACCAGGTTTCTCTAAAAGCCTTCTTTGGAAAACCTGGTCCCTGGTTTGAAGAAGGAGATTTGGATGGTGACAAGAACTCAATATTCCATGATGTAGATGGTTCAGTGACTGGTTACAAGGATACCTATGTGGGCAGAATGGATAACTACCTGATTCAACACCCCAAGTGCATTAATAATACAGAATGGAATGGAGTGATTTGCAGCGGGACCTATGCACAGGCTAGTATTACTCTGGCTTCTGTTTGAGACAAATCTACACTATGCACAAGCTGTCAGGGAGAAGTGAGGTGAAAGAAGTGCAAATTCTTCATCTTTGGATTTAAAGAAAAGAAAAATCTTTAACATTCTTTTAAGTTAAAAAAAAAAAATGCACAGTACAATTTTTGGCTAGTTTTGTATACCACCTTCCCTTCGGCATGCAAACTGGGAGTACAATATTAGATGCTGCAGGGTAAAAACAAATGCATATGTTGTGAGTATGCATGCCAAGAGTTCCTTGTTGAAGTCCTATCTATTAAAATATTTTTGTATTGGAGGTGTTTTCTTCTGCTGGAGATTCCTGTGTTTTGTTGATGGACTGTTTTTTGAAGTGTTTCTGTTTTATTATTTCTTTTTTAATGAAGATGTTAAACACCACCTCTTGAATATAAATCTCATGCAGTTCTGGTTCCTGTTCTATATGAGTTTGACCAAGTACTATAGTATTACAAAAATACAATTTATTTTTGTTGCTGCTGTTGTTGTTCCCTCTTTTTTTTTTTTTTTTTAAAGTCTGTAAAAATACCCATTATTTTTTTCAAATAGGGCTCTTTTGGGGGAAAAGAAATATTTCTTCTGAGAAATATTTGCATATTGCATAGCTCAAAACCTCACAGTGCAGGAGTTCTGCTGCAATAATATACAGATTTCGCTATTTCCTTTAATTTCTTCTTGTACTGATTAAAACACTGCATCCAAACCTTCCCTCTTTCTTTTCCTCCTCTTTAATATTACATAGGTCTATGTCCAAACATGGAATGGACAGAATCTTTCCATGACTATTGTACGAGATGAGTACCCATCCAATCCCATGGTTCTTAGAGGTATTAATCAAAGAGCTGTCTTTCAGCAATACCAGCCAGTAGTGATGCTCCAAAAGGGCTACACAATACATTGGAATGGAAAAGCTCCAAATGTCACTTACCTGTATCTCATCAACTTCAACAAGTATGTTTCCATTCTTTAATATCATTGAACCATACGGCAATAATTAAGTAATGTCTTGTAGAATTAGCATGTTGAGAGTTTGTAATTATCAGTCAGACTGGATCTTGAAATTATTATTTTTTTTAATTGCAAATATTAAAGTATGAAAAGCAGGAGATTAAGCAAAAGACCTGTACCTAAAGTTAAAAATACATCCAATGTGGTGTCTTTAAGGAAAATCCTTTGGAGGAGAAAATACGTCAAATGGTGAAGTTCAGCAGAACTGAAGTTGAATAGTTAGGGATACTTGGTCTGGATGTCAGAGGAAGTAATTAAATGTCTAAAGAATAAAATCAAATATTTCCTATGGGTGTCCAAGTTACTATAATATTTTAATGAAACATTTTAAGTAGAGGAGGGAAGAAAGATGTTCTGGTTGGGGGTGTAGGAGCTTTTTGTGTTCTTGTTACTTGTTTTTTTGAGTGATCTGCATGCTGCGCATCGTCATGTGAACTGCTCCTGTGGTGAATTATACATTTATTTTGTTTCAGGAATGACTGGATTCGTGTTGGTCTTTGTTATCAACCAAATACAGATTTTGTTATAGTATTGGAAACCTTTCAAAGGAAGTCATCTGCTTTGTCAAGCAAGATTGAGCGCTATGTGCCTGTATCTTCAATTCTGGAGCTCGAAAAGAATCGATCAGACAAGAAGTTTTATTTTGACAACAGTACTGGGTAACACCTTATAACTTGACCCTAATGGAAGATGTTTAATGTTAAAAGTGGTCAGTTTGACATCAGTAATAGCAACTAGTTAAGACACCTGTATTAGAGGAAAGCTGTTAGAAAGGAGCCCAAAGCTGCTTTGAAAGAATACTTGGTGACTTTGAATCTTCAAAATAGAGATGGCTGTCACTGGAGTACTTTCCCAAGCGCACCACAGTTCCACAGATATTTCCTATCCCACATCAGGAGAAAACATGGTATCAATGGGGCTGCAGAAAAGTATCTTGCAGGAAGTACCTTCTAAGTCTTTAAAGAAAATTCATACATTCTTGTTCAACTTCTGAGAAGTTTTCTGTTACACGAATGTTTTGAAAAATATGTATTTCCAGAATCTTTTTTCAGCCATGTGAATAGTATTTAAAATTCCTAGTCTCTTTCAAAATTATTTCTGTCAGGAACCTACTGAGATCCTTCTGACAGGTTTAACAATATGGTCAACGTTTTCCAAAATAAGTCCTACATACATCAGTTGTGTGTTTGAAATTTTTGATTCTTAATGTATAAGAAATGATTAATAAAATACTTTGTTCCATTATCTGTGGTAAATGGGCAGATGAATGTAGCTTTTTGAAAGACATGTATGGAAACCTGTAGCTGGAAACAGCTACAGTGATAACAATTAAATATATAAAAGAATTACTATCAGTTTCTTTGCAGTGGTAGCATTTATGACCACTACACTAAATTGCATTTCCAGGCATTCACTTAGCATGCAACAGTCTAATTATATTATCCATTGCTGGTAGATATAGATGAATATCCAAACAATTACCAGTGGTATCTGTAAATATCTGTGATCAAGGAAAACATTTATGCTCTATAGTTTGTTTGTTTGTTTGTCTTTTTTTTCCTGAAAGCCTCTATTTTGAGGAATGGCTGTTCTTTTCTGAACATATGCATCCATAGTGATATCTCTTTTAATTGCTGGGGATTTCAGATATGTCTGTGGGGACTTCTTAACTCTAGTAAGCTGTAAATATTTTGAAAAAGTTTGAACAATGGTTCAGAAGTAAATACTGTAGTTTTTCTGCTTCTCAAAATCATGAAATATAGCTGCTGAGGTTTAACATAAATACGTATCTTTCTAGTAATTTTTCTATATTCTTCCCTCCCCCCTACCTTTTTTGTGTAGATTACTGTTTTTATTTCTTCAAGCCAAATACAATAGGGATGGTCACAGTTATTGCTCATCTCAGGGATGTGAAAGGATCAAGATTGTGACCAAAGATCCAGCAAAAGGGGTCAGTAACTGCATGGCAAAAGCTTACCCAAAGTACTACCAAGGACCAACTGTCATAAAGCAGATGCCAGTAAAAACTACTGTACCGTGTACAAAGTGTGGCACAACTCAGGTAAAATAAAATAGGCAAAAACTTGCATCATCTATATAGTTGGTGTTACGTTCTACTCATGTTAAGGCAGAGTTTCAGTTTTTCAGCACAGAATTTGCAATGGTCACATTTTTTATCTCCTGTACACTAGAAGGCAGGGAGGCTCTGTAGCATGGAGTTTTCAATTTTTGCTCTTTGAAAAATGCTGCTACTTATTTGTGTTTTGCTCTGTGTGCTTTGGAGAAGGGTCTCCATGGCATGGGCAGATCTGACGTCTTGAGCTTCTGTATCATCTGTGCTCCCATGTAGGAAAGCTTTGCTGTGGAGACCTGTAGTTCAAGGCATACTATTGGCCAGCCTTCTCTTTTGCGGGGGATTTTGCTTATTAGCAAAAACTTGAAATTATATTTTCTCTATGCAAGCTGAGAAAAATACTGAAAGTAAAGAATAAAATAAATTACACTATTTGTATAACACTGTATTTGTTAGCATTACCAGTAACACAAATACTGTCACACTGCTTTGGAGCATAAGCTGTCTTGCAAAATTTATGTCATGATAAAGTGTTGATGACATATGCATATGAGTAATTAAAGTGTTTTGTTTGATATCTAGATGGTATTCACCAGTGATCCTCACAAAAACTACCTCCTTGTGCAGATTAATTCATCTGGTAAAAAAGACTTAAGCAGAGGTCAGCAAGCATTTATTTTTGTAAGTATTCTTCTTTTCTTTCTTTCTTTCTTTCTCTGTAGCAGCTTTTATTACAACAGTTGTTCAGCCTTGCATAATGCTGAGCTCACTTTTCTTCCCCTGAATAAAAAGTGTTGGTTCATGGTCTGGAAAACAATCAGAAAGCTTGTGTTTTAACCTCAGAAAAGGAAGCTACGAAGTCCTCCTTTGTGTATTCAAATCCTTTGCACCTGGAGAGAAATTGTACTGGTAGGAAGAAACTTTAAATGCTCAGATTCATGTAGAAACCTGGATGGTTATGCATTTATTGTTGGCAGTTTTAGGAAAAAAACAAACAAACACAAAAACACTTGTTAGTTAAATCCACGTTGTCAAATTTATTCTTAACAGATTAGTGGTTTAATAGGATGAGACATTCAAGTCCCTAAGTAGTTTTGCTAAACTTCTATGAATTCTTTAGTAATTGACATTTTGAAGATTTTGGTATTTGTTCTGATATAGTCCTGGTAAATCTAGTAATGTAGAATTGTATAAAATATCCGCTTTGATTTTTCTGTTCATATGCTGAAGGAGACTTGCATGTGATTGAAGATAGTATTTGTAGATAGGCTTACACCACAAAGCTTTAAGTTCATTTGTGACTTAAGTTCTGCAACATCAGTGCACTAGCTTGGTTGAAACAGTGAAACTCTTGAATTCTTTAGACAGCTGAATGTCACGAGTAGTATAATCTTATCAGCTGCAAACTTGTACAGGAATGTGTTCGCTGTATCCAGAGCAGTAAGAATGCAGCATAGGAGGACAGAGCACTAAAACCATGCAGCCACAGAGACTAGTTAACTGCACTACTGCCAACAAGTGTGGATTTGGTATTTGAATGGTAGCTTTCTGAAGCAGGTAGTAAATCACTTGAAATTTGACTGGTCTCCGTGTAAAAGCTGGTTTCCATACAATTTCAGAAGTCCCACTGAAAGTTTCCGCTTGTGGGGGAAAAATGGAGAACTGCTAGTGAGAGGAGAGCATTTCTATTTAGAACACTGTTGTGGCTAAACCTGATGTAGGTTAACACTGCAGTATAACAGCTGATGAATTCATAGTAAATTTAAGAAAAACGTTTTTTCTCTCCTGTCTCTCCTACCATTCAGGTTAATGACACTACGTTTTCCTTCAAGGATAATGGTATACTTATTGTTGTAGTTGATGCTTGTGTTGGCACAGTGTCAGGAAATAAATTATTTTCTGGAGAGGACATTAAGCGTGTAGGTGGATATTTAAAATCTGGAATTCCACAAAGGTACGTGTGATGAGCATTTATTTCTGATATGTTCTGCAAGATGTAGTTCTCCTCTCTAGCAAGGATTTAACTAATGATAGTTATGTAGTAACGCTGAAAGTGAACAAAACATGTATCAAAGGTAAGGAAAAAGGAGAAATATAGGAGCAATTTAAGAGACAAATTAATTTGAGAAAACAAAGAAGCTCTTTAGATTTCCCAACACTGCCTGTCTTCCAGTTCAAAAAGAAACTAAACATCATGTTGTAACACCTCTTCGCTTAAAACAGGAAGAACTTCTGTTTTAATAAGGTTGCTTAACACTACTGACATGAACTGTATGACAAGATATCAAACTAGTTGGGAATGACTTTTCTCCCTATCCAGGTGAAAATTATTTGGCATTTTAAAAAATTATAAAAAGATAGTGTTAGGAAAAAGAGTCTAGTTTCTAATATTTCAGTTTTGGGTCAATAGTTTCACTTGATTTTTTTCATACAAAAATAATTGGAAATGTTATTTAAAGGATTTTGAGTTAAATATACAAGTTTTATATGTATATATATATATTCTAGTGGATGCTTTTCTAGGTACTACTTTCCAGAGAATTTTGTCTATCTCTATGTACAACCTTACCATGAGAACTCTCAAGCAAGTGGACTGTAAGGCCAGCTAGCTGTAAAGTATGTGGAAAAACTTCACGGTTATAACCACTGCTGTCTCTGTACTGTTTCTGATGCAGATCTATAGTTCTACTGAGCACAAGAGGCGACGTAGAAATTCCTAATAACTTATCAGAAATCTTAATGTCCCTGGGGACAGCCAAACCACCTTATCTTCAGAGCAACGGTTGGTGAAATTTTTTGCATGTTTCTTTGACGCTACCTAGCACCTCCTTGGTCTATGTTTGTTTGCATGATGGGTTTCTCATGTGGGCAGAAGTCACTTCCCGTTGCCCAGAGCATTGTGCAAAGTTTATTGCAAGCAGGGAAGTGACTAGCAGTTCTGTGTACCTGGATTACAGAGAAAGCTGCAGGCTTTTTTTTCCAAAGCCTTTATTTTGTCTCACACAGCAAATCTGGGGAAATTGCATTCTATTTTTAAACAATCCCTTGTGCTAGTCTAGTATTTTCTGTTGTAACAAAATGTGAAGGTAAAGATGAGAAGCTGTTGGTATTTTGAGGGATGATACTTTCTACGGACACCATGGGGCAGCTCTCATCCCTTCAGAGCTGTGACACAAGTCCTCTGTGAGAGAGCAGGTTTTATAAATGTGAGAGTCTTTAATACTGAATAACAATTAAAAAAGTTTTATTATTTCCCTGTTAGGTGCATGTGATGCTGAGGCAGGTTTAATATACTGAGTAATTGGCAGGGGGAGGATTTTGGAGGAGCGTGCTGCTCCCCTCCTGCCCAGATGTGTATTGCAGTTGAGCTGTTTTTGTAACACTGAGCTGTTTTTGTCACAGGAATCTTGGCCTTTCTGGGTTTCAGAGGCACCTTTAAGCCATCCTGGATTAAGCTGTTTACTGGTCCTGCTGGGCATGGGCTAGTTCAGATAGAAAAGTATATCCCTTTGCAACTGGAAGAGTATGGCTGTGCCAGAGCAATCAAGAGCCGACGGAAAGACCTCGAGCTGCTGAAGAAGGCTACAAGAGCTCATTAAAGACTAAGATGTACATAAAAACTGAGGAAGAAAATGTGAACTAACTTATTTTTAATTTATGGCATTTTAAACTATATTGTTATCCAAGTAAATCATGTTATTGTCTGTCAGACATTTGCCAGCATTGACCGCTTGAATGCCAGTCTGTGCACCTTCTAGTTGTACAAAATATGAAAGAATTTATTAGTATTTGTATAAACAGGTTTCAGAGATTTTTCAGATGTTTGTATTTACTGTAAACAGGTTTCTTATGTTTAATACTCCTTTTGTATTTAAGAGGGTGTTCATAAAAGCCTTAAACTTTTGATAGCAGGTGTTGGTAGTGCATCTTGGATTACTTGAAAGATTAATGTTTGTCTCCCTAAGCAGCTTGAATTGATCATTATAACTTAGTTTATTTGCATTTTCCCTCTGCTGTATACATGTTTTCATGAGAGTTTATTTAGCAGTAAGCTCAGCTACATTCTCAAATAGCTTTCCAAGATGTTTAAAAAAAAAAACAAAACAACAACAATTCCTCTTATTCATGCAGCTGGACTCAAGGAGTCTTAACTGCAGTAAAAATTTTTGATTTGCTGTCCAAATGGTGGAGAGGGGGGATTCGGAGATCCAGCCTGGGGCTGGTTGGGGATTGTGTACTGTGCAACAGAGTTTAACAAGGCTGTGTGTATGTAGCAGCATGACAGAGAGCAGAAAATGACTGCCATTCTTTGGGATCACTGCTGACTATTCACCCCAACATGTACAGGAGTCTGTTAAGAGTTACTTCATCAGTTCATCTGGCTATTAAGGCTGGGTACAGCATGATTTCAGATTTTTCTTTTAAAGCTTTTAACCAGAATGACAAAGCTGAGAAATTTGTTACTCGTGGTTTGTTATGAAGCTAAGCTTCTACTCCTGACATGATTTCTGAGGCTATCCCAGCTCTAAATTTTGAGTGAGTGGAAAGTGTTCTCAGTTCATTCAGTCATGCAATATGTTTTGCCTTAACTTTGATTTTTTTAATATAATCATTTTGATAAATTCTATTGATTTTGTATTAGGTCTGTTTGATCTCTTTGGGTTTTGTTGCAATTATCGGACCCTTTCTGCAGAGAGTGTGAAAATCATTTAGAAGAACTGAGACACAGATGCCCATTTTCAGGATCCTAGTCTTTGAAATTTAATTTCAAAAAGATGCATTTCGTAATAGGGAATAATGTGTGCCATGGAGCTGAAATGTTACTATAGTTCTAATAAAACTGACATAATTCTTTCTCATCATATGTGTTCTCGTTCATTCTAGCTGGTATAATGTATGTACCATCCAGAGATGCTTTGTGCTTTGAATTTAAAATGGAGTGGATGTTGGAAATGAACCCTTCACTTGTCTTCTCCAAAGACATTGAAAAACTGGGGATTTTCTTTTTGTGTGTGTGTGTTGTGTGCTTTAACGGAGAGGAGGCACAGTAACACACCTATTATTCTGTTGAATTAAAATATGCTACCTCAGTACAATTAAACTGCCTGGTCTAATCCTTTTTTTTTTTTTTTTTTCCTAAGTAAGAGTGGAGGGGAAAGGAGCACAACACAAGAGATGAAGTTAACAAACAGATGACTGATTTTTTTATTGTAAAACCAAGCCAAATGGATGATTATATATTTCACAGTTGTTTTGATGCACGGTTCTGTCATAATGTTTTTTAAAAAAAAAAAGTTTTAAAAAAAATGTTAGGGATATATGTGGTAAATTTTTAAGACTAGCTATAATGTTTGGTATTACTAATGCAGGACAACGTGTTTTATGTGCTCTGAGTGCGGTAGCGGTAGTGTTTGGGGATTACAATAGTCTTAAGACTTCCACTGTTCTGATCTGTGGATAATGCTCGGCAAAGAAATACTGATCAGACAGTGACCTTCAGGCTTGTGAAGTTGGCCATTATTTATGAGATTCTGCTGTTCTAAACCATCTTGTAAAAATTATACTTGGAAATGTCAAGGCTATTCCAATGTAAAGCATACTGATGGACAATTGGACCTGAAGTTGAAGTGTCAGCTTTTGTGTAATTTAAAACATTTGATAAGTAGCATAAATAAATTTTTACATCTGACAAGACTTTAAAATCTTGGGTCTCTTCTGTTCTTGTATCAAGTAACTTTATATAATGTGCATTGTCTGAGCACTGTGAACTGTTTTATGGCAAACACTGACGGACCTGTGTGGTTTGTGTCTGTTCTACCCTTCATTTAGCGAGGAGTTGGAAATACTCAAAAAGGAGCTGCTAGTGGTGACTGAAGCTATTTGCCTGTCTCCAAAGTTTGTGGGCTTAAAGTCTGTCTTATCTGCTTTGCTTAGTCTTTTCAGTGTGGATGTTCTGAACTCAATAATACACTACAGTGTTGTTACCCATGCTAGCCTACAGGAGGGAAGGCTGAGGGGCATCTTCACCATGTGTATAAATAGCTGGTAGGGGAGAAAAGATGGAGCCAGGCTCAGGCTCTTCTCATGATGCCCAGTGACAAGAAGAGGCAATGGGCAAATACAGATGTACAGGAAATTCCATATAAACAGAAGAAAAAACATGTATTGTGAAGGATGGTCAACCACTGATATGAATTGCCAGAGACGCTGCGGAGTCTTCATCTGTAGAAGAACAGCTGTGGCTGACCTTACTTTGAGCCATGTCTCCAGAAGTGGCTGGCTGGGCAGTGCTGAAGCTTTATACAGTCAAAATTACCAATGCACCTGTCTTCTATTTTCCCAATGTACCAGTTACCACAACCTGCAAGGACTGAGCTGCACCATTTTCACCCCATGCCTGAAAGTCATAGAGGTCTTAACAATGCGGCACCTGTGCCTCAGACTTGGTCTAAAGGCATTGGAATTGCTTCTCCAGGATAAGGATTTGTATAGGAATTGAATTCTTCGAGGAATGGACAATGTTGCTATTCCTTACTAAAATGGTGTCTTTTTGCAGTAAAATAAAAAAAAGATAAATTAAAAAAAAAAATCAAAATTCACCAGTCTAGGAAAGAAAGGGTAGTTTAAAGCTCAAACATAATGTGTTAAATCTTAAGGCACATCTAGGTAAGAACGCATCTACGTTCTTGCTCTGCAGGCTAGTTTCTGCATTTTATCTTGTAATTCTTCTAAGGCTTTGAAAACAAACAGAAAACACCATCAACAATAAAAATAAACTTGGAGCAGGGATCAGAGTAAGTATGCTATCAGTAAAACACTCCCTCTGGCCACTGCATGAGGGGCTGTAGATCCTAAAACATTGGGATGATGTCAAGGACATGCTTTAGGAAAAGGTCAACTTAATTCTGCATGTTGTAGGAGTGCAGTGGCAGCTATGGCTCCAAATAACTTCTGAGTCAGGACATAGAAATAAGTTTTCCTGTTTGGAGCAAACCTTATGAGGTGATTTCCTCCACTTCCACTCAACTTTTCACATCATGTAGGATAGGTGTACATCTGAGGACAGTCATACAGCTCTGGCTGAAGAACCCAGTCCACCAAGTTTGATGATGACTGTATCATATCACATTGGTCAGTGACGGTGATAAAATGTGTGTCATGGCTATATTTGTTTGATGTGAAGGTTTAACATATGTATCCCAGTGTCCAAACATGTACCAAGCGCAAAGAAAAGCAGTAATTGCCTAACTTCAAAATTGCATACATATGAGCATTTTCTGGTAATTACTTTTTCACCTCTGGTCATACGCATTGGGAAGGTTCTGGTGCTTCTTACAGTTCACAAGAGTATTTTTCTTTTCTGTTGTCTGGTGGTTTTTTTTTTTTTTTTTTTCTCTCTCGTGTCTTTTGTTGGTTAAACATAAAATAGTACACAGCGTTGAAGTATATAAGGCTACCTTAGGTTTGAGAAAAATTAAAAGGGTTTTAATTATCTGGCCTGGGAGTACTACAATTTTCTATAGCAATTATAACTTCATGAAAAAAAAAAAAGAAAAAAAAAAGGTTGTCTGGAAGTTGACTTACGTGACTGGGAATGGTGAGACTGAAAAGTCATAGAAATCCCTCTCCTGTGTATTTAGTATTATTTTTTTTTTTTTCTATTGTGAAGATTTTCTGAAGAAATTCTGAAAAAGTCACTCTTCGAATACAATAAAGATAATCTGGGAATCTCCCAAGATCTGCCTAGCCTTTTTTGATATGATATCTTGTCTGCTCTTGTGTCCTTCCCTCAGCCCACGCTCAAAAGATTCAGAGAGAGGCTTGCACTTTTCTTGAAATGTTCATGGTTGTCACGTGTGGCGTACTAGTGAGAAGTTAGCTTAGTCAGATCATGGAGAAATCTCAAGGTAACTGTTCTGTTTAATCTTTGTCCTTAAAGGCTGACTCCTTCACTTTTCTGAGTTCTATTGTATTTAAAAATATAAAGCAGGCTGAACTGTCAAGCCTGGGAGACGAATTCTTCGTTTCATCTTTGTCCAAGTTGAATGTGGGGGGGGGGCAGCTGAATATCCTTTTTTTTTTTTTTTCTATTTTTTTCCTGATGAACTGTTCTTAGAACACACAATGGCCTGTCTTCATATATGATTTATTCTAAACGGAACGTAAAACTGTAGTGATATTTCAGGATTATTTTTGTGTGTGGAAGTTTACAAGTAATAATGCTGAGCCAGAAACAGAAATATAACTCTCTCTTGTGAGAGTTACTCTCTTTCCAGTAACATTTTCAATGGATACGCTAGGATCAGCTCAGGGTATGTTTTATAACATCAGTAGTTTTCAGAGATGGGTCTCAGACAGTGATGTCATCTTTTTAGTATCTATGAGGTTCTTCAGCAGAAGATAGTTGTACTCCATCTGCAGGGTGTGAACTATGACCTAATAGTGTTCTTCCATCTCTGATGCAAATGATGACTGTGGCACATGTTTTCGGTAATAGCAGACAACACCACGCTTAACTGTGATCTCATTATTTCTATTTCTGAGAAATTATTCTATGAGGAGCATCACTGAGTAGTACACACTGCAAATTTCTGCTTTTAATGTCCTTTTTAATACTCTACTGTAAATCTTCTACAGGGTTCTCCTTATTCCTTTCCTTTCAGGCCATTACACTTGGGATGCTGCTCTGGTTAATTATCTTATTCCTTTAAAAAATTCCATTTTTTATATTCCCAATATTTTTCCATCTGTGGATTTTTCTAAGTAATCATCCATTATTTTTCTCCAATAGTTCTGTTTCCAAAGCATCTTGGGCAGCAGTTCATACCTGCCCTGTTTTCCCACCCTTTTAGTCTATCCAGTCTCACTTGAGTTTCAAAGTGAAATCTTATTCTTTTAACAAAACCATTATCCAAAATAAACTTTTCTTTAAATGCTGCTGTTTAGCAACATGTTTGACATTGGACAGATGCATGGAAATTGCTTTTGCAAACAAGATTCAGGTGTGGGGACACTCCTCATGTCAAACTGAAGGAATTAAAGGCATAGCCTTCTGTAAAAATGTTGATCTCCACTGCTATTTTTGTGTATGGTGCTGCTTGCTGAGTATCAAACAGAAATGGAAGTCAGGGTGGGCTTAGGTTCTTCTATAGAATAAGCCTGATTAAATGCTTTGTGGTTCAGCATGTACAATTACAACAAGTACCAATATGAAACTTAGAAATGTTCATGTCCACAATTTATAGGAATAATGATCTGTTTTTTTGGTGTATATTTTAAAATTTTAATTATACTTCAGTTTCATTACTTTCACACTTAAGTCATTGTGTACTCTTATTTTTTCCCCTAGGACAGTTCTACACAGACTCCATGACATAATTGTTAATAGTGGCATACAAGCCAGTTTCTAAAATAAAGTTAAATTAGGTTCACACTAATAAGCATATACCTAGCAGTTACTGCTTATGCAAGGAGGAAAATAGGGTCTTAAGTCAAATGCAAAGTTTCTATATTAGCATAACATGTGAGTGTGTAAATAACTATTAAATACATTTCCAAAAATAGATCTTAGAAGTACAAAAATATTTTGTGTGTGTGTGTGCAAATGGTTCCTTTGTTTGCCTGTGAATGCCTGATGTTCAGGATCTATGAAAAAGTAAATGACATCGCAAATTGTCAGGAATCTATACCGAAGTTGTTAAGGAATGTTGTTGTTGGAGGGTCCCAGGACAGAAGTCTCAGCAGAGAGCTTAATAGGGAAGCAGATGCTCTGTTATAGACTGCAGTGTCCTGTAAACTTGAGTCAAAATCATTTATTCCCTCTCACAGGTGGAACCTATAATCACTAAAAACAAGAGGTGAATCTGCATCTATCGTTAACCAAATTCCAACCAGACACCTAAAAGACACTCAAACATTTTGAGTGTTGATTATAAACATTAAGAAAGCTCAGAAATGCTGTCAAGAAATGCTGAATTTGGTCAGATCGGTGGCCTGCTGTTTGCTAGAATATACCTGCAAACTAAAAATATGAAATGAGATGATATTTCTCATTATTCAGAGACACAATAACATAGGTACAGGCAAATCCTTGGGCTCTGAAGAAAGTCACTACAAGATTGACATATCCACATTTTTTTAGACTTATAATTCCATAAATATTTAACCTTAATCACCTACATGAATTTAAGTAGTGTTTGAATATGTGTACTAGGTGGTTTTTTTTTGTTTTGTTTTTCTTGAGACTTCTTGCAGAATTAATTTAGCAATATGTACCTACAGTGAGTGTTTAATTCTGCTTTTCTCTTTGTGGTCTGTTAACTTTGGCTTTAACTTCTACTTCTGGCAAACCAAATTATTGTAGTTCATCATTCCCTTTGTAAAAGTAATGAACCAAACTACATGCAAAAGAACCATCGAGATTTTCCAGACAAAAAAAAAAACAAAAACAAAAACCAACCAACCAACCAAAAAAAACACCCTCTCTCTCCCAGTGTAACAGGGGATAATGAGGAGTGTGGGTTTTATCTTTCCTATCTTTTATATATTTGCAGTAGTATGGCTTATTCATTTGCTGGATAAACTGGTATGGATGAAATTGTACAGCTTTTTTCTTTTTTTTTTTTTTTTTTCAGGAGAAAAGCCTTTTCTGGTACCATGAAAATGTAGTCCACATGTACATACATCATGTATTAGGAATGAGGTACCCAGATCCTATGATATATAGAGGCTGTACCAAAGTACGTGCAGGAATCACAGACCATGCAGAAAGAGAGCTGACTCATCATGAAAGAGGACAGATTTAAGAAAGAAATGTCTATAAGTGCTGGTGTGATTTTTCTTTTTCAGACAATGTATGTCACAAACAAGAGTGGGTTCCCATGCAGGAAACAGCTCTTCCGTAAAAGGAGACAGGGAACAGAGTGTGTTAGGCCAAGGCAGTGGCAGAGCAAACAAAATGAGTACAGAGGCTACTGATTTCCTTCCTCTGTCGTGCCACAGCATAATTTATTGCAGAGCTGGAGAGAAGCAATTACTCCAGCTTTCAATATGGTTGTCACCTCTGATTCAAAGAGAGAGCAATGCACGTTCTCATCCTAACAGATACTCAGATCAAAAGGTACCAGCTATGGAAAAACAAATGCACGCAGCTGAATATATTTGTTATCAAAATAAATTTCCCTCAGATATTATCAGAAAAGGGAAGTTATCTTATTAAGGAAATTGTTCAAGAAAAGATTAGCATGCGGCTATAGAGTGTTTCAATTGAAGGAAGTTACATTTTTGTGCCTCCAGTTAGCTAATGTTCATGAAGCAAGAAGTACTATGATGTGCAAAACCAAAACCTACCCCTACTGATTTTGCAAGCCCTGTCAACAGATGTAGAAAAAGCCTGCAAGCTCATATCACACGGAGAGGGAACATTCACCAGCACCCACAGGCAAAGCAGAGGTGTCACACCTGCAAGCCAGGAGTCAGTGATAGAAAGGATGTGGCTGAATAGCTCAGAAATAAGAGAGTCTGTAGCCAAATCTTTTTGAAGTGGAACATTTTGGAGTTCGGCTTCCTGAAGCATAACTTTTCTTGAGCCCTTTTGGAACATTAATTTCCACATGGTATGTTAGGTTTGTGCTCATTTGCAAAAGGTGTTTTTTGTGAGTCTGGGGTAGAGCCTGCAGCAGAGAGTGAAAGAATCCAGCCTGGGAGGAGCTGGCACTGACAGGGTGTTTGCAACTCAGGTGTGCTGGGAGCCAGAGAGGCAGGGATCTCGTATTGCTTTACTGCTTGGCACCTCTCCAGCAGATACTGCAGCCTCTTGAAAAGGTCTCCCTGCCAGGCAAGGCAACAAAGAACATTTTGCCATCACTATAACTGATTAAGGTGAAGCTGCTATAATAAAAAGGGGGTCACTTTAATTAATGGGTTAATGTGAGCCTCTAAATTGAAATCCTGTTGGAGGGAATTAGAATAACCTCTGGGTGAACTTAGTTGGAGCTATCTGCCAAGCTTCGCATGAAGAAATGTAAAGCGTGGGTTGTTGTGAGCACAGATGAAAAGAGTACCTTGGGTGGGAGCACTGGAGAAATGAAGGAAGGATTAAAAGACAAAACTGGAATTTAAGAAGAAGAGATTTTACTTGTCTCTTAGCTCCTACTCTGTCTTGAGTATTGTTCCAGATGTTCCCCCCTGAAAATCTCCAACAGATGTCTATCTTCAAACAAAAACCTGGAGCTTAGCTATGGAGTAAAATCTGAGGCTAAGCCATAGTGTTTCTCAGAACTACTGAGAACTGTCATTTAATCAACCAGCAAAGGCATTTTCAGATAGCTCTGCCATCTCCCTCCTGCCATTTTACACAGTAATTAAAAACACAACAGCAAAACCTCAGAAGCTGCTGCCTCTTAGATAAGCTATGGCAACAATGCATTGGAGATTAGGAGAGACTGAACTTGGTTAGGAGGCAGAACTCCATTTTTTTTATTATTATCATTATGTATATATATATTTAAGTTATGCTTCCACCATAGCAGCAGCTATTAGTCTGTGGACTCTAAACAACATATCTGCGTGGTAATGGAGACAGTTTCAGTCTCTCAGTGCCAGCCTGAAAAGTACAGATGGAAACAGAGGACAATAACTTCACTGGGATATTTTGTGCCAGATGATAATTGCAATAGTAATTGAGCTGTAGCTGACCCTTGGCCTCTGCCTGCAGGGTGGTTTATTCCTAAACCAATGCCTATGTAATGCCTCTAAATTCTGCACAGGGGCTAAGGCCCCATTCATTTCCTGGCACGGCACATCAGAAGGAAGTGTTCCCATCTTTGTCACGTGAGCTCTTTCTTCCTCGCCTGCTCGAGTTCTTCCTCCCAGACCAGTTTTTCTCCAGATGTCAAATATCTAAAGTTCATTAGTCAACAGTAGTTCAGCCTTAAACATCCATTAGATGCTCTTCTCTCTCCTCTTCTTAGTCATTGTGGTTTCCCACACCCATTAAGAAAAAAGGCAGTCAGCAAAATGATTCTTATTATTAACCATTCTTCTGCCAATGCAGACAAAATTAAACCTTAACTCACCACAGATATACAGAAAACAGATAAAAATCAAGTGTTCATAAATTCTATTGCCTATTTTGAAAGACTGCCACCACTTTACAGTTTCTTTGCTCTATCTGTAAAAGAAAACCACATTTCCTCATTTCCACCATTTATTTCTGCATCAGTAATGTGAGCAAAGCTTTCTGAGGTTTTTATTGAGAGCAGTGATGCACAATTTACATAGCAGAGCAACAAGGTTGGCATCAAAATGGTTCCCAACTAAATTACTGTAAAGGGAAGGCCTAAGACCCCAAATGACATTTAACAATATATATATATACATACATATATATATATTAAATATTATTGTTACACTTTTTTTTTTTTCTTCTGAAGTTTTTTTCTTTTTTTCACTTGGGACTTTATATTTCAGTAGAGGGCACTGTGACCTTACTGAGAACTCTATTTGCTAATTGGGCCATTTGAGGATGGAAAAAAAGTATAGCAATTTCCCTGAGCATCTGTCCATAAGCCACAGGTTTATATATACAGGAATTACTTATTCTCCATTTTAATCACTACCTCATCATCATGGCTAAGTGGTTGGATGCCAGTGAGAAAAAACACTTCATGGAATTAATAATTCTAAAAAAAAAAAAAAGAAATACAAAAAGTAACATCTCCTTCCTTTTTTAATAGGGGAAAATTAGCTAAATAGAGGCTCAGGCTCTTTTTTCTGTGGGTAATGTAATTTTCTGCAGTACAATCCCTGGTGCAGGCATTTTAACAAAGACTTTACAGCAGCTGTTCTGTCAGAAGATAACACAAAACCCTCTTCAAAACTCCCAGACCTCAGCAATGCATGCAAACCACTGAAAACACAACCTGCTGCTCTGTACCTTGACACCCACACAGGGCAAAAGCATCGAACCCATTTCTACTGCAATTAAACCTGAGGAAGGCCCGGACAGACGGGTGTCCCATCCTCACTGTCCACCAGGAGTCAAGCCCATGCAGTGAGCCTCAGCCAGGCTCGGCCTCCTTTTGGCTTCCATTTGAGAAAAGGGGACATCTATAGCGCTGGCAGGACAGCTGGTGGAAGTGTCCCTAGCCCTGAAGGTACACCAACCAGCACGCTTGGCACTGTGGGGCCAGTGGCCAGGCCAGGCCCCTCTGCCAGCTGATGTGAGATGAGCACCTCCTGCCACAGTGGGAAGCAGAGCTGCTGCCGCTAGCTGCCTGTGTTAATTCCACTCATTTGGCTCCTATTTGGAACGTGACAGTCAAAGGGTAGAAAGAGACATTGCATGTGAAACAGCTTAAATTGCTGGCATTATTCCATAAAGGGTAAATTGTTCATTCTCCCAGGTGTGTCTGTGTGTAGAGGTAGCTATTAATAATGAAAAAATATGAGGTAAGGATACAGAAAATATAATAATGTAGGCTACTAATGCCACCCTTTTTTCTGCACTGAGTGGATTATTTTCAAACCTCTCAGCTGCCATTTTATCCAAAGGAGGTATTTGTATTCCTCATGGATCATGCGTATCTCAGAAGCCAGTAAAATGGTTACTTGGAGCTCCGCAGTTAGGAAAGCTTATTTAAGATATCTCCTTTTGCTTTTGATAGCTGCAGGTATCTCTGAAGAAAACCAGTTTGTCTTCCAAGAATGACCCTCTCCTTTCCCTTCCTCTCTGGGATTAAATACCCTGTTGTTACAAAGCAGCAACACGGGCACCAGTTATGTGTGCATTAGGCCACAGGACCATTAACATGGGTACCAAGGGGTGCTATAATGCTCTATGCCTATTATTTGCAATTTGCAGTACCTGAGACCTGTTCCATATATTTAACCAGCTGATGTTGGTTGTGATGCTTACACCAAAAGGCTTCTGGGAGTGTGAGGCTTGGTGTGGTTTACAGACATCTGATGCCAGTGCTGGAAAAAGCTAATACAAGAGTTATTTCCAGCCCCATGGGCATGTAAAATACCTAACAATAACAATAGCTATGTACTGTTTATAGTCAAAAATTTATGGCAAGATTACCCACCACCTGGCTGACAGGCTGTCCTACTAGCTGCTGTCAATAGGATCCCTCTAAACAGGCAAGTATTTTTTTCATGATGCCTTAAATAGCAGGCCTACCTGCACATAAAAACCATGAGCCACACAGCAGTGACCTCTAGATAATTATTGTTACTGTGCCACCCACCATACCCACAGGAAGAGTTGCAATAGTTCTGTTTCCCTGGCCTTTTCTATGCCTTTGATTTTGATGAACACAACAGCTGATGCAAACAGGGATGGATGCTCTGTGATGGCATGAGAACATCATCTTTTTTCAATTCTGTTTTTGCTTTCATCCTCGTTGCTTTCAGAAGATTGACAGGTTTTACCATGTGGCTTCATTGGCCTGGCAGAGCCCTCCCTTGCCCCCACCAATAACTTCTGTGGTCAGCAGGGCCAGGATGGCAAAATCAAATTCATAACCATCTTGATCCCAGCATTGCTTCTTGGCTCTCAGTGACACTTGAAAGCCTCTTCCATGTCCTGTTGTGAGTCTGTGGTCTGTGCTGGTTCCTAAGTCTCAACTCTGTACAATCAACATATTCAGTATAGCTCACACTTAGTCTTTTAATTGCTTTTGCCCTGTGAAAAAATGCAAAGAAATCATACCTATTGGATTCTGGTTTATTTGCCACCCGCATGTCTTTATAAAAAGGGAAGCATTCAAAATAAGGTTAGATGTTTAACTTCTTAAGAAAGATTTAAACAGCTTGGCATTTCATTCTGCCAGTGCAGACAGCATTTTGGCCATGTAAAAGATCATCGCCTCGCACTTCTTGCGGGCGAGTCACAAATCACAGCTGTGGGAGTGGAGCCAAGGTCGAGGTGTTGTCGGGGTCCTGGGGGAAGTGGCGGGGTCCTGGGGGAAGTGGCGGGGTCCTGGGGGCAGTGTCGGGGTCCAGGAGGTGGTGTCGGGGTCCCAGGGGGCCCCCACGGAGGCAAGGAGGGCTGGCGGTGGCAGCAGGCGGCTCACAACGGGGCGGCTCAACATCCAGGCACCTTCCCCGGAGGGAGACTTCCTACTGCCCTGGGCTCATGGGCACTAAGGTCTTTCCAAAACCAGCCTTCACACCTGGCCGCTGGGCTGCTCCTCCCGCAGCAGCAGCGTCCCTATCAATTGCCCTAATTACTTGGCTGCCTCTGGATACGCTAATTCATTTAAGCTGTCAGTCCTTGTTAAGTGAGTCCTTCGGGGCTTGATGAGCTTCCCTTTGCAAAGATTGCACACTCTGAGATCGTGGCTGGATGTTGCTTTAAAAAATGGCACAAGGATGTTGTTGGGTTGTTGTGATTATTTATTTTGTAATCACTTGTGCATAATTCGGGTTTGATAGCTGTGAAAGTGATTCCCCCAGCACTTACACTGCCTGCGGTTCCTCTTTGTAATCTGTGAACAAATCTACCAATTCTTGCTGATTTCTTCTCATCTCTCTCTTCTCCCTCCCCCTGTCTTAAATACAGATTTGCAGATTTTTGGTTAGCCCACTCAGCAGTATTTTCCATAACAGATTATTGTAGCATCTGTTGCTGTGTGTACACACTGAGTCTGGCTATAAGAAAACCTCTGGATGACAACACATACATCGCATTGTGTAATATAAAAGGAGACAGCTGAAGATTGCATACCTGTTTTCTTAATGCTGAGGCAGTAGCAAATATTTACAGACCCTGGACATTGCAATTTATTGTGACAGTGCTCTGAGCAGAGGCTTGCCTCTCTTAGTAGGACACAAGACAGTCAAAGCTATATGAAAATATGTTGAACATGGATTCTGTTTAAAAAGAAGAGACTTCTCCATGCTGAGGCCTGGAGAGTTTGACCTGAAAAGAGTGGCACAGTAAGGAGAGAAAAATCTTGAATCAGCCTGACAGCAGCTGCTTACAAAAGTACGTCCTTCAAACCCATTACTTCACAATCTAAGCACATGTTTAACCCAGCAGGCAACACTGTATTATAAATGCTCTCAAACACAGTCCAGAGCCAAGAGCAGCAGACCGTGTTTACCTCAAGACCTAGCTTTGCTGCCCTGCAATGCTGGTGGCCTGGAGATCTCCAGGCAAATTCACATGTTTAGCACTACCAGGACCTGATCAAGTGATGGTTCCTATGAGAAGGACATTTTTTTGGCATGTGTTGCCTTGTAACTTCTCAATTTGTAAATTATACATTTTTGCTTTTCAATTACTGGTTTTCTATTTGTTGCAGCAGCAATTTTGATGGCTGCTTTAACTAGGAGAGAACTGTCAGACACGTAGTCATTACCATATAAACATTTTAAAATGTGTTCTTTTCTGCAGACAAGAGGTACTATTCAAATACTAACATACTGCCCACAAGACAGAGCAAAAATTGATGCAGTTTGGTAGATTTCCAAAGACACAAATACTTAGTCCGTCATATGCCTGTGTGTCTTGTGATACAAATTCTATTCTAAGAACACTTTTGGCCCTCCTACACCTTTGCTTAGCAGTCATAAATTTGATCCCTGAAAGCCCCCAGTACATTTTAACTTTTTTACTTTTGGGACTACCTTTTTTTTTAACCTCATCCCCTTTAGTCTGATAAGTACTGACCAGACCCACTCCTGGCAGGATCTAGCACCCGTTGTCTTTATCTCAGTCTCTCTGCTTTCCTTTCAAGGCTGCAGGATACTGGAAGTAACTTTAGCTCTCAGTGCTTGCATGCAGCACGAACTACACCTGCTCTTTTGGGGACTCATTTGCTCAGATTGGAGTATCATCAGACTCATGAAACTATCTGCCAAACACGAAACCTTTGGCATCCCTGATTTAATCTCTTTGTTGATGCAGGAAACTTCTCTCTGTTCAGTTCAACTCTCATTCATCATGTATCATTGATATTGATTAACTGCCTTTCTTGATTTTTTCTTTTTCTGTCACACATACATTGGCTTCAAGCAAATACAGGGGAGATTCAGGGGGAAAATGTTTTGAAGTAAGATTTATTTTCTCATCAAAAAGCTTCCGGCTATTCAGGTTAGCCATGCATGTCACTATTCAGCTTCCCCTGTTTATGTTAGATTATGGAATTAATTGAATTTTTCTTTTCATGGTTCATTTTTCCTTCTTTTCTCCTTTGTTTTGATTGTTGTGTCCACAGTATTTATCTTTTGTTTTGTTGTTGTTCCTTTCTCCTTTTTTTTTTTCCAGAAATGACCTAGACCCAGAACAGACTTGTACAGCAAGGTGCATTATATGCCTAAAAGACAGCCTACAAACAAGAGTCTGGGATCGCAGGCTGTGCAAGTATTTGTGATAACTTACCATTGCTGTGGGGTGGTATCAGTAGTCCCCATGTACTGACATTCTGCTAATCAGCTAATCTAATCTGATGGAACAATGGAAACCACTGCTATGATATTTGAATTAAAGCAGAGAAATGATAAGGCTCAAGCCAGAAGCAGTTTATAGGCTCAGGACCCTTTGCTCCTCACGGAATTCCCTGTGTGCCGGAGAGAGACAGATGTGAGTTTTTATGGCATAACCATCTCCTCTCCCCTCTGACACTGGTGCTGCTTTGCTGCACACTGCCATGGGCTTTGTAATGCTAAGGGCTGCTTACCTGCCAGCTCATGGCTGCTTTCACCTCACAGCTCCAGCCCTTTTCACCCAGGCTGTGGGACAGTGTTTCCCAGGGCCTCTGCCAGGGTATTTTTCCTTTCTTGTTCCCACACTGCTGCGCCTGTGCTGCTGATCGCATGGCTTTGCATGTGCCCACCCCTGTGCTGTTGTCAAGGCAGGTTCTCATGGGAAGTGACTGCTGCTGACATGAGATTCGCCCTTCCACCCCCCCCCCCCCCCCCCCCCCGCCCTTTCTCAGCCCTGCGGTCGCAGATCTGATGTTCGTTTGGAGACTCAGTACTGTGCCCGCACAAAGCTGCACAGCTGGCCAGGTGTGCAGTACCTGGCCTCAGCAGTGTGTGCTTCTGTCACCAGTAACAGCGGCCTAGGGTGACACAACTCACAGGGACTTCACACAGGTCCTGATGGAAAACTGTGGTGTTAATATAGGCATGTGCTTTGAGGGGGATCATCTGCTGCATGGGAGAGGACAACTGTACGCTGGGGGATGTTATTCTGAGGACACCCCCATCATTTTTGTTTATGTTTGTCTGTGCATTTTTGTTTCGTTTTTGCCTGTAAGAAGCTCTGGCCATTACAGCTGATGCATGCCATCAGCTACAGACCCTGCCAGCACATCTTCATAGATGTGAATATGTCTCAACACCTTTTGCACAGCAGATTTCTCCCACTGCTGAGAATTGCTGTGAGGAGTGTTATTGTGAGAAGGTTCACTTAAAATTAGTAAGAATTAATATACGTTCTGTATTTGTGCAACATGCTTAGCAGTCCTGAACCTGGGAAAAGAATCAAGGTTTTTAAGACAAAGGAAGCCGCACCTATCAGAAGGCTGTCAGATTCATATGTTATCTAATTAAACATTCTGACATTCTGGACTGTTCCTACCCATGGCTAGATTTAACAGGTCAGTCTTATAGTAATGCTTCTGCTCTCTGTCCCACCAGGGACCACAAGTACAGCTATCTTATTCCCTTCTTTGTGCTCCTGTCTACCTCTTATAGTGCTTTAGTGATGAAGGAGCAAGGAGATTATATGACTTTTCATTAAGTGAAAAAAATAGAGATTTTCCTTTCTGCCTTTCACTATGGTTTTCTCTGATCATATTCTGCTCTTCTGTCTACTCATTACATTCAATAAAGAAAACTGTACTCTCTGTAAACCTTTTCCTCCATTCTGAAGTCTGTTTTGGCATTATCTTTTTCCTGTAAGTTGGCATATTACACATTTGTAAATCAGACTTAAAAACAAACAAACAAACAACAAAAAAAAAACACAAGCTAATGGACTTCAAGATGTTCTGTAATGGTGCATGCCAGACTCTTTTAAGAAAAAAAAAATTGATATTAAGTGCAAAAATATTAGTAGAGATGTGTGTCTTTCATCACCATCTTAGTTATGAAAAAATAAATTATCTTTTGGTTGATAAAGGTCATGCTCACATATGCCCACTAAAAAGTTGCATGTGTGGTTGTGATATATCACCTACCACATTTGCCATGCAGATGGCAACTGATACAGAAGGTTTCCACAGGAGAAGTTCATACCTGACTTTGGGGCCTTTAGCTTTTTCCAAGGTCATATTACCATGTTAGAAAGACAGAAAAATTTAGAATAAGACAGATCTCCAGTCCTTTTTTTATGCTACTAGATCCCACTGAAGTCTTCTCAGCTTTAAGAAGCAAAGGATAAGGAGAAATGTTACAGCTGTCCACAGTCACTTAATGGCCCAGTTGGAGAAATTATTGTCATATGTTACGGAAATCCTTCTTTCCATGATGGTGGTCTGGGGACAAGCTGCATAGGCAGTTTATGGTATCTCCACCTGTGAAGCTGCAGGGAACAGGTCTGGCTGAGTAGAGGTTTGGACCAGAGACCTCTCTGCTCCCGTCCCCCCCCGACCTCCCCCCACCCTCAGCCCCCAGCCTCCCAGTTTCTGTAATTATGGATGTCCCAGTACCACATAGATGTCAGTACGCAAACTCTACACTACTCTTATTCGTACTAGTAAAACCCTCTGCTATTTAATAATAAAAGGAATAATTCTGGTTTGAATTTTGAAATGTTCATGTTAATTTTCTTGGTGGGAGTATAACAACCTGCTGTTTTTATGTAAATGAAAATACACTCACATACACACACAGACACATATATGTCTGACTATTCAGGCTTTTTCCCCGAAGTACAAACATATGTCTTAAAGTATTGCAGGTGCAGCTATAGAAACCCTTTGAGAACTTGGCTCCTTCTACTGAAATTATTGAGCTTTTATTGTGGATAATATGAACATGTTTATATTACGGAACACTTAAACTATACAGCTTAACTCAGTCTTCTGGCTCCGTCTCATACCAATTTAAAAAGATTTCATAACATAATTTGGGATATGTGAAGACAGTAATGCAGCATATTCATGGTAGAGTCCCCATTGGCCTAACATTAAACTGGACTTAAAACTTTGCCTCAGCATAAAGAGTATGAACACATATGCAAGGATGGAATTCAAAATTTTACAAATTTATTTTTAAACAGGTTGTAAATAGCAAGAATTGCTACCTCTCACAACACTTTTAGAACATTTCTCTGAATGAAAATCATAAAGTGGAGTTTGTAGGTATAATTAACTCTTAAGTGGACCCAAACCTTAAGTGCATAGTATAGAGTTGAAGTTTAAACATGAAATCAGTGTTGTATTAGCAGTCTGTTCCTCAATCAATAAATTTTATTCATGTAGTTCGGCTCATTTTTCTATCCCTGGAAGAAATTTCATTAAATTCAGAAAGCTGCATGCGTTATTTCACAATTAGCATCCACTATCTTATTTTTTTTTCAGTGTAATGCACTGATAATAGCTTCCTCATGCACAAAAAATGTATGTTTCCTGAAAATATCAAAGAAAGTAAACAGCAAAAATGGTGTAGCCATGGTAGTCTAAGTCAATGAGTAAGGCAAATCTTGTAGATATTGATGTATACTTTTGGGAGGAGGTAGAGCACAACCCTATCTGAGACAATGTGAGAGTGAAAAGATGCTTGCCCTCCTCTAGAAAACCTCTGATTACCCATGGAATGAAAGGTCCCTTCTTCCAGAGGTGCTCTTTTAACAAGAAAGCATGTAGCTTCATTTGTACTTTGACAAACAGCGTCCCCTGTGTTTTGCTATGTGGTAAATTCTGTCCAGGCTACAATAGTTTTAAATAGAGCGTACGTCTAAGTCTGTGTTTTGTTTCATTTTGTTTGTTTGTTTGTTTCTAATTTCATTGTGTTTGTTATTATTATTATTATTATTATTATTATTATTATTATTTTACTCTAATTTGATTTTACTTTTATTGTTAGCCAGTATACTCTTCCTTTGTCTCAAGCTATGAGGTAGCTCATTTTAGGTCTGAAGCAGGTAATCTTGCCTATCTGGCACCTTCATGGGGGACTTTTCTATCTGCTCACCTCTCTGTCCCCACCAGATACTTCATTTTCTTATTGCTCCATTTGGCTCAGCTCCTGCAGTCTTTCTCCTAGCTAGAGGAGGAACCCTCAGTGGTCTCCCTGGCCATCACTCCTGGTCTGTGTCCCAGCTGAGCTGGACCCTGCTCCCGTCCTGCCCTGCCCGTGCATGAGGACAAAACCCAAGACCCTCCATGTCTACAGTATATCTGCTCTGGAGAAGTGGAGACCCCCCTGGCACAGTCTGCTCACACAAAATCCTTCTCTTCACATTGCACCACTTGCCTCCTGTCACTTTGCTCACACCTTCTAGTGACGGCTAGTTTTCTGCGTGGCTTGAGATGTTTGTTTGAGCTTACTGATCTGGCCTTTCCATCTGGTACACCTAGCAACTTTCGTTAATCCAACATTTTTAGCTCTCTTTTGATGTTTCATTAGCCATCCTAAGTCATTTTAGGAATGGCATGGGAAAGGATCTAGGATTGCTGTGGAAAAAAAAAAAGGGGGGGGGGGGCAGTTTGAAAATAAATTGTGGACAAAATAGAAACATCTTAGGAGAAATATTGGATGTATTTCTTTGTGCAATAAAACACTTCCAGATTTACAGTATTTTTACACAGAATATTCTGTGGTGGATCCCTGTTGCCAATACAACTGTTTGTCCTCTTCTGTCAAATGATTTTTGATGCAGAACACCTGTATTTTCATCAGCACCATCTATTTTTCTCTTTTGGGGTTTCATTCAACATTAACTACAGTGCCAAAAGCATCCTCAAGGCTGTGACTAGGCTCCGCTGAAGCTGAAGACTAAACCATTTTCAAACTGTAATTATACCTCATTCCTCTTTAATCATTTAATCAGAAGAATCCACAAATGTAAAAGAAATGGTGTAAATATTTTTATGCCTAATATGGACATTACACAGTTGCTCTCTCATAATGATATTTTACTCTAAGATTTTGATTATTAAAGATGAAACAGAAATATAACATGGAACTCATTGAGGCCACAAATTCTGACACACTATTAAGTACATAAAAACAATCTCAATAACCTTTATTACCACATATGCAGAGTGAATCAGATGCCTTTTGCTCGATCACAAACTTGTCTTTTCCATGTCATCCATGGCCACAAAATATTTCTGCAATGTAAGGGAAGGTACTTAAAAACATACAAAAGCAGTTTACTTTATACAGGAACAAGTAAGTACCCGTAGTTAGTATACAGAATTATTTTTCAGATGTTAATAAATATAGGACTCATTCTCTTATTAAATGCTTGCTTAGATTGAGCAGCAGCTTAATTTGTTAATTATTGCATTAGGGTGTTCTGTCACCACATATTAATTTGAAGTGTAAATGAAAAAAAAATCCATTAATATTATGGCTGTAAAACGTCCTCTCAGACCCTTGTCTTGAGAAGAGAGAAGCAATAAGGTATCTTCATTCTGGCATTTCCTGAGGGATGCCCCCCACCTAGTGTCAGCCATTCTGCATGGTGGTGGTGGGTTGGGACAGTGTCCCTGCTTGTCTCAGCCATGTACAGCAGCCTTCTCTTGCTACTGAAAAACAATCTGTAGAAAGTGCTACTTCATGGAGGTCTGGATACTGAAGTCTCTAAGTGAGTGCCAATAAAACACAATATTTCACCTGACATTGCTTATCTATCTTAAATCTTCGTCCAGGCTTCTCTCTGCTTTCATTCCATTGTGGTCAGATGAGTTACATGAAGGATAAATTTTGTATGTGTTATCCAAATGAGATGAGAAGTGTCTTGTAAATTAATTTCTGATTTTAAAATTAAGGAATAAAAATGAAATATTGAGGGTGGCTCATGCTGCCTATCTAAGGTACTGAATTTCATTCTGGTTATGGGAAAAAAAAATGTGTTTGATTCAAAGGTCTGGCTCGGTTCACAAGTGATGACAGAATTTAACTCTCCGGGGTCAAATGAGAGAGCAACCCAGATAGGTTTTCTTGGCTGACACTAGAAATTTTGTTTTTAATCTTTTAATATACACATTTTGTTTGGAGGATTCAAAATGATTTTATGAAGAAACGGTACTCCCATGTTAGCTCTGGAAAAAAAAAAATGCTCCTGTAGTAACACAAGGCGACAGCAATAGAGTTCTTAGTGTAATCTAGGTTCTGTACATCTCCATCTGAAAGCACAGAGAATTTAAGAAAGTTCTGTCTTTAGAAAAGTATTAGCTTTAGTGAAATTCAGACCTGCCTCAAGAAAATCCTGCATTTTTAAAAATGAATTAAAATTATCATTCCCTGATTCCCTTCATACAAGATGTAATACCCAATATAAAATGAATCAACCATTTTTTTATGAGTCCAGCTATTTTACACCAAATATTTTCAGTCTCTTCTTTCTGAAAAATGTGTTGTGTTATGGGTCATCCACAAAACTACCGTGTTGATCCTTTTAATGACCTAATTTGATTGCTTATTTGTTTACTTTCTCTGATAATATCAGGCCAGCTATTGCTCAGACAACATCTTGTGATAGGCAAGTAGAGTTTAAAGAAGAAAGTGGGATACAGAATGCAAATGATGGCTATGCATGTTATATAGATAATTGGTTTAGCTCTCTTATTTCCATAGGGAACAGGATGTGTTGTAAGAGCACTTTCATAAAAATACTTAAGCACATGAAATGAAGTTGAACTGCATTGAGTGGTTTAGTTTCTATAATATGGGTACTCTGTGCTGCATGTTTACAAATATACCAAACAAAACAATCTTTAGGATGTACAAATCGCATCCCATATTTAATCATCTGTGCCTGAATAACTAATTATTAATCCACTTTTGTTAACCCCTCCACTTAACTGATCAAGATGTGGAAGCAGAGAAGCATACAATGACTTTCTCAGTACAGCATGAATTTAGGTTTATCACAGACCCAAGGCTGGACTTCTGAATCCCAAACCCTGGGGTGCTTGTCAGCAGCACACACTGTCTTGTGTCTCCAGACAAGTCCTTCTGCAATAATAGAAATTCACAGACCAGAATAACTCTGAGAACAGGATTAGCAGTTCTGAGGAATCCACCATAAACTCTGTGTTGTGTATCCACACAACATGTACAGATGGCATATATATTCCCTTTCCATATGCCAGTATGAAAGTACCTTTGGAGAAATGGTTCGGTTGACATTAGATAAGAAGACTCTGGCTGCAGAGGGTGGTTAGTGCTGTGCAGCCATGAAGCCCAGCTCTTCTGTGATCTTTCACACTCACCCGTGGATCTGAGCACAACCAGCCTTGGGCAGGGCTCCTAGGAAAACAGAGGAAATGCATGTTGGCGGGTCTATACACAGATTTGGGGATATGTTTATGTTGATTTAGAAAGGTTTGTAGTTCTTTGGCTTGCATCAGTGAATTTATATTATCATCATGTGGCTTTCCAACGCAATGGGTGATTGTTAAGATACTCTGTTGGAAAATAGAATATGGAACATTGGCTAGCTGAAGAATTCCTCCTGCCTGCTGTTCTTCTGTTTGCCTAAGATTTCTGCAACTTTTTATGAAAAAGGACACACCTTTAAAGTAAATCTCAGCTGGAATATTTTCACTAGCCTTAAGGAAAGGGAGGGGCTGGGTAGCAGCCTGGAGTTTTCACTGAATCTAACACAGGTGCAAGCCAGTGTTGAGGAAAAGTAAGTGTAAGGCTGTGTGTGGAAGAAGCACTCTACATTTATGCAATTTATCGGTTTCTCCTGTGGACGACAGAAAAAAAAAAAAAAAAGCACAAAAAATGTTTTTCTTTTTGCCTTATGCCTGTATACATTGTTTATTTATTTATTGATTTATTTATTCACAAGGAGAACTTGCAGTTTAATGCAAATGCTAAGATTTTGTTGGGTAGATAAGAAAATTGGCAAAGTTTAAAGCTGACTCAAAATTACCAGCATTCCCCAGATTTCCGCTAGCAGGGCAGGCAAAACAGCTGAATGTCGAGAAAATGATGCTGGTTTTTAAAACCATAATAAAGCCCTGATATTTCAGAATATCTGTTATACACTATGATTCTCTGATTTTCTCTTCTTCTCATCTCAAGGTGTTCAGGGTAAGATAGAGTGACATTTTCCTCCCAGTGAAGAGTGAATCCTAGGCAGAGATTGTGAGATGGCATGCTGAAGTGGCCTGGCAACTTGAAGCCAAAGACTCAGGGAAGGGGAAATGCAGATGTGAATAGTGATATGATTTCCTTTGAGCTTGAGAAATTAAACCACTAAGCTGGAATGCAAACTTAGTGTAAGAAAAAAACTCATAAATTCTTCTCACACTTCTGTCAACATCACCAACACCATTGCAACCAGGAAAACTAGTGGGTTATACTTTTTATGAAACTCTGTTACTTTAAATAAATAAAATTTGAGCAAACAAAGAAAGAAAAAAAAAACAACCAATCTTCTGCCTGTATTCATGCAATATTAAAAGCGGGGATAACTCATGTTTGATTTTGAACCTCTCCAAAACTCAGTTACAACTCAGGGCTCTGCTCAGCTTTTTTTTTTTTTTTTTTTTTCCTGTAAAAGCTTGTTCTGCTGTCACTTCCCTCTTTTTCCTCTTTTAAGAGTCTGGGGAAGCCTTTTATTTATTTATTTATTTTTCCCCCCATATGTACAGTGTGCAACTGAGCTTCTCATGTGGACACTGAGCTCCATTTGTTACTGTGGTTACCTCGGCTGCACAGCTGGAATTAATGTTATAATTTTATATTTGGAAATAAAATGGATTTCAACTTGATTATTTGACAGTTACCTTTTCCATCAGGCTGTTGATGTCAACAGATGGTACCTTTCATCTCAGAGTCCAGCCAGGCCTCTCCTGCAAGACTTAATGGCTTTCAGAACAAAGATAAGAGAGGAAGGTGTTCATCACAACTAAATTAATTTCTGCTTTGTAGATGGATAATTTATTTGTTGTTGTCTCATGTGACAGTGGTTTTGCTATTTGTTTTTTATTATATATATGAGCAACATACCAGTTTTAAAGTTTTAGCTATGTTTGTCTGTTAGAAACAGAGATTTAATATTAAAGCAGGTACTTCTCGGTAGAAATCAGATATGTTTCAGCTTTCTGGCTCCATAAAAGGGCCTAGTCCACATCTGAAAACTGTCTTAAATGAAAGGTAGTTATTTGTTTAACCTATAACATTAAAACTGGTCTTCATTATTTTCAGTAATAGTTGAAATTATCAAACATTTCTTTAACATTTAACTTGTAAGACACACTTTGTATGTAAAATAACACTTTATGCAGCATCAAATGACTGCATTAGTCTAATCTTACATTTCTTTTTTCTTTTTTAAAAGTGACCATGAATGTGACTTGTGAGTGTTCCTAGACCAGTCACATTCATGTGAAAAGTACTTCTGGATTTTAAGCTTCCTAAAGAAAGTTTGACCTAATTCAGTTATGACAGGGCTGCAATGCATGACTCTCAGTCTTATGCTACATCAGATGAACCTCAGGACCCTGCAGTATGCTGGAATAAGTGAAACATGTCTTAAAGAATTCCAAGACTAACAAGCATAGCCCCAAACCCTTGTCTGTTATATTTCTGTATGTCTGAAGGAAAATCTGATTTTCCAGAATAATCAAGACAGTTCACCATGTGGACAGGAAACTATGATGTGAACAAGCAACAAACTTCTTTTAGTTACTTCTCTTAACCTATGTGCTGTCTTCCAGCAAGCAAAAGGGTCCTGAAGTCATTGTGGTTTTTAACTGTGTCTCGAGCTTCTGTTCTGTGCAGGAGCCTGCAAACATGAACTATCTGTAGACAATTTGCTCTTTTCAAACAGGAACCAATTTTTTAAAATGCTGTTTATATTCCTTAGCTGGCAAATATCCTTGCTTTAGTTCTTTTTCTTTTCCTTTTCCTTTTCCTTTTCCTTTTTCTCTTTTTTTCTTTTTCTTTTTCTTTTTCTTTTTCTTTTTCTTTTTCTTTTTCTTTTTCTTTTTCTTTTCCTTTTCCTTTTCCTTTTCCTTTTCCTTTTCCTTTTCCTTTTCCTTTTCCTTTTCCTTTTCCTTTTCCTTTTCCTTTTCCTTTTCCTTTTCCTTTTCCTTTTCCTTTTCCTTTTCCTTTTTCTCTTTTCCTTTTCCTTTTCCTTTTCCTTTTCCTTTTCCCTTTCCTTTTCTTCTTCTTCTTCTTCTTCTTCTTCTTCTTCTTCCCTTTTTATTTTTTTAAAGTGTTGAGAGTAGGCTTATAATTGGTTATAATTTTTAAATTACTCAGAGCTGTAAATCACATCTATGGGTCAGAAATGTTAAATACATTCTTGTGTAAATATCATAGACTCCTTACAGAGAGATTAATTTTGATATTTGACTAAACACAAATGGTCACCAGAGGTTCTGAAACACAAGCAATTTACTGAAATAAATGCAACATGCTAAATGTTATATAAAGAAGTTAGGCAGAAAATACATAATCAAAGCAAACTCTTAATAGGAATTATTGTTGCGGACAAGATACTCTACTAACAGCAGAATGAGTTTTGTGGGAACATATGTGCTTGTGCTAATACCAGAGCTCTGGGCATACTTGAATTTCATCTGTGTAGTACAGTGGGGTAATCATTGTGAACAGTGTGATACCAAGGAATATTAAACTCCCAAATAGGCACAACATGTCTGGGGCACATGAAGGTTTGCTGGCTCCCATCCCAGGCTTGCTACACTATACTCTGATCTTTTGGGCAGAGAAGAAAGCTACAAAAATTCTCTTTTTAAAATCCAGAAGTGTGAAATTTTTATGGGAAAACTTGTTACTCTCAAGTTGTTCCTGCAGCAAGTAAATATGTATGAAGAGAAAAAAAGTGACAGAAAAGTCAGAGCTGACAAGCATTATGTTTGGTGTAAATAAGAAAATCTTGACAACATGGTTGCATTAATGCAGAACTATGTAGCAAACTAATGGTCCATTTTGAGATGAGGAGAAAGCGCTCAAAAAGGATTGTGGTCACTTATTTCAGAAAGCAGTCAGAAAAAAATGGGTTTACACTGTTAACTACATGGCCTACTCAGCATTAGTTAAAATAATAAATGTCATTTTCAATGCAAAAATATTATTTTTCAAAATATCCTTTGACTTTTCCTCTTCTGTTGACCTTGTTTCTTACAAAAACTCTCTTGAATGCTCCTTTCCTACTTCTCTTCATGTTTCTACTAGACTTTGTGGGAAAGGTTATAGTTTTCAGAAGAAGGCAGTTTCTTGATTTTTCCACTGCCCAGATATCCAGAAGGTAACACATTTTTCCTCTGGGGATGAAGAAAATGTACAAAGCAATAGAAAGCATGGTATTAGTATAATCTGTTTAGACTAGATTAAATAAAACCCTGCCAGCACAATCACTTCACAAGGCTGTTACTTGTCCAGTTATTCTCTCCCATTGAAAATGCTCACTGTGTGCTTTAACCTTGGAAGAACTTAATCTGGAGGCATAAATCCTTCACCTGCTCCCCTTCCCCAAGACTGTACGTAACTTCACTAGTTTAGACACCTCCAATTGCAAAACTCTTTATTTGCCACTTAATCTAAAATAAACATGTCAGCTTAAAATAGGATTTTCTATAACACTACTTCAGTGTGTGGTGAGCACCTATGCTTCCTCCCTGGTGGGTTTTCTGACCCCTTTGGGTATCTCTGTTCACACCTATACTTGCTTTCTCTGGCTGGGTTATGTTTGTGTCATGAAGCCTTATTTTCTGCTCTCTCACTCTGTGACTGCCACTAGCCTGTGGCTCCCTCGCTGGCCTTTTCTTGCCTTCAGATGTGTCCAGTCTCTGTCAGACTGTGGTAACACATCTGGGTAACAAGTGTTCCTGTAATTGGTCAGCCTGCAGTCTTCCTGGTGCTGAGAAAGAAACAAGGGGATTAGTTTATACCACAACAATAAATTCATTGAGCCATTTCCTTGGAAACTAGGGATCAGGAAGCAAGGAAGGCGGATGAGGTAAGGGTGGCAGTTAAAGCTTGCAGGGGGTGATTCACATATTTGCATTTTATCTCTGAGGTTCCAGTGATTCCTTCTTCATACAAACTATCAGATAGGTTTAAAAGGAGATAGGATAAATAATGCATGGTGTTATTGGCTGAAAAAATATTGCTAGAATTCACTTCAAACAGCATACTCAATTATATTGTTAGATTTTCAGAGCTCTTCCATTAGTGCACATTTAAACATGTAATATTTTCCAATTAAATGTGTTGGTAGGAATTATTCATCTTAATAATTAAAACATTTCCAGAGCTCCCTGAGGAGTGTTACCATGGAGGACCAGACCCTCTGCTGGGAACACTCACAGCATGCTAGCATACAGTATAGGCCAGCTGCTTAATGTCAGCTGTGCAGAAGCATGAAATCCAGTCCTGAGGCACGTTAGTGTTGGTTGCATATATTGGTCCTTTCTGTGGTTGATTCAAAGTTAGGTTTTTGAGGCAGATTTTGAATTGTGGGGCATGTGGAACCTGCAGCTTAAGCACCCTCAGATAGACTGTAAAGCTGCCTGTCTCCCACTGTACATTTTGGTGGTGGCTTCATTGTATCTTTGTTCCTCTTAGATTGTGATTCAAGGCCAAAAGTGAAGGTTTTTATGCTCCATGTATTTGCCTTGTTGCTCTTTCAGAAGACAGCTAGTCCAGACCCTTGATGAGCTGACATTGCCCCTCTCTCAGCTAACTCATATTCTTGGCATGGTCCTAGTCTTTAATAATCAAAAACTAAAGACATCTGCTTCTTGTGGATATTGAAAATCCCACAGCACACTGTGGAAGAGGAAGGTTTGATGTGGCGTCCTTGGCCAATATTCCGTTTTCCCTCTGCTGTGCAGCACATTGGCAAGCTACCAGTTGGCTTGTGTGGCTGTCACCCTCCCACCAGAGATGGCTGAGGCTCTGTGCTTGTGTGTAGGCACATGAAATGAGACAGACAGACTGCAAAGTGCATTAGAAACAAGACGTATGGCACAGAATTAAAGTTCTCTACCATCAGAAGGAGATTTCCAGTCCATATCCAAAGGCACAAACCCCAGACTAAGTTGAACAAAAAGATACCTGGCAAACAACAAGTGAAGCTGGGAGTTACAGGGACCAGGAATCCTTCCAACATCATAAAAAAGTTTCTGGGTTTATTTTGGGTAAATAAAGAAGGAAGGAGATCAGGGATCTGCAAAGAAACCTAAGGGAAGGTTTTTTTGTTGGTGGTGGTGGTTTTTTTTTTCTCTCTTTCTCTCTCTTTTTTTTTTCTTTTTTTTTTTCTTCCTAATCAAGACAACTAGACCAATGAAAGAAAGTAAAAGAAAGTACTACAGAAACAGTTGCCAACTGAAACATTTCATTGTTACTACAGATCTACTTGCACTGCTTACTTCATTATCTGTAGGCAGAGAAATCAGATTGGTTAACAGTGCTGATACCCCTTAAAGACGTGATGATGATCCAGACCCCCTACATTGTCCTAGTGAATCACTAATGCTGTGAAATACTCAAAGGTTTTCTTGATCTGTTTTTCAATGTTTATTTCATACCCTTATATTCTTGGAATACTTACAAATAAAATTCACAGCTTGTGCTCTTCAGGCTGTGATTTGGAGATGTATGAGAGTTTATCAACAGTTTGTTAGGAAATATTAGTGGTCAAAGCTGAAATATTTCTGAATATGTTGGCTTAAAGAAATTCCTTGGCACTGAGAGAATCCTTCAAATAAAGAGTTCTGAGGCTGGTACAACCCTATTGACAAGAACTAAGAAAATATTTCATCTTGAATATATCAACTAATTATATAAAATTACCTGAAATCTAGACAAAACATTCAGGGCAATTGTTTAACCATTCTGATAACAACCAGAAACCAACGTCTTGTATGAATGCAGGACAGAATTTTCTGAAAGTCTTGAAAGTTCACAACAGGCAGGAAGATTGTTTCCGGCCTACTTATAACACTTAAGTAGCATTCATTTGTATTCACTGGGGGGGTGGGGAGAGGGGGGGGAGGGGGGGAGAAGTCTTGCTGGTAAGAACTTCCTAGTTATTTCATTGGTCCTTTTTTTTTTTTTTTTTTTTTAATACATCTTTTCCCTCAGAGAGTCAAAATGCTGAATTAGATGAACTTCTGGTGGGATGTGAGATGCTAAACTATTTTCTCCATTATTATAAGTGATTGCTAATTTAGATACATTATGTGAGTGAAGTGGTGACTACATATTTTTGTATCTATTTAGAGCTATTGGGATGTATGGGTTACTTTACAGAAAGTGCTGCTTTCAAATCTCACCCTATTTGTGCCTTAGGACTTGGTACTGGACAAACAATGAACAGTCTAAATATTGTTTAGATAAATCCACTCGCAACTTTCCTTATTTTCTATATACTGAGCTCACAAATTCCTCTAAAATGATGTTACTTCTTTAAATTATCCTAAAGCTGGGGTGTGCAGAAATACAAGTAAGTTTAGAATCAGCTTGGTGACTGCTAGATACCAAACACATCTAGACTCATTTGTGTAGCATCTTCAATATGGGAAGCCTGGGTCTAGTGCTAGATCTGTTCCCCTGTAGCCTGTGTAAGTTTGGCCTGTATCTCATTCTCTCTTGAATGATTCTTTGCCAAAAAAATGAGTGTCCATAATTTTGCATAAAAAGATTATCTCCATTTCATTATCATTTGGTAATCTTTACATAACTGACTCTGAGAAGCCCTGGCAATTAATTCTTCATGCTCTATGTGTTTCTTATCATTGGCATTATCTGATGGAAACAGACTGAGTTTAGTAGCACTGGTCTAAGGAACAGACAATAAAATTGGATTAAAATAATTCTCAGTTACAGTTATTTGTATTGCTAAAACAATGTTACACACACAGACAAGCAGCTAAAGACATTATATGTGGCAGCTTCAGGATATACATAATTGATTTCCCTCTTCTTACTGACTTGTTTATCTGTGCAGTTTGTAGCAGGAAGCTCAATCAAGGCACTTTTGTTAAACTGTGATGTAACTTGAAACAGTGATTCAAAACCAGACCTAAAACCAAACAAACTATTGCTTTTAAGCTTTTTAAAAGCTAATCCATAAAGCTGTTTTACCTATTTGATCTTTTTTCCTTTTACATGCTGAATGTTGCAGCCCACTTCAGAGCTGCCTCTTATGACAATCCACAGTGGTGCCTCTGAACTGATGAAGCAAGGTCACAGATATGTGGTCTTCCTGTCAGCCTCTTTTCTAATGGGTGAACATGAAAGTGTCTCCATGACACAAGAGCCCAGACTAACATCATTTAGGCAGCCAACTATTGCTAAAAATTGTGGAACAAGAGAAGGAAAGAGAGAGAGGAAAATAGTCTTAGCCAGCAGGCAGCTGAGTCTTCAATGGAGCTAACTAGATGAATAAAACTAAGTAGTGATCTCCCATCCATGGCTAGGAACTAGAACAGCAAAAACTATCATCTTCTTCCCCGTCCAGGGTTTTACTTCTAGTACACCTCTCAGCCCAAGTTGACTGCTTTTATCTACCATACCATGAACTACAGCAGATCAGGAGTAATTTCCCAAGAGTTCAATCCACAGGGCCAATACTGATACCATAGGAACTCCATATATTAGAACTCCTTTTGTAAACCCAAATCTTGCTAATGTTGTTGGTTTAAAGTTAATTCTTCAGGCACATGAAGATGCATGGGGTATGCATCTTCAGGCTGAAACACAAACATCAAATGCACTTATTAACTTAAAATAGATTCAAATATTTTGGAAAACCATATAGGCTCCTACAAATATTTTGCTTATCTGAGTTTCTCCAACACACTTGAACATGGGTCTGAATTCTCTGTGGAGCCTATGCTCCCCATTCCTACATGCGATTTCTTCTCCATGGTGCAGAGTCTTAGTTTCTCTCCTTTTTTCCCCCTGCACTTTTCAATGAGTTTTCTTTTACAAACAGCCTTGCAATTAAACAAGAGATTGTATTAGGAAACTATTTTTCTTCCTCAATTTATTATGTCTTCTTAGGTTATAAGACCAATACTAATATCTAATATCATTTAAAAGAATTCATTGTTTTGAGCACCAATTTTTCTTGCAGCTCCACCTGTCCTGTTTTCCTGAGCTTCACTTCAGTAGGAGCTTTTAAAAAGTGTGAGTCTGCATAGTCACAGCTTGCATGAATGATATTGTGTGGGAGCAGTTAAAGGTGAGAAGTTTACAGTCTCACCAAAGCAAATTTGAGGACCTACTGCATCAAACAGAAGTCCTTAGCAGTACAGGAAGAGACCTTTAATGTCATTGCATACTTTTCACTTTTTATTTCTTTCCCTCATAGTAAGAAAGGTGCCAGTGGCAATATTTGTTGGCCAGTAAGGGCAACAAATACCTTTGAAGGTATTAAAACTCTGAGTGGGGGAAATGGACAGAAGGAAAAAAAATATATATTCACAGGAACTAAGAAAAAATTTTCCTGCTTGCCAGCTTCTTGTCTCAAACAAACAAACAAACAAACCAAAACACTCTCTGCAGCTAGTGAAGTTTGGCTGTGGAGGCTTTGAATTGGATTGTCAGGTAGTAACTGACAATTAGCAGGTAGTAACCAGCTCGTGTCAGCTGGGCTGAGGAGGTGAGAGGAGAAAGCAAGAGGCTTGGCCCAATTACAGATGTGAACCACCACTTATCTTACTGATATTTTCCCTGTTAGGTGATGAGATAATTACAATATACATAGACATTATTTACACCCTCCCCCAACTTTGTTGTGCAGATCTGACCTGTTTCTTCTGTACTCACCTCCCCCTCCACCCACATCCAACTGGCTACCAATCTGTGACATTTTTTGCTCATTTATTACAGTTGTGCAGGCTGGCCCTGCTGCGCATGGAAAAACAAACAGGCTCATTTCCTCTCTGCATTTCTACCCTGTATGCACAACATCAACACAGGGCTTTCTCAAACTATATTACTATAGCAACTGGTCTCAGATGTCTCTTAAATCTATTGTTTTAAGAAAAGGATTTCATGTAATGTAAAAGACTTTCAGCTGGTCGCACTAAACTTTTCTGTTTGACCTTACTGCTTTTTTTTTGCTTCTGTGGAAAAAAAAAATAAATTACTATTATGGAATCAATAAAAGTCACTGGGTGGCTGGTAACTAAACAATAAAAATAATTAGTATTTTACTTTCAAACTCTTACTTCAGGTGAGATGATCCATTTCAATTTCCACAATGTTAAAAATCAAAAAAAAATTAAAAAAATCTAGCAAACCATCTTCAAAGCTACTTGTTATTGACAGTAATTGTACAAGCTATGACAAGGAAGACAAACTTGTTCTTTTGGAGTCTATGAAAGTCAGTTACTCATCCTAGTCTCACATATATTAGTTATGTAATTAGGATTCTTTGAGAACATGGGGATTAAGCAAAAACATATGTTTGTAGATCCAAGACTAATATGTGATTTTGGAAATGTAAAACTGAACAAGTCTAAAAGTGTTTACTTTAAATCATAGAGTCATAGAACAGTTTGGGTTGGAAGGAACCTTAAAGATCATCTAGTTCCAACCCCCCTGCTATGGACAGGACACCTACCACTAGATCATGTTGCTCAAAAACCTATCCAACCTGGCCTTGAACACGTCTAGGGATGCTGTATCCCCATCCTGTCTGGATAACATGTTCCAGTGCCTCACCAACCTCATAGTAAAGAATTTCCACCTAATATCTTAAAACCATTCCCCCTTGTTGTATCATTATCTGCTCAAATAATATCTGCTCAAGTTGCTCTCCATCTTTTTTATAAGTCCCCTTTAAGTACTGAAAGGCCACAATGAGGTCTCCTCGGAGCCTTCTTTTCTCCAGGCTGAACAGCCCCAGCTCTCTCAGCCTTTCTTCACAGGAGAGGTGCTTTGGCCCTCTGATCATCTTTGTGGCTCTCCTCTGGACCTGCTCTAACAGCCCCACATCCTTCCTGTGCTGGGGGCCCCAGAACTGGACGCAGCACTCCAGGTGGGGCATCACAGGGACAGAACAGAGGGGGACAATCTCCTCCCTTGACCTGCTGGCCACTCTTTTGTTGATGCAGCCCTGAATGCAGTTGACTTTCTGGACTGCAAGCATGTCCTGCTGGCTCGTGTCAAGCTTTTTGTCCACCGCTTTTTATGTCCAAGTCCTTCTCTGCAGTGCTGCTCTCAATGAGTTCTTCTCCCAGTCTGTACTCCTGTCTGGGATTTCCCTGTCCCAGGTGCAGCACCTTACACTTGGACTTGCTGAGCTGTATTAGGTTCATATGTCCCACTTTTTAGGCTTGTCCAGGTCCCTTTGGATGGTGTCCCTTCCTTCTGTTGTATCAATGGTACCAATTATCTTGGTGTCATCTGCAACCTTGCTGAGGGTGCACTCAATTCCACTGTTTATGCCACTGATAAAAACATTAAACAGTACGGGTCCCTTGTACAGACCCTTGAGGGATACCACTCATCACTGGCCTCCACCTGGACACACAGCCATTGACCACCCCTGTCAGGGTGTAACCTTCAAGCCAATTCCTTATCCACTGAATGGTCCGCTTTTCAAATCTATACCTCTCCAACTTAAAGACCAGGATATCATGTGGGACCATATCAAAGGCCTTACAGAAGTCCAGATAGATGACATCGGTTGGTCTTCCCTTGTCAAGTGATGCAGTCACTCCATCATAGAAGGTCACCAGATTGGTCTGGCATGATTTGTCCTTGATGAAACTGTGCTCACTGTCTTGGATCACCTCCTTGTCTTGCATGTGCCTTGACGTTGCTTCCAGGAAGATCTTTTCCATGATCTTTCCAGGCACGGAGTCGAGGCTCACTGGTCTGTAGTTCCCTGGGTCCTGCTTTCTACCCTTTTTAAAAATGGGAGTGTTATTTCCCTCTTTCTAGTCACAAGGGATGTCACCTGACTGCCAGGACTTTTCAAATATGATGGAGACTGTCTGGGAAACTAAATCAGACAATTCCCTCAGGACCCTGGGATGCATGTCATCAGGGCCCATAGATGTGTGTCTGTTCAGTTTTCATCAGGTGGTAATGAACCTTCTCTTTACTTACAGTGGGAGGGACTTTGCTCCCTCAGCCCTCAACTACAGGTTCAGGCAAATGAGAGGCACAGGAAGCCTAACTGACAGTGAAGACTGAGCCAAAGATGTTACAGAGTACCTCAGCCTTCTCCATGTCTGTTGTTACTAGTTCTCCCTTCTTGTTTATCAGAGGGGGTACTCTCTCTCTGGCCTGTCTTTTCTGGCCAATGTACCTATATAATCCCTTCTTGTTTTTCTTTGAATCCCTTGCCAAGCTCAGTTCCATCTGTGCCTTGGTGTTCCTGATGCCATCCCTGCACATCTGAACAGCATCCCTGTACTCTTCCCAGGCCACACGTCCCTGCTTCCACTGCCTGTACATTTCCTTCTGGTACCTCAGTTTGACCAACAAATCTTTGCTCAGCCATCCCAGTTTCCAGCCATCCCTGCTTGCTTTCTTGTACATGGGGATAGAGAGCTCTTGCGTTCTGAGATAAGTGTCCTTAAAGAGTTGCCAGCTAAGACTCCCTCCAACCTTCACCTCTTTAACGAGTTCATCTGCACTGGTGAAAACCAGGTACAGTACTGTTACACCTCGGGTTGATTTGTCTAATACCCAGACCAGGAGCTTATCCTTGATGCAGTCCAAAAGTCTCCTGTATTGCTTACAGCCTGCTGTGTAGCTTTTCCAGCAGACATCTGGGAGGTGGTTGAAATCCCCCATCAGGATAAGAACATGCAAGTGTGATGTTTCTTGTAACTGAAGGAGGAAGGCCTCATCAACAGGCCTCCTGATTAGTAGTCCTGTAGCAGAACCCTTCATAAGTTTTCCTTAATTGGTCTAGTCCTTATTTTTACATCATAAGCTCTCAACCTGTCTGTGGCTGTTTCTCAGTCAATCAAAAGCTTCTGACTGTAGTTGAGTATCTAATAGGATTGTTTCAAGCTTTTGCACTCTTTACAGTGGTGACTTAAAGGTTTTTAGCTGGTGAAGTTCTCAAGGGAAAGTGTAGTAGACTTGAATGCATGTGTGCCATTTACATATCAAACAGAGTTTTAAGAGAACTATATTGTACAACACAAGTACAACATAGGTTTATAAAGACGATAGTGCAAAGAAGCTTGTAATATATTTCTGTATGTCTCTTGTCTTGCTCAGTCCAAGCTGTCTGTGCTCATCTCAGCAAGCATGAAAATAATAGCAAAGTCTTCACAGAGAAAAGTATCATGAATTTTACTGTTATTAAAAAAAAAAGAAGTATGGAGGCAGACATTTTACATATCATTATGTGTTACCTCTGTTATGTTATTCTGCCATTGCATGTCACTATTAAGACAGCATCAGCAAAAGATTTTAGCATGGTTTCTGAAGTTCTGGTGGGGTTGTCCTGTTGCTTGCAAGGAAGGAGCCACCCACTCAGAAAACAAAAATCATTTTGAATTCTACACAAGAGTAAGTATTTATTCCATTTTGATGTTGTAATTTAGATACAGAGAGCAGCTAATAGAGATCTATGCTTCTTTGTTTCTGGAGGTACCATGTCACTTTCTTTCACATTAAATTTCAAATGCAGTTTGGCTGCTCATTATTATTACATCCTTTCTGGTACAAAACATCCTTTATGGTACAAAACAAGCAATTTAAAAGTCATCCCACAATAATAGTGGCAATAATAATAATAATAGTAAAAATGAAGGGCAGTCCCAACCATTTAAAAACCTTGAGATGTTTTCAATATTTTCGCTGTAGTACATATTGCACACAAGTGAAAACTATTACTATTAAATAGTAGAATGTTCCCAAAATGTTGAAACACCAGATATTTCTGTATAACAGGAAGAAATAATAAAATTATTTATCTTTTATTGCCAAAATGTAGAAGACTATAAGTCATAAAGAACATACGTTTTGACCAAAGAATTAAATTCTTACTATTCATTGATTTTAAATATATTTAAAGTGGTAGGGGTATTCTAAGCTTTTAAGTTTGTACTGTAGCTTTACATTTTAATGAAAAATTATTCAGTTTTTCTTACCAATCCTCCTGTCTTTTGTTTTAAAATAAACTAGATAGCAGTTGTTCTTCTCTCCAGGATGAAATCTGGAGAAAGGTCTGACTCACACCTGCTGTTTTATCCACATGTTATCTTAGCTGTCAAAACCTTCATTGGAAGCAAATAAGATGAGGGAGATGAGGAGAATCAAGACTTATAGAAAGAAAGATAATGTCTTTCCTTCCTTTTTTCCTTTTCCTGTTCAATATGATTTAGAATTTTATACTTTTTACTGTAAGAAGTTTCTGCAAATAAACAAATAATGAATTCAACTTTCTTAAACATTAAAAGAAACAGGCATTACAGCCTCCAAATGTTCAAATATTGTAACCAAGGCTGCAGTGAGGTGCACATGCTCTGGAGGAAACTCTTGAATGGACCTAGTGTGGATATCATGGTTTATGAAAGGAAAAAAAAAAACAAAACAGCACCACCACCACCAACAACAACTAAGGTTAACTTACAGGTGCAGAAAGTTGTACTTGGGTCTCACTTTGTGTAATAGTGGCTAGAATTTCCTTAGAAATGGAAAGGACTGGTTTAAATCCTTTATTTGCTGTGGAGATCCGCACTTGAAAATCCACGTCTATGAATGGACACTGCCAATGTCCATTCTGGTGCAGACCAGTGGTAGGTGTGTGCGCGCACCTACCTGCAAAGGATGTCTGAAAGTTACTGAGAGCCTTACATCTCTACTTGGACTGGCCTCAGAAAATGTCTTAGGTCCAATGGGACCAGGGAAGTTTGCAAGAACAAGTCTTACCCTGTGAGTGGGCAATGGGGCTTTCTCCTGCAAAGAGAAAATTCTGGTCCTTTGTCCAAGATCCATGGTTCTGGGATTTCTAATGTCTTTGGTGCTTAAGTAGTCACTGGACAACAAATACATATATATATATAACAACCCTTAATATGTGGATGCTCTCTAGGACACCCAGGCTCCCTGCAGCAATGGGTTGCCTTTCTCTTTCAGAAGTCCAACATGGCTCCTGACTCAAGCTGCTAGGAAGCTCTGCTTTAAGATGGGAGAGGAATCTTAGGTCCTCTGGAACAGAGAATGCACCTGAATTTGGCTTTGTCATGTAGCAGGTGACCCTGCTAATTGATAGCGTTATCCTTCTCCTTGCTAGATCTCAACTACTGTTAGAAAAGAAAGCAGCATTCACCAGCATGCTCTGAACAGACAAAGATCTTGCAAAAATGTGTCTATATATCATCTGCCATATAATTTTTGTAACAGAGGCAACTGCTAAGGAACCTGAAACAGAAGAGCTTCTAGTTGAATATCACAGTCAGGCCTATAAACAAAACCTGAGGTTCTTGTAGCTTCCCACTGTCTAGAAGACTTTCAGGCCAAATAAACTTTTCCATATTTGATAAACTAAAATTAAATCAAATCACATATGATTAAGGTAAAAATATCTCCTCCTTATGTTTGTTTCTGGTCATGGTATTGTTTTTTACTTCTCTAATAAGTTGTTCAAATGTCTGAGGCTTGTGCGAAGTTGCATTGAGTCAAGCTTCAGTAATACAATGTGATTTTGTTTTCCTTCTGCTAAAGGTGACTTAAATTTTCTTAAAGCCCCTTGCTCTGCTTACAAAGAAGTGAAACGATCTGATGAGCATGTTGCTTTTGAAAGCAATAAGCAATTCTTGAAAGCAGAGCTCAGTCTGTAGGGGTGCTTTGTCTGGTAGCCTGTGACCCTCAGGATGTTAGAAAACAGCATCTTCTCAGCCCCCATGTGACTCTGACAAAGCTGATTCACTACAGTCTCTGTTTATTCAGCCATAAATAAATAAAGTGAATTGTTAAGTAACCACCAACTGTTTTATTGTAGTTTGCCATTAGTGTGAAAGGTTTGCCAATTTATGCATCCAGCAAGTAATGATACCTACTAGGAAAAGGGGAAGCTCTTCTCACAAGGGAAAACTCTTATCCCCTCCTGAATTCAACATGACTCAATAAACAGAGAAAAATTAATCTATAAATAGACCAAATGAACTCATGTGCCACAATGCCTTTCACACCAGTTTTAATAATCATGATCAGTGTCATTCATAGATCCTTTTAAAAACCAGCTGGGATAATTATCGCTTGGCTTTGAAGCTGGTGTTAGTACTAGAATTAGGAAATGGATCATTTTATCTCAGGTGACAGGTGGCAAAACTTCTCCCTCCCCAGGTATCGATTGTCTCCACAGTTGATAAAACAGCAGGGCTTACTGCACGAGACAGCTGAAGACATACAGTGATTAGTCTTCCTTTGTGGTCTCCAGCTCAACAGGCAGCAATGTCAGAGGAGAGAAGATCAGCTAAAGCCAATCACAGAAACCTACAGCAATAACAACATTCAAGAACTCTTAAACTGCTGTGAAGGTTGACTATTCTCCCTCCACCCTTGCTTTTTCTGCCTCCCAGCTGTAGAAATGCACCAGTGTTGCACTCTGCTGATAGAGTTGAACCTGTCTCACCTCCTACATCTCCCAGAATGAGGGAAAGGCAGCTGGGTTCATAGCAGTTCTGCTGAGATTTGGCTGCCCAAATGAAGAATAAACAAGTGAATCTGGTGAGTTTCCCCTTTTACTTAATTGTATTGAAAAGAAGTAAGAGTTTTATGGTTGTTATTTATTTATTCATTTAGTAAGTTAATTTCAGATATTAGGATTGCTCCTTTGTAAGTCTCTAGAGACAGTCATAGCTAGGGAATTCTGAAAATAAAATTTCTTTCTATAGTTCCCTTCTATAGTTCAGGTGCACTGTAGAGTAGAATGAATGTGAAGCCACAGATGCCTGAAAATATCAATCTTTCTGGCTGATGCAATGTCAGGGCACTGGAGCTGTACTGTAGTGTGACAAGCTGTTTTGAGATTTGTTGTTCCAGGGAAAGGCAAGCAAAATAATCAATACAGACAGGATTCAAATCTCTAAAGAGAATTGATATTGTCTGTAGAATTGAACAGACAAGATTCAAAACTACCGCAGAGCTTCAAGTAATATAACTTAGTTAATTAGTTCCTAATTCTTAAAAAAAAAAAAATAAATAAATAAGCAAAAGCTATATTCCTGAAGCTATGAAGCAGTATTATTTAGTGTCTTGCCTTCTGTATTTTGTTTGTTGAAAATTTTGTGTGAACAGATAATATACACAGAGTGCATGCCTTGTTGGGTTTTGTTCCATGTGCAGAGTGTTTCTACTTCTTCAATAACATTTTTTTGCATGGGATAGGAAATATCTGCTGGATAAAATGACATCTTGCTCCGCATCCTATTCTGTAAGTGATATGTGACTGCCCTTGGAAAGTTGATGCTTTGATTACTCTGTTGAGAACTTTGAAAAAAGATGTCATTGTTGGATATGACCATGATGTTTTATCTGGAATTTTGTTTTGTTATTGCTTTGTATCTTAACATTTAATAGCCTAAAATGGTCATTTTGCTTTATGTGCAATATTTACATTGATGCAATCTAGGTAATAAAATCATAATGCTTTTCTTGCACTGTGAAATTTATTTTAAATGGAACATATTCAGGTATGACTAAAACCATACAAATAAAAAAAATTTTGCCACTTAAGGCTAATTTGGAAAGGATTACGGTAAGTAATCATACTACTTTCTAAAAGATAAATTGCACCGTGATTTCCCTTGCTTTCCATACTATGACTTTATCAGCATTTTTTGTTTAGAGGCACTGCTAAGTGAGGTAAGTGCTGAAAGATACTGCCTGACAGTTATGGGTGGGGGTAGAAGGAGCTGTATTAGGTCAGAGTAGGGGCTGGACAAGAAAGTGTTATGTTATGAAAATGTTGTGACAGTTGTCTGGTGCAGCAGAGTGAGGACCTCAATTCTAGATTTGTGGCTTGATGAAACCATTCAAGTTGTTTTATTGACACTGATAAAATATGTCTACTTACCTATTTAAGTCATCTATCAATGATTTAAAATGATAAAATTATTATTTTGGAGATGAAATGTAAAATGTGTTATCCGCGTCTTTTCAAATTTATCTCAGATTTTAAAACCCAAATATTTTGGGATGCAAGCAGAGGTAGTACAAAGTCTGTCTTGTTTCAGTATGGCATCAAAGGCAGAGGTGTAGATGCTGTCACATTGTAAAGCATATCAGGGGAGCTGAAGACTTTCAGGAGTATTTCCCTAGTGAGAGAAAAGTATAGTAATTCTTAATTGCTCTGAGACCTTAACTGCTGCTTCTGAAAGGTTCTTAAAAATATATGTTAGTTACATTGTTTGCTATCCTGCTATAAGACTTTGAAATGGCCCACAGTCTCTGAATCCAAAAGAAATCTCAACTGTAGCTTAAATATTATATATAAAACTTATTTTATGGATCTTACTTTTTATAATCCAATGATTAAAGAGTTATTTTTCTAAGCCCACTCCTTTCAAGAAATTATAAACATAAAATTACCTTTCAAAAGTTGCTGGTTCTTCATAAAATTGTTTTGTAGAGATCTTCTGATATGTTTTATGTATTTTTAATTCAAAGAAATGTGCAAAACCAAGGTATGTGGTGATTTTTAATGTGCTATTTCTGCTGATCTCAGTAGCAAATTGTTCTCCATAACAATACTGTTATGTCACAAATGGTGAAGTGCACAGTAATCGACAGGAGGGTACCACCAGAACAATAAACATAAGTTCACATGAGAACAAACTAATATTAAAAAAGGAAGAGAAAATTAAAAAACAATGTTGTCTGTTAGTAGGAATTCCTCTAAAGGGTGAGGTTTCTTTCAGAAAAGCCTTGGTACATTTCAAAAGTGCTAGAAATTTAATTTAGAATATTTCATTTATAACAAAGATGAAAATTAAAGGATTGCATGTTTTGCTACTAGACATTAAAAGTAACAGTTCAGTTGTATAATGACATGCTCCCCATATGAAATTTCTTTACTATAGAAAGACAAGATGTAGTCACTACCTGTACTGCTGTATTTTTGAAGAGCCATAAAGTACAACATTAGTCTGAACAGTAGCAGCCTGGTCTTCATCCATACACACTAAAACTTACTGAAAACTACTAATATTGTTGTTTGAAGTGTATGTTTTGGAAAAAGTCCTCTTGATGGTATTGTAACTGTATTCTTAGTTGTTGAGAATGAATTTTAAAGACTCCTGTTGTTGTATGATATCTCTTCTCCAAGAATCTGAAGAGTGGAGGTTGGCTAGGGGGAGTAAGTTTCCCAGGGCAGCTTTCATAAAAGCTTGCTCAGATTACCTCCGAAGAACAAGAAAATGTAGGGCTTTCAGCATCTTTTGTATCTGAAATAAATTTCCTCTGCCTGAATGAAGAACTTTTGTCTCTTAGAGTCTGGTCCGTTTGGTTCCCTCCACCCACATTCTTGTTCCAGGCTCATCAGATTGCATGAGGCGTTGGAGGGCCTGCTTCAGGAAAGTACCCAGCATGGTACCTCCAGGAGCATGTTTTCAGTGCAGTCAGGCCAAAAACATGTGTGAATTAGACATCACAACACTCTCCATTCATGGAATTTAAATGGGTGCGTGCCTTCCTGAATCACTTCCAGATGGATCATTTCCTGTATTGTGGGCACAGCAGCCCACTTGCTTGCAGTGATTGTTAGCACTGCTGTTTTCCATACATCTGGCTATCAGTCTGCTCAACTTTCTGACACTGAGATCTGCTGGCCAAGTGATTGCCTCACTGCATTTGGAGGAGGACTTGGTGTACTCCACAGACCAGTGATGTTGCTGATGTGAAGCATGCTGCATGGATTTTCAGTGCATACTGAATTGTATCTCACTGGACAAGAAATTTTTCACCACCAGGCTGACCTAGCACTTGGGCTAGAGGGGTAATATGCCAGTATCTGCATCAGCAGAAGTTTATTCCAACTGAAAATCAGCTGTGGTGATGGGTATGTGTTTGTGGCGCTGGGGCTGTTTGTTGCCTTGAGAAGTAAGTCTGAGGCCTTCATGGCATGCAACAGCCTCTCCTTGCTTATGCCGTAAATGGCTGGCTGCTGATGGTATTGCTGCTTAAGAAAAAAATATGTTCACAAAAATAGTTCAAATTACACTAGTACGGCTGATCATAAACTTTCTTTTCTATGATAATTAATTATCTTCAATATGAATAACATCCAGAGGGGCAGGAACTTGAAGTCAGGGAAGGTCATTCAGAAGAAGGGGGGAAGGTTGCAACAATTTTTTGCAGTTTGCACATTTGTATGTTAGAGCAGGGCAAATGACTGTTTAGAGAGCATAGTTACCTCTGTTGGTAGCACACAGAGAGACAAAGAGAACATAAACACTTTGGAAGCCAGTGAACCAAAAGGGAGAAGGGAAGCAGCCTTTACAGAGAAGCAGAGACAGGAGTTTTGTCTGAAGTCTAGGCAGATGTGGGTGAATTTGGTTTGCCTTGAATGAGACCTTCTCTTAAAAGATCATGTGCATTAAACATTTGCAATATTTTTTTGGGGGCTGGATAGATACTTTCTATGGAAGAAATGTGTATTTTCTAAATCCTTCAGATAAATCTCAAATGACAAGCATTGTCCAGCTATCATTTTAAAATCAGATGGGTTCTCTTGTGACAGCTAATTACCCCAGAGTGATTTCAGACGTGTCACATGAATATGGTGACTGAGTCCTGCTGAAATGGAGACTGTATGCAAGTTTGAGGGTCACTCAGAATCAGAGAAAAGGGCAGAGATGAAGTTGAAAATGTTCTTCCCTACTAAGTAAGATTTCTACAGGGTAATATCTCTTTTAATAGGAATTCAGAATGAAGAGCTGGAGTATGAATCATTCCTTTCATTTTTCTTATGGTGTTCTCCTTAACTTCTTACAGCAAAATGTTTGAAATTCCCACAAGCTCTGAAAGAGGTTATCAAGTTAATGAGGCCGTTGTCTAATTATACAACCAGGTCTTTGATTCCTGATCCCAGAGATGCTGAGGTTTTCTTGAAGACAGACTTATTTTTTTTTCTTTTCCTGGTACTTCCAAATAGCTGGAGTCGTGACATGTAGTGTGTGAACTGTGGGCATCCAGGGGTCTGAAGGTCTGGCCTGAGAAGGTGGGATGAGCCTGTGCTGCCGGCATAATTCCTCACCGCGCACGCTGGGCTGTGGGACGGAGCCACTGTGTGCTCAGATGTTCGTGATCTGGCTTTGCCCTCTGGTGGTCCCCTTTTGAAAAATTCCCCGGGCTCGAGAGACAAAAAAGCTTCAGAGACTGTAAATACACGAGTAAACAGAAGGCTTTTTTGTTGAATGTAATAGTAAAGATTAAATGAAGGGAATGTCCCGCGGACAACCAAGGAGGATGCCTAAGAACGGCATAAGAGTTCAAGACAGGAAGGTATAGTGCTCCTCCATTGAGCTAAACCTAAAGAGAAGAGTTTTGCTAGCATGCCTTTCCTTTCTGCTCTGAACAATGCTTTGACACTTGTGCTTACAACTGAAAAAGCAAATCTTTCTGCATTATATCTGAGTTCCTTACCTGGTTATGAAGACTTGCCCCAGGAAACTTATCCTGTATCACAGTAAGGAGTTTTCTCCTTTTGGGAACTGGGAGCTTTAATCAGAAGTATCCTCCCACTAGCCATCACACAGTTATCACTAAGAACAAGTGTGACTGGCCTTTGATTTAACAAGTAGAGGCATTTTCTGGGGAGACAATTGTTACATATTTACTGCCTGAGCAGTTTACATGATGGCATTCCTGTGTGCTGCTGCTGCTTCTCCTAGAAAAAGAACTGGCAGAAAAGGAATCTCTCCCTAAAGGAGGGAAATGCAGTCATTAATCTGCAAATATGACAAAGATTTAAATCAAGTACTGAGAAACAGTTAGCATGAAGAACAGTATATTGCAGTTTGAGAAGGAAAATTGCTGTTGTAGGTCATATCAAAATAATGTGCACAATTTGAGCATTTATACCTAGCTTTATTTAATGTTTTTGCTGCTTTTCGAGGTACTTTAAACTAGTAAGCAAGGGGATGGACATTATTCAGAGACAGGTTTTTTTTTCTCTTTAAGAAAAAGCATTTTTAGTTTGGAGGAAAAAAGTTTAGAGTAACCATTGTTATGTCTAGTCATAAAAGCAGGAAAACTGGATTTGTCTTTTTTTTTTTTTTAATGTCTTACCATTTACAGGCAGAAATCTGCCAGTTAAATGAAAAACAATGCATTTAGCTGAGTGTGGATATGCAAATGTAGGACTAGACTGCTAGAGTTTTTGTTTGTTAGTATTGTTTTGTTGGCTTGTTATTGTGGAAAAGTCACAAATCACACAGGGAAACAGTTAATGATAAATGACTTAGTAAAGCAAGAGGAATGGCATAACAGCACGTGTTTTGCCAGGTATTCTCATAGGATGCTTTTACATCACCTTCTGAAGCAGGCTGGATATAAAAGACAGGAAATAGGTCTTAAGCTTGTCATGCTTAAGTATTAAAGTTATACCTGATGTCAAGTCTAAGATCTCTCTGTCTGGGGAGATGTATATATCTTACAAAGAAAAGAGTAATAAAGTAGTCCTCCTTACCATCCATATGACCATATGGTACTTAAACCTCGCTCCCTTGCAAGCATTTTATTTTCTTTTATGTTCTGGATCCTGATTTTAATTATTTATCCTTGCAAAGCGCTGTGGTCTGTGAAAATGGACAGTACAACGTTGTTTTGTTAGTCTGGTGGTATCTCAGCACTTGAAATTTCTCCAGCATCCCTCTGCTCAGAAAACGTTACCATGAGAGAGATGTCAAAGCAGTGCTAAAAAAATAAAAGCCAAAATGCTCAGTAAAGAAGCATTCCCCTCACACAAACCAGCTGCATGTCATTTTCACACCAGAGCTGAAAATTTCTTTGTACCCAGAATGATGTTGTCCATTGCATTATATCAAAACCCTAGAGATATTTTGTACCCATGTTATAAAAGGCAAAATTTCTATATTTTTAATAAGGCACTACGAAGAGGAGAAAAATAAATTAAAAACTGAAATGTACATATTAGTGAATATTTCCAAGTCAAATAAGAACATTCTTATTCTTAGGTTCAATTTTTCTTGTTTTCTTTCCTCTTTAGAAATAGAAGAATAATTATTTCTCTTCTAGATCCCATTTTGACTTTTTTATTTCCTGCTTCTCCATTCAACTTTTTCACTCCTCTGTCTCCCTTCCACCCCAATGCCTAATACCACCTACTTTTTCTCTTAATAGTAAGTCTTAACATTTTTCCCTAATTTTCCATATATCTCCGTATAATTACTTTTTTTCCCTCTCTCAGGTATTTTCACCCTGTTACTATTGTGTATATATACACAAAACTCATTCAGGACTGCTACCCACAATATTTTTGTCCTTATATTGGAACTGGGGAGAGGTTCTTATTTCCCCATCTTTGGCAAGATGAGGAAGAGCAAAGGAGCTAACATAGCCAGCCTATCAATAATGTGTGTAATTTGGCATTTCTGACAGAGATGAGTATGTGTGAAGCCATGATTGATCATTCACTAAGTTACTGAAAATTTAAGAATGTTAAATTCTTCATGAAGTTAATAGAACCAGTTAATCAAAGTACATTGCTATTGTAGTTGATACCAGTGTTGAAATAGTCATTCCATTTTAGTAAATAGTTTCCTCCCTCCCTTTGTTCCTTCCTTCCTTCCTTCCTTTTTTTCTCCTTAATATCCTTAATATCTTTAATCCTTATATCCTTATATCCTAATATCCTTATTCTAATCCTAATATCCTTAAAATATCTATGCCTGCAATATCTGGAAATAAATCATTACTAGAAAAATAAACTATATCATCAAAGTTGCTGCATCATTTATCATCTATATTTTTTTTGGCAAAAACTATTTTCATGGTTATATATGTTAAGCTTTTCAGGTTTCATGAATTCAAATGCTGGATGAAGAGTCATTTTGAATTCTTCAAAAAAAATATTATTTAAATACACTTTTTAAAACATAGCCTCTTTTTTTCCAGTCAGTTTTGCCCTAAATACTATGCACTTAAAATTTTTTTTTCATAGTTATTGAAGATGAATAAATAATACACTCCTCATTCTTTTTCTTTTTCTTAAATTTTTGTTTTTATATGGGTATTGTTCTTCTTCAGAGGATAAAGAAATATAAAGATGATCAATAACTGCATGGATTTAGGCTTCTAAAGGGTTCTAACTCTGGATTTCTAAAGTTAAATGGTGAGAGTATTGCATATTTTGCACTGTACGAAACATTAGCTTTGTTAGCTCATGTGTGTATAATTCACTTTAAAATAAGCTGTTTTTAATTACCCTTCAATATAAATTTAGTTTTCCCAGTAGGAGTCTTTAAAGCCATTTTTAACAGTAGAGAGCTTCATGGATATAGCCAAGAAAGTCTTTCCTTGTCTGGTGTACAGCATCAAAACACGTGTAAATATTTTTGAATAATGAGTAGATGACACAAAATAAAATAAAAAATAAGGAAAGGTGGAATAAAGAGCTTAACTTGAAAGTGGTAAGGAGATGTTCATGTTTCAACGCCTGATCTGTTGGAAGTGTCACCACATGCTAATTTTTGAACAACTACATAAAGAAAGTGGCTTTGGTGGGCACTTGAGTGGGTAAGATGACCAGGAGGAGGGAAAATCAAGACTGACAGTGAGACCTGCAAGATCTAGGTGAAGAGACACTTGGCGGTGTTCTGTGTTACTTGGGTGCCGACAGTGTTTGCAAATACTCAAGTAATAGTCCTTTGGGTTGGAAGACTAAGCTTACTTGCTTCCTTCTACCACAAAGGTCTGCACCTTCTATCTGGGTGAAAATTCCTCTGACTTCTTATGTAACACTCTAATTCTTCTTTCTACTGGCTGCTGTACAAAATAGGGCAGGAACAATAAATTCCATAGTAGACAGTCACTTAAGTTTTGTGACCAGCCATTTACATTTCATAGTCTAAATCAACATCCAGCATGTTCTACCACAGTGTCTGAATTTAAGAAGAAATTCTTTCACTGTTCTTTGCTGTGACAACTGTTGAAACACATTTGCTTAAGATTTTATGACTCAGCTGTTTAATCATAAATGATTTTAATTAGATTAAGGGCTGGCATTTATGTAGCAGGTAATGGCAATCTAATAACTAGATCCCTGGAGAAACTTGCTTTAAAGTATAATCACAGAATCATCATAGTATATTTTGGATTGGAAGGGACCTTAGTGTTCTTTGATTTCCCATCCTCTGCCATGGGCAGGGCCACCTTTTCACCAGACCAGGTTGCTCAAAGTCCCATTGAACCTGGCCTTGAACATTTCCAGGGATGGGACAACCACAGCTTCTCTGGGCAACCTGTTCCAGTGTCCGACAACCCTTTGAGTAAAGAACTTCCTAATATCTAATCTAAATCTACATATTTTTTTATCGTATCGTTATACTCTCTAACAACAATAATCATGATTCTTATGTATCCTAACATGTTGATATTTTTTGTTCTTCTACAACTATTATTTTTGTGCATCTTGGCCTTTTGTACACTACTTCTAATGTAGGTTATAGACTACTTTTTTTTATGAATTATTGTCTGTGTTTTGTACAACCCTTAACCTTTGAGTTCGGGATTCTTCTGCTAATCAGAGCTTTTTCCTAATTCAAAATAGTTGCATGAGCAAGCTGAAAACAAAAACAAAGCCCACCAAACTTTGGCCTGACAGAAACATGTTGATGACAATAGCTTAACCGTATTTCTCTTTGAGATGGCTTCAGTCCTACGTAAGATCACATGGATGATAATTCTGGGAAGATTATTTACAATTCCAGGATGAAATGTCTTCCCATTTCCACCTAAACAGGAAAGGCTGATGCTGCACTTAGTTCATCACAGTAGCTTACTGAAGTGCTGTAAACTCTATATTTTGTACTTTAGAGTTTGTTTTTTTAATGTCAATGACACTCTTAGATTTTTTTTTTATTTTTATTTTTCAGTTAGAAACTAAGCTGTAGAAGAGCCTGAAGTTTTATTTCTGCTAGCTTCATGTAAAGGCAAAACTGTAACTGAGAAATCCTCTACCCCTTGGTGGATAACTAGGTGTCTGATCTTGCACATTTGATGGATTTGGGAACATTGCAGCAATTGTTCCTGGATCTGCCCAGACCTTGCTCACACCAAACCTGCTTTCCTGCCAAACTGGACAAGATTTATGTTCCAGATGCCCGAAGTCCAAACAGGTCTCATTCAATTAGCCCTCAAAGCAGTTCTCAAACAGACTTATAAGGTTAGAGTCTTCCCAAAAAACATCATTCTTAAGCTTTCTTTTTAAGTGTGATCTCTTGAGAAGGAGCTGTTCTGCTCAGTATCACCCATCATGGTTGGAGTTCTTGTTCTTCCCAAACAGACATGACTCAAGCACCTCCAGCTGCTGGGAGAGCCCTGGTTTCTGATCTGGGTTTCCCTTCCTGCTTGATGGCCTTGTGTTGTCCTGGGTATTGTTTTATTCACAGTTTCGTGGTTCTGTTTCTCTATATAGAAATGACTTTTTTTTCTTTAATATCCTGGTACAAACAATTTTATGATCAGGGAACAGACTTTATCTACGAGTAGAATGTGTTATGCTATGTGACATCTTCATCTTTAATAACTTCAAAAACCTACCAGGCACAATATTGCTATTAGCTTCATAAAATCCTTTTCACAGAGGCTCTGGCATATATTCAGAATTACACGCTTCCATGTATTTCAGAGCATTAAGTCTTTTGTGACTCATTAACCTGTTAGACAAATCCCAGATGCAAGAGAGTAACTTTGAATCAGAAATATTTCCTCTTCAGGTAATATAAAGATTTAAAAATCATGAATTCCTGAGTGAGTGGATTTGTGGAAGAGGCAATTATCTTTGTTAATGCTAAGGATTTTGTGAGCTACATCAAATTATGATGCAACATTAACGTGCTATGATGTGAGTTTAATTATTTGTGTGTTTACAAATTACTTAAATAGCAGAATTATGTGTAATGCACTCTTTTGGAATGGACTGAAATCTAGTAATCAGAAGAGGAAAAGTAAGCATATGGCTAGGCAACACATTACCTGCTACTCTGTGCTTTAATGTTAACTATTCAAAGTAGAAAGTTTCAACTGTGGTGTCATAAACCTACATAATAATATCAATAAACCTAGTCATAGTCTCTATGGCAACAAATTCTGTGATTTAAACTGTTAACTTTCAATGATTGAGGTAAGTTCTTAAGTAAGGACAACAAAAAACAATGAAAGTTTTTGCTGTATGGACTGGGATTTTTTCTCATAATTTCTACAATGACTGTAATTGTAAAGAATCACAAGAAGGCTTTATTTAACTCAGTGTTTTACATTTAAGAGAGACATCCTTTGGTCCTTCATATATTTGCTGTAGCAATTGGACAAAGTTTTTAAAATTTTAATTAAAGGTGCTCAGTTTTCCTTCTGAAGAAACCTCTTGCAGTCACATCATTTTCAGGGTTGTGTTACAGAAAGACGTTTGGTTAAAAGCATTTGGATGTAAGCTTGACTTATGTAACGTAATGCAAGCAAAAAGGATTTTCTGCTCTCCTGCTAATGAATAATAATAAGAATGCAGTTGAGCATTTTTTTTTGCTTTTCAATTAAAAGCAAACATGGCTTTGGAAAATTATTACTTACCTTGCTGCTACCTGTTAAACTTGCCTGGAAGTTGTTGGTTTTGTTGCTGTTAGCTTTTTGTTTGATTGTTTTGTTTTCCTCCCTTTTCTTTCCCCACAAGCAGCAATAAGTTTGCCATTGGTGGTTAATGAAACAATGTTGCTGCTGCTTTTGCTGAGGCCAGATGAGACCAACAACTCTCCTGCAATGTCCTTTTGCAGGAAAATTTCCCCCTTTCTGACATCCTACTGGCAGAAGAGAATAGGTTCCAGGAATAACTCATGTTTACTAGGACTTCTGGAAGATTGCTGGACTCAGCTTATTTGGGCAATGATATAATCGAAGGGACAAGCCAAGGTATATCACTTCAGGGATTTTTATGTCCAACTGCAGAAGGGACTGAGATGTAGGAAGGGAGTCCTTGATACCCATTAAGATAAGCTGCCTACATGCTACCTGCTTGTGGGAAAGAGTGAAGGACATATAGGAATGTCTCCACTAACCATGGGCAGAGAGCAGGCAGAGGGCCCTCCATGGCTTAAGTTAAAACAGCATCTAACATAACCTTGAAGGCAAAGAGTTTTGTGCAGTAAAGAGGAGCAAAGAACCTGTAGCTCAGGTACATGAGAGGGCAAGTGATTTTACTTTCTTATTTATTTGTTAACAGCCCATGGACTTTCATGTTTGTTATTGAATAACATTGCATATGTTTTTTAACATGAGGCTCATCAGTGGTTTACGTGTCCTTTTTGCTCACAGCAAGGGAACAGCTCTCTGCCTCTGACCTGAAATGACAGCAAAAATATAAAAACAGCTAAAACCAACAACAAAATAACAAATGGCTGCCCTACTTGAAATATGAGCAGGAGAATTGAAATCCTGCATGAAATTGGATAGGCTTCAGGTGACTTTCACGTCAGTAATACAGGAAAAAAGTGGAAAGGCTTGCTTCAATTTTGTGATTTCTACAAACATGTTAAGGGGAAAGACCCCCCCCCCCCCCCCCCAATGCATTAGCGTGGCTAACATGGAGAAGATGAGGGTGTCATGGAAACACCAATCATCTGGGGATGGAAGGGAGGTTAGGGCTCCTTTGACAGGTGGATCTACAGGTAGATCCATCTACAGATCTCAATGCAAGTACGGGTTTATAAAAAAGCATCTTTTATCTCTGTCATAATCAGAAGCAATTTAATGATATACAGCTACAGCTTCTTCTGAAATGACCAAAGAAATGTTAATCACTGCATGTCATCTGAAATAATGGATGTATATTCTATTAAAAAAAAAAAATTGTCTCCTAGAATAGGAATAAAACATATTTGTGTAATCCAGAAAGATACCACACACACACACACAAAATTTCCCTAATATGACTTTATTCTCAGTTTTCTCCTACTTTATTATAGAATTATTCTGCTGATTTAAAAAAAGAAAGCTGTGTCTGGAGCCTTTTACCAGCTCCTCTTCCTTCAGTAGTCCCTCATGATGTAGGACAGTCAACACAATTTCTATCCTTGCTTTCTTTCTTGTCCTTGAATGTTTCATCTCTCAAGGAAATAATTCTCATAATATTGAGCTTCATGCAGTTGCCTCACAAAAATAGGCAAGTCTTTTTTTTTTTTTTTTTTTTTTTTCCTGTTCTAGATGACTTTATATTAATGCTAGCACTGAGGTGGAGATAGAAAAGAAGTCAGAGGTTCTGCCTTGTACATCCCAACAGGTTAACACAGGCACTGTGAACATTCCTACATGCTATTCCTGGGAGCTCTTTTCTGTTTGGGAGTGCCCATTCCCCGCTGCATGGGAGACTTGTTTCATCCCCTGCTTAAGAGCACTGAGTTAGCAGGGCATCACCTGCTCATCCTTAGCCTTGGTGCAGAGCAAGCAGCACGGCTTAGCAGAGAAGCCCTAAGAGACAATTGCGCTTCCAGATTTTTGAGCTAACTTCACATCCTTCTCCTTGGGACAGGCCAAGTTTTAGGGCACCTTAGAGTGGGTGCAGCTTGGCTCTGCCTCATTATAACTTTCCACACTCATAATAAGAACTGGGCAGGAAGACAGCTGAGGGGCTCTGCCTGCTCCCCTGCACCCCTTCCCCCACACAATTCTTTGCTCCAATCTTTGTACAAGAGGATGAAGTAAGGAAAGAAGTGGGAAACAACACAGTTGATGAAATAGCTGTGAGGTGCCTTTAGTAAACTCTTACTAAATCCTCTGTGTACTGCCCAGGGACTTCAGAAAGAAAAATCTATGTGAGGTATTTATATGATCTTTTTTTTCTCACACCTAGGTTTTGTGCAAAGCCAGGAGATTATAGCAATACCAATCTGTTCATCAAATAGGAAATAACCAAAGTTTCTTCTCCTTACCGGGAGAATTATGTAGGGAATGAGATGTTTGTCTACATTCAAAGTCATGAAAGTCCATTCCCTACCACATAAAGGATGGTATCAACATGGGACTCTTTAACCATAGAAATATAAATTGAGTTTGTTATATTGACAGGTTCATGCAGACACAGTCTGAACACAGGAAAGGGTTCGGCAAATTTGCCTATTTATGATTCTCTGCCCAGAATCAAGCTGCATTTATTCTTATAATGAAAAATTACTGTGCTCAGTAGCTAAAGACCCTTTTGCCAAACAACACATCACATTACACATTTTTACCATCAATACTTAATGTGTGTAGATTCTCCATACCTGGACCTGGTAGGATAATGTGTAAATAAGGTAGCTTCTTTCTTGTTTTTATTTCCTTCTTCTGAGTGCTGTCCATTTGCCATTGATTGGAGATAACGGGGAGAGAGATTAGCATTTTTGACTGATACATATTTCCTGGGTCATGATTCTCTTTGCTAGAGACAGTTTTGTTTCTTATTTAACAACCCAACTCGTTTCCTTTCTAGGCCCCCTTGTTAAGTAAGATGCCTTGTGGGTGCATTATGTGCTCTAGTCTTTCTTGAATCCACTATTTCTGTTAACTTCGTGCTTAGCACAGAACTTATTCAGCTAATCAAAAGAGCGAATAACCACAGTCCCTTTCCTTTTCTCAGGAGAGGTGTAGAGAGAGAGGAGGAGAGGCCTCTGGCATGAAAAAAAGAACACCTCACCTATGTGACAAGCTGATAGCTCTATGGTTGATAAAGATTTCCATTTCCTGACACATACTTTAGAAACCACAAAGACAAAGAAAATCATTGACATGAATGTACTGACTTAGTCTAGAAATATTCATGTGGCTATGGCAAAAACAAAACAAAACAAACAAAAAAACCTGGCTGTCACTGTAACAGTGTTGAGACTTGAAATAGCTGTCTATATGTGTCATACGTCAAGGTCCTCGGTCCTTCCAGACAAAGATTTGGTAATGGCATATCTGTTTTCATAGCCACTGAGAGGCATTTGGGTTGTGGTAGCTGTCAGTCAGTGTGTGCTTACAGGCAACTCGGCTTGTTCCAGTCTTTCAGTTGTCTAAACCTGGCTAACTTTGGTCCTGTTTAATTCTTATGGTTTCTGAGTACTCTTTTAAGCTAGGTATTATATATGGCTGTCTTCAACTCAAACTACAAGTTTAACCTGTTACTATAAAACCATTTTATACCCTTTGATTCATTCTTTGGCTCCTGCTCTGATTACTCTAGTATCCACATCTAATCTGTATGCAAGGTTATGCAATCAGCTGCATAATTTTCTTTTAGTCTTTCACCAATTATAAGATTGGGTCTGACTGACTGGCATGAGAATAATGTGTGCTAGAGGTCTAGCAAATATAATTGTATGTAGTTGCTATAGTAAAGCTCTTATTAATGAAAAGTTAGGGAAGAGGTGTTATAAAAACTTTTTTTTTTTTCCACTGTTCATCTGTTTGCATGAATGGATTCTTCAGGTTAGGACTTGCTCAGCTGTTTGAATTCTCTGGATTTTTGATATTCTAAATCAATTTTAATGTTGTGGGACAAGTGAACTTGTATATTTAATGACAGTGAATATATCTTATCTACATTCTTCCATGTCCTTGATTTCATGCCAGTAGAGGGAGAACTGTCTCAGTAAACTCAGTATAGCTGCTGCTCAGCTTCCCTAGATGCATCTTTTTCAACTTTTTTGATGAAAGGTAATCACTGGCAAGACAAGTGGCATGTAGCTTTTTATGTTGCATGTGCCAACATGAGAAAAACAGTTCAGAAGAGGTCATTACATTTTCAGAATTTTCAATAAGGAAAGATAATCTTTAAAAGCAAATTTTTTTGGAAAGAGACCAACCTGAAATGTCTTCACTCCCCTGATGGCTGATCCAGGTGTAAACATCACCTAGAGGAGATGACCTGAGGAAGGTAGGAAATACTCACTGCAACCCATTGAGATGATTTTCTTTCAACCAGGAGATATCAAGGTGGACATAGTGGATTTTTCCTTAAATGAGTTTCTGGTTTCTATGGCATTCAGCTCTGTGGAACTCTCATCGTGAACTTTTCTGAGAATGCTCAGGGAGTTCCTCAGGTAGTCATAGGTGTACTTTTCCTTCCTCCTTTTGTGTTTCTTGGTGGATAAAAGCTCTTGGTTCTTTCAAAGGAGAAAGAAGACTGTCCTCCAACTCCTAATCCTGGATGAAAAGTATGAAGGACACCCATGACATAAATGTTACTTCCTGCTTTAATCAAGAATAAGTGACGTTTATTTCACTCCTTTCTCGTTAAATCCTTGAAATGAGGACAGATATCTTAGGAGAGTAAAGCTTTAAGTATGCAAAACTTGGGAGATTTTAATACGTACTTGACATTTAGAGTTTTGTCCCTAAAAAAATTTATCTCTAAAAAAAATATCTGAGTAATGAACAATAACAACAAACACTGGAGTTGACCTGAAGGTATCCAAATAAGGATTAACTACCTATGCCTTACATTAGAACATCTCAGTCATTGCAAAACACTTTCCATATTGAATACTGTTTAAGCCTGGCATGAAAAGTTGTCCATTCCTTCCACCTGAGGAAATGCCCCTAGCTGAAATCAATCAGGCTCTTTGCTCCTGCTAGAGGCCTTGATTAAACCAGCCCCTGGTGTGTTTATGAAGTCCCTGTACCAGAGAGGCTTCCTGCAGACCCAGGAATGTGATACTTAGAGGAGATCTGAGCTATAAAATCCAATCGTTTGCTTTTGCAGGCAGCATATTCTATGTCATTTCAGAACAGATCCAAGAGGCTATAAGCAATACAATTTCTCTGTGTAAATTACCTGCTTTCCAGACAAGCAAATGCATACATGGGATGGGCTAACCACAACCTCTAATTGTTTCAGCAAGATTTTGCTAGAATTATGTCCTTATTGAGAACAGAACTGAGAATTTACTCTGACCATAAGCCCTGGTATTGCCCCTCCCTGTGTCATTTGACCTCTGAAGTAGTTTTGGGAAAGTTGTGGGAAGGGAAGTTTTCACACTTACCAGAACTAGATGTAAATCATAGCAGAGAAGCTACAAGATACATTTCGCGTCACTAGGCAGGCTCTGCAGAAGAAACTGCATGTCACCAGGGCTGGATTTTTTTCACCACTTGTTTCTCAGCTGTGAGCCTAAAGAAGCCAATATGTATGCAATTTCTGTTTAGTTTAGCCTTGGGGATCATTCATTTCTTCTCTTTCTGCAGCTGCAGGAAGAATAATCTCAGTCAGAAACACTACAAATAAGCAAGCAGGACTCTAATACGAATTGAGCTGTACAGATACAACAGAAATATACATTTCATCTTGTGTCTATAGTCCATCCAAAATGTATTAGGTGTGAAGAATATTGGCTAAGGTCTTTGCATGGGTGGTGGTTTTTACATTTTACGTTTTTGAAATGCTCTTTCTCATCCTGTATTTTCCTTGTATTTATGCGTCTTATCTTTTTCTTTCCTTCAACTGCCTTCAGGCTATATAGGTGAGGTTTGTTTTCTTCTGAATTAACTAAAACAAATTAAAAAATGTCGTATTTGTTGCATAAAGTGGAGAAATGAAACAGTCTTGTAGTGATTTAAAAAGTACATAAATACAATCTTAACACATTTAAGAAGGGCTGGTATTTCATCCTTATATTAAACAGCTTTACATTATCTTTACATCATCTTTACATTAAACAGCTATAGAAGACATCTGAAGATAGGTCAATTTCATGATATCTGCCTGTACAATAAATATTGGCTCAGATATACTCTGGTGTATATCAAGATCACCAATACTTTGAATAACACACAAACGTACAGGAACATTTAATCATACCAGGCTTAAATTTAGTATTATTTGTCCATATCTTGTAATTCCAGACAGGTTTAAACACTTTTCAAAAAATTCTCCATTTTTTTGTAACCCACCCCCAACTGATACCAATAAATATGTATAGATTTTTTTATTACCCCTTCAGTGTACTTAGGAATGACACAAAGAATCAGTGCAATATGCATGAATAAAGAGTTTTTCTCATGTCCAGCATATCAAAATTATTCATGTAGCTTTCTGTGAAATAACAGTCTTATCCTCTATATTTTTGTTCTGCAGTTTTTAATCTGAGATCCCAGACTCCTCTGGTGTAGGGCACTTTCTTTCACTGGATTGATTTTTTTTTTTTTTTTTACATGTTGTTGGATCTTGCCTCTTTTTAAAGTCATTCCTGTGAGAAGTAAAAAGTTTAAATCTTGATACAAAGTTCTTTGCTCCTCACAGGAGACACAGTGACTCTATCCCTATTTCAGTTTACCTCTTCCTTTCTGTTTTAAATATTGAGAGATGCAGAAGGCACTACTCTCTACCTTTTTTTTTTTTTTTTTTTACTTTTCCAAGTTTAACTCTTCGAGACTTTGAAAAAGTTATGTAAACCTCTTCAAAACTTCTTCCTTCTTCAAAACAAAAACAGAACACACTAGTTGTCAAGAAGAATGAGAATTTTAGTGTAAGAAATTTTGATTTTTTCTTTATCTTCTGAAACTTAGTGAGAGTCATTAAGTTAAGAAAGTATTACTAGATTGTCTTTTTAGAGTATATGAATTATGTCACATTGACAGAGAAATTAGAAAGGAGGTTCTCCAGTGTGTCTAGTAATATACCTCCTGAACTTTAGTTTAAGAAGCATGTCAAAAGTGTTTTGATTTATTACTCTTATACATCTGAATTAGATTTTTAAATTATTATTTCTGAGAGTTATATGGATATAAAAAAAAAAAAAAATCTGTTTCATGCATAACTTTTAAATAGGTTAACATTTCTTGTTACTGATTCTGCTGCAGCAACACAAATAATATCCAGGAAAATAATGTTTGAATAACTTTATTTTGCCTAAGTATACAGAGCAAACATATTCACAGAAAATAACTTTTTTGTTGTTTATTTGTTTTTGCTTATTCATTTGACTGGTTGGTTAGTTTGGGTTTGGTTTGTTGTTTTTTGTTGTTGTTTTTGTTTTTTCTTGTTTATTTTCCTTTTGAGGGCTTCAGCAGCCCCTGAGATCGTCATGATAATTTGTTTTATAGGTACTGGTAGGGAGCAGGAGAGGTCAAACTAAGCTATTTTCTTTTCATGCGATCATTACTTCCTAGAATTGTTCATCTGCAAAATTATAAGTAGATGTTATGCTCAACAGAAGGTGGCTAATTAAAAAAAAAAATATATATATATAGTGGAAGATGCTAGGGAGCTATGGAAACCAATACAATTTTGAAGTTTTTTGTTCTTGTTGTTGTTTGGTTGATTTTTTTTTTCCTGGTGGCAGTGATAGTGCCATACACTCTATATTAGTAAATAATATAATTAGTATAATTAATTATAATAATAATAAATTAGTGATAGTGCCATACACTCTGTATTATGTATTATGTTACGGTAATCACCTTTCATTTAGTAGAACATGTGAGTATCTGTTGACATATAAGTACACTGTCTTTTCAATCACAAATAATTTCAGAAACCTCTAATATCTCTAATTCAAAGTAAATATATATTATACTCTCCTATATTCTACTCTACTTTTTTTTTTTTTTATGATAGGCATTCTGAGGAATATGAAACTCCTTAAAGTCTAAAAAAAGAAATCTATCCTGTACAATACACACCACATTTTTATGGTAAATCTTCTTTGGCATACCATTTTTTTTTCTCATGTAACACACTTTTAATTTTATTTTTATTTATTTTTTCTTCAGTTTATCATTCCTTTTTCCTCCCCAAGCTACTTTCTCAAAAAGTTAGGCTAAAATACTGTTGTCTTCCTGAATTTTGTCTCACTCCTACCTTTTCATTACAGTAGATTTAATACAAGATCAGATCTGAAAATAACACAGTTTGTTATTCCCTTAAATAATCAGTACTTGTTTATAAAATCTAAATATTTAAAAACTTCTGCTAAGATGTTACCGTTTCAGTGGTCTTTCTGAAAACTTGTACCCTAAATAATTGTTCTTATTTGCTATAGCTTTTATTCTGATGATCTCTGGAAGAAAATCTTCACACTGTACATTTTTATTTCCATATCTGTAAAAGGAATGTTTTTCAATAAAGTATGGCCATAATCCCATTATCACGTCCTCTGCCAGAAGGTCTTGTTCCAGTTGTATTGTAGGTACATTGAAACAGATCCTTACATTGTTATGGACTGGTCATTGTAAATTGAATTTGCTTGGTTGAGTGGGTTAAGTTTTAGCATATATATATATATATGCATATATATATATATATATATATATATATATATATTAAATGGAGGACTGTTGTACAGATTCTGTGTCCTTCATCTTTTTGTCTCCAGTCCAAACCTCCAGCTGGATCCAGTAAGTTTTGGACTCTGAGCTCCACTTTCTTACTTTCAATCCACTTTTAAGATTTATCCATATGTCTTACAGAAAATGTAGTGTAATAAAACCCAGTATGGGATCTTATGGAAGGAGAAGGCAACACTTTTGTTATCATAGAATCATAGACTCATGGAATGGTTTGGGTTGGAAGGGAGCTTAAAGATTAAGTTCCATCTCCCCTGCCATGGACACTGACACCTTCCACTAGATCAGCTTGCTCCATCCTGTCCTTGAACACTTCCAGGGATGGGGCATCCACAGCTTCTCTGGGCAACTTGTTCCAGTGCCTCATCACCTCACCTGAAGATTTTGAAATCTTTAGGCAAGTTATTTTTATGCATTCACATGTGTTCTTTATGGTGTTCACACACTCACTTTTCACTCACACATGCACATACTCGCAAGCACCAAGATGTATATGTCCAAGTAGGCTTGCAGGTATTTCCATTCATAGATACTGCTTTCGTACTTCAACCTTAATATTTCTGATACAAACCTCTACAGCATCAAGAAGTGAAGTATTTAGGAAAAAAAAATATATCTTGAATGCTTTTCTATTGAAGTCCCTCTATTGTATATTCTGTGTCTTAAATAAATATAATAAAAAAATCATTAGTTTGTATTTCAGTCTAACAAATACCTCTGCTATAAAATCAAGGTGACTGTCACTTCAGTAGAAAAAGAAAATGTTAGGTGATAACAAGTATTCTCTTGCTGATATAAATCATCAATCAATCTGAGCATGCAATCACATTAAATGACATAACAGCAACAACTCTGGGAAAGAATTAATCTGCTAAAAGAACTTGGGGTACCATGGTAACTATTCTTTCCAGAATTTACAGACTACAGTTGAAGTTAAAATGTCTATCATTATTTTTGGAAATGTCTTGTAGAGGCTAAGGACAAAGCACAAAATTCCATTGTTTTATTTTTCAACTCATTCCTGAGAAAATCCCCTGTCTATATGCTTAAGATTTCCAAAAAAATATTTTTACTTGTAACTGTGTTGAAAGACTAATGACTTTTAATTGCAGCGTGACACCTGATAGTTTAACTCCTATAATACAATAAATTAATTAACTAACCAGTTAACTCATTAACTGATTGGAAACTACCACTATATACCTTTTCCCCACTGTTATATGTGCATAAAATATTTTTTTCCATCTACTCAGTTAAATTTCCTCAAAACACTATAAGTAGAGGAATAAATACAATACTATAATGTCTGTTGCTTTGTTTTGTAAAGGATTGTAAAAGTCCAACTGCTTATCTGTTTACATATGTAGATAGTTCCAGAGGTAAATTCATTCATGACCAGCCTGTAACCTCTGCATTTTGGCATTATATCTAATAACACTATTACAGAGTGAAACATAGGCGTCCAGCTTTCTTATCTACAATGTTAGTAATGTGCAAATCAAATCTTTAATAGTTGGCACTTACATATTTTTTATAGTAGTAGTTATGCATTCAGCAGTACTTCATGTAGCAGACACGTAGCTTCAATAAAAACCACTGACAGTTCTACTGACTTCAAAGTTAAATATAGGCTTAAGTGCTTTGGTGGCTGAAGATCTTAATTTTATATGAAGCAAAATGTTATGATAATGAACTTAATAAAAGTCAGAGTCTTTACATATGTGAATAATAAATTATTTAGCTCCCATCTGCCAGGTGTCAGAAATAAAAATTAGACTCAGCAAGCACAAAATTCCTCTTAACTAAATGTAATTGGTAGTGCTGCCTAGACCAGTTCAATATTGATCTTCAAGGCTTCTTTTCTGCAAGGAAAGATGTATGATCACCAGATGAAGCAATTCTGGGGTCACTGCCATTTCTACTTGACCTTAAGTCTAGTAGAAAGACTAGAAAAATTCAGGCAAACCTATAGCACCAAATAAATTATGAGGATGTTATATAGAAAGGGGAATTAATAATTTTAATAAGTGAGACAGACCGGTTCTCTCTCTGATATACATAGATGTTATTCAAGCTTGGGGTCTCTCAGGGTATGGAGGTGTTCTATGGAACAGGACAGTATGGTGTCTCTCACAAGGAATTCTCTTCTAGAAATAAAAATAAAATAAAAAAAGGTATAGGTTTATCAACCTTTCCAGAAGTTTTGCACTAAATATCTCTACTCTTTCCTCAGATAAATAAAAAAGTGTATTCCAGTGTACAGAACTGCTGTAGGCCAGCAAATTAGTTATGAGTTTGGGAACTAGTAATGTAACAGGGAAACAAACAGGCAAAATAAGAGCAAGGACTTTTATCTCTGATCTCAATGAATTAACCTTGGCATCCCTTTGTTGCCCTTGGTGCTTTAGTGTTTTATGCCGGACAGTCATCCATACAACCAAAGAAGATCCCTTGCTTGCAATTTAAATTAATATTACTTCAGCAATATAAAACTGTCACAAGATGTAGTCCAGTGTTATTACTTGTCTAAGGCTAATATGTCACAAAATTTTACATACATTTACTAATATATAATTAAAATAATGAGTTGTAAAAACAAACTAAGGTAAATTTGCACAGGAACATCTTAGTTTTCAATACTTTTTTGACTGAGAGGGATTAATTACAATGAATTATGTAGCAGTAGGATGAAACCTACTCCTGACAAATGCATAAGTTATTTCCATTTGGTGTATGGTGAACTAGCATACCTCTTTTTCAGTGAACAATAAGCAGTCATAAATTCATATACTGAAGAAAAATAATAAATTTTAAAATATTGACCTAAGATTTTAATGTCATGTGATAGTCTTGAGACTAATAGTCTCATTATCATTTTGCCTTACTTAGATTAAATACTGGGGACTTGTATTAGCCTTGTAGTTTAAGGCTAGGGTTTTCATTCCTGTTAGATTGTCAAAGTGTGATTTAATAAAATTGTGTAAAAATAAATTGTAGTTCTCAAATTAAGGGATTTTTTGAATCAATTGACTCCTCTAACTCCTCTAACCTTCCCCGTCCCCCCCCCCCCCCCCCCCCCCCATCTCTCTCTAAGAAAAGACATTGACAGCTGTATGCAGTTTGGCCTGACTTGAGTTGCAGACCAGGGTGCTTAGTCAATACTTTTAACCAGGTCTTCATAACTTCTATTTTGTCTCTGTTAATTGACAGTTGCATATTTTTAACAAAAGCATGAATATTGTGAGAGTGCCACAGTGTTTCTAGAGCAATTAATATTTTGGGTCCCAAAGCATGGGTCCCAAGAAGAAAGTTGCTTTCAAGCCTTTACATTTATTCAACTTCCAGAGCACTTCTCCTGAAGGTAAAATGAGCATATGTGCATTCTCTATAGAGAAACTTTACAAAATATTTAATATCTGTTGGCTTTTTGTGTTATAGGCAAGTTTCATTAAGCACAAATATGTTGTGTCATCAAATGTTCTATTTATGCTGTATTACTGAGTGCTAAATGTGTCTTGAAATAAATATTCAGTTTAACAATTCAGGAAAAAAAAAAGCTAAATACCAATTTGAGCAATTCTTTATTTTGTTCTGAATTTGTTGTCCATTTTTTTGCATAAGATGAACTACAGCCTTAGCAAAAGTATTGCATAATATTTGTTCATGCTGTCTGCTCACTAAGGTATTACAAATGTTTCTGACAATGTTTTAGTGGAGACTGTGACCTTTTGACGTGAACAGACGGGAGGGAGTAAAACTGAGCATAATTCAGACTTAAAAGCTGAAAGTTTGATCCTTGCAGTCTGTGCTCAAAACAACTTTCCTCTGTAGTGGGAGTTCAGCTTAAATAAACACTATACTAAGGGCTTCTAAGAAACTGTAAAAATCATGCCTTTGTTTGTCCTGTCATACTTTAATGAGGTGTCCAGGCACATTTTAAAAAGAGATGTTATTAATTGCCCATATTTTTTTATGCTGTTCTTTCCCCTTTCAGCATGAGCCAGAGGGTAGAAAACAAAAACAAAAAAAAACAAAACAAAAGAACAACCACACAACCTAACTATTTGTAGTGTTCCCTTATTTAAATAATCAGAGGGTAAAAATGATCAGGGGCATGAGATAGGTTAAGAACACCTGGTTCTGTTGTAATGTTGTTGTGATACATGGGAGGTCACTTAAACTCTGTTTTTCCGACAAAAATTGCCAACAGTGCTTTTCACTTTATTCCACTATCAAATGCTTAGGTCCTATAATGGCAACTAAGGTAAACCATAAGGATTTAAAGTTAATTTTCTAACGATTCAGTATAAAACAGATCTACCTCTGCATCTTTCATTCTGCAAAGAAAAGCAAATGAAACAACACAGTTTAATCTATTTTTTTTTCTTTTTGTAATCAGAAGCCTGTTAGTATGTACTGCCAGTGTTCCCCCTCTTCTCTCCCTCCCCCCCGCCCCTCCCGATAGGAGCAGGAATATGAACACTATTTAATGTAAAAGGTTTTATCAAAACCAGAAACCCAGAGAGTGCTGTGTTCTAGAAAAGAGCTGTGGATATTATATACAGAGACATCTTTATTACCTGAAATCTAATATTTCATACATCTTGGTGGCCTTGCCAGAGTATGAATTCTAAATGAGTTTCAGGGCTGTTTTTGTTGTTGACTTACTGAAAAGTGAATGACCTCTTTCACTTATTATGAAAGGAATTAAAACTGGTCACTCTTTTTCTTCCAAAATCAAAATTGTGTTGTTTTGGACTTTTACCTCAGAACAGTAAATAGTCAGAATAGTCTTACCTCAGAAGGTGTTATTATTACAAAACCAAGTATTTTGTAAGCAATCACACAATAATCAGCAACCATTCCTAGTTTCTGGAAAAGGCTCTTTGTTCTAAGTTTACATAGTTTTCTTAATTAAAATACTATAAACTAGATAATGAAAAAATCTTCCAAGATGCAGGTGATAGAAGGCAGATGTGTATGACCCACTCAACAGCAGACACTTTAAAAAAAATTAATAATACACACAATCCCATTTTGAAAGAATTTAATAATTTACATCTGATCTTGGTTATTTATTATTATTGTTACTTAGTTCTTTGGAAGAAGGAAACATTATGAAGAATTGTTCATTATTTTTTTTCTTTTCTAAAAGAAAAAAAGAAGCTTGGCAGAGAAGTTTTGCCTTTGAAAACTTGTGTTTTTATATTATGACCCACACTTAAAAAAACAATTCATAGACAACCTTTCTTCCCTCTTGCAATTGTGTAATACCCTTGAAGTGATTACTTCCATGAAAAGTTAATCAAAGAGAACATGTAATCTTTGTTTATGTCTTTTCACAGAGTTGGCAGAGTTTATGACATAGTTGCATAATTTTGTGGAGCTTAAGGTAGTTGTGAAAGCATGATCAAAGGCCTGAAAATGAAGGCCCTGTGGATATTTCACACTTGTGACATACTTGCAATGTAAGATCTTACAGATAACTCTCTGAATAGCAGTCCCGTTGCTTGCTCTGAGGTATCTACTACTTTCCCCCAATTTGATATAAACCGTGAACTTGCAGAGGGCAGAATCCATCTATATGATTAAAGAAATTAAACAATATTGACAGCATCGATCCTTGAAGGATGCTACTAGTAACCAGCTGCCTGTTGGATATATGCTGGAGATCATAACCCTTTAAGACTACTGGTTTGGCAGTTTCCCATCCGTTTTATAATCCACTAATCCAGTCCATGCCTATTGGTTTGGCTAGGCCTTGCTACAACTAAGCTGTACAACGTCCACTGCTCTTCCCTTGTACTCAGAGTCAGTCATCTCCTTACTAAAGGAAATCAGGCCAGTGAGGCATGGTTTCTCTGTGACAAAAGTATGTTGGCTATTCCTAATCATCTTCCTGGAAATTGCTTTCAGGAGTATTTGCACCATAACTTTCCCAAACACTGAGGTTAGACTGACCAGTCTATAATGTTCCAGGTCTTCATTGCCTCTTTTGAACATGGATGTAATGTGTTATCTGTTTTTTTGTTTGTTTGTTTGTTTGTTTGTTTTTTTCCCCCAGTCATGGGGAACCTCCCCTGATTGCAATGAAATGTCAAAGTAAGCCTGCCCTCGAACACATCAGCCAACTCTCTCAGCACCCAAATGTACAGTCTATCAGCTCCTGCACACTGTGTGTCCAGTGGGTTGAGCATGCCTTTACCTTGGGCACTGCTTCATTCCTGTAGACTGTACTATACATTATTGTTATCTTCTGTATGTCTACACCAAGAGACAGAAAAAAAAAGCAAGTGAAGTTTTCTTCACTTGTAAAATTATGAATGTCACCACTCATTTTAATTACTAATCTACAGTGCATTTTTAGTTTAACCAAGATTTTTCCATTAACTCTTCCCCACATGTCTCTGACAATAATTTTAAATAATAATGATAATTATTTTTCTTGTAGTTAGTTTTTAGAGGGAAAGGAAAACTGCAAAAATGACTATGAACATGTATGCAAGATCCTAGGTAATGGGCCTATTATGTCTGATGATGAATAGCATTAACTTCCAAGCTTTTATTTGTTATGTGGCATTATTGATGTTGCTGAAGTAGTTGAAAAATACTTGTTACATACTATGGTAAGCACAACAGAATATCCAAATTATTTCCGATGACTGTGTATAATAAAGATTTTAAGTATTAAGGCATAGAAATGCTATGTTTTGAATTACTGCTCCAGTGAAAGAGTAAAATCCTCTCACATCTTCAAAAGTCAGTGTCTTTCCACAGTTGTTTCCATAACCCATAAACAAATATAGAAGAATTAGTTGCAAGTGTCTTCCAAGTGTAGGGGATGCTAAGCATAAATGAAGGAACCAAACTTTTTTTTTTCCATTAGCATCAGTTCAGATGAGGCATTTGTCATCCACTGAGAAAAGCCCACTTCTCCTCTCTCACAATATTATCTCTTTCCAACTTCAAATTCCCTCACCATATACCTAGGATGCTATTTCTGCAGTGGCACCACAGTCTGCAACTACGTTAGCTATGTTTACGTCCTCTGGCCTCTGCTCTCTGCAGCCTATTGTTCCTGTTTTTCCATCGGAGAAGATAGAGGGGAGAGTTTGCTCTGTAGGACCTCTTGCTCCTCAATGACTTTCATGAGGTAGGCAAGATGACCACACTGCAGGCATGATCAGATGAGAAACTTCCACACATGTAGCTCCCAGGATAACATCCAGACAAATTGCATTCCTCTACCCTCCACCTGACTTATAAGTATGCAGCAAAAGCTACAGCATGATCTTTTCTCTTATGAACCTGGGGCAAAATCAGAAATACTTTCAAATCCCCTGTCCCAAAACATGGTTGCCTATACCCTACAACATCAGAGCAATGATAGACTTGAAAAGATGACAGTCATGAAGAAGGCTCTCAGTCCTCTGACAACACCATACTGCTGTGATAGCAGTCTGGTTCTGCCTAAAACTTGCACAAACTATGAATTGATTCTTCTGCAGCAGGAAGCTGCAGAGACCAAAGAAGGGTATGTATTTACATAGTGTTCATGGTTATCATTTATAATTTTAATGAACATTAATTTTTTTTTTTTTTTTTAAGATCTGACATCACAGGTATGAAATATCCACAGGGCCTTCACTCTCTGGCCTTTGATCATGATGTTCCTGGTCAGACCCAACTTTGCTTGGGCATTGGCTCTGCAAGCTTGGACAGTGTCTCTATATTCCTCCTAGGTGACCTGCCTCTGCTTCCGTCTTCTGTATACTCCCTTTCATATTTTAGTTTTACCAGTTTTACTTTGTTCATTTACGCAGGTTTCCTGGCATTTTTGAATGACCTCCTGCCTGGTAGAAAGGACTGCTCTTGAGCTTGGAGGAGGTGACTCTTAAACCAGCTTTCCTGGCCTCTCCTATCCAGAAACTTACCCAATGGGATTCCTTCAAGCAAATTCCTGAAAAAAGACTGAAGTTTAGGGTAGTGATCTTGCTTTTTGTTCTGCTCCCTCTCCTCAGAATCCTGAACACTGCCATCACATGGTCACTGTAGCAAAAGATTCACATCACAGAATTACAGAATGGCTTGGATTGGAAGGGACCTCAAAGATCATCTAGTTCCAACCCTGCTGCAGTGGGGTGCACCCACTAGATCAGCTGACCTCATCCAACCTGGCCTTGAACACCTCCAGGGATGGGGCAGCCACAATTTCTCTGGGCAACCTGTGCCAGTGCCTCACCACCCTCACAGTAAAGAATTTCTTCCTAACCTCTAATCTTAATCTCCTCTCTTTTAGTTTAAAACCATCCCCCCTTGTCCTGTCATTGGCTGCCTGAGCAAAAAGTTGCTCTCCATCTTTTTCATAAGCCCCCTTTGAGTATCGAAAAGCTGCAGTGAGTTCTCCCTGGAGTCTTCTTTTCTCCAGGCTGAACATTACCAGCTCTCTCAGCCTGTCTTCCCAGGATCAGTTCTCCAGCCCTCTGAACAACTTTGTGGCTCTCCTCTGGATCTAACAGACCCACATCCTTCTTGTTCTGGGGCTCCAGACCTGGACACAGCACTCCAGGTGGGGCCTTACAATGGCAGAGTAGAGAGGGACAACCATCTCCCTCCACATGCTGCCCACTCCTCTGTTGATGCAGCCTAGGATGTAGTTCTGGACTGCAAGTGCACAATGATGGATCATTATGAAGCTTTTTGTACACCAGAACAGCCATGCAACCCTCCAACCCTCTTTTTTTTTTTTTTTTTTTAAGTATGAGGTGCAGCAGAACATTTATCCTCACGAGGAACAGGAAGTTGTCATTGATGTCCTCCAGGAACTTCCTGGATTGCATATACCCTGCTGTGTTGTTCCTCCAGCAGATATTAGGGTGGTTGAAGCTTCCTGTGAGGACCAGGGTCTAAGAATGTGAGGCTACGTGTAGTTGTCTGTAGAAAGTTTTATCCACATTGTCTATGAAAAGATATTGAGAGAATAGATTTTTTCAGCCTTAAGGACAGAGGCTTTGCAAAGACTTAACTGTTGCCTCCAACTATTGAATATGATAGTATAGAGAAGATGAAGCCAGACTATCCTTGGAGGTGTTTGATGAAGTGAGAAAAGACAACAGACCCAAGTGTGAACATGAGAAATTTCAATTAGATATTTCACTAAGAGGCTAATAAGCACTGAAAAAAAAAAAATTACAGAGGAGCTGTGAAAGCTTTTTATTTTAGTTTAATTTAATTTAATTTAATTTAATTTTAATTTAATTAATTTATTTATTTATTTCAGTATCCCACTGGAAAAAGCCCTGAGCAAGCTGATCTCAGTGGACCTGCTTTAAGCAGAGCATTGGATCTGCTGAATCCCAGTGGCCTCTTCCAGCTGAAATTATAACTTCTGTCTTACTAATGCAAGATGAAATGAAAGTATTTCACAGACCCTGAGTGACTGCTTCCAAGCCTATGAATAGTTCAAACCAAACAGCCCTGTGGGTCTTGAACTCTGCTAAGCTAAAATATTTGGAAAATATGTCTTGGAAAAGTAAAGAACGGGGTTAGCTAACAGCTCAGGGGGCTGAATAGCTGGAGAACAACTACCACCCTGGACTTCCTGAGCACAGACTTCAGCCTGTTAAGAAGACTGGTTTACAGAGTCCCTGGGTAGGCAGTCCTGACAGGCAAAGGAGTCCAGGAAGGCTAGTCACTCTTCAAGAAGGAAATCCTAAAAACTAAGAAGAATCTCCCTCCTTTATTGGATGTGTGGGGAAAAGCTGACAAGAGATGAGGAAAATAGTGAGGTTCTTAATGACTTCTTTGTCTCAGTCGTTAGCAGCAAAACCAGTTGTTCTCCAGACACTCAGCTCCTTGAGCTGCTGGATAGGGACAGGGAGCAGAATGAAGCCCTCACAATCCAAGAGGAATTGGTTAACAACCTGCTACTCCACTTATGTGTGCACAAGTCTATGGGGTCAGATGGGATCCAGCCAAGGGTTCTGAGGGAGTTGGTGGAAGTGCTCAGCAAGCTGCTTTCCATCATTTATCAGCAGTCCTGACTGTCAGGGGAAGGTCCCAGTCAACTGGCAGCTAGCAAATGTGTCGCCCATCTACAAGAACGGATGGAAGGAGGATCTGGGAAACTCCAGGCCTGTCTGTAGACCTTGGTGCCAGGGAAGCTCACCGAGCAGATTATCTTGAGTGTCATCATGCAGCATCTACAGGGCAACCAGGTGATCAGGCCCAGTCAGCATGGGCTTATGAAAGGCAGGTCCTGCTTGATAAATCCGATCTCCTTGTATAACAAGGTGACATGCTCAGTGGATGAGGAAAAGTTTGTGCATATGGTCTACCTAGACTTCAGTAAAGCTTTTGACACGGTTTCCCACAGCATTCTCCTGAAGAAGCTGGTTGCTCAAGGCCTGGACTGGTTTACTTTTCACTGGGTAAAAAGCTGGCTGGGTGGCTAGGCTCAAAGAGTTGTGGTGAATGGAGTTAAATCCAGCTGGAGGCTGGCCAGTGGTGGAGTCCCCCTGGGTTCAATACTAGGGCCACTTCAATATCTTTATCAATGATCTGGATGAGGTGATCAAGTGCACTTTCAGTAAGTTTGTAAAACAAAACAGATGAAGGAAGCAGACTTCATCTTCCAGCTGCAAAGAGTCAAAGTCTATTGGTAAGTCAGTAACACAAACATTTTTGTATCCTGGCTGTGAATTCCTTTAGGGATTCCCCACTCTCCCAGAAAGACTCTTTAGGAGTATGTGTTCTGGGTGTTATTTAATTTGATTAAAGCAAAACAAAACAAAAGATAAAAACAAAACAACAACAACAACAAAAACACAAAACAAAACAAACAACAAAAAAAACACCAAAACCCAACAAAGTCACTTACAAATTTCTATGGGATTTGAAAATCATTAGAATCCTCTAATGCCTAATTAAAGAAAAACACTGCTTTGGGAAATTTAATAGTATGACTAGCAGATAGAGGAGACACCAGAGGAGTTGATCTGTAGATGTTAATAAAAATGATAAAACTAATTGACTTACTCAGCAATGTTGACCTAATACTGATGTGCCTCAGTACGGAATAAGTGAAGCTAAAAGCAGTCATGAGAATAGTTCAGCCAAATGAAGTGATTTGCTATAGTTACAGGTGTTGGAAGGAAAAGACCCTCCTGATCATGTGTATCCCCACAGAATGGGAGGTAAACAATCAGACTGGAATCTAATTATGGGAGTGAAAGGAATTAGACTACCTGATGCCATAACAAAATCCTTAGTCGTTTGCTTCCAACCTTTATTTAGTGGAGGATTTAACACGTTCTTTGGAAACTCTGCCATTTCTTTCTTGATTACTGTTACAGCAGTAGATACACTGTGAGGAAGAAATATCCTTTCATATATCATTTAATGTACCGTGGCTGTAACTAGAATAATATTATGCATTATAATGTCATATCTTTTTAAGATAGAAAAACAGAATGTTCAGCTTCTGAAGAAAACTGCAAACATCTGACTTTTTCAGTAAAGCATTCTTCTAAGAAATCCTTGTAGAGATAAATCAAAAGTGCAAGTCAATGGTTTAGTGACTGCAAAACACTCACTGTATTTTAACGATCCTTGAATAACAGAATATCTATCTAGTGTTCTTTTCTTTTCTTTTCTTTTCTTTTCTTTTCTTTTCTTTTCTTTTCTTTTCTTTTCTTTTCTTTTCTTTTCTTTTCTTTTCTTTTCTTTTCTTTTCTTTTCTTTTCTTTTCTTTCTCTTCGGATGGTTTTACCATGACTGTGTTACCCAAGAAGAAATATTTACCTTGTAATGCATTACCTTTTAGTGTCTGAACTTGTACTCTTAACATGCTGACTAGCCATCTTGTTAATTCGGCCGTGGAGACTTGAGCATCCTCTCACCTCACGGAGAAGAATTAGCAGTGATCTCAGAAGGCAGAAGAGAGGCATCTTTTCCCCACGGCACATCACCAGTGCCCTGTGCTCAGCAGGTAGAATAGATGAACCCGATATGCATGTTCCTAAAAACACCCTCTGTGGCATACTGACCCCAGGACAGGAGCCATAGGAGACCCTTGCCATTTTGGCAGAGAGGGCGTTTATTCCAGAGAGGCTTCTAGTTATATTTAAGAAAGGAAACCAGACCACCAGAAGGTGCACCCTGTCAACAGGTACCACACTGCCTTATGCTGCTGACTTCGTGTTTCCATCCTCAGTGTAAACAGAAGAGAAAAAGGATGGGCTTTGGGGAGCTCGCACATCAGTAAGGGATGAACATCATTTTAACAAGGAACATGCTTTATTGCGGGGAAGCCACTAATCTAGTTCAGTTAATGTAGGCTAATGAAGGGGAGCCCCCTGGTAAGATTTTGGCAAGACTCAGACACAGAAGTGAAAGGGCGTAACATGTCACATGTCACGACAGAATTGAACATAGCTACCCGACCCTCACTTACCGCGCACATTTTCCCACTCACACGGCACCTTTCACGGCGCTCGCCCTAGGCTTAACTCTCATTTCGCCGTGGGGTACGACGAGCTCTAATTGCCTGCGCACACACCGCGCTTCTCCAGAAGCCCCCCGGGCAGGTGCCCCCGGCTCACCGCCCCCACCTCCTCGCCCCATCCCCGAGGGGCTGCCGCCGCCCCGACCCCCGGGGCTCCCCCTCGGGCGGTCCCGCGGCCACGGGGGGCGGGCGGCGCCGCTCCGCCCCGGCCCGCCCCGCCGCCCCCCCGCCTCGTCTCGGCAGCATCGCTAAAGATAAGGGCTGCGCGGAGCCGCGGTACGCCGCCGCGGGCCATGGGGCAGAGGCGGCGGAGCCTCGGGGCGGCGGAGCGCGGCTGTGCCGCCGAGGGGGCGGCGGGCGGCGGCAGCGGTAGTGGCAGCGGTAGTGGCAGCGGTCGCGGCAGCGGTCGCGGCAGCGGTCGCGGCAGTGGCCGCGGCAGTGGCCGCGGTCGGCTGGCGGAGTCCTGGCGGCGGCTGAGCTCACGGCGCGGCTCCGCCAAGCGCAGCGGAAACTCCGCGCCCGCGCCGCCGGTGAGTGCCCGCGACCCTGGTCGGGGACGGGGACGGGGACGGGGACGGGGACGGGGACGGGGCCCCTCGTGAAGCAGGGTGCTCCCCCGGTGGCGGGGTGGGGGCGGTGTTAACAAACCTGTTGCCTTTCCTCCGAAAAATCTCACTTTCCATGCGGTGTATCCGACTTTGTAGTTACGGCAGGCAAAAGTCTCCTGTTTTGCAACACCCCCCCCCTCCCCCTTTTTTTAGTTTCTTTTTCTTTTTCTGTGTGTGAGCGGAAGGTGTTTTCCTAAGTGCAACGCGGAGCGCATCTCCTGGGAGAGCAGCGGCGGCTCCCGGCGGGGCCGCAAAGTAGCGGCTGGAGACCTGTGGCTGCGTTCCGCACGCTGGGAGGGGAGCGGCTGCGCTCGTAAGCACAACACTTGCAGGCAGATAGACTAAAGACGCTCTCTAGGGAACCAGAGGTTTCATCTTGAGAAGGTGTCTTCCTTGGTGGTGTTTCTGCCTTCAGCCAGCCCGGTGCGATGTGCAGATAATCTCTGAGGTGGATGGACAGACATCTTGATGGGGATGCATGCCACAGCATGGATTGCATGTCAGGAAAATGAACATCTTGGAGTTCCATACATGGAACTTGAGAGAATAAATTGAGTAGTAAAGTCAAAGAAAAGAATAGTACTTACTAGAGTGCTTGATGGTCTCTTTTCTCGTGATCAGGACCTCAGCACTAGGTACTGGACGAATGTAGACAGAGATTTTGGATGAACTGCTTACTGTCCAAGTACAACCTCAGTCCTTATGTGCTTAGAAACAGTGTTCTGCATTCTAGCTGAAACCTAACTCTCTGAGGTGTGGAATGATGCACCTTGTATGCACAGATGAAATGTGTTGTTTCAAAAAGAAACATATATTTATAAGCTTTTGAGATGGGAGGAAGATGCCCACAGGTTGAGTGCCAACTGGGGAAATAGCATGAGGGTAAAGAGACCTACAATAGAAAGGATGCCATGGCAACAAGAAAGCATCACAGAAAGTAACAGTATTCTCTTATGGAGGGGGAAGAGGAAGAGAGTTGCATTCATGTGTATCATCCTGCAGATTATAATACTATAGTTCAGGTTTTGCTGTTTTTTCTTTCTTTTTTTTTTTTCTTTCTTTTTTTCTCAGAATACACTGAATTTTTTTATTTATTTTTTTCCAATAGGTACCTTAAGTTTGGTCTATCACCAAAACTCATCAGAAACAAGTACAGTGCAGTTCAGAGGTCTATTTTTAAGGGCTTGTTGAGTTTCTGTTGTTTGAAACAGTGGTTCTTTTTGCTTACAGTGGAGATTAATCCTTACTCCTGGCAGAATGCTGAATGAGATCCAGGTTGCAAATGCTTGCCAGCTTTGAACGACTGTATTAATCTTTGATTAATCATTACATTTCCATATATATATATATATATAAATTTCTTTTTTTTCTGGGTAGATGAACAACTACTTCCTGACATCTTGTCTAAAGCAATATTAAGGTGGTGTATTTGTACTACTGGATTTGCATTACACTTAAACTTCTAAATGCCATAAAGTGGAGGACAGGTGGGAGAAGTTGATTATGATTTTTTTTCCTTTTTTTTTTTTTTTTTTAATAGATCACTGGCTTCGTGAGGGGACATTGAGTAGTGTCTATTTTCTTAAATTGTGCTCTTCTCTTTTTATAAGAGAGTATAGGATTTCTGAAATTCCACCTCACTAAGGCTAATATATTTGACAATATTTTCTGAAGTGAAGGCAGAGCATACTAATCTTTAAGGCATTTCCCACCTCCCCCTTTCTTTTTCTCAACTCCTTTCCCAGCAAATCCATTGAAAGCATGTAAAATTTAAATTACTTTTAGCGTTACCATTACATCCTTCCCCTAGCCCTGCCTCCCTGGTTGTGTTTTCCCTGTAGTAACGTCTAATTTCTGCCACAATTTACTTTTTGAAGGTTGTCACTGGGCTAAAGAGACCTTTTGAGGATCAATGTTGAAAAGACATAACACTATGCACAAGTATTCCTTTGCTCCTGGTGGTGAATAAGGTCTTGCCTGATCTTGTCTTAATACCTATGTTCTGGGGGCTCAGATGGTTTCTCTGATTATTATTATTATCATCATCATTATTATTTTCAAAGGCCTTGTTTTGTTCCCTGTTATTGGTCATCTGGAAACCGGCCAGTAACTGTGGACTTGCTCTCTCTCACTCCATAAGCAGGCTAGTGTAACAGCCTTTTGTAATGTGCCTTATGGGAGGCTGCTACTGTATGCAGATAGTTTTGGATAGGTGAAAGATGATGTAGGTAGTATTTCAGCACCTCTTTGAAAACTGAGAATATGATTTCCTTAGATCAGTCTCTGGGGTTTATCCTATGCAACAAACTGATTTCTTTAGAAAGGGGATTAAAAAATAAATAAAAAAAAATGCAAGGTAGCAAGGTGTGTCTTTTTTGTTCTGCATAAATAATCTCATCTGAATGTCTTGCAAAGCTATTTAAGTATCTGTGATTGTCTTGCAAGGAATAGAAAATTCTACATTTTGAAGAACTAATTTCCATCCTGTAAAGACTTGATTTAGACTTTATATCAAATACAGAAGATTTAAAGTAGTAATTGCACATTGTGGTTGGTACTGAGAACAGCTATGTTGTTTTTCTGCATTCTCCATATCTGTTATGGTGTACAAATATCTGTGCGTTCCAACCTGCCCTTACTTCACATGATTGTAGAACTTGCAGATCTTAATGTTTCATGCTTACTCAATGAAAAAGTAACAAGTCATAACCCTAAAAGTATTTTTTTTAATTATGTTATTTCTTTAATTGCTAATTCATGAAGAATAATTTGTAGTCTTATTTACACAAACACTCTATGGTTTTGTTTAGCTTGTTTAGTTTTTGAGTGCTTTATATTAGTTCTTGAGTGATGGAGCAGGAGTTGTTTTATTGGCAAGATCTGAGGAAGGGAAGAGTGTTTGAGACAGAAATAATTAGCAAGAGCTAGCCCTAGCCTTGGTCAGACCACCTAAAACACAGAGGTGGCTACCTCTAAACCATCCCTAACTTGAAGCTATGATCTTTGATTATTGTGCACTAACCCTGGTTACGCTTTGAGTAATGGTATTACACATTAGGAGTTTAAAGAATGGCTATTGCCTAAGAAACAAAGACTTTTCTGCTGTTTTCTTCTCTCTGTCATCTGCTTGTGTAACTCTGGAAATGGAAAGCTGAGTGGAACCCCCTGCTCAAGTTGATGAAAGTTTTGCTATTCAGAACAACACGTTTTGAATCATGTTAAATTTTGCCTGTAAAGAGGAATGTCTAGCTTCTATTGAACAAAATATTGAATATGATTTGTACTTTTGTCCTCCAAATTGTGTGGTGTTTTTAACCCTTTTTAAATAGGGGCTGAAGAGTATAGTGTTCTGGTATATCAAAAAGGGGCTAAATGGCAGTTCTGCTGTACAGTTTATGATTACAGCAACATTTACTTTATTGTTCAAAGATTTTTTTTTTTAATTAATTTTTGAACTGAATTTTCCCACAGGGTATTTACAGTAGTTCAGAAACAAAAATAAACAATAGCAAGTGAGTAATGTAGGAAGACATAAAATGTTACTTTTTTATTTTGTTTTGGCAACAATGAAATCACAGCTCTGAGTCAGGTCATTGGTCCTGTCCCAGACTGCTAAAATCAGATAGACCCCATACAAAAGATTGGCAGGGGGAAATCAACCATGTTAAGGCAGAGCTAAGCTATAATTACATATGTTTTAGGTTTGGGAAAAATGGATACTGTAGGTGTCACCCAGTGAGTGGAGAGCTGGATTTCAGAGTGACTTAGCATGAAGCAGGTTAGGCAGCCTTGAGGCAAGCTTAGCTTGCCCTAGAAGTTCCAGGTTTGTAAATTCAAGAAATAAGCCATCGTTTTCCTTCTCACTTAGTGTGGCAAACATCTTTGCCAAGAAGATGGCCAACCTAGTGAGGAGAGCATTAAGTGGGAGTGCTGTGAGAGGGTGATTACAGTCCAGCTAGGTGAGAAAATGGTAGGTAAAGGCAAAAAGAAAAAGGTGCAGGGTGGGGGTTGGGGGGGGTGGGGGTGGAACAAGGCAGAGTTTGGGTGTATAAAAACAAGGTGAAAGGACACCCACCTCTGGGGCATGTGTACATTCATACACAGCCTGGAAGCTGAACAGGAGGGATGAGAACTCATCATATAGTCGCAAAGATAATAATATTACTGGGATATCTGTGCCATGGTGGGACAGCTGACTTGACCGGAAAGCTGTGATGGATGGAGACAAGCCCTTCAGGAGAGACTGGCAGGAAGGAAGAGGTCTCCTGAGAAGGAGCAGCTCCAGTGTGTGGGGCCCAGACCTGCTTAAGAGTCTGTGGATCAGGTCAGAGGAGTGGTCACAAAGCATGACACTGTGGTGGGAGTGTGCTACAGACCACCAAGTAGGTAAGGCAGTAGATGAAGCTTTCCTGACTGGGAACTTTAACGTGTCAGGACACAAACCATCCAGGAGATGGCTGGAGGGAGTCACGTGTGACTTCTTGTTATACTACTACTGGGAAGGACAAACAAGGGGAATGCATAGATCTACAGCCGTATCTACTATTCGCTGACAAAGGAGAACAGGTAGGGGATGGGTTAGTAATGACAGTTTTTGCTCTGTAGTGATCATGAAACAATGAAGTCAAGTTTCTGAGGGGAAAGAAGGAGGCAGGAGAGTAGCATAGCACAGACCCTGGGCTTTAGGAGAATAGGTGTTAAGCTATTTAGGGAACTGATATAGAATTGGAGACAGCTCTGAAGGGCAGACAAACCCAGGAGAACTGTTCAGCCTTTGAGGAGAGTGTCCTCAATAGTCCTGATACTCAGAAAAACAAGGAGACACATGGCCAGGTTGGCAAAGCAGCGAAGTCAAGACAAAACTCCACTGTGAAAGGGCAGTGTACAGGATTGGGGAGAATAGCAGTGCAAGAGGAAACAAGAAACATAGCCCAGGTATGTAGGGATGCTGTCAGGGAAGCCAAAGCTCAGATGAAGTTAATACTTGCAAAGTATGTAAAGGGCAGCAAGAAGAGATTTAACTCTACATTAGCGGTAAAAGGCTGACCAAGGACAATGTGGATGCATTGAAAGATGGTGTTTGACACCACGAAGTGCTGGTCAGTTATGATCCCAATAAGAAAGGCACTCGGACTGTAACGTATCATTCAAAATGTTGTTTGAGCTATCGGTATAAACAGAAAAGGTCTTGCGTTCCTTCAGATGGTGGGAACCCCAGGTTAAGCAGCACTGAATGGCTCTCCAATCCATTTGCAGAACACCATACAGACCCTGTACACAGAAAAGATTCCCCCATTTTGCTTATTCAAGCTATTATAGGATTTTCTGACAAGGAAACACCTCTATTCCTAATTTCTGCAGAAAGGAGAACTTCTTGCTGTACTGCTAGATAAAGGCAAAGACATGCAGGTGGTGTAATTGCTGGTGCTGAGTGGGAGCTGCCTGCAGACTCCTCTCTCACAATTAGCTGGCAGAGTTTATCCTGTTATCAAGGGATTTGTGTAGCGCAACAGTCTGAAAGCCAAACACAGACCTTGGCATACTCAGGTTAATTATTATGTGGATCACCGACTCCTTGATGTGCTGTGGTCTTTCAGTAAGGATCACTACACATGGATAAGAACATACAGTGAACACAGACACAGATAAGGCAGAGATCCTCACCACCTTCTTTGGCAGACCTTGCTGGTGATGACAGGCTTCTGTACCTAGTGACAAGCTTGCCAGGGGAGGTTTAGGTTGGATATTAGGAAAAAAAATCTTTACCGAAAGGATTGTTAGGCATTGGAATGGGCTGCCCAGGGAAGTGGTTGAGTCACCATCCCTGGAGGTCTTTAAAAGACGTTTAGATGTAGAGCTTAGTGATATGGTTTAGTAGAGGACTTGTTAGTGTTAGGTCAGAGGTTGAACTAGGTGATCTTGGAGGTGTCTTCCAACCTAGACGATTCTGTGATTCTGTGAAGCTCAAGGAGGAGAGGACCTCACAGCCAGGGATGGAGGCTGTGGAGCGGTGCTGGTTCACCCAGGAGAAGGGATGGCTTTGGGGGTATGCAGCAGCAGCCCTGACATCAGGAGGGGACAGAGGAGATGTGGCCGGGCTTTGCCCAGCAGTGCCTGGTGGGAGGCATGGCATGGGCTGAGGCACGAGGGGCTCAGGCTGGAGATGAGGAGAAGCCTTTTCCCCACTAGGACAGCCCAGGCCCAAACAGCCTGGCCTTGGCCTGCTCCTGGGCAGGGGCTGGGATGGAGACCTCTCCAGGGGCCTGCCAGCCTCTATTACCCTGTGCAAATCAACATTGAAAATTCCTCTGAGGATTAATTTTCCAGATGCCCAGTAACACTTGCAGTAACTCTTATTCAGAGGGACCTGGACAGGCTGGAGATTTGGGCAGAGAGGAACATCATAATGTTCGACAAGGGCAAGTGCAGGGTCCTGCACCTTGGGAGGAATAACCCCAAGCACCAGTACAGGCTGGGGGCTGACCTGCTGGAGAGCAGCTCTGTGGAGAGAGACCTGGGAGTCCTGGTGGACAGCAAGCTGACCATGGGTCAGCAATGTGCCCTTGTGGCCAATGAAGTATGCCAATTGTATCTTGGGGTGCGTTCATAGTGTTGCCAGCAGGTCAAGAAAGGTGATCCTCCCCCTCTGCTCAGCCCTGGTGAGGCCACAGCTGTAGTATTGTGTCCAGTTCTGGGCTCCCCAGCACAAGAGGGACATGGAGCTACTGGAGTGAGTCCAGAGGAGGGCTACGAAGATGATGACGGGACTGAAGCACCTGTCATTTGAGGAGAGGTTGAAAGAGCTGGGACTGTTTAGCCTGGAAAATAGGAGACTGAGAGGGGATCTTATCAATGTCTATAAATATCTGAAGGGTGTCGGAGGATGGGGCAAGACTCTTCTCAGTGGTGCCTGGTGACAGGACAAGAGGCAACAGGCACAGACTGAAACACAGAAAATTCCATCTAAATATGAGAGGGCACTTCTTTACTGTGAGGGTGACAAAGCACTGGCACGGGTTGCCCAGAGAGAGGTTGTGGAATCTTCTTCTCTGGAGATATTCAAAACCTACCTGGAAACCATCCTGTGCAACATGACGTAGGTGACCCTGCTTGGCAGGGGGTTAGACCAGATGATCTCCAGAGGTCCAAGCTCAACCATTCTGTGATTCTGCAAATCTTAATAGCTTCTTGTGAACATTAGGAGAGTACCAAAAATAGTTATCAAAAAAACACACTCAAAAGCAAAAATAGTAGTTCTAGCTGAGGCCAGAAATTGCTAAAATGATCTGATTATAACTTAAAATCCAAAGTAGCATTTTGTCTGATGGTTCTGCCCCCACTTCCCCATTCCTAGGCAGCTACAGGGTATGTGGTGGTCTGGCAAGAGGGTGCACCTGTCTGCCCCTTTAGCCCTGTGCTCCAGCCCAGCTCCTCTGCCTGCTCTGGCTGGAGGATTTAGCTTGCAGGGGCTTGTTAAAAGCAGGTGTCTGTTCTTCATCCATTATATTTGTACATAATATTTTTCTGATGTTTTCAATGTCTAGAAAGTATAGCAATAAAAGATCCAATAAAAATGGAAACAATAGGTCTCTGTCAACAGCATGACTGGGAGGAAAGATGAGGGCTTGAATGAACAAAGCCTGCAAGATGTGTCTGCCTGGGCCACAGGTCACACAGTGTACTGCTGTTCACCTCACATCCTAAGATGGATTATAAACAATTTTACTTCTATGAAAGATGTATTTTTATCATGGATAAAATAAGATAGTAAGTTCTTACTAGCTAAAGGGAGCAGAAATTATTTGCTGAACAAATACTTTGTCAAGTATGACAGGTTGGACTTTCATCTATGTCTAGCATTTATTTTGGTTACCAACACTTTTTTTTTTTTTTTTTTAATTTGACATCTATTAAATGGCTTTTGGCTGGAGTGGTGAAAACTGTAAATCTTTCTAACTGTTCTGTATACTTAATCAAAGTGAATAAGCTAGTAGATAACAGTGGAAGAGTTATCTTCAACTTTTATAGCCTGGGCTGGAAGGGCATTTATTGCTATCCATTCATAGAGAGAACACTTGAAATATCATCTGCCAATTAGTTTTGAGATTAAAAAAATAAATAAAATTGTATAGTACTCTGAAGAGATTTTTTTTTTAATTGTTTGTTTTTAGTGTGTTTCTGTGTACTTTGGATTAACGCTTTTGCTAACTGCTTATTTAGATCGATTAATAAAAAAAATAAAAATTAAAAAAGATAACTACTTGTATTTCAGTTTTAAAGCAATTTCCTGCACCTCAACATCATATCATTTTGTTAAGACTCTCTCCTGAACGTGTTGCCTAGTGTCTCCCTACTGTGGGCTGCCAATAAGGAAAACTGACAAGAAACTTCTTCCAATAGACTGGTCCTATAAACCTCTCCGAACAGCTAATCTTGAGTTTACTCAAGTTTACACCAGTTTACTGGTGGGTAAAAAAAAATGCTATTCTGTGCATTATTTCTTAAGTGCACATGTGGACTAATTTTTTAAATAATGTTAGGGTTGAACTTCTACATATTAATTCATGATGATTTTAAGAATCATTTTCTTATCAGAAGTATCCTGGGGAAAATACTTTTGTTTGCCTATTATCATTTTTGTGAAGGATTTTTCTGTTTTGTACTGAGTTTTGTTAAATTCTGGAAAAAACATGCATAACCCTCCATTTTTACAGAGGATTGTTAACCTATTTGCTGAATTAAACATTTCAGATTCTGGATTTAAACAATTCTGTAAGATGTCTAGACTAGAAAATCCTCAGAAGTCTTTCCATGCTTACTTATTCTATGACTCTTGAGAGCAATGCTCTGAGCAGTGTGTGATGTAATTGAGTCCACTCATCTGTGGTACAGTTCATTGTTGAGCTAGGATGTGATTTTTAGCACAGAAGATGAGGAAAACATAGGAAAAAAGAAACCACCACCAAGCAGCTATAAGGATAACAGAATCTCACTGAAATAATAAAATGGTAGTGGTTAAATCCACTTCCACAAGTCTCATTTGTTTTTCTCCCCTGAAACTGTGTTGGGAGTTATTATATTGAAGATTGTATTTTCTTAGACATACTGGGACAGAAATCATGTTGGTATTTTTCTTTCTCTCTGGGGAAATAATAATTATTTGTTATTAATATAAAGTCTGTTCTGTATCTGAAATCAAAGCACATGTATCTCAAAATGAGATGGAAGTTTAATAATTAGAATGATACTATCAAACTCCATGGGCAAAACTTAAAAGTGATTAATAATTGGGGATTTCTGATTTTATTGAATTTACTTCTTTGGGGCCTGATAATTTTTAGATAGTGGCTGACCTTTTTTAATAGGAGACTGATCTCAAGTTGAACATCTGGAATCAACAGACATCTTTTAAAATCTTGAGTACTTCTGATTATATGCTGTGAACAATCTACTATTCTGAGAGTTGGTATTGCAGAGATGCTGTTTTCCCTGCCCACCTCCCAAGAAAACAAAACAGGTCTCTGAAATCTTGCTTTCATGTAGTTCCAGATCTATTACCAATTCTGTAAACTTCCTTGGCTTTTGTCTGAAAATACTGTATTTCTTTAAAAAGACAACCAAAAAAAAAAGTTTTAAATTATGAGAAATAAAGGAGCAATGAAAACCTATTTTATTTTGCCTTTTACAATCTCTTTTGCAGATGAGATCTGTGTAGTTTGCTTTTTTTTTTTTTTAATTTGTGTGATATGATTTTTTTTTTTTTTTTACTGTAGGAAGGATGAGGCTTTTGGAATTCACCCAAAAGAATATTCACTGGGATATTCTTTTATTCATCACAACATAATACAGAGAAGTACTTCTCAATGTACTTGAGATGATACTATCAGTTAAGAACACAACAACACATATTTAGACATAAATTGCACTTGTTAGTCTAACACTGACTAGAAAGTGATATAACTATCCTATTGTAACCCATTTGCTGTGTTTGCAGCTAAAAGCAACACTTTAGAGACACATATTATTTCTTCTGCTGAAGCAGCACTTTAATAATACTTTCACAAAAACTGCTCATTTAGAGTTCTACCTTCAAAATAGAAATTAAAAAAAAATAAAACCATATTCTTTTCCAGTACAGGAAGGCTTCTTCTGTCCCTCTTATATTCTCTTTGTTCTTAATTAATATGCTTATCTTAATGACATAATGGAAGTTTTGTGTAAAGAATAATAGAATACAAAGGAGGTGAGCTCCCATTGCAACTTCTTGAAGTTTCCCATGAATTACAAAGAAGCTATCTTGTTATAAAACCCTCTGAAACAGGGGTGCAAGAAAGGACTGGGAAGGTGCAAGGAAAAAAAAAAGGCTAAATAAACAAGAAAATGAAAACTCTCTGCCTTCTATTGCCAGACATTTAAGTCCTTGTTCTCTGGAAATAAAGTATAATGAGAAAAAATATCTGACAGTAATGTGCTTTCTCTGGAAATAAAGCATAATGAGAAAAAATATCTGACAATAATGTGCTAATTCATTATAGCTTTATATTATGTCCTTATTTCTCATTATTTCCCCTGAATGGAATTAGCATGTTGTTTACTGTGACTACTTTTTCAGCATTTAACTCATGTATTTAATTATCTTTTCGTGAACACACATGGAAAAGTATTTACTTTTAGTAGCTGAACTGGTTTATAGACCAAGAAAAATTAAGATATTGAGAAGACAGGTGAAGCGTCAGTGATGTCAGAGTATTTATGCTTAATCCTATTATAGATTTATGTTCAAGAACAAAAGAATGGAAAAAAAAAATGTGTTTATATTTTGTTCAAGAAAAAAAAAGTATGGGAAAATACATATGTAGCCTGGAAAATTGAAATTGTTTTCTTGTTGAAAAATTTGAAAGAGGTTGTGATATGTTTCAATATTTGCCCTCGTTTTTCTTTTAATTTTGAAGAATTATTATGGTGAGTCCAAATCTGCAGTAACTTCAATTCTCTCCTTTTCTTTTTTTTTTTCTCCTTCTCCTCCAATGCTTTCTTGTTACACGATTCCTAGACATCAGAAGTACTTTGCTATGAGATGTGCTCTTGGGAATTCTGTTATTGGTCCCTCAAGAAACAGGCATACAAAAACGGGTTTGAAACAGATAGAAAAGGAAATGCAATCACTGGATGTGTCTGGATGACTTAGAATTTTTGAAGTGTCTGATGGGAAGCTCTGAGTCTCAAAAATTTGTCAGTGGAAATGAGTAAGGCCATACTTCGTGATAAAACTTGTGAAAATAGAGAGCTACTGAAGCAACAAGGCAGACAAGAAAAAGAGCTTTTAATTAACTTAATAAAGAAGATAGGTACAGTGAGGTCCACCTTGCAAAGGTGAGCATATCTGTTCTCCCACTCAGTTATCAAAATTGTGACAGGATTTGATTTGATTCAATATAGCTGCATTGAAGATGTTCATCTTTTTATAATTATTATTATTTATTATGTATTTTCATTTAAAAAAGATATATCCTTAGAACTTAGTTATTAGACTTATCATAAAATTTCCTATTAAAAGACATCTGTCAATCCCTTACATTGACAATAGAATAACACAGATTTTGTTGTATGCAAATACAATTTAGTCAGAATTCAAGCTTTCAGCCTGTGTGGACCAGGACTACTAAACTCAGATATATTCCTGAATATTTGAAGTTGGTGTTACCTGCCCTAGTGCTGGGTGTATGAAACCGTTAAATAGGAGAATGCAAAAGTCTAGGGATAATATAAAGGATTTAAGATGTTGCAGTCTGAAAATTAATTCCTACAAGCCATTAGAAAAGCAAGCTTTAGTTATGTGTGTCCTTTGGCAGTAGATTTGACAACCTAATTAAAACTCTCTTATGGGAGGTACTTCTCTGAGGTACCAAAAAGACTTCAGAGATGTCCTGTTTCATGCTATTGCATCGACTTATGATGCAAGTACAGCAATAGTTATTTGTGCCTGTTTGTTACTGTGCAGATGCCAGTTTGTGTTCCAAGCAGGGTGGCCCTTCTCAGACTGCAGAATAAATTGGTGAAAATCTAAGCTAATTAAAAAATGTGCAGAATACAATATGTGAATCATTGTTTACAATGTTCTTGTAAATGATGGCATGGTAGAAAACAGGTGTTTCATTAACTGAGACACAGTGCTATTGATCACTCACAGAAGGATATTCAAAATCTCATTGACAAATTTCCTCCTTATAGCTGATTAACAGATTCCCAAATAAGGGATGAATTTTGAGTTATTAAGGAAACAATTTGTGTATGTCTTCCCTGCATTGTCCTCATATTTGTGTGTGTTAACTGTACTCTTCCCCTCAACAGAAACATTCTTTAATGCAGAGGCTAGTATCTCTATGCACATTTTTCTCTTCCATTACCAAATTAATACATATATATAAATGTAATATATATAAATATGTAAATTCTTTCTTGAGAGATGATTCAGAAGAATGTGTTTATATTGAGCTATTTTGGGAGAACGAGCTGAAGTACTATTCTACTGAAAAGCATCAATGGTTTCTTCCCACTTTTTCATTGGGTTTGGATCTGTAGGCAGGTACCAGGTGCTCGAAACCATGATTCTGTGCAACAGTTGATTCCCTGTCTCCTACCCACTATTGTTCCTTTGATTCCCACATCCTTTCCTCATTTGTTTCTCCTTCTTATAAACAGCAGTGTGGTTAGTATTATGATGCTGATTCTGTTACATGGCTCTTTGTGAATCAGGCGACTTGTAGCATGGGCTGAAGACCAGTGTTGCAAAAAACCCAGCCTGCTAGAATTGACAGGGTTAGGGGAAACATCTGGTGCTCCTCTAGACTCATGGGTTTTATGACAAAAAAAAAAACAAAAAAAAATCATGTTGAAAATAGAGGCAAGGCTTAACAAAGGTGTCTATATGTATACGTGAGTCTGGCTTTTATTTTCCTTTTTATCTATCTATTTATTTATTAAGACTTCTGGCAAAAGTTAAAAAAATGTCAAGGTGAATTTTTATAATGACATTTCCTAGACTATTTCCAACTGTTTGCTTGATATTATAATACAATAGTGAGATGATTCAGATGCCTGGACAGAGACTGAGATGGTCTCTGATATGAGCTAGCCTCATAGTACATGTTATATAATGCCATGATTTTACGGGTATTCTTCATTTTCCTGCTAAAAGTATCAGATGTATTTCTTTTGCATAAAGTTTAAAATATTTTTAATTTCCTGGAGGCAGTGACTTGAAAAGAAAACAAACAAACAAAAAAACCAACCAACCAAACAAACAAAACAAAACAAAACATGCAGTTTTGTCATCTTCTTTCCTTTCCCTTCCCTTCCCTTCCCTTTAGTTAATACAGCACTAGAAAGCTATAGGTATTTGTGCCTCCTGTGCTAGTCACCTTACTGAGTATGATATTGTCATCATAGGCAGTTAGCAAGATCACAGTTTATCACTAGAAGCTTGGGTGCATTCCACTAGTAGCTGCTTATCTCATTGCAGAATTTATTGTACTGCATGGAACACTTTTAGTCAAACAAGGAAAGTTGAGGATATCTCAATGTTGCAGCGATCTGACTACATTAAATGCCAATAGCTTTATAAACTGATCTAATACACTGGGAAAATGATCTCAAATTCATTGTGTGAAGTGTTTTCTTTATTCAACTCATTAATGTTAGAATATAAGCTGTTGTAATTTCCAAGCCACTGGATTTCTTCATAGGTACAGTAGGGGACCTATTGATTTTCAGAGCACATTCTGAACAATATAGAAATAGTATGTGTGGAATTCAAAGCAAATATGGAGAAAAATATAACCTTAGTTGAAACTCGTAAACTGCATTTGCTGCTTGACTTTTTCATCTCTAAGGAACATAATAGCTTTTCACATTTAAGTGCAATCTTTGTACAGTTATCATTATACTTTTAGACATTGATATTGTCTGTCTTCTTGCACAGAGAGAAACAAGTCTATGCCCCCATGATGTTGGAGAAATACAGAGATGCAGAATTACAGAGATGCAAATAAATGGCAACCTCACAGAGGCATGTGTCTGTGAAACACTTCTAAGTCTGCACGCTCAGTTACTTTGCATAGCAGCAATTTGCAAACAATTAAGAAATATATTGAGTTGAATTTGTGTCCTGGTAGAAAGAAATACTTTCATAGAATCATATAATATCCGAATTGGAAGTTACCCACAAGGATCATCGAGTCCAATTCCTGGGTTCCCAGAGGACCATCCAAAAAAGAAAAAAATCAGATAATGTGTCTGAGAGCATTGTCAAAACACTTCTTGAACTCCAGCAGGCTTGGTGCCATGACCACTGCCCTGGGGAGCTTGTTCTAGTACCCAACCACCCTCTCGGTGAAGAACTCTTTCCTAACATCCAGCCTGAACCTCTCCTGTCACAGCTTCAAGTCGTTGCCTCAGGTCCTATCACTGGTCACCAGAGAGATCAGTGACTCACCCCCCCCCCTTCCCTTCATGAGGAAGTTGTAGACCATGATGAGGTCTCCCTTTGTTCTTCTCTTCTCCAGGCTGAACAATCCAAGTAACTTCAGCCACTCATCATGTCTTCCCCTCTAGACCCCCCATCTTTGTTGCCCTCCTTTGGACACTCTCTAACAGTTTTACATCTTTCTTATAATGTGGTGCCCCAAACTGCACGCACTATTCAAGGTGAGGCTGCACCAGCACAGGGTAGGTTGGGACAATCCCTTCTCTCAGCCGGCTAGTAGTGCTGTTCCTAATGCACCCCAGGATATGGTGGCCCTCCTGCATTGGGAGTTGGCTGCTAGGGCACACTGCTGGCTCATGATCAGCTTGCTGTCGATCAAAACCCCCAGATTCCTTTCTGCAGGGCTGATCTCCAGCATCTCATCCTCCAGTCTGTACATATAACCAGGCTTGCCCCTTTCCAGGTGCAGAATCCAGTACTTGCTCTTCTTAAACTTCATATTGTTGGCGATTGCCCAACTCTAATTTGTCCAGATCTCTCTGCAAGGACTCACCACCCTCAAAGGAGTCAACAGCTCCACCCAGTTTTAGTGTTGTCCATGAACTTGGTCAAAAACCTTGAAGTCCTTCATCCAAATCATTTATGAAAATATTGAAGAGGGCTGTTCCTAAAATGGAGGCCTAGGGAACCCCACTAGTGACGAGTTGCCAGCTTGATCTAACCCCATCTACAAGAACCCCCTGGGCCCAAACAATCAGCCAATTGTTCATGCATCGTATTATGCTTTTATCTAACTGTATTGTGATCATTTTGCCCAGAAGGATACTGTGAGGGACAGTATCAAAAGCTTTACTGAAATCCAGAAAGATTGCATCGCCTGGATTCCTTTGGTCAACTAGCTGGGCGATCTTGTCATGAAAGAAATTAAGTTTGTTAGACTTGACCTTCTTCTAGTGAATTCATGTTGGCTCTGACCAGTGACTGTCTTGTCCTTTAGGTGTTTTTCAGTAACTCCCAGAATAATCTCCATAATTTTACCAGTCACTGAAGTGAGACTGACAGGCCTGTAATTGCCACAATCCTCTTTTTTGCTTGTCTTTGAAAACTGGGACCACATTTACCAGCTTCCTGTCAACAGGGACCTCTCTGGATTCCCAAGACCGTTGAAAAATAATTGAGAGAAGTCCTGTGATCACATCAGCTGTCTCTCTGAGTACCCTGGGATGAATCCGATCAGGCTGCATGGATTTATATGCATCCAGGTGGAGCAGCAAATCCCACACAAGTTTGGGGTTAACTGGGAGTTTATTGCTCCTTCAGTCACAGTCCTCCAACTCAGGGTAGCTGGAGTCCCATAGCCCACCACTGGTGCTGAAGACAGAGACAAAAAAAATGCATTAAATACCTTTGCTTTGTCTGTGTCCCTGTTTGTTAGGTGACTGTCCTCATCAAGTTGGATCAATGTTTGCTCTGGTCCTCCTTTTCCCATTAACATACCTAAAAAAAAAAGCCTTTATTAGTGTTCTCCACACTGATGGCCAACTTCAGCTCTGAGCTTTGGCCACATGGATTCTCTCTCTACAAAGGTGAGCAACATCCCTGTAGGCCTCCCATGTTGCCTGACCTTGCTTCCAGCTGCCATACACTTTTTCCACCTTAGCTCTTGAAGAAGATTCATGCTCAGACAAGCTGGCCTTCTGCCCCTCCTGCTTGACTTCTGCCATTTTGGAATTGCCTGTTCCCATGCTCTCAGGAGGTGGTGTTTAAAAACTAACCAGGACTGATGGACCCCAATGACTTTAAAAGCAGTTTCCCAGGGGACCTTATTAACTATTTCAACACCCAATCCAGGGTTGAAGTTTTGGTGGCAGTTTTCCTCCTATTACCAAAGATTTTTGAATTTGACTACCTCATGCTCACTACAGACAAGGTGGCCCCCTGTCACCACTTCACCCACAAGACCCTCCCTGTTCACAACCAACAGGTCTAGGAGGGCACCTTTCCTAGTTGGTTCTCTTAGATAACCAAGAAGTTATCATCAAGGTGCTTCAGGAATCTCCTGGACTTGTTTGTCTCAGCTCTGTGATATTTCCAGTTGACATTTGCCTCGTCAAAGTCCCCCATAAGGACAAGGGTAGATGATCTAGAAGTATCTTTCAGTTCTTTAAAGAATAGTTCATCAGTGTTGTCATCCTGGCTGGGTGGTCTATAGTAGACTCCCACAATGACATACCCTTTATTTGCTTGTCCCTTGATCCTTACCCAGAGGCTCTCAACTGCATTGTTACTGACTGCAAACTCTGTACTGTCCAGTGTCTCCATTTTATAGAGCACCCCCTTTACCTTGCCTGTCCTGCCTGTCCCTTCTGAAGAGCCTCTAACTGTCCATTGCAAGACACCAGTCACAGGCCTCTTCCCACCAAGTTTCACTTATGCTAATGATGTTGTAGCTGAGACTGGGCCAAGGCTTCTAGCTCCTCTTGCTCGTTTCTCAAGCTGTGTGTGTTTTATAGAAATATTTCATATGTGTTTCATTGAACCCAGCCCTTTGTGGGGCAGACTGAAGGATCTCAGCACGCAGTCCCTCAATTATTGATGTGCTTATCACTATCAATATGAAGTTTAAGAAGAGCAAGTACTGGATTCTGCACCTGGAAAGGGGCAAGCCTGGTTATATGTACAGACTGGAGGATGAGATGCTGGAGATCAGCCCTGCAGAAAGGAATCTGGGGGTTTTGATCGACAGCAAGCTGATCATGAGCCAGCAGTGTGCCCTAGCAGCCAACTCCCAATGCAGGAGGGCCAAACATAGCTTATCAATGACAGGCCTGTTTTTGTCCCTTTTCCCCTCTGAATCTAGTTTAAAGCCCCAGCAATCAGCCGTGCTAACTCCTGGGCAAAAATCCTTTTCCCCTTCATAGAAAGGTGCTCCTCATCAGGAGCCGGTAGGCCTGGTGTCATGTAGATCTTCCCATGATCAAGAAACCCAAAACTGCGTCAGTGGAACCAGCCTCAGAGCCACGTAATGACCTATGGAGTCTGCCTGCTCCTTTCAGTATTGATTCCTGCTACAGAAATGAAGGAGGAAAACACTACCAGTGCACCTGATCCTTCAACCAAAGCCCTAATGCCTCTTTTGATCACTGCCAATATGAAAAACCAATGAACAGTAATAATCAGAGGGCTGTAGCAGGTGAGTGACTTTCCGAGTGATGTCTCTTACCCGAGCCTCAGGGAGACAGAAGACTTCCCTATGGGTCAGGTCTGGATGGCAAATCGGGCCCTCTGTTCCCTTTGGAAGAGAGTCCCCTATGACAATAACCGTTCTTTTTTTTTTTTTTTTTCTTGGTGGGGGTTATTTTGATGCAGGGTGTAGGATGATTTGCCCTGGGCAACTCCCCCAGTGTGGAGGAACCTTTGTCCACATTGTCATTTGCTTGCCCATCAAGTCCCAGAGCCTCATACCTGTTGTGCAGGGGCACCTGGGAGGATGAGGTAGGCAGTAGGGGTTTTGCCTGCTGCGCTGAACAGGAACCTGCTTCCACTCCCCCCTATCTCTTAGGTCCCCTCCTTCTGCCTGGTGGTGAGAGGATAGGGGAACCTTTAACTCTTGTGTAGTGACTGTCTGAGGAGCCTCTCTCAGGAACAGCAGAGCACTACCCCACCAGTCACTTTCCTTCTCTTACTCCCTGATGCTCCCCAGCCTACCCACCTCCTCGTGAAGCTCTGCTACCAGGTGAAGCAGTTCTTTAACCTAGGCACACTTCCCACAGTAGTGCTTGCTACTGCTGTCCTGTACTGGTGTAAGAGTAGGGCACACATGGCAGCCTGATACCTGGATGGCAGCATGTTTCCCCAGCATCTCTGTCTGGGAGGCTGCGTTGGTTGTGGTGGGTGCTGAAATCCGAGAAGCTGTGGCCTTCTGTCAGGTGGATACCATCACTCCTTGGTTGAGCTGGCCAAGCTTCAGCACCCGTCCTCCATACCCTTCCTGTGCAAACTCAGTCTTTCATCACATAGTCTTTAGAAATTGAACATCTTAGTTTATATCAGAAGTATGCCACTAAGAAACCTCTCTTATGATTGGTTATATCTAAGGATCAACAGTGTTGAAGGGTTTAGCTCTCACTGAAGAAAGAACCTTTTGTTATTTCCCAAAGTGATTTTTAAGTAGTATATTCATACATTATAAAATCCATCCCATTGTTTAGTCTAAAACTATTGGGAGACTGATGGTGACTTGGAAGAAATAGGACATCTCTTTAAAAGGTTCTTCCAAAAAAGTTTTTTTTTTTTTTTTTTTTTTGGGGGGGGTGATGGTGGTGAGAGGGTGTGGGGGTGGAGGAGGTTAAACAGATTTACAAGAGCTTTATTCAAAGTACTTAATTCCAGCAAAGCTAAAAAATCATATTAGTAGCTGAGAAAATACCTAGCTGATGTTTCTGAACTAAAAATCTCTTATGATTGAAGTTTTCCACATAAAAGTTGATTCAAATTTTTTGAGGCCTTGTTGCAATAATGAAACCAAACTGACCCTGCTCTTTTGGTTTCTTAAAACTTGCTCTGAGAGACAGGAGTACTATTTTTATTTTGGGGTAATTTAAAGATCAAGACAAACACCATTCACTATTTTCAAGTAGCTTTTATAATATGTTTTTGTGCAGATAACCATCTGCTTTTTCCATGTCTGCTCCAGCATGGTACCTGGAATACCGGAGGTCAGAAATTCTGTCCTAATTGTTTCCCTTGTTTCAGTACAATGGAGGTTAAAAATGATGTACTAAATAGATAGATAAGTTGAAATTGGGAAAGGCAATAATCACTTGAATAAATAATAAACTTCAGACATAAAAATCCAGAGTCCTTTAACAGTCAGGACAATTAGTGTACAAATGTTACAAAAGTATGTAGGACTTAATTAAAAAAGAAGTGCTTAAATAAAAAGTCACTCTTAGCATTTACTGATGTTAGTACTTCATTTGTAGCCTTAGAAATATTTAGTCCAGAAATCTCCATTGACTTTGGAACCTATTTGCAAATGCCAACAGAAGGAAATAAAATCCAATAAATCTGTTCTCAACACTTAGTTAGATCTGCCCTTTCAAAAAAAAAAAGTGCTATAACTTTTGGAAAAGAAAAGAAACATAAAAAATTAATATTTGTGAAGGGCACCTCACATCACCATTCTTTTTTCTCTGAACAAAGAGGACTGGAACACTTGTTTAATATAGTCATCCTCTTGCCAGACTTATTGTGGGACATGTCTGGAGAACACTGGCAATGAAATATTGAAAACTTAGATTACTATTGCAGAAAAACACAAAATGTAGACAGGCTACAGTCTACATATTACAGCAAGTGAACTTGGAAGTGGAAATTTTGTAGTTAAAAAATAGTACCCAATGTGCTTTCTAAGTCAAATATTAGTTTAGAATTTTCAACTCTACATTGTAGAGCTCTTTATGGTAGAATGAGTCTAATGATAGAAGGAATCTGTGCAAAAGTATACATGATGACTTTTGTATATCACAGATATTCAAATGTTAGTACATTTGACAGTATCACATGAGAACCGATTAACGAGTATAGACATATGAAGTTAGATTATAGCTTGTAGTAATAAACCATTTTGTTTCAGCACTGTTTGTGAATTAACTCCTGTCTGGAAAATAAATCTTGATCAAAGTTCTCTGGCAGAGGGTAAAGGCTCACAATGGCTTAGAAAATCTACATGTGTGAAAAACTTAGCCATCTGAGTTTCAAGGGAATTATGTTAAGAACCTTGTGTACAGAGTATGGTTTGAAAAGATTTTCCCTGTCATTTTTTTCTGAATAGTTTGCTCTTAAGAGTGTTCTAGAGGTGCTGGAGTTCTGCAGAGCTTTGTTAAATTTTCTGTTAGGCTTGAGATGTTCTCAGATGTTAGTGGTTGATTTCATGAAGTTGTGTGTGTGGTCACTGCAACTCCTGATTTAACTTGAATACCTCAGGCTCCTGTTGCATGTTGTCATCTCCACAAAGTCATCCTGCTGTATCACTTGAAGAATTCTAATTCTTCTTCCATGTACTCAATGCGATATTAAAAGTCACTTGGGCTGTCTTTGCTTAACCAGGTGGAAGTGGAGCATTAAGGATGGTATGTTGGTGACCAGGCAATAAGTAAAAGGACCTAAAGAGTCAGAAGACAGAAGTCCAAAAACTACTTGCCATTTCTGGTCTCAGCTATATATTTTATGTTCTAACAGTACAAAGTCTACTTTATACAAAATTTGACTGTGTCATATTTATTAATCCTGGAAATGTATTAGATATGTGTATAGTGAATGCTTGGAGCTGTTCTAGATAACCAAGAGAACTATGGCTGGTGCACAAGACTATGAGAGAAATGTGGTTTAGGCATGTCCCTTGGTCTTGTATGTATTCAGTAACAATCTACTGGTGAATAAGAAAGAAATTTCTTATAATTTCCCAGTTCACATATAACCGTACAATGAAGATTTGGCAAATTTATAGCTGTTTGTCATTCTAACAGCTACGCTGTGATTTAGTTTAGACCCAAGAGCTCACTTGTACAAGCATATTTTGGTCTTCTTGGAAGCTTAATTTAAGTACATACCTTCCACAATTACAGAATTCCTTTTAGGGGCTTGCTGGATATCAGCTGCTGAGAGCTTGTTTAGTGTAGACAAAAATTTAACTACTTGTGCTTACTAGTATTAGAAACTGTAGTTTTATGAAAGAGTTAATAGAATCTCTGCTGACTTAATATCAGTTCTGAGAGAACAAAAATTTTAAACACTTTTGTTTTTTCTTTTCTTTCCTTTTTTTTTTTTTTTTAATTTTTCGGACTAACTTTGCCTCTTTCCCTGACAAACTTTACTTTGTACTGTTCCACAGAAATCTGAGAGGGATCAGCTATAGATTTTGAAGACTGTTTATGCCTTTATGCTTGATGGTCCAGTGGTCTCCCCTGAAGCCAATGGGAGACCAGCATTCACTGAAAGTATGGAAGCTGCCTCCTGGATTTCTCTGTCTGCTTCCCCTTTAATTTAAGCACTACATTATGTCCCTTCCTTAATTGTATTGATCTCCACTTTAAAGGCAGTTGGGCATTTTACCAAGCAGTTAGCAATTAGTTTCTTCAGTTCTGGTCTAAATTTATTCATGACCTTGTTTTTGTTTTGTTGTATTTGTATTTGTTTTGTTGTCAGTCAAAACAAAACCAGGATGAGATAAGTTTGTCCTGTTTGTGTTATTAGTAAGCAACAGGTAGGAGCTAACCAAGCTCCCCACTTCAAACTTTGTCCCTCAACAGCCCTTCTCTGTGCTTACTTAAAACTAAGCAAACATATATATATATATGTATATATATATATATATATGTATGTATATATATTTCCCTTCTTAGTATATATGGTTAAAAGTGTACAGGAACTGCTGCAGAACTCCAAAATTACTTTCTTTACTGGAATTATCTTTCCTGATTTTATCCTAAGATGGTGTGGCTTATAGTCTTACCATGTAATTCCCTTTGTCATTTAAGAGTTAAGTGTATGGTATTGTATTTTGTACTATGAAATGATCTTCTTGCTGTTGAGTGACATGGATATGTCCTACAGGTATTTCTGTGTGTGACTGGTGCTTTCCAAAAATTCTGTCACTGATAAATGTGATTACTGACAAACAAAAACAATGGAGGTTGTTTTGATAAAGGCAACTAATGAAGCTATGGAACAAGACTGGCCTCTGGAATGATTCATGAAGAAATCTGCTAGTTACCTTCCCCTTGTCTGATGTATTTTTATTCTTAGCTACCCTTTCATGTGCCTGTTTTGACTTTCTATAATAGTCCTATTCTCCCATAGTTTGTCAAATCCCTTGCTCTGTTGCACTGTAGCAAATGTTTTATTAAATTCAAAACAGATAAAATTTACTACACTTTGTTCAGAAGTCTGGCATTTTTTATCTAAGGAGGCTGTTTGGTCCATCTGACATGTTCTTCTTTGGCCAAATGTCCTAAAACTTTTAGTCCTAAACATATTGGAAACAACTAGCTGCTCTTTCTGCACAAAAAGACTTTTTCTGTATGAAAAAGTTAGGGATTTATATCTTTATATTTTTATTTATTTATTTATTGGATGGGGGGCTTGGGAGGTTCAGGAAAACAATGAATAGTACTAACAGCTAACAGTGTTGCTGATGGAGTTTAGTCCTGCACTTAGAAGGATAGCCCCTATCTGTTTTACACAAGTATAATGCTATTAAAGAGAAGAACCAGGGAGGCCAGACAAGAACGAGATATGGCATTTATGTTGTCCAAGAAGCCTTTTGATTGCCATTTGCATTAAAATGTCTACAGACTCCCACATACATGCATCTCTTCTCTTGATTCCTCTTCTTCCACTGAAACAAGTTATAATTCAAAAATAGTCTTGAAACCTGACATGTATTTGGCTTGAATAAACAGTGCCATTACATAAAATGCCAGACTTTTTGTAAAAGCAGACACCATCATTTCTGATGCAAGTTTGACAACTTAGATGAATCTGCATTCTGAAACAAAGGCAGTGAGTACTGAATACATTTGACAAATAAATTCTGCTAGCAGAGGATGGCTCCCATCTTGTCTTTTGGGACAGATCCTGCTTTCTGTTTGGAGGACTCCTGGAAAGATACCAGTATCATTCTGGTCAGGGAGACTGAGAAAGGAGTTTGTGATGGGGTCAGTTGAAAGAGCTCAGAATGGGAGAGCTGAACCTTCCATATGGCAAAGGAGGTCTATGTGCACAAGGTAAAGAGAGAAGCCTTGCCAGAGAATTATGACAATAATTGAACAACATCAAAGATCAGTATGTGGACAAGACCTTGATATGTGGATCTGGAACAACATGGATCCGCCTTGAAATGACTTGTGTGATGTGATTTAGATGCTGCAAAGGATACTCTCTGATACCTTTGAGGGTACACTGTATATAGCTAAACCATTTCCACAGGCCTATCCTTCAGACTTGACAGTCTTCTTCCTTTTTTTTTTTTTTTTTTTCCTTTTTTAAGTTTTAGTGCTGACCAGAAATGCTGGTGTTACCAGATATCAGATATGCGTAATTTGTTCTTCACTCTGTGTCCTGTTAAGAAGTTTGGCCACATCAGAATTGTGGAGCCAGATGCAATCTTTTAGCCATACTGCCTCTTTCTTACTGAAGAGTGACAACCATTTGAGGGTATCTTGTATTTTATTTTTATGTAATATTTCAAAATATCCATAAAAAAGACAAGGAACATCCAAATGACAAATATAAAAAAAAATAGTCTTTTTGTAGGCCATAAATACATAGCAAACTATATAGTTTTATGTTCTTTGTCCTTATTAAAACTGCTTTATTTTGCCAGAGAAGAGAAAGCAAGGTAGCTGTTTCACTGCTGTTGACTGGGTAGGATGTTGCACATGCCTGTGTGGCTCTTGCTGCTGGTGGTAAGACCTTCCACTTCAGGAAGATGCCAACATTGAGGACTTGCTGAAGTTAAACCAGACATTTTTCCAGGTTCTACACGCTTCCTGTGTGGAATAAAATCTAAAACATGGCTTCTTCATTGTCACCTCTGCCATCCTAGTAACAATCACAGCTACAGACTACAGTTTGTAAGATTGCATGCAATTATTTTCCCTGTTTCTTTCCAATGTTTTCCTATGCTTCTCACACACATAAATTTCCTCATTAGTGCTCAGGCCTTCATTTTGAATCAAGAGCAAAGTAATAATTTGACTACTGTGTAGGAACACCAACAAAACTTCTCCATGAGGATTTTTAAACTAAGCAGTGTTCAAAAAAAAAAATATGGCTGCTGTCAGAGGTTATTCTGAGGGCAAATTTATCACTGCAGTGTTACCTTATCATCTGTGCAAAATGGGTGAACAGAATTATCTCAGAAAAATATCCAACCAAAGCTATTTGTTTACACCTTTTCTCGACTTACTTTTTGCATCTTTTCCTTAGCACTTCTCCTCCTCTGTGTGTGATTCTGTGATTTCGTAGTTTTACCAAAATGGTAAATAGAACTGAATGGATTTAATGTAAGGAATGGGTTGAGCACATGAATAGGTAATCTAATAGATCTGAGAAAATGCTAGGATTCTTTTTTCAAAAATTATTATACTTACTAAAATCTTATTTATTCAATAGGAGCTTTTAAAATTTTCCTTTAGTATTTTAATTGTGATGCATGTGCATACTGCTTGTTAGACACATCAAGCTATAGAACCTGGAGTAAAGATGGACTTTTAAAGATTAGGGCAATGGTTATGTTTCCTAAGCTTCCTCTCTGTAACTGCTTGCAGTCATAAAGCTTAGTCAATAAAAAAAATGTTATATAAATTAAGCATTGTTGTATACTGAGCTCTAATATTTTTGCTGGAAAGTAAATCTGTGGCCCGACATTTTGTGCAAGAGTATTTAGTAGCTGTGTTACTAAATTGCGTATAAACATTAATAAGTTAGCACTGTTCTCTAGAGCAGAAAGTCCCTACTGAGGGCTCATTGCAAGGAAAGAGCTCATCAGAGCATTATGTAGTTTAATTTAACCATCTTTGTTACCTTGGCATTGCAAGTAATATTTATCTGACTTTACAGCTGATTTCAGGAAGCTCAGCTGCCAAGATACAAAGTTTAAAGTAATCAGATAATAGGAAGACAAAATATTCCTCTGGATGAAGAATAAAAAGCAAAGACTTTCAATACTATTACTAAATAAAATCGATGTTCCAGCACTGGAAAATATCAAAAACAATTCAAGTGTTGCTTTTTAAAGATGATCAAGTTACTCCTGCTACATTATCCTGTGATCCTTCGAAAAGAACCTCTGAAAACTAGTTGCACATGTGTAATTTAAAAACGCTAAACCAAACCAAACAAAAAAACAAAACAAACCCCATAGCTAAAGGCTAAAGCTGTAGTGTAAAAGTATAGACTAGGTCATTTTGTGTAGGTTGTTTCTCCAAGCAGCTAAGTGCTCCAGTTATAAGTATGTTGTAATATTGTAGCTATTTTGAAGAATATGGGGGAGGAGGGTGTGTTTATTGGTGTTTTCTTGTCTCACCCCTAATTATTAATTACCAACTTTTTCTTTCTATAATAAGAAAGGATGCTTTATCCATGTAAAAGAGTGGGCAAAAATTTAAAAGGAGGTTTAAAATGCTGGCATCCTTCCAAGAGGAGACAAGAATCTTGACATGGAGCAGATGTCTTTATTAATTTGTTCCTACAAAATTGTAGACTTCATTGTTTGGTGTTGTTTTTAAACCTTCTGCAGTTTGACAGTAGTGATGATTTGGCATACGTCTTATCGATTTGTGGGTTTCACTTTTTTTAGGGTCCAAAAAATCCCCATAAAGGGATATCAATAATGTATGCACGTATCCACTCATTCTGAGGAAAAATATTTTAGCAATATATTCGTGGTCTGCATAGATGATATGAGTTACATAAACACATCAAAACCAAGAGGAAAAGGCTTAGCTATTTGGATTTTCCTGCTATGTCTATTCTTCCTTTTGATTTCCTTAGGTGGAAAAGGATGTGCCAGGGTCCTTGTCCTTAGACCTCCACTCAGCACATGAAGGCAAGAGGGAAGTGACTACGGTTTTCAGCATTATGGCTCACAATCACAGATGTATTTAGACAGACCTGTCATTTATGCTTTATGTGAACAGATTGGGCCCCCAAAAACATTTCTGCATTTCATTCTGCAAGCGTTGCTCCAGAAACCAAACCCCACTGTACAAGCTGATGTGCTGTTTCCCCCACAAAGAACTTGTGGAAGTGTAACTCTGAGCTGTGCCACAGTGACGTGTGGTTGGGCATGGGCTTCCTCTGGTCAGGGATCTCTGAAGCTATTACGAGAGATAATGGGCCCCTTTGTGCAATTTTGATGAACTAGTTTTACTTATGGCATAATGAGATTGTGTTCCTAATCTTTTCTGCTGTGTTAAGTCTTAAACCACAGGACTTGCAATAAGGGCAGGGAAAAGATGCATCATTTTAGGTTAACACTAGACTAGAGTGGGTTTAGAAACCTAAAACTTGCCTGATAGAGATGGGTCAGTGGCTGTTTTTTATAGCTTCGACATAATGGGAATTGGGTTCTTGAAGAATCCCTCTGGACTTGTTATCTGAAATTATGCCATTTTAAAGAGAGACTTTTTGATCTTGTAGGGTCTGGAAAAACTTTGTGAATAAATCAGGCTGCCTTTGAAGCCCTAGTCAACTTTACTGTGACCTAATTTTCATCACTACTGAACCTCTCCTTCTAATACTCTCCATAATTAAGAGTTTGCAAAAGGACCCTCAAAAGATTTAAACGGTAACACCAGTTTATAACAGGTTAATCTTTCTTGCAATTTACATGGATACAAAATAGCAGAATATCTTTCTATCCTTAAATAATGCATAGCAGGGGAACTGGCAGGAAATAATTGCTGGGCACCAACTAGTGCTTACTGTGGCTCTCAAAAAGCTTAACAGTCTTATTGAAACAGGCCATTGTGTGTCCATAAGATGTTAGCCCTTCCCAGGGCCAAAGTTTCATCTTACTCTAGAATTTTATTTTTTTATTTTTTATTTTTTATTTTTTTATTTTTTTTGAGCAAATATAGCCCCTGAATTAGTTTGTGGAAGTTGATTCAGTGACATGGTGCTTTCATTGGCTAAGGACACAATGTTATTTCCTAAATAATGATGAAATGTTACCAAAGTCATTGTGACAGATGATGTAGCCAGAGTGATGTTCAGGCTGGCAGGCAGCTCTGGAGATTTCCCAGTCCAACTCTGCTCAGTGCAAAGTTACCTACCCCTTAGAGCCATATTCAGTTACCTTCTGAGTATCTCCAAGCACGGACACACAAATAATACTTTTCCCAGCAGCTTGTGCCAGTGTATAACCACATTCCTAATTAAAAAGATATTTCCTTCTATTTAAGTAGAATTTCTTGTATTCTGATGTGTACCTATTGCCTCTTGTCCTGTCAGTAGGCACCACTGATTATAGCCTTGCTCCATCTTCTTTATTCTCCACATCAGGTATTTCAATGCAGTGATGTGATCCCTCTGAGATCTCTCTTCTCTGGCCTCATAACCTTTCTGTGGTGGTTTCACACTAATGGGCAGCTGAGCTCCACCACACAACTCTCTCACTCCCCCTCCTCAAAAGAAAGAGGGAGAACAATAAGATGAAAAAAGGCGCATGGGTTGAGATAAGGAACAGTTTAATTAAAGCAAAAACAAAAGAAAACAACAACAACAGCAACAAAACACCACCAACAGCAAAAAAGGCTGTGTGGAAGCAAAAGGAGAAAACAATTATTCTCTACTTTCCAACAGCAAGCAGTGTTCAGCCATGTCTTGGGAAGCAGTGCTTCAATATGCATAGCAGTTACTCAGTTACCCTTTCATAATGAGGGTCCACACCTTCTCCTTCCCCTTCTTTAGCTTTTATTGCTGAGCGTGATGTCATATGACATACGGTCCTTTTGGTCGGTTTAGGTCAGCTGTCCTGGCTGTGTTCTTTCCCCACCTCTTGCCCACACCCTGCCTACTGGCTTTGGGGTGGTTGGAGGCAATCTGGATGCTGTGCCAGCTCTGCTCAGCAATAGACAAGACATTGGTGTGGTACCAGCGCTGTTCTAGCTACAATTGCAGAGCACAACACTGTGTGGGCTGCTATGGGGAAACTGAGCTGCATCCCAGCCAGACCCAGTACACCTTCTGCGTAATGACAGATGCTTTAAGCCCTCCGTCATCTTGGTGGCCCTTCACTGGATTCACTCCAGTATGTCTGTGTCTCACTTGTACTGGAAAGCCCAGAAGTGGACACAGCACTCCAGGTGTGGCCTCACTAATGCTGAGTAGAGGGGAAAGAGCACTTCTCTCAATCTGCTGGTAATGCTTTCCATATTGCAGCTCAGAAAACTGTTGGTCTTTGACAGAGGAACATGTTTCTGGCACTTTGTCGCCTTGTTGTCCACCAGGACTCCCAGGTCCTGTTCTGAAAAGCCACTTTCCAGCTGGTTCTCATGTTATTCCTTTCCTGGGGTAGGACTTGAATTTTCCATTTGTTGCACTTCATGAGGTTCTTAGCAGCTGAATTCTCCAGCCTGTCCAGGTCCCTCTGGATGGCAGCACAACTCTCTGGTGACACAGTCACTCCTCCCAGGTTTGTATTATCTGAAAATTTAAGGACAAGCAGGCCCTCCCCCCCCCTCCCCCCAATAAAACAAAACAAAACAAAATCAATCAATCAAATAAAAACTAATTGTCTTGCTAGGAGTAACTGTATGTATGTAAGAACACTTTATTTCCCTTCTCAAAATAGAAGCTTTCCATTTGTGATGTTGCTAATCTGTTTCTACAAATTGACTTTGTCAATACCATCAGCTCTGGCTATTAGATGCTATGACCTCCTGTGCTGTGAAGGACCACCAATCTTCCTTCCACTCTCAGTTCAAAAGTCTCTGAATATCAAATGGTCAATTAACATCTGAAATTATTAATAATATTCAAAGGATCCAGGAGACTGATTAACTAACTTAACAGATCTCCCTGCTATCAGAGCTCCCTGGTAAATGAGTGCTTTAAGATCATACAGGTTAGAGACTGAGAAGGAAATCGGATATTTGTTGTCAATAGTCTCGTGAATGCCAATGTATTATCTTTTTTCTTGAGTTTGGTTGCTTGTTGTATTATAACAGGCTGTATGAAATAGCTGTATTTTCAAAGGCTTTTTTTATTAAAAAAAAAAAGTCTTAATTCTTTATTATATAGGATGAAAATGTTTGATATGGATGCAACTTAAATACTTCTTTTTTAAGAATACAGTGGAACAACCCTTACTGTGCAGCTGTAAGATACCTATGATTTATCTTTTAATGTATTCAAATATATGTTTTTGGAAAAAAGAATTTTCTTTTTCGTGTTGCATATGCAAGATGAAATGGGGAAAACATATCTTGCAGTAATTTGCACTAGAGGAAGATGTTGCAATTCAGTTTGAAATGTTTTTACTAAAATGTGTTTTAGTGGTCTTTATGTTTCTTCTCATAATTCAAAGTCTGCACCTTTTCATTTCAAATAAACAAATCTAGGCCAATTTAACTAACTTGCAATGAAAAGTTCATTGGAAATGCTTGGGATGTGCTTCAGGGAAAGCTCAGGTCGCATCCTTCCTTTCAAGATGAGAGCTATTATATCATGAGTTTCCATTCATTAAAAATAAAAGTGATATTCTAATATTTCATTCCTGGTGAGGAAGAGAAAATAATTTACAGTGCTGAACTGAATTACTTTATAGAAGTGTATGCAAAATTAGTCTAGGCAATTTTAAAGTAAATCCTGCTATTTAAATTACCTTTTTGTCATGTTGATCTTTGGTTCTTTCACAGCTAGAATAAAATGACTGAAAACCTCCAACTACTTTTATAATTAGTATTTGCCTGCTTTCTCTGCATGGTATTTTTGTTACAGACATATTGCACATTCAATATAAAATGATATAGGATTTTACACAGACCAATATTATAGCACTGATGCTAATTTTTCAGGAAAGCAGGCTAGTCTGGTCTCCTGCCTTCAGTACAGGGTGCAGCCAGACTGCTGTAAAGGCTTTTATTGAAGTTCCAATTTCAATACAGCTTAAGGACAGTGTAACTCGATGGGTGTATAACACCACTCACTCTCCACACTAGCCCTCCAAACGTGCACAACAGCCTCCAACCCTTCTGTATATTCTCTTTCTCTTTGTACATCTTTGAGGAAACATCTCAAATCTTTAAGGGGCTTCCCTGTGCAACTTATGAAAAGTTGGAACCCTACTTAAATCTACATGAGAAGAGAGAGAATTGAGTCCTGTACATGATCTTATCATAGTGTGGACAGCATCTATTACAGCGTAAGTAGGGCCTTGAGTGAGTATTTTACCCATTGTGAGTTTGAACCATAGGCTGATACTTAATTAACATAGTTGTAGAAATTCTAAATATGATAAAATTCATCATTCTTGGGGACTTTTGGTCCCTTTTCTGGTCTTCCTTTGGGAGTTTAAGAAACTCCCAAAATCTCACTATCATTTTCAAGAACTCAGGTTAAATTCTCATAGAAACCAGGGCCAGATTGTTTACTTATAAATCAGAAGAAAAGAACAAAAAAAATATATGTTTTTTTCCTTTGTCCTGTTAGAAGAAATAATGTAAAAATAAACTAAATGTCTTCTTGAACTGAATCAAAATCAGTTAAATGGAAAGTATGAAACTTTCAGTGTATCATCAGGTACTGGCAACTCCTGACTATAAATATTTAACCCTAAATTTAGAACATATATCACTGCTGTTATTTGACTTTGTTGACAACTGTTCTATCTGCAGGGAAAATAGGGAAAAAGCTTCCAGCTGTGATTATTGGAATAAAAGAAGGAGGAATACAGCAGCACAAAAAATATCAAGGTTAGATACTGTAATTGACAGGAACTTGTTGCCCAGCTGCATCCCAGTGCATTGTAAGGCTGAGAGGATGAGTTAAAAAAATAATCATGACTGTATGGATTTTCAGGTAACAACTTGTGAGGGAAGGAAAGTCTCTCAAATTTGAAAATTACAGTTGCAAGAAGTGTTTTTGTTGTTGTTGTTGCCAAGGTTTTCTTAATGGTAAGGCCTAAGACGTGCATGGTCTCCATGGTCCTGATATGAGATAAATTGGAATTACAAATGTGATCCCAGAATAATCATTACATTGTCCTTTCTGTCAAGATACATTTTTTTATAATACTCCAAAAGAACACTGTTGTCCTGAAGTTAGTCATGAAATAACTTTTCAGTTTTTAGTAGAAACAGAGAATTAAAAGCAATTCACTGAAATCTAGGGGGTAGGAAGAACTTTAAATATTTTGCTGTTTTATTCAGTGTATAAATGTAAAAGCTAATATTTTGCTAATAGTACTACAGTTGCATTATACTGTTTAAGATAATTATGTTATAGCCTGTAAACCAGATGCTCTTACCTTTAGGATATGTCTGCTTTATATAGGCATTACAGCAAGACAGAATTACGGAGTCAGTGAAGATGTTGTACATTTTAATGAAATAAGCTGAATGCTGCAGAACATGTAAATCATTACAATGTGGAAGTAAATTGAGAAAACCATTTGCAGCCTACAGAATTATCTCCGAAAACTAAACAAATGAATCTATCAAGACGATGGACAGTTTTTTGTGCATTAATTAGAGTGGAGAAAGCATGAAAGTGGCAAATGTGTTATTCCACAATACAGTAAAGGTGGCTGGTGCCATCTTCTGGAGGTGACAGTGATACTCCAGAGTGCTTAGAAGTCAATTAAAAAACAATGTATTTTATTTATTTACTTATTTTTATTTAATACCATTCAGTAAGTTTCAAACAAATAAAAAATCTATTTGCTATGAAGTATGGAGGTGATAGCAAAGGTATTTTTTCAGTTTAATATCACTCTATCACACTATTTGGAATATTAATGTGTGCTTTTCCAGTTCCGGTTTTCAGTTTCTGGCAGCCTTGATTCCAGATAGTTAGAAGTATTCATCAGTTTTTCACACACATAAATTATTTTTTTGTTATCTAACTTTCTACACAAAATGTCTGGGGATCTTAATTTTTTCTCTGACCCTGTATCAGTACTGTGGTGCCAGGCCATGGCTGCCTAGCCATGAGAAGCTGGTAAGTGGAAGCAGTGTGGAATCAAGACCCCATTTGCTCTGCAAGATTTTAATCGGATTTTCTAACTCATAAATTGTGATTTTCTTTTTTCACTGCTGTTGGACAGCCTCTGTACTCTTGCTCATCTGTTCAAGTGAAGTCACGTCACATTTTCCTTTAAAAAATAGACATCCAGATCAGATGCTGCAATTTATTTCTTTTCCTGCTATTTTCTCATTTCTCTGATAGGTGAGAAGAAGGTCATATAGGAGCTTTATAATATCGTCATGAACTTTTATTACCAGGGTCATGTCATTCATGCCTTGATACTTGCTTAAAAAGCAGAGGGGGAAGAGGGGAAGAGTCATGTATTTTAATTAATGTATTGAATTATTTGAATCAAGATGGAATAATAGCAGTTTTATAGTCTTATAATTTTATAGTCTTATTTCAGGCTTAAAGGAGTTTTTCTTGTTTGTTTGTTAGTTTGTTTGTTTTGGTTTAATGAGTTTAACGAGTGAGAAATTTAATTTAATATAATATAAATTTAAATAACAGATCTTAGTGCTTGGCTGATAGACATAGTCTTGCTTTACTTTGCTGATAGAGGTAGTACAGAACAGCAGGAGACAATGCAACTGCAGAACATGGTAATTGTCAGAAAAGATTTATTTTGCAAGTACTGCACACAAATATATGCACTAATTAATACTGAAGCAAAATAATAGGTGGATGCATTTCTTGTCTAGAGAGCGTATCTTCCTAAATGCTTGTGTGTGTGTTATTCTTTTTTCTTTTTTCTTGTCTTCTTCTTTTTTTTCTTCTCATTTTCTTTTGCCAGATTAGCATCTAGCAGTCAGAACCAGTTGTCTTTTTCTGTCTGCCCTTCATTGTTGGTGTGGTACGTTGAGTACCAGGAAACTACTTAAATATGGTTCAGAGTATCTTCCATGAGTTGCAGCAGGGATCCCACTATTACTTTTACTTTGTAATACAATAATGTCTGACTTGTAATATGACAATCTTTGTTGCTAATATCCTTTCTACACACAATAGAATATCTTTTTTGCCTTCCTTTGGAAGGGTGCCTCGGCCACCCTGTTCTTAATCTGCTTTTAAGCATATATAAAGGGTTGCATAGAGTGGTATAAGTCTAACATCCCAGCCCCCCCATCCCCCAACATTGCCAATAAAAGCATAAAACTCCCTGTAGCACAACTTAGACTATGCATGACTTGGTGACTCAGCATTTCCTGTAGTGTAGACCACTGAGATACAAATGAAAGTTAAATGAGTCTATTACTACCTAATTTAAACAGGGATTTAAATTATTTGTCACATTTTGAAAGGTAATCTTTTATTTCAGATGTCACTTTGTTATGCTTGAAATATTATATTATGCTATCACCTAGAAATGACGTAAGGTGTTGTGTAAAAACACTCCCTGTGGAAAAAAAATAATTTGACTTACAATTTGAGACATGGAGAAGGAGAAAATAATACTGGTATGTTGATTACGGTGAAGAGAAGTTCAAGTTATTATCTATGCTATTTGCAGAGAGGTTGTGGAGTCTCCTTCTCTGGAGATATTCAAAACCCGCCTGGCTGCCACCCTGCACTATGTTCTTTAAGTGATCCTGCTTGACAGCGGGGTTGGACTAGGTGATCTTCAGAGGTCCCTTCCAACCTTGGCCATTCTGTGATTCTGTGTTTTGCTGTGGTTTAGCAAAACTAAAAAAATAAAATAAAATAAAAATTCCTCAACCAACCCTCAGTTATAATTTAATATTCTCAGGAGAAAACCAGGATAGCTGAGGTCACTGTTAAAATACAAATTTTTTCACTTTGCAGAAGAAACACATCATTAGCGCAGAAAAATGACCCAGTCTTATAAACTGCTGAGTGCATCCTGATGTTTGCTTAATGTTGACTTCACTAAGACATGAGAGTGTCTATATATGTATGTATGTGTGTGTGTACGCATATTGCAGCATGAAGCCCTTATGGAAAACCATTTATAAGTGACACAAAGCACATACAGGCTCAGGAATATGAATGGATGATACCCTCCTTGGAAGTGCTGAATGTGTTCAACCTCCACTGGGTACACTGAGATGGTTGAATACAGTATATCCTTTTTGAAATTTGAACAGGAGATGAAAAGTCTTTTTTTCCTATGTTTTTTTGAGGGAGGGATGGGACACTAAAGTACCCACTGAGTGTAATGTTGACGTGTGTTGAGATAGTAATGACTGTGTAATCAATTTGTGTCAGATTATAGCAATACCGGAGTATAATCATATATGATGAGATGAGTATAGCATAACTGAAAACTACCGAAAGCTCAATAGTGTATGAAGAAAATAAGAAAAAATTACTTAGTGGTTGCTTTGCCAACTGCTACAAATGCTTTGTGTGCAAGGTATTTTCATGTCATATGACAAAACAGGTTGTTTAATTATCTGTTGATAAATATATATACAGGGAAGAGTGACTTTGTGCAGCCATACCAGGTAATTGTTCCTATTGTTCTCTGACGTTTTTCCTTTAAAAGAAGTCAGTAATTTTATAGTCAGACTATACTGATGCATTTTTATGCTCGATAGTGCTTGTGTTGTACAGTAATAGAGTGAGATCATATAAAAATACAGATACATATAATATTAATTTATTAAAAGCATTTGCTTTCCCGCGTGTTTAAATTGATTAAGCATTTTTTGTTCTTTTGTTATTAGCTTCTTCAGAGAAGAACATCACATTCTCCTGAAAATATATGTTCTGTTTAATTGTAAATGTAGTAATTTCAGCTCTCATCCCTCAGCAGTACTTGGGTTGCTATTTTAGAATACTTGTAACCGGGAAATTATTCATAATGCTTATCAGTCAAAATTGTTCCTTCTATTTATATGCCCTAATGCAGTCTCCCTAGATTAAACTTATGGGTTAATTCTTTATTGTGGCAGTCTGTCTGGGGAGGCTTCATTATGTCATCAGTTTGTTTCTCAGGTCTGTAACATGAGAAATTTATCACACACACAGATCCTGCTCTTTTCATCAGAAATATTGCCACTTTTTGGCCTATTTGCTGCTTTCAGCAGTTCATTCTCTGTCTTTCATTATCTTCATACCTTCTTCCTCTTTCTGCATATTATTCCCGTTTTTCTGTTCAAATGTAGTACAACTCCTTAGTATAAATCCAGATAGTTTGATCTGACAGTATTTATCACCTCTCCTTTTTAATCTAATGAAACAATTTTAACATCCTGCATGAATACTATCTCACCTACTTACTTTTTATCAACCTTGTGCAGGCCTTCTCGCATCATTCATGAGGATTTGACAAGCTGCTCTTGTTTTTAGCACAAATGTTTCCCTGCCTCTGTCAAAGGCCACACTATGCTAAATGTTCCTCCCAAATTAGTTTAGAAGGATAGTATTCAAGCTTTCAGACACAACTGTAGTCTTTTCTCCATCTGGATCTTTATAAATACATAGACAGATCAATTCCTATTTTTATATATTTACTTAATGTGGGTCTTTTATTTTCCCATTTCTCAGATTTTCTCTGACCATATGTTCTGTGCGGAAGGACAAACTAGCCCTCTAGTATTTGTACAATATTTGGTGTTCTGGGGTTTTAAAAATAAATATGTGCTTGGCAGTGCCCGCACGTAAGAGAGAAATCTGGCACCAAGCACCTACAGTTTAATTAAAACCATTTTATATTTTGTAATGAATTATGCAGGAACATGAGGCACTGAATAATGGAAGTGCTACAGTGACAATCTCTAAGTTAGCAAGGCTGCTATCAAGCACGTATTCCAATTTAGGATTAGTGCATTTAAAATCACAGAATCACAGAATGGGTGAGGTTGGAAGGGACCTCTGAAGATTGTCTAGTCTAACCCGTCTGTCAAACAAGACCACCTAAAGCACATTGCGCAGGATGGTATTCATGAGGGTTTTGAATATCTCCAGAGAAAGAGACTCCACAACCTCTCTTGGCAACCTGTGCCAGTGCTCTGTCACCCTCGCAGGAAAGAAGTGCCCTCTCATATGCAGCCGGAACTTCCTGTGCTTAAGTTTGTGCCCATTGCCTCTCATCCTGTTGCTGGGCCCAACTGAAAAGAGTCTGGCTCTATCGTCTCAACACCCTCCCCTCAGGTATTTATACAGAATGATGAGGTCTCCCCTCCGTCTTCTCTTTTCCAGGCTAAACAGGCCCAGCTCTCTCAGCCTGTCCTCATACAACTCCAGTTGTGCTCCAGTCCCCTGATCATCTTTGCAGCCCTCCTCTGGACTCGCTCCAGTAGCTCCATGTCCCTCTTGTGCTGGGGAGACCGGAACTGGACACAATACTTCACCTCATCAGGGATGAGTAGTGGGGGGAGGTTCACCTCCCTTGACCTGCTGGCAACACTTTTCTGCACCATGCTTTTATAGGCCAAAACACTTTCTCATTATAACATCCTGGTTATAAATACTTGAGTTTGTATATTAAAATCACATGATTAATCCATCCACTGGAGCTATTATAACTGTCCAGCAGTGATACTGTCCCTCTGAATCAGAAAATTCAAAATGAATTAATTTTGTTTCCAGTTTTCCTGATTTCACTTTCAAATTTTTGCATTTTGGAGCATGTAGGAGTAGAGGTTTTAATATGAATACTGTATATAGAAATTCTTAGATTAGATTCCCCAGCTATAGGGAAGATATTTAGGCCTGACAAAAACAGACAATGCTGAGGATGGGGCTTTTAAATTGATTTCCTGCATCTTTGGAAAATTAAATGAAGTTAAGAACTGTCTCACAGGAAGTGAAATACCTGCTCTGACTGAGGCTGGAGCTCAGTTTCTTGCATCAAAGCATCATTTTGGATATGATTGATAGGATTCAAGACCAAGAGACAATCTAGATGCTGTTTTGGGTTGGCTTAGGTCCATAAAGTACCTTAACAACTCCTGCAGATGGTGGGCCATACTCAGAAAAGCTAAGATCAAGTGGGATTTATGTAAAAAGAAGGAAATTTAAATTTAATATTTCAAAGATGACATATGGGAGTTATTTACTTCTCACGGATTACACAATATCATTTCAAGTTACAAATTATTTTTTTAATGCCATTCTTTGCCTTCAGTGTATTTCAATTCTATAATCAACCTTAACTCTTGCCGAAGATATCATTTCAGTTGAAAGTACTGATACAACAAATATTTCCAACTTGAAACAAGTGGGAGGAAAATATCTTTTAAATACCTTGAAAATTTTCAGTAGTTTTTATTCCTGTTTCACACAAGTTGCCATGTCTCAATGAAAGTAACATAAACAAGGCTTTCTATTGATCTCTTATTAGCTTTTAGTCATTTGCTCTTCAATAGTCCCCAATATGCAAAATAATAAGAAAAGAAAAAAAGACTCAGGGCAAATGTGGGTGTATAGGAAGGAAAATATGACTTTTTTTTTTTTTTTTTTCAGACCTAAATGCACAGAAAGGAAAACACCCATTTTCAGCAATGTTATAGCAAAGATACGGCACAGCTGAGAATGGGCCATCTACTTACTAGAATGGGGGACTAAGTGAAATTCAAATTTTCAGTTAGAAAAAAGTAATTTCTTCCAGAAATGAATGATGAAAAAGGCACTTTGGGGTTTTATATTTTATCCCTAAAATAGAAGCAAATAAATTGCAATCAAGATATTTATTTATTTATTTGTTTTTTTATGCTGCTTATCAATGCCTTTGATGAAGTCAGTGCTAACCTAAAATTTAATAAATACATTCAGGTGATGTGCTTATTCTTAGTTTAATAATATGTCCATTAAGTTATGAGCTTTTTGAAAGCAAAATGTAAGATGCGGATCAGAGCAAACGATCATTTCTTTGAACTTTTTTTGTCATCTCTAGCATAGGATATATGTTAGGAAGTCTTTTCTTATGCATAGATGCATTTAACCTACTGTTTAAATGTCATTCCTTGGCTGATGTTCTTGTTACGTCCCCTCCTTAAAAGCAGGAGCAGTGTCTGTTCTTAGCTCTTTAGGAGCAATAATAAACATTAATTGGTGAGTCATATAATATTCTACTGCAAAAAATAAAAGAGAGACTTAACTCTTCTGCCACTTGAATTGTTCACGCTCTAAATACTACCAATGTTAAAGTAATCTTTCTAATATATCAGTGCAAGCATCCGTCTCCAGTTAATGCAAACTGTCTGAATTTTGAGAGTGCCAAAGAGGCCTCTGTTACTCTGAAGGAGCACCTTTCCCATTCTCACCCACGTAGCATACCAGCATACCTCACAGCGGAGGGGGCCCTTCACTGAACAACCCAACCACTTGTGCAGGAGGTTGGTGGAGATGATTGTGAGTACAGTCTGGTCTAGCAATGTATGACTATCATCCCAAAGTTATAAGAAGGTTTACACTTTCATGTATGTTTAAGAAATTTTTGTCCTTCAGCTGAAGTTTTATGAAGATGTAGTGGATTGCAGTGGCAAATTCAAAGTACTGATTAAGACTAGAAGGCAAGATTGTGAATATTGGCTAAATACATATTATGCAACAATCCTACAGACATTATATCTTCTGTATATCCAAATTTTTAATCAGTCTATATGTAATATCTCAATTCTGTTACTTGTTTAGCTATCAGATGATGTCTTTAATTTTAACTGCAATTACAAGCATCCAGTAAGGATCCACTGACTCTATTTCATAAAAATTACTCATGTTGCTGCCATCACTTTGATATGTTTCTGAAATGTATAGTTTGTCTTAATTGCATAAAAAAGTTGTATAACATTTAAAAACTGAAAGATAATCCTTTTGGTAGTTATTACTTCTGAAATAGACTGCTTTTGATGAACCTGTACTTTTGATTTAGTACATTCTTAAAATAGCCCTGCATCACAGAAGGAAAGGAACTAAAACCAGAAATTTGGATAAGCATAACATATGCCAGACATGCATTTCAATCCCCTGAAAAGGGTATTTAGTATTCCTAAGCATTCTGGATAACTTCTGGAAAGTACAGCTATGAATGCATAGGAAACCAAGATGTGTTTGCATCCATTTGCAATTAATGAGAGACACATTCTAGGTTTTTATTATTATTATTATTTATTATTATTATTATTTTTTATTATAACATTTGAAACATTTTAGGGAACGCATGCTGAATGAACTGATGAACTACTCTGTAACGTAAATATGTAGTGATCCTGCAGAATCTGCAGTGATCTAAGGACCTATTCAATGTTTACTGGAAGAAGAGTTTATATCATAGGCACATGAATATGTAAAGGACATGTGGAAATAGCATTGGTTCCTGGCATAATTGCCAATTTTCAAGTTTGAAATTGAAGTTGCTAAATAATAGATAGTAATTAGTAGCTAAGAATAATTGAAGTAGCTAAATAATAATAACTAAACGAATGACTTGTTGTAGACCATAGGAGTGATTGTGCTAATAACTTAGCAATTTTGAAAAAAAATAATCAAAAAACTTATAATTATTGGGGGGCTGGGCAGGCAAAAAATATTATCAAGAGAAAAGCTGATAAAGCTTGTTATCCCTGTGAGACAGGTATCAAGGCATTTGACCTAAATAGCATTGAGCCAACAATAAGAAAAATATACCTTTGTATGAAAGTAGTATAACTACTACTACTACTGCGATGCTCAGTATTGAGTGCAATTGTTTTAGTTCAGCTCTTCACAACAGAATTTTGGTTTACAGGTGTTGTGGTTTAGCCCGGCTGGCAGCCAAACACCACACAGACGTTCGCTCACCCTCCCCCCTCCCTCTCCGGGATGGGGGAGAGAAACGGGAAAGTGAAGTCTGTGAGTTGAGATAAAGACAGTTTATTAAGACAGGGAAAAGAATAACAATAATAATAAATAATAATAATAATAATAATAATAGTATTAATAGTAATAATGTGTACGAAATAAGTGATGCACAATGCAATTGCTCACCACCCGTTGACCGATGTCCAGCCTATCCCCGAGCAGCTGCCCCCCCCCCACCCCGGCTAGCCACCCCTGTATATTGTTCCGCATGACGTCAGATGGTATGGAATACCCCTTTGGCCAGTTTGGGTCAGCTGTCCTGGGTCTGTCCCCTCCCAGCTCCTGCTGCACCCCCAGCCTGCTCGCTAGCAGGACAGAGCGAGAAGCTGAAAAGTCCTTGGCTTGGTGTAAGCACTGCTCTACAACAATTAAAACATCAGCATGTTATCAGCGCTCTTCTCATTCTAATCCAAAACATAGCACCCTGCCAGCTACTAGGAGGAAAATTAACTCTGTCCTACCTGAAACCAGGACAACAGGTGCATTTTCTGAAGGTAGTTTGTAGGACTGAGAGATCATAGGTGGAATAAGTTGTCTGTGCATAAGTTGTTCAACAGAATTGGGGGTTCTTATCCTCTTATTGATACCTAATTTCGTTCTGAATGTCAAGTAAAAGCAGTTTGGCTTCCTTCACTTGGTTTCATAATTTGAATATTATTACATGTATTCAAAAATGTATTCTGAGAATCATATGAAACATATCCAAGTAAATTTATTTGGGGAATTGTACATGCCAGCTGTTTGACTTGGAAGGGAAGGTTGATAGAGCTGGGAATGTTCGGCGGGTGGACCTCACCAATGTCTATAGATACCTGAAGAGACAGTGCAAAGAGAATGCAACCAGGCTCCATTTAAGTGGTGCCCAGTGATAGGACAGGAGGAACTGGGCACAAACCAAAACACTGGAGGTTCTGTCTGAACATCAGGATGCGCTTCTTTAGTGTGAGGAGCACTGCCAGAGGTGCCAGAGAGGTTCTTCAGTCTGGACATAGTCCTGGGTTTTAGGAGAACCTGCATGACAAATTGGAGATTGGACCAACTGGAGGTTGTAAAGATCTCTTCCAACCTCAGCCATCCTGTGATTCTGTGAGGCCACATTACCAGAGCATTTTTGTGGTGTTATGGGTTTCGCTGGTGAGCTTTATGATGACCAGTCAATAATATAGTGTAGAGGAGAGCTTTTTTTCCCATTGAAACAGGTTTTGTAGGTGATATCCTTGTGGTAAGAAACAGCAGCTGTTTCATTAGCAGGCATAGTAACTTAGTGAAGATAAGTTACTATGTGTTTGAGGGTGTGTCTTTACTTTGAGAGGGAAAATGTTTATATTTCTTATCTGAAAGCTTGTCTTTCCTTCCAACTTCATAAAAACTCTTCAAATACATAGTTTGTCTTCCTGTAAACCTTCTCTTGCTAACAAGATTCCAAGGGTAGAATAGACTATCTCATTACATTTCCATTTCCATTTAAATCTTGCTTTAACTTAAAAAATAAAGTCTCGATGATTTCTTGCAATCTAGTCACAGCCATGAATTTTCTATTAACATATCAAAAGTTTCCTGTTCACAGATTGTTATATTAGCTGTTTACTAGTAGAAAGGAAAAATTAGACAAGAAAACAAAACCCAGTACATTGTTTGTTTGTTTCCTATTTCTTTTTCTATAGCTGAAAACTTAAACATCATTTGCTCTGTGATAAAGGTTTTGGTTGTGAGTCTTAGGTGGCAAAATGGAGGAGTGTATGATCTTGACATCTCTTCCATGCAAAAGCCATGTTGTTGACAGCCAATTTTAGACAGTTTTATGTCAAATAACTATATAATTTCTTATGTGTAAAAACCCAAGAAATTCATATTCTGTTTAAAGACTATTGACCAGACATTATCTGATTAATTGCTAAAGGATATACAAGGGTCTCACGTAGTACATGGGTTAAGATACCCTAAGTAAATGCGAATTATTAGAATTAGGAAGATTTTCCTTGAAGGAACTTGTTAATGAAATTTGAAGTTACTGAAACGAAAGTAAGCATTGTAATTTTGTATGGAGTAAAACAACATATTTTGTATGAAAATATAAGATGGGATGAGGGAATGGCAATCACATAAAATCCTGTAAATTATAGTGATCTGAAACTCAGTAACAACTGACTTGTGGTCCTAAAGGCCAATGCTGGCAGCAGCATACTGAGCTAGATGGATAACTGTGGATGGAAAAGTATGGATACTTTTTCAGAGGCTTTCAGTCAGAGATAGGGTGTTTGTGACCCCTTCCAGTGACAGAATGACAGCCTTTCCACAGATTAATCAGGTGTCTGAATTTCAGTGTAGATGACAAAAATGTGCGTCATGAAAACTGAGTCAGTTGACATGACCTCTAGCTTCCTTTAACACCTGTGTCATTCCTTTGCAAAGAAAAGTGCTTTTTTTACCCAATGGAATGAGTTTACATTGACTGTAGTGCCCTCCTGATGGATATATGTAAACAAAGGATACATCTAATCTGCAGATTAGGCAGACTAGACTCAATGATCTCATTCTAAAAAATGTTGTGAAGGCCTTCTGAAACAGAATACTGCTCTACCTAGCCTGAGACAGCCTAAGTAGTTGATCAGTTTTTTCCTTCTGCTATACAACATGTGTTTGCCAGGACAGTCAGAATTTGTGCAGACAGTGCTGTTCTCAGAAGGGACTTTCCAGCATCCCAAACTTGATGGACATTTCCTCTTCATATACATAGAGTAAGGCTGGGGTATATCAGACCTTGCTTAATCAACTGGATCGCTCTAGTGCATCCTGACTGTCTCAGACTTCAAGGTGCTTCCTCCTGCAATCTGTCATTGACCTTCAACTTCACTTGGCAGTGGTAAACAGCTGACATTTCTCTCTTTTTATGTGAAACCTGTCAAAACTAAGTAATGCTACCCAATAAAAAAAAAAAAGAAAAAAGAAAAGAAAAGAAAAACAAGTGCTGAAATTATACGTTTTGATGGATGAGATTTTACATGCTTAACTAAACTTTGAAGATGAAAGAATAATAATTTAATTTAATAATTTGTTATTAATTTAATAATTTGTTATTGCTGGGAGAAAAAAAAAAAACACAAAGCTGGCTAAACTGTTCACATGTTCAAGGTGAAAAGGGGAAAGGGAGCTGTACCAATGAAGCTGTATTTCAAAGTCATGGGAACTTAATTCCCTTTTCCCTTTCTTCTCATAATTTCTTCAGGGAATGAAACTATTTCAATAAAAACAGTCTTGGGTAGAAACAGAATCTAAACACTGAGGACTAATGTGTATTTTATCCCCTTACCATATAATGGGTTTTTATGTAACAAAAGATAGGTAAAATGGGCTATAATTGGCTGCTTGGGAAGATCCTTGGCTTTCTTTGTTTTCTATATTCAGTTATTGATTAGTTATTCCTGATAGATAGCTGAACATAAGCTTCCCCCCAACCGTTTTTAGTAGATGCTTTTCTTATTTGGGTATCTCAATTTTATTTGTTTTTATGAGAGCACACAAATATACACTTACACTCACAACTAGAATACATGTAGGAAAAATGAAATCTTGTACTCATTTGTTTCTTTTGTGAGTTTTTACCTTTGCTGAAAATCTGAGTGACTGATGCCTTGACTGATCCGTGGTGCACCTGCCTCAGTCCCTGCCACTGGCAGCAGACAGGACTGTTGAGAGACAACACACAAACATAGCCATACACACTGGTGTCAACAAATGGATCATTTGCATCCACAGCTATCAGGATTTTGTAATCCTCAGTCCGTGCTCTCCTCAGCTTTCTCTTTTCTAAAAGAATAGTATTTTCCTGTTTGATGTATCCTACCAGGGCAGCAGTTCTGTCCCCTTTGTCTTTTTGTCTCTCTTATCATTTTCTGGACCTCTTTTGACTCTAGTATTATTTTTGCTGAGTTTCAAAGAATGCAATACTCAAGAAGTGGGCAAACTAAGGTTTTATATAGTGAAAAAGTAGTGTTTAATGTTCTCTTCTGGTCATCTGTTTTAACCAGATGAAGGTCACATTTTTATGTCTACTCTGAAAGTCATTGACAAAATTTTTACTAAGAAACACAGTCAAAGGTTTGTTCTACCTCCACCTGGCACTGGGAGATAAACATTCCTTCTTTATGTTAGACATGTGCTTTTATATTTAAAAAAAAAAAAAAAAGCCTCTGAAAGAAGAATAAAATAATTAGCTCAATGAGGGAGGTATATCTCCTTTAAAAAAAATAAATTAAAAAAAAAGGCAATTCTATTTCGTCAGAACCCATATTGCCCAGAAGAAATGCAAATGAAATCTATAATATGCCCTGCTATTGCAGCTGTCTCAGAAACAGCATAATTCAGCCAGCAGAGCAATTCATGTGTTTGCTCAGGAGAGTGAGAACAATTTCTAGCTTTACTGAACCTTGTCATTCAGTGCCTGTAACATCTATACCTTAAAACCTGTGTTTTCCAAAGGTAAAAAAAAAAAAAAAAAAAAAAAAAAGGCAAATAAATGCTTTTTGCAGCTTAGTCTCTGCATTTCTGCATTTCTTCATTTCTTTATCACCACGACAGAGCTGCAGAAGGTGAGAGCGGAGCCTGTAATAATATACAACTGTATTCTAAAAACTACTGTTTGCAACATACTAAAATGTGATTAAAAATGGCTTAGAACTGTTTTTTTGATTTTTCCACCTTGCAACTAGAGTTGATAGAATTACTTTTTTAGTGAAGAAAGATATGAACTTGCATTTCTGTAGTACAATTTCTGAAAATATTTTCATAAATAATATATGTTATTAAGGAATTATATTAAGTTTATGTGAACTAGAGCTTGTATTTCAGTAAAATTTAAACTTCAAAATCAAAGTTCTTTTCCACAGTTTAATAATGTCCTACACTACCTTTTTTTTTAAAAAAAAAAAAAATATATATATATATATATATATTTATTCATTTTCCCTGAAAGATTTCTCAAATGAAATGTGACACCACTGGCTATTTCTGTAACTTCTCTGTGAGTCAAGCATGATGCATTTTTAAAAAATAAATACTGTTTTTAAATTCTAAGCTTAAAATGATTCAGACCTGTAAAATTTTTTTAATTGAATAGTCCACTGGTGTTTTACACAATACAGAAAATGTTGGGTACTTGTTGCAGTAATAACAGATAGATTATTTAATTTAAAAGCAAAAAGCATATTAAAAATGAAAATGAGCAAAAATAACCAATTTAATATACAAATTAAGACAGCAAAACTATTTGTGTTGAACTGTGATGAAATAGTAGCAGTAGGTGTTGACAATGTGCATCCTGAATATACTGTTGTAGTATACATTTATTTTCTGCTTAGGAATTGCAATGAACACAAGAGCTAAGAAAGAATTTTGGTAATGTTTTAGTCACTGTATTATTTTTCTTGTCAGAGATTAAAACATAACCAATAACAAACAAAAAAAGCTCAAAGCTTAGATTTCTTCTGGGTGATGTCTTATGATAAAAATGTATAGAATCAGAAACCTATATTGCACCATTTGCTCATTCTTCTTATAACAGGGAGTTGAATTTTAATCTCAAGCATACGGTTGTCTTGCAAGAACAGTTTATAACCTGTAAGCATATATAAATGTAATTGAGACTGATGGTCCTGTGAGGTGGTATGTGCTTAGTGATGCTAAAAGCATGTTTCCATAATGAAGTAGTCAATAGTTTAAGACTTTTAGTGACTGAGTATCTTGAAGTGCTTGTCAGTTTTCTGAATGCTGCTGATACAGTGGGAATGGTGATGCAGGATGTAGTGCATGGGGACTTTATGTCTCTTGGCGTGTGTCATAATGAATCAGTATGAACAGGAAATGATTGTGGCAAGTCAGGGGAATTAAAGGCCTCTGCAGGAAAAGGAGGAAGTGTGGCTTCACAAAGAAAACACAAAACTGCAGAAAACAAGCATGAGAGTGATGGTCATAGTTACTGCAGTAGTGTCTTCACTGACCTCATACATTTCTTCTGGAAGGTGTTCTGACTTGGCACGTGTCACTGAGAACACTGTTGGGTCAGAAGCACCTCTGCCTCTCCTTTCCCAGACAGCTGTATTTATCTTAGAAATGCTGCTTAGGGTTTTAAAAAAGTATTGGCTGTTTCACTGTGTCTCTACGCCTTTCCTAACTTTTGTAGTGGGGAGAAAGTAAAGGAAGTAAACATGGCTTTTAATTCTTCCTCAGTAATTCACTGGCTTTCTAGGAAGAAATAGTGACTTGACTGTGCAAGTCCCAGAGTAACCTAGCATTAAAGTTGGCCTGGCTCTGAACACAAATTTGGATAAGGTGGCCAATGTCTTCAAACCTCTGTGACTTCATGAGCTGTTTACTAAATAATTTGAAGAAGCTCAGGCTGCCTAAAATTGTGTCTTGTGTACAGGCTCACTTGAGCAGCTCCTGCTTGTTAAGAGAAAAAACAACAGCCTGGATCTTAACAGCATTTTAGAATGTGTGTCTGAATTCACCAAAAAAAGAAAGTGAAATCAAATCATTTGATATAAGGATGGACAGGATTGTTTTTAAAATACAAGCAACCCTGTTTAAAAACAGCTTGGAGAAGCTGTCATGCAAAAAAAGTTGACAAGGTACAGGTGTTTTTGTGTGTGTATGTATGTGTGCATGTATTCAATTTCTAGTTGAAAAGATACCTTCATTACGCTTTTGTATTGTATATACATAAGAAAAGGGTTAATGACTGATTTTTTGTCATGCTAGTTTTGCTTACACCATCTTTTGGCTTGCCTAGAAAGATGAAATTCTTTTGGCTAATATTTGCCTGTGTTACAGTGATTCGAAGTAGTCATTATTTATATAAGTACGCATTAACTTTGATAGCTCTAACAGTTTTGCTTATAAGATTATTTATTTATTTATTTATTTATTTTTACATGAACACATGTTAAATTTTAACAGATGTTTTTTGTCAAATATTCTGTTAAAGATTCCTGCTCTGGTCTATTCATTTGAATACACAATGTCCTAACTAGAGACTAACTAGAGACTTACTGTTCTGGGAGTTCGTCTAGTCAAGGCACAATGTAATGTAATCTGAACAATATAATTTGGATGGTTTTGGACTCACACTTCACTTGTCATCAATGTATTTTAATGAAGTTGAATTTTCATATCATCTTTCTGGGATAAAATAGGAGTTTTTCCTTCTGGGTACAGTTTATTTGTTCATAATAATTCTTAGTATTTTGGAGACTTCAGATAGCCAGGTAGTAACTGTTTCTAACAGTACTACCTCTCTCTATATATATTTATTTATTTATTTATTTATTAATAGTGGAAATCTGGCTTGGGTAGATTTGTCTACAACTTTAGGTGGAGGAGGGAAGAGAGTGGCTGAAGCTCAGGGAATATATCTACAAGAAAATAGATGTCTGAGGGCCTGTCTATGCTGCAGGCTTCTCTCCAGTAATAAGCCAATGTACCTCCTTGACTTCACCACCACCTCTTGTTCCAGCTCAGAAATCCTGAACTCCCATGCTGGCACCACACTAGCATGTTGTTACATCTAGAGTATTGCAACTATAACTTGTCCCTTCTAACAATTTTATGTGCTTTCCTTGAATTGTTCTGTAGCATGGTCTCAGCTGTTGAGCCCAACAGCAAGTGCAATTGAGATGTATGAAATTCCAGCAGGAGGTCCCATGTACAGTACCTGGGGCATGGGAACTACAGGTCCTATAGGGTAGGAACTGGTCTTAACCAGCCAACCAGTCAGCTTGACCAACCAAGTGTCACGTAGGTTCTAGCACCCGTTGAAGCTTGTGTTTTACAGAGAAATGCTGATATATACACTTATTTTGAGGTTCAAGCTAAACTGAACTTTTTGCCTGACTTGACGTGAAAAATGAGGCTGTAAAAGGATGATTTTTTTTTTTTTTTTAAAGCAGCTAATTTTCAGGTAGATATGTACTGTGTGTGTATCTGTGTGTCTGTCTGTACCTACACACAATACATAATCTTCTCCTGTGGGTGGTAAAATTATCGCATAAAATACAGGGAAAGGTTAACATAGACTAATTCAGATCTGCACCAGAAGATGAAGTTTGGTTGCCTTTAATGGTACAAATCACTGAATGAAAAACATGTCTCTGAAGCCTTTATAAAGAGATTATAAGAGATTGACAGACTCCACAGCATCAAACTGTGCTATTCTCTGGATAGCAGCTCTCCCAGGTCCCCTCTTGGGCATGGTACTGGAATAGAGTATTTATGGGAAAGAGCTGAATTAATATGGAAATTCCCAAACAGTGGTACTTGATGTATATATTTTATTTTTTTTAATGTCAGAAAAAGTATTTGCATCTTTCTAAGATGTTAACACAACCCATTTATTTATACCTTCTTTCAATATGCTTTGTGCTCTGCAGTGGATGGAGGGCTGGAAAAAAGGATAAAGGGAACCTCTAGGAACATTTGAAGTATCCACATTCTCACATCATAGGGAACACATTCTCACATCACACAGAACACAAAGGGATATGGGTTGAATCTCAAATTCTAACAAATGATTTTATATTTGAATGGCTTTGCTTATATGATTTAGAGTAATTTACCTTCTGCTCTTTATCAAATAGCACCTTGTCCTTCTCAACTCTCATTTTTATTTTGTTGCCTTTTTCTTTATATTCCATTTTGTACCTCCTTCTGACTACCTTCACAGCTACTCCAATGCATACCTAACTGCTCTTGGAGTAAGGAGCTTGCAGAGTGATTAACATTTAAAGCACTGCTGCTTACTACTACCTACTCCCCTTGTCCAGCTTTATGGTGCCTCCATCCTGACCGCTCTGCCAGTCTTTCAGGCTTGTCAGCTGCTGGGTAGGCGTATAAGAAGTGCACCAGCTGTATGTGCTTGTGGCTCACCCACAGGTCTGTTATCCTATCCAGAGTTAATAAGCATGATTAAATATCCACCTTTTGTTTCTCTGCCTCCTCCTGCTGAGTCAAAGTCTCCTAATACCCTTGTTCTCTCTTGTTTATGCTGTTTTATACCTGATACTGGGCCTTTGATTGACATTTGTACCCACCCACTTCCCTACTGTTGTCTGAGAAGCAACCTCCACAAGTCTGTAAGTGCAAACATTTAGCCATCTTGCTTTTTCTTCCTTTTTGTTATTTTTTCCTCCTTTTCCCTTACTCTCTCACAGACCATCTCAACATGTATCAGGTAAACTTAACATTGAATATCTGTGTCTATTTTTCTGTTTAGATATATCTAAACAGCATAATAAAAAGAATAGGTCTAGTCCATCAGTTCCACAGTCATAGAACCATAGAATCATTAGGTTGGAAAAAGACCTCCAAGATCATCTGGTCCAACCATCATCCTACTAACAATGTCACCCACTAAACCATGTTCCTAAGCACCATGTCCAGCCTTTGCTTAAACACCCCCAGGGATGGTGGCGCCACCACTTCCCTGGGCAACGTGTTCCAGTGCCCAGCTATGTAGATAAATAAATAATAAAGTTCCCATGATATTTCAGAAAAAAATCTTTCATAGATGCCTACTAAAGTATCTTGGGAAGTTTGAAATTCTGACTCAGTTGATGCTGTCGTGAAAACAGAAACACTGAAATGCACTTGAAATTTAGAATGTAAATGCATGTATATCTCTCTCCAGTACTTGAATATACTGTCCCTCTATCTTCATTTTCTATGCTGAATTAGAAAAGATGTATTTTGAGAATATTTTTACAAAATCTGTTAGAATCTCAATGCAAAATGCTAGTGCACCAATTTCATATGAACTGCCTGGAAAATGAAAGCCTACTCCTGGAAGATTTTTCTTATTCCTACTGGAGTTTCTTAGAGTCTTGCTGTAACTCAGTGTAGACATTTATGTCTGTGGCAGAAAGACAACCCATATTAACATGCTTTTCTATGGCAGAAGAATTGTTGTTTGCAAAAGAAACAGTGAGATCTCATGAAGAATAAGATCTATCTGTCTATTCCCAATAAAATCGTTTTGTGCTGCCTTATTCTAGTGTAGTGTGGCAGATTCTTCTTTAAAAGAGTAACTTCACTGTCAGATGTTGACTTACTAGATATTTGGGGTCACATGTTGATAACCAGACAAAAAGTCTCTTTTGTGTAGTGAGATAAATATTAGTCTGTGCTGAAAAGAAAATGTGTCAGTGGCACTGAATTTATTAGGGTTTTTCTTTTTGGTCTTTTTGGTTGTGTAATGCAGTGATTGCTTCGAAGTCCAAAACCTTTTGATATCTGAAATGACAGCTGTTTCTCTGCATCTGATCATGATACTGTAAATATGTTGTGCTAGATTTTCTGATGTAGATACAGACAGTCACTTGCATAATCCAACTCAGTTAAATGATACCCAGATAAATGATACCCTCACCATTTATCTATATGAGCCCACCCTGAATTTTTATTTAGGAGGACACCCTATAGATTCCTACAGAAATCCCCTGTAGATTTCAAATGAGGAAAAAGGAAGAGCCACAAGAGTATAAATACTTTCAATTATAGGAAAAACAGAAGACAAAATTCTACTTTCTCAAAGATGCATTTAATTTTTGTTTTGATTTTGTTCAGAATATTATGGAAATGAGAATATGTCCTGAATGGATGAATTTTTAGATGATCTTGTACTTACTGATGTATTTCTATATGCTGCAGCATACAAAACTGTAACATTTGCAGCTGAATTTTTGACATATGATTATGTCAGGCAATCTTTTTTTTTTCTTTTTTTTTTTTTTTCACCTTGCTCTAATAGGCTAAGGAAAAACAAAGTTTCTATGGAAGCTGATACTTAACAAGCTCAGGTCAAATTAAATTTATATTCTTAAATTACAAAATCACTTCATTTTGACAACGTAAATATTTTTGCTGTATTTTTCATATGCCTTTCAAAACCAACTTTAAAAATGTCATATAACACTCAAATGAAGGAAAATAATGTTGGGTTGAGTAAAGTATTTCTAGTAAATGGAAAACATAATTTTTACTTTGCCACTCAACTCAGGCAATTTAGGTATCAATGACAGACCTATCAAATTTGTTAGCTTCACAATAGTTTTGTCTGATACTATGTGCTAATCAGTCAGAAGTGTAATCTATTATGTATCCATGTTTACATGACTGCAGTCACGTCCTTTTGAATTCACTTTTTTTTCTTTCACTTTTCAGAAGAAATGATGTGTTCCCATGAGGTGCAACTTAAGTCTGAAGAAAATACAGAATTTGTCTCAGCTTGTAATGGATATCAAAATCAGTATTTTGTGGGAACTCAGTTGAGGAAGAGATACATGCTCACTTGAGCAGTGTTTTGAATTCTTTCTCTAGAACCGGTGATTTGAGATGCAGGATTAGTTAGAACTGTATAAAAAGCATGTAGCGGAGCATCTTGAGTTCAATTAGTACTTCAGTAGTGGGTTATGAAGAAAAAAATGTTTAAAAATGGGTGTTTGTAATGCCTGTGAAGTGCCACAGAGTGCAACATAGTGAAACCCAGTAATTACAAAGTGAACTGAAGAGCCCTGAAAATTAATGTGCCCACATTGTGTATGCCCATAGCACAAAGGTAAGCCTTTAGAATATTTAATGCTGAGATAATAAACATTGTAAAACACACAAAAAAGCAAAAATAGTGTTTTGGTTTTTCCAAAAATGCTGAAGACCTAACTGTTTGAGTTAAAATCAGTATGCTGTGTTCACAGTGAATTCCTATTGTTCACAGCCCATGGCTGCTGAAAGGCTAAAAAGATTAAATCAAGGAGCCTGAGAAATATATATATATATATATAATATATATATATATATAATATATATATGTATGTATATATATATTTTTTAACCTTACTTGGAAGCATTTAATATACAGGTCTGCTGCCTGCTTTTTTTTTTTTTTTTTTTTCCTTGGGTAAGTAGGGCTTTGGATTGCATTTTGCTACTTTAGAGCCACTGAGGTCTCTAAGTTTATTTTAAAAGTCAATTTCTTCTAAAAGTCTCATATAGTTGTGTAACGTTCAACAACTTCCTGAAGGTAATTAATATTGAATTACAGAACGTAAACAATCATGGAGGAACATTAACTCCAGGGTGATCATTTGTTCTAACTTGAGTCTCCACTCTTTGTAAATAAGCAGATTGATCTTTCTTAAGAAATCTCATTTCTTTATCATCCATGTAAATTTTATATGCAAATGTCTGCAATCTAAAAGCAGCTGGAAAATTACCTTTTTAATCTCATGCATAAATGCTTCGTGTTGTACTACAGATGGTGTACTTGTTTCCTGCTAGACAAGTGCCAGTATAATTAGTGTCTTGCAAACTTTAGAAAACTTCTGTTTTGTGGTGAATATGGTGATAATGCTGGTTATGTTCTTTATATCTGCATTTAAAGTTAGGTCTGGGGCAGATCCCAGCACATTGCTACATTCTGAAGGATTGACAGAGTGAAGGAAATGCCCTACGGTCATGGTCCCATGGCATTCTGCATGTTCTCTTGCAGTTGGAAAGAAGGGGACCCTTACTGCACTTGATGTAAATGCTTAAGTCTGAGAATAGATTAAGGACTGAGACTACAAATTCTCAAAACCCAGTGTACTGTTGGACTCTGGCTCATTGGCTGGAAAGAGGTCCATTCAAACGCTGTTTTAGTCCTGTCTTACTGCAAGTGGTGGATCAAGTCCAAAGTAAAGATAGTGTTGGGGGATGGGTTCTGAAGCCTAAAATAAATATTAACAGTTTTCCTGCGTGCATGTACTTCATACTGTTTTAAGTACTACTTTTCTGTCCTACTATGAGTAGTATGCCACGTATTTTCTTTTCCAGATTCTGGTTCTGATTTTTCCTTACATATCAGCAAGGGGGTGATATGATGGTTAGATTGTTCTGAATGATGTTTAAAGTGTATTTTCCACAATTTAGAAAATTTTGGACATTAATATGTTAGAAGTTCATATTGAATGTAATATTTATTCAGTTAACTCTTACTGTATTTTGAGTTGTCTTCATTTTTTATTTTTTTTTTCATTAGTGCTTGCTCACATGGTTATTTTGGGAATTCAGTATTTTCAAAGGATGAAGAGATTCATTTTCTCAATACTGTATAATTTCACAATCTCTCTTGACTCTAAAATGCATACTTCATACTATTTGAAAGAAAAGGCAAATCCTGGCTCTAAAGGTGTATAATCCAAAACTTTTTTTTTTTTTTAGGATTTCAGTAGTCCTATGAATTAAATTAGAAACATTGTGAAAAGTGCAAATGTGTAATTTGCACTTTTTTTCAGATTTAACTTTGGTAAATTGCCATAGAGTTTAAATTTGGAGAATTTAATTTTCTACTGATATTACTGAGCTGTGCCACAATTAATTAAATTCATTGCTGTTGTTGTGGATTGACATCCTTATAATGTACTGCATAATTAGGCTTTGACTCACTAAATGTTAGTACTTGACAGAGAGTACTTTTATGGTCATTATGCTTTTTATTAGTTTTAGCTGAAATCTTTTAGCAGTAACTCTTAGAATACTTCCCCTGCAAAGCGTCTTTTAAGTAAAAATTTACCGTATTTTTAATCATTCTGGTAATTCCTTAGTTAATTCTGATATTCCTTAGTTAATCTCTTGTAGAATGCTTTCACAATACACAATTCCATGGTTATCTGTCTGTAGGGACATAGATTCTTATAGTCCAAAATTACATGACACAGGTATGGGTGAAAAAATGAATCAAACAAATCCCCATAAAACATTTTTTTCTGATGGTCAGATTACCCATTCATAGGTTTACTTATTAATTACTTATTAAGTAATATCTAACACTGAAGACTTAATTCTATTAACATAATACAAAATATAAGGATATCCAAATTCTTTGAAAAAAAAATGCACTGAAAGCACAATTATCTAATTGTCTGATTGTCATTTAGTTAGTATAGTAGGTGTGGCTCAGCTTTTTGGGTTGTGATTGTGTTTTTACCTTCATATTTAGTGCAAACTTGATGTGTGAACTTCTGAACTACAGGGGAGATCTATATGCACACACCCTTAATTGCTGGGAGTGGAAACACAAGGATGCACTTCAGTCTGACGTGTATGTCTGTTTTAGTTTATCATAATATTACTATGTTATCAACCTCCTGTTTTATATTGAAATTAAATACTAAGCATTAAATCACTACTGTGGAATAAGTAGAAAATGTCTGACCAAATGATGATCGGGGCATGCTCAAGCCAGGCACTGTCATATTGCAGATAAAAATAATTAGATTAAAAATGCTGTCCTTTTCCTAAGTCTTCACATTATCACAATTATGAGCTTTCATGTGAAGTGACTGTATTTTTCACCTATACTCATAACACATGACAATTTTAATAGAATATTCAAATGAGATCAAACTAATTCTTTTCTTTTCTTTTTTTTTCTTTTTTTTTTTTTTTCCCCTCAATGGTTTTATTCTGGTTATGCAGTCCTCACAACATAGTTCTGCACACTGAAACTCAGTGAAGGCTGGGAGAAGTGTCAAGACATTATGTCTGTTGCTGATATAACTTTATCTTGGTTCATCTAGTTTGTAATCTTGGGGGAAATGGATTCCATCATCCTTTTTCCATCCATCATCCATCATTTCTTTTTATGATAAGATCACCCATCTAGTCGATCAAGGGAAACCAGCTGATGTGATCTTTTTGGACTTCAGCAAAGCTTTTGACATGGTTTCCCATAGGATCCTACTGGACAAAATGTCCAGCATACACCTAAACAAAAACATCATGCGATGGGTGAGCAATTGGCTGACGGGCAGGGCTCAAAGGGTTGTGGTAAATGGGGCCACATCTGGCCGGCGGATGGTCACTAGTGGGGTCCCTCAATTTGGCTCCATTTTAGGGCCAGTCCTCTTCAATGTTTTTATAAATTATTTGGATGTAGGACTAGAAGGTGTTTTGAGCAAATTTGCCGACGACACCAAACTTGGAGGAGTTGTGGACTCGGATGAGAGTGGAAAGGCCTTGCAAAGAGATCTGGACAGATTGGAGAGCTGGGCAATCACCAGCCACATGAAGTTTAACAAAAGCAAGTGCTGGGTCCTGCACCTGGGACGGGGCAACCCTGGCTATAAATACAGACTGGGCGACGAGACGCTGGAGAGCAGCCCCGCAGAGAGGGATCTGGGGGTTGTGGTTGACAGCAAGTTGAATATGAGCCAGCAGTGTGCCCTGGCAGCCAGGAGGGCCAACCGTACCCTGGGGTGCATCAAGCACGGCATTGCTAGTCAGTCGAGGGAAGTGATTGTCCCGCTCTACTCTGCGCTGGTGCAGCCTCACCTCGAGTACTGTGTGCAGTTCTGGGCACCACAGTACAAAAAGGACGTGAAACTGTTGGAGAGTGTCCAGAGGAGGGCGACGAAGATGGTGAAGGGCCTAGAGGGGAAGACATATGAGGAGTGGCTGAGGTCACTTGGCCTGTTCAGCCTGGAGAAGAGGAGGCTGAGGGGGGACCTCATCGCAGTCTACAACTTCCTCGCGAGGGGGAGTGGAGAGGCAGGGGACCTACTCTCTGTTATCACCAGTGACAGGACCCGCAGGAACGGTGTCAAGCTGAGGCAGGGGAAGTTTAGGCTAGACATCAGGAAGAGGTTCTTCACCAAAAGGGTGGTTGCACACTGGAACAGGCTCCCCAGTGAAGTAGTCACTGCACCAAGCCTGTCTGAATTTAAGAAGCGATTGGACTGTGCACTTAGTCAAATGGTCTAAACTTTTGGGCAGACCTGTGCGGTGCCAGGAGTTGGACTTGATGATCCTTATGGGTCCCTTCCAACTCGGGATATTCTATGATTCTATGATCCTAATACTTAGTGCCCTTATAAATGCTTACTCTCACCTGAGGTTACCATTTGCATATATCTTTGGTTGTGGACATATGCTGATCTCACCTAAATTATACAAGAACTCCTGTACAATGCATCTGAGGAAAAAAATGAGACACTTCATGCCCTGGTGATTTCCTGAAACTTAACTTGTGTTTACACATAGAGGAACCAGCACCATCTTGCTGCAAATGTATTTTTGGACTCCCAGATTCCCTGTCTTCTTTCCTGGTTTGTACTAGCCAGATATAATAAGAAAGTTAACATGTGAGTGGCTGTTTACTGTTGGAAATATGAAATATGGGCTGAAGGAGCTAGGCTGTCATATTTCCTTGAAAACTAGGGAAAAACATTCAGTAGGAGTACCTGGGGAAGGAAGGGAAATCTTAGTTTGTATAGCTTATCTCTGTCCACCTTGTGCCTCGTATGGGAAGAAAGATAGATCAGTGTCATAAACTCTTCACATGCGTGATTATTACTTTCATTAAGTATTGTGGCAAATTCTTGTTGCAGCTGTTGGTGGAGACCTGAGAGGCTAGCCACTGCAAACTGGTAGCAGAATGTAACTAACTTTACCTTTTCCAAACAATATATGTTGTGTTTTCTTTTAATTCCAATGATTTGTATGAAGTCATTGGCAAATCTTGATATATGAAATTTTTTTTACACTTTGGGAATATTTTTCTTTTGTCTGGTTAATAGTGCAAATTGTAATTAATTAAACTACTTGATGAGCATATTAAGTAACAGAGCAATCCTCTTAATTCCTACACTCTCCGTGTGTTGCTGTAGAGCATTACAACCTGTGTTTCAGAACCCATTAACCTCCACATACATCTGTTGTTGGCATGCTTGTGGGCACCATTCCTGCTTTTACCAGAGCCTGCTGTTGCTTTATATTACAGTGACTGTCTCCTTCCCACACTTTACTTAAACGAGTCATTCTTCAATATTATGTAATAAGGACATACATGCCTTTTCCTTCTAATCTTGAAAAATATTTTTTTTGGTCTGTTTTCATGATGAGCCAAACAGAAATTCATTTCAATGCAACTTTCTATTGTTTTAGACTTCTTTAATTTTCGTTTTACTTATGCCATGCCATCTTACTTTAAAATGCAATTGTACATTTATTTATATATTTACAGCTGGGAACACAATCTTTAAGGGCTTTTTCAACAGGTGGAGAATGTTAATAGTGAGAAATTCTAGTGAACTCAACTGCCATTCAAGGTGCATTTAGGCATCCTGGCCCTCTGGCTTATCCTCCTGTTAGATGTTTTCAGTCTCTTCATGCTAATAATTTGCTTTTTTTGAATAAATACTGTTTCCCTCTGCATTTTGTGTACTGCTTCAAAATGAGTAGTCATCATATATATACATATATATATATATTTCTTTTTTATGGTGCTGTAGTTCAGTTCATAAGTTTTTGAAGAAAAGAGCTTTAAATTTCAATATGTTTGCAGTAGGATCCTTTTCTAAATCTTTGCAATCAACTAATCTACATCCAGTATATTTCTCTATAAATGGTAAAAACTTAAGTAATTGAATCCTAATGTTTTGCTAGGAATTATGTATACACTCAGAGTTAGCCTGATTTTTTATTATTTTTATTTTTTAATGTGTATAAAGCTTTTAAAACTAACTTGCATTTTCTCTTGATAAACTAATTTCATTTTAGAGAAAAAATAGTGATGTATTTGATTGGACTGAAAACTAGAAGAAAAACATATATTTTGATTTTTGATGAAATGCATCCACCTAGAAATTACAGAGACTAGAATTAATATTTATAACTTTCATATTAAATGTAAATTGAGTGAGGGACCAAAATTCTGGCGTGTGGATTTCCCGGTGAGCCACAACACCTGAATTTCCACTCACCTACTTTTCAAGGTAAAACAATTTTGGGAGGGGGAATTGAGAGTTTTCACAGTGCCTCACACCAAGGGTTTCTACACAGAAATGGTGCTTCTGATGACATAACTTCATGTTGCATCGATTTTTCTGTTCCCTTGTGCTCTACATAGCATCCAGTGGCATGAGCACTTCTCTGCACTGTGGTGTAGAGCACAGCAGTTCATGTCAAACTCCATGCTGGTATTGAGAATGGGTTCATTTGTGTGCCACTTTATGCCAGGATAAATGCCCATCAAAATCAGTTTTGCCTATGATGTTTTTTTCCAATCTTGACAGATTCGGTAGGTTTGTTGATCATGCACTTACATCCCTGGCAGTGTTTTACCTGCTTCATGGTGTGTTAAGGGACTGAGATTCTTAGGGAAAATGACTATTAAAATTTTTAGTTAGTTGGAGTATTGTCTCTTTTCTGGGTAGTTCATCTGAAACAGTCAAAACTAGCCACACAATGCTTCCCCTCAATCTGCACAAAAATTTCTGCAATAGCTATGCTGTGTTAAAGTTTGTAATTTAAGACCAAAAATGCATCCAAATGATGAGCTTTTGTCCTACATAATAAATGTGAGAATTCACATTATTACAGAATGGAAATACGAGTTTTAAATAATTTCTCTTTGGAATTGCTTAGTATCTTTCAAGAACTTAAAAAAAAAAAAATCCAAACCAGAGATAGTAATTTAGATGGCATGCAATACAAACAATGTTTTTGTAAGATAAAATATACCTGTTCTCTAAGAAGATTTACTAGGGAAATGTATTGTTTTTCCAATAAGTTTCACTCTTATCAACAAAGGTACAAAAGAAACAATCATCTTATGTTATGCTAGTAGTACAAGGGAGGATGTTATTTAGTTGATATGGTATGCTTACCTTTTACACATTTTATACTTCTGATGTGCTGCAAGTGATCTCTCCTAGGACATATGCTTACCAATAAATAAGCACTTTCTTGGTCAATAATTAGTGTTGATGCTCTGGGAAAATCCACCTATGATTTTAGGGAGTGCAAATCAGTTGCCTCCTGTCTCTTTTCAGCCAACAAGCTTACATCTTTTGTCTGAAGCCATAATTGCATATTTTTATTTTTTGTGTTATCAGCTGAAGTTCCGCATTGATGACAACTAGGTGTGATTGTCCAAAGAGGGATTAGGGGAAACAAGTCGTATAAAGGCACTGTTTCAGCAGAAAAGGGTCTTGTTTCAGGAGCTCACTGAACATCCTGGATTTGTTGGTTTAAGCATGATCGACAAAGTCCAGAATATTGGATCTAAGAAGTTACTGGATTATTAAAGCTTTGCGAGTACTACATGAAAGGAAAATCCAAGTACTTTTATAACTGTGCAATAGAATTAGACATCCTGACATATTCGCTACTGCAATTTTATTCTCCAAGTTTCACAGAGTTTGTGGAAACCCTTCAGAAAAATTAAAGAAGTGGATTTGAGCCCACCTCTGTCTACATTAGAATAGCTGAAGGAAACAAAACATGGAGATAGCCTGTAAAATCAGAAGAACTTTATTTCCTTGGGGTAGATTCTTCTGAAAATTTTGGTATAGCAAGAGTAACTACTGCAAGAGTAGCAATGTGATAGATAACACCATTAAAAGTTTAATTTGGGATCACCAACATTAGACTGATAAGCCTTTGTCTTGAGTTAAATAACCAAGCCCTATTAGAGGTGGTTCATTAACCTCATACTGACTAATAAATAACAGGGAGTATTTCTAGTAACAGAAATCATACTTTAATTACAAGTTAACCCAATATTATCTCTGCAGTCTTACAGACAGCCTAACAGAATAACTCTGAGAGAAGAAACCTAATTCGTCTAGATCTTGAAATACCGAAATCATTATTTAGGAATTTTACAGCTAGAGATAATATCTTATCAAACAAATTCAACTGTTAAATGTTAAAAACAAACAAGAAAGTATTGGGCTGATTATGGTACAGTCACCAGAAAGGCAGATATGATTTTCCACCTTTTACATAGAAGAATTCAAAGATTTATTGGACAAAACAGTCACATGTATGCAAACATTTTTTGGAAGAGTTTCCAGAACCCTTTCTGCCCAGATCAGAATTTTGAAGAACTGTGCCTGTTCCTGTAGTCTTCAAATACAGTAATTTCTCATAAGTTAACAGAATTAACCCAACTCAGTTGTTAATATTCCTAGAACTTTATTATTATTATTATTATTATTATTATTATTATTATTATATGTGTGCTTATGTTGAATTCTATTGCGCTGAAAATACAATCCACTTTGAAGACTTGCAAATTTAGATATTCTTTTGTCAAATGAACTACTTTAAGCTAATAAACTTGAAGTAAGCACAATATGGCAGCTTCTGTAATATGTCTGCATTTGATGGAATTTAGTTATAATTGCATCTTGAGAGCTACAACTACTGTATTTCATATATTAATAGAAATTGTGAGGAACTAATTAATAGAAGTATACGCATAGGTGCAAAGTTATATATAAACAAAAAAAGCCTTTCTAAGGTGTCAAGCAGAACATTCCACACACATTTTTAATTATACATGCAATTTATAGAAATCTTATCTGGATAACATTTTTTTTTTCTCCTGGAGAAGGACATGGGAACATCCATGTTTGGGAACATGGATGCATAATTTCTGAGGGGAGAAAGTGTTTCTCCTTACATGTTGCCTAGTAACATCTGCTTAATAAGTCAGAAAGGCTTTTTTGCTTTCAACTGCCATTACAGAACTCCTCCATTCAAACTACTAAATATCCTATCTGAATCGCAAAGTCCTTCTCTGCAGGGCTGCTCTCAGTGAGTTCTTTTCCCAGTCTGCCTTCATATCTGGGATTGCCCTGACCCATGTGCAGCACCTTGCACTTGGCCTTGCTGAGCTACATTAGGCTCACATAGGCGCGCTTTTTAGGCTTGTCCTGGTCCTTTTGTTTGGCATCCCTTCCTTCTGTTGTATCAACTGCACCATGCAGCTTGGTGTCATCTGCAGCCTTGCTGAGGGTACACTGAATTCCACTGTCTACATTATTGATAAAAACATTAAACAGTACAGGTCCCAAGACAAACCCCTGAGGGATACCACTTGTCATCAGCTTCCACCTGGACAAAGAGCCATCGACAACTACTGTCTGGTTTTGACCTTCAAGCCAATTCCTTATCCACTGAATGGTCCGCCCTTCAAATCCAACTCTCTCCAATCTGGAGATCAGGATGTCATGTAGGACCGTGTCAAAGGCCTTATAGAATTCCAGGTAAATGACCTCAGTCGGTCTTTTCTTGTCGGCTGATGCAGTCCGTCCATCACAGAAGGCCACCAGATTGGTCAGGCACGATTTGCCCTTGGTGAAGCCATGCTGGCTGTCTCAGATGACTTCCTTGCCCTGCACGTTCCTTGACATTGCTTCCAGAAGGATCTGTTCCACAGTCTTGCCAGGCACAGAGGTGAGGCTCACTGGTCCCTAGTCCTTCTTTTTACCCTTTTTAATAATGGGAGTGACATTTCCATTTTTCCAGTCACCTCGGACTTCACCTGACTGACAGGACTTTTCTAATACGATGGAGAGAGGATTGGCAACTCCATTAGCCAGTTCCCAGGAAGAATACTTGAATTGGTTCAAGGCCTGTAAAAATAGTTATGTCTTCAACTGATAATTTATTTATTACGGTTCTTATTTTGTCTACAGTCTCCTTTTTCTTTTCTTACTAGATTATTGAAAGCAAGAGATAACTAGTGGGAAAATGTAAACCCTCAGTTTAGAGCGTCTGGATAAAGTATCCTTTTATAACTGAAACTTTTCTTAAAGAAGAAGTATGTGTTGAAAATTGCATCCAAAATACATATTATCACAAATGATATTTTCTAGCATCTTACACCCTTATTTAGGTGTTGTGCAACTGATGTAACAACTGGCTTCTATACATGCTGATTTGCCTTAAATCCCAGTAGATTGGATAACCCCTTAGGATCTGTGGTAGTAGCAAACATCAAGCGAACATCTCACCTGTACTGAAGCTAGCCTGATTTCTGGAATGGCTTGTTATTATTTGTCCTTCTTGAAGGCTAAGAACATGCCACAGTAGTCCATGAAGGTCTGAAAGTTGTTGTTTGGAACATAATTTAAATTCCCCATCTGCAGATATGCTTTAGGCATGCATGCATTGGCAAAATTAAATTAATAATTGTGTAGATAATACTGATTTTTTCATAAAAGACAATGCTTGTTTACTTCTCTGGGAAAGTCTCAGAGTGCTGTAGTTCCACTTTCTATGGGCTTGTGTCCTCTGAGTGTGAAAAACTGTGGTTGTAGTTTTCTGACGGAGAGTGCATACTAATGTGTAGACTCCTTGCCCAGATTCCTGAAGGTGTATGGGTGTATTTTTATTTGATAATTTTGTATCTGACACTTATATAAGTGCTATCATTATGACTGAAGGAAATGAAAGAACATTTATTTCTCTACCTTTTTTCAATTTATTTCTTTATTCATTTCAGAGAACAGTGCAGTTTAACAACATTCATGCTTCTTAATTGGATTTCCACTTGTCCAAGAGAATCTACTATAAAAAGCAGAAGTCAAGACACTGTGGGCACTGATATGTACTTAGAGAAAAAAGAGGGAGAAGAGCACTCAGTTATTTTATGATCTTTACCTTCCCTAAAACTCTTGTAGTTGTAGTTAGGGATAACCAAGGCATTATTGATGTGTCCAGATGCCTTACCTTTTCCTTATCCAGGAAAAGGGCACAAGCAATTCTATTGGAAATACATTTTAAGATAGCAGTTTTCCAAGTGACTTATTTAAAATGGCAAAGGTCTGTGGATTTTGCTATGTTAGAGCAGATAAGCAATACAACATGACTGACTTTAATTTTGGCTGAGTGGCTTGATCAGTGTTTACAGCATGGACAAAGAAAGACTTAGAATTTAATCACAGATTTCAGTGCAAAGAATTTATTTTCACCCATTCTTTGAAGGCTTATTGTAATGGAAATTAGAAAAAAAACTCTTTCCTGGGGATATCTCAAGATAAACAGAAAGAGTTGGCTAGACTTAAAATCCCAAGGAATCAATTAACTTACCACAACCTGAAAACCTATTGCCCCTTCCTGTTTAATCTCAGTGGATTTTTTATTTTTTTTTATTTTTAATGGAAACTTTGCTATGTTGTTTTTGGCTCTTTTTATGTATCACTTGTCATTTAGTAGTTTACAGAACATAGCAATACCATTAGTGGCAAAGAACTCTCCTCCTTTGGTTGCTGAGAAAAATGAGTTTACAATCAAAGCCAGAGAATGACATCTAACCTCTGTTAAAGCCTTAGCTGAAATAAAAAGGAATTTTACTTGAATCGTTAGAGTAGAAGATGTATGTAGTGCAAAACCAATTTAATCTACAGCCAGCAAATGAGGGATTTTGTTTTAAATGACATGACAGATTATTACAGCACATCAAGATTTGTACTATGATATGTAAGAGGTGCTTATTGACTACAAGCCTTCTGCTTGCTAATTATTTTTTTTAAACAATTGAATTTAAATCATATGTTATTACAGTTCTGATTTTATTTTATTGGATGCTGTGTGCTTGCTGTGCATATATTTCCTTTCTGAAGAAAACATAATTATGTATTATGCAGCAAATGTTGAGAGTATAAGAAGAGCATGAGAAATGACTAAATTGTTAGCATTCCAGAATTTTGAACTATTTATCCCCAGGCAACAATGGCAGAAGGCATCTTATGAGAAATTCTGGTGAAACCTGTTCAATGATCCGAACACTTACAATGTCAGAAGAGAGAAATAGCTTGGAGTGCTTGACCTTAATCAAGCTTTTATTTTTCATTTGCACTTTGAATGTGGAACTGCAGTGTGCTTTTCTCAACAGAATATGTGTTTCCAGGTAGAAGATATCTTAATCTCCTTCAGTACCTATAAACAGAAGTCACTTCACAGTAACAGGTGTTTCTACTTAACTATTAAAAAAAAATAGTGTAGGGAGAGAAGAGTTTTCCGTTTTCTCTCTTACAAATCTAAAGATAACAGTGTTTTCCAGCAGCTGCTTGAAGTATGGCAGAATATTGCATAATCATCTACCAGCTTTTTTATTCTAAGTGTGGAGTTAAAGAGTTGGTGATTTGTGTAAGCATTGTGGGGTAAATGCACATAAGAGTTATTTCTCCGTATTCTTACCAGGAAGTGGCCAGTGGCCAGACAGATAAAAAGATGTACAAAAGCCATGATAGATTCCTTTTGTTTGTGAAAATTAGGGCAGGATACATAAACAAGTTAGTATAAGGTTTTCTTCCTAATGCACATCTTAACAGTAACATGATCATTCCCAATTGCTGTTTGAATTAGAAGTGGGAATACATTATCTTGCCTTCTATATATGTGGATAAAAAAATCGTCAGTGATATCAAAGACAAATTAGCATGGACTTCACAGCTGTCTTTTGAAGACATGTATCACATAACAGGATACCTTTGCCTCCTTATGCTATCATGTTAATAATATCTCAGAAAGACATATTCTGACAGTCTCACAGCAACAGCTCTTAAGCTTTGCATTTCACAAAACAGCAAAAGAAGCATTTTACGCACTTGTGCTCTGTGTTTAAGGGACTCTCAGCAATGCCTTCAGAACTGACTTGACTTTCACTAGCAGGCGTGATATTACTTAGCTAAAGGATTGCTATATCCTTTAAACAGGTAAATATTTTTTCACTCTTTCTGCTGCTTCTTCTCCAAGAAGCAGTGGACTTATAAGTATATAGTACTCCTGTGAAACTGTTGTTTCTGCAGCAGTGATCTTTGTCCTGCTGTTTCCTGTAAGCAGCCTGCAATTTTAAGCTGTTTATGCTGCATTTTGAATGGACATGGTTTGTGAACTGTGTGGTACTACTACTCTACTGCCTTTGAAGACACCAGCTTTGTTCTGCTGTTTCATCCCTGCCAGAGGTGTATCAAGCTCACTGTTTACTATTTTTATTTTGTTAAAAATATGGTTGTCAAGTTGTTTTTATTTGTTGTTAAAGTTGTTGTTGTTTGGTTTGGGGAGGAGGAGTGACGTGGAAAGAGTGTTATTATGTTAACAATACAGATATGCTTTAAAAGGCTCCATTTGCTTTGCACTAAATTTAATCTTGCATTGCTCCCTCAACATGATTATTTGGTAATGATAGTTTAACAAAAAGGGTTACGTTTGCAGTCTTTACTGCTCCTGTTGTGAAGGCTTTGAAGCTGTTTTTGGATTGTACAGTCTTAAATAAAAATAATTATGAACACAATTTGATTCTTTTAATTTGTCTTTAATTAGCAAAAATTTTTGCTGTTACATTTGTACAGGTTAACATGCAATACCATGCTAGGATCAGTAAATTGTTGTTAGTGATGGACAAACAAAGAGTCAAATGACTCATGGTCATTTGTTAGCAAGCTAACATTCTGAATCGTCTGGCTAGAGCACTAGAATAATTCCCTATCGTTAACTAGTCAAACATTAAGTGGTGATCCTATTTAATTTAGTAAATATTCTCCTAATTAGTATTTGAACAGAACTTTGAAATCAAAAAGAGCTAAACCACTTTCTTCTGAAAACTGTTGCCTGCTAGGGACACATGAGCTCATTCTATTTTCTGATTCTCAAAATAAAGTAAGAGTATATTCTAGCAAAATTCAGTTTGTTAGTATTATGCTATTGTTTATAGCCATTACAAACCTGGATTTAAAAGAAAACAAACAAACAAAAAAAAATGGTTCCTACAGGCCTTTTTTTTTTTTTTTTAATTTTATTTCTTATCTTTACATTTACCGACAGATCTAAAAATCACTTCAGTAGTGAAATATATTATTTTGTAACTGAAACATTTTTTGGTTGTACCGAATACTGTGACAAACCCAAAGATATAGGATCTAGGATGAAAAAGAGGATGCTTTTCTCATTCTTCATACTGTGTCAAGGAATAGCACCAAGAAATGAGACAAATCCTATTCAAAGGATTTGAATTAGTGTATTAATTGGAACATTTTAAAGTGGTTAGAGTATATTCAAAGCATCCAGCTTGTTCATTTCGGTTTTGTTTTTATTTATGTATTTATTTATTTTGAAGTAAATGTTATAAAGAATTTTATACTAGTACTCTGAAAATTCCCCAACATCTGAAACAAGAACTTATATTGTGGATGGAAATCATCTTAAGTTACCATTTTCAGACCGATATGGAATAACTGTTTTTCACTGGTTTTGTCCACTTTTGTTCTTGAAAACTCAGCTGAAAACATTAAAATAGTAGAAAAGAACTGCTTTTAACACAAGGAAAGCTTTTATTCCAGTTCTAATTTCTGATTCCTTACAAGAATGATTTGTGAAACCTGCCTCAATTGCTGAGTGAATTAAGGAAAAAGATGAGGCAGTTTCGAGAGTCATATTTTCTTTCTTCTTTTTTTTTTTTTTTTCCCTTTCTTTAAAAAGAAAATGGTATAAACAACAACAAAATAAAATCCAAGTAATGACAAGGAATTTTATGTGTATAATAATTTAATGCATCTAACGAGTAAGTTGACTGTCCTGTTTGACGTAAATATTCAGTATGTGAGAATTTTAGACCTGTTTGTCACTTAATATCATGTTAAACAGCTCATTTAATGCTTAATGTTTAATGCTTAGACAGGAATTTGACTTAGCTGATGAGAATCTAACTGGTTTTGCTCCTGCTTCGTATGTTTTGGAACCACAAAATAATTTACTTTGGAGGTGATATGGTCCATTCAAAGTAGAGCCAACTTTGTAAGTTGAATCAGATTGTTCATAGCCCTGGAGTTTATGCTCAGTGACTTTATTTTCAAGCAAAATTTCCTTATGTTAAGGAATTTAAAATGGTGGTACTAGAGGAACCTGAGATGCTGCACAGCACTGTGTGAGAATAATGACATGAACACAAATAATTAAAATGTTTCATCTTAATGTGGTCTTACAATAAGACTTGGATAACTGCATTTCATGAATGTTACTGGTATGGATGCTCAATGAAAGAAAAAGGCTGTATAAACTGTGAAAGTTGCTGCTGATGTGGTGTTTCTTGCTAAAGTTTGTAAAGTAAGTTTGACTGTTTCAGTTTTAAGGCCTGCAATAATAAGTTTTGTGACTACAGAAAACCTACAATAATAAGTTTTGTGACTACAGGCTATCAGATTTTTATTTTATGACAGAAGTGTTGTGTCAATTGAGAACTGAGATTAGAGACTGATCTAGCTTGGAGATTTTTATTTATTTTATTTTTTATTATTATTATTGTTATTGAGAATATAAGGAGAAAACAAACCTATGAGGATAATTACTGTGGTGGTTTCACACCAATGGGCAGCTAAGCCACCATGCCACTCTCTCATGCCCCCTCCTCAAAACGACAAGGGGAGAAAACATGGTGAAAAAAAAAAAAAAAAAACAGGCTCATGGGTTGAGATAAGGACAGATAAAGACAATTGCTTACCAGTTATTGTCATGGGCAAAACAGATTCAGTATAAGAAGATTAATATAATTTATTGCCTAGTGCTTACAGACTAGAGCATTAAGAGAACTAAAAGCAAACTAAAAACACCTTTCCCTCCCTCTACCCTCTTCTACTTCCTCCTTCTAAATGGGACAGGAGGGCTGCGGTCAGTCCCTAACACTTCGTTTCTGCTGCTCCTCACAGTCACTCTCTGTCCCTGCTCCACGTGGGGTCCCTCCCACGGGATGCCGTCCTTCCCGAACTGAGCCTGCGGGGGCTGCCCACAGGCAGCAGCTCTTCAAGAACTGCTCCCACATGGCTCTGTACCATGGGGTCCATCCATCCCCAGGAGCAAACTGAGCCAGCTTGGGTTCCCCACGGGCGGCAGCTCCCCCCAGACCCCCTGCTCCTGCGTAGGCTCCTCTCCACGGGCTGCAGCTCCGGCCTGGGGCCTGCTCCTGCGGGGGCTCTCCATGGGCCGCAGCCTCCTCCAGGCCACATCCACCTGCTCCACCGGGGGCTCCTCCACCCATGAGCTGCAGCGTGGAGATCTGCTCCATGTGGGACCCGTGGGCTGCAGGGGGACAGCCTGCTCCACCAGGGGCCTCTCCACAGGCTGCAGGGGAACTGCTGCTGTGTGCCTGGAGCACCTCCTGCCCTCCTGCTGCGCTGACCTTGGGGGCTGCAGGGCTGCTTCTCTCACATATTCTCATTCCTCTCACAGCTGCTGTTGTGCACTTTTTTTGTTGTTTGTTTATTTGTTTGTTTTGTTTTGTTTTCCTTTCTTAAATATGTTGTCACATGTTTTATGTGGAAAACACTTGTACTCCAAAGAGATTTCAACATTAAACCAAAATGCTTCAGTGAGTTTTGGTAACAAGTAAATTGTTCAGTGAGCAATGAGTTTCCTACAAGCAGGACATTCAGTGTTTTCCCTCACGTCTAATCCCTCTCACAGTAATATAATTTGAATACACAGAGTTATGTGTGTTTTAGCAAATTGCTTCCCAGAAGTGCTGTCTTTGACCAAGTAGCACAAACAGACAGATGTGTTTTCTTAAAAACATACCCATCAATCACCTCACTGCTTTTTCCTTTACTTTCTTTCAGAAGGCAAACTTATTTCAGCTGTCCCTTTCTGAATTCCACAAATTTATTTCATCGTTCAAAAGACATTCCCTCCTTTATTAATTTAATTTAATTTAATTTTATTTTATTTTATTTTTAATGAAAACAGTCTTTTATACTACAGTTACTGTGAGTTTCCTTTACGGTTAAATTACTTCCTCTAGGAGTTGTCCATCTAAGAAAGAAATTATTTCTTAAAAATTTTAAGACATGTAACATTAACTTGTTCTAACTCTTCTGCTGAGGGCTAGGATTTATACTGCAGCCCAGATATTTTAAATTTCCATTTAGAATCATAGAATCACAGAATATCCCGAGATGGGAGGGACCCATAAGGATCATCAAGTCCAACTCCTGGCACTGCACAGGTCTGCCCAAAGGTTTAGACCATTTGACTAAGTGCACAGTCCAATCGCTTCTTAAATTCAGACAGGCTTGGTGCAGTGACTACTTCACTGGGGAGCCTGTTCCAGTGTGCAACCACCCTTTTGGTGAAGAACCTCTTCCTGATGTCTAGCCTAAACTTCCCCTGCCTCAGCTTGACACCGTTCCTGCGGGTCCTGTCACTGGTGATAACGGAGAGTAGGTCACCTGCCTCTCCACTCCCCCTCGCGAGGAAGTTGTAGACTGCGATGAGGTCCCCCCTCAGCCTCCTCTTCTCCAGGCTGAACAGGCCAAGTGACCTCAGCCGCTCCTCATATGTCTTCCCCTCTAGGCCCTTCACCATCTTCGTCGCCCTCCTCTGGACACTCTCCAACAGTTTCACGTCCTTTTTGTACTGTGGTGCCCAGAACTGCACACAGTACTCGAGGTGAGGCTGCACCAGCGCAGAGTAGAGCGGGACAATCACTTCCCTCGACTGACTAGCAATGCCGTGCTTGATGCACCCCAGGGTACGGTTGGCCCTCCTGGCTGCCAGGGCACACTGCTGGCTCATATTCAACTTGCTGTCAACCACAACCCCCAGATCCCTCTCCGCGGGGCTGCTCTCCAGCGTCTCGTCGCCCAGTCTGTATTTATAGCCAGGGTTGCCCCGTCCCAGGTGCAGGACCCAGCACTTGCTTGTGTTAAACTTCATGTGGTTGGTGATTGCCCAGCTCTCCAATCTGTCCAGATCTCTTTGCAAGGCCTTTCCACTCTCATCCGAGTCCACAACTCCTCCAAGTTTGGTGTCGTCGGCAAATTTGCTCAAAACACCTTCTAGTCCTACATCCAAATAATTTATAAAAACATTGAAGAGGACTGGCCCTAAAATGGAGCCAAATTGAGGGACCCCACTAGTGACCATCCGCCGGCCAGACGTGGCCCCATTTACCACAACCCTTTGAGCCCTGCCCGTCAGCCAATTGCTCACCCATCGCATGATGTTTTTGTTTAGGTGTATGCTGGACATTTTGTCCAGTAGGATCCTATGGGAAACCATGTCAAAAGCTTTGCTGAAGTCCAAAGAGATCACATCAGCTGGTTTCCCTTGATCGACTAGATGCGTGATCGTATCATAAAAAGAAATCAAATTTGTTAGGCAGGACCTACCCCTCATGAACCCATGTTGACTGGGACCAATGACTGCATTGTCCCCCAGGTGCACTTCAATAACTTCAAGGATCATCCTCTCCATAATTTTACCAGGCACTGACGTAAGAGTGACAGGCCTGTAATTGCTAGGGTCTTCTTTCTTACCCTTCTTGAAAATTGGCACAACATTTGCCAGCTTCCAGTCCAATGGGACCTCTTCAGATTCCCAAGATCATTGAAAAATAATTGAGAGAGGTCCCACGGTGACGTCAGCCAGCTCTTTAAGCACCCTGGGATGAATCCCATCCGGACTCATGGACTTGTATGGATCCAGGTGGAGCAGCAATTCCCGCACACATTCAGGGTCAGTTGGGAGTTTGTCATTCCCACTGTCATGGTCCTCCAGCTCAGGGCACCCTGGGTCCCAAAGCCCATCATCAGTGTTGAAGACAGAAGCGAAGAAGGCATTAAACGTCTCTGCTTTACCTGTGTCATTGTCTGTGAGGAGACCCTCCCCATCTAGTAGCAGACTTTCTACTAGCTTTCTAGCTTACTAGTAGCTTTCTTTGGTTCTCCTTTTTCTGTTCACATATCTAAAAAAACCTTTTTTATTGTCTCCCACAGACATGGCCAGCTTCAACTCTAGTTGGGCTTTGGTCAGCTATTTATGTATATTTTTTATTGTGGGATTCTGCTTTTACGGATCTAGTGTTCCCAAATAGATTTTCAAAAAAAATTTTTTTTTGCACTTATAATGAATGGAGCTAGAGACATCTACTGGTTCAAATCAAAAAATACAGGTAGTCTTACAAGCCTGGAACTTACTTTTAGCAGTTATTAAAATCGCACCACAAACATCACATGGAAATAAGCAAATGCAAAATAGAATATTGAATTTTTCCTTGTCAAAATTACTAGAATTTTCACTTTTATTTGAATGTGTAGGCTTAATCAACAAATTCACAAAATATCTAGAAGTCACAGAGATTTTTTGACCCACCTTTCAAAATAACCAAAGTTCAAGCAGGCGTTACTTCTGGTCTCAAATGGTAGGCATGTTAATTTCTTCATTTTTATTTCTCAATACAAATAACTTCCCAGAAGAAAAAAACATATATTAGTAATTTAGCAAAATTAAACAGCTCTACACACATTCATGTTGCAAATGAATATAAGCTGCTTCTGCCTCAGCAGTGCTCATGTTCATGCTTCTCTCATGGCCATGCCAAGGCAGACTAACTGATTAGGGTCTCCCCACACACCTCTTCGTTTTCTCCCCATTGTTGTGAGAATGTCTATAATGACAAATCTTGTAAGTTGTTTGTAAGAAAAGAGCCCTTTATTTCCTGAAATGCTTGGGACTTCTGCTATATCTGATCATTGCCAGTCATCATGCTGCAAGGAAAACCTGTACTGCCAGTTGTTTTGCAAAGTGATCATCTATCTCCTCTTTGACTTTTCCCGACATGCCAGCTCTTAAGTGTAGTATGTAATGTGATTCCTGCAGTATATATCTGTGGGTCATTAGTGTTGAATAATCATCTTAATGAATATGACCAGTTGAAAATGTAGTTTTCTATGCCATCAAATTCTCCCAGTATGTAAGACAGTTGCAGAGAAGGTGGAGGTACTATCTTCACAAGGATGGACAGGAAGCAAAAAGTACAAGTTACTTCAGGGGAGATTCTCTCTGAATATTAGTAAAAGTGTTATCTGTAGGTTTGTGCCCGATGCGCCCCAACAATAAGCACACAGAATTGAAATCCACACAAAGGTCTTTTAATTAAATCATTAATTAAGCTTAATCAAAAAATCACAAAATTTTAGGGGTTGGAAAGGACCTCAAGAGATCATTGGGTCCAACTCCCCTGCCAAAGCAGGTTCCCTAGAGCAGGTTGGTGCCAGGTAGGTGTCCAGATGGGCCTTGAATATCTCCAGAGAAGGAGACTCCACAACCTCTCTGGGCAGCCTGTTCCAGTGCTCTATCACTCTCACCATGAAGTTCTTTCACATATTGGTATGGAAGTTCCTCTGCTCCATCTTGTGGCCATTACCCCTTGTCCTGTCCCCACAAACCATTGAAAAGAGGTTGGACATATCCTTTTGTCTTCCACACTTCAGGTATTTATAGACATTAATAAGATCCCCTCTCAGTCTTCTTTTCTCCAGGCCGAACAGACCCAGGTCTCTCAGCTTTTCCTCATAGGGGAGATGCTCCAGGCCCTGTATCATCTTTGTTGCCCTCCGCTGGACTCTTTTCAGGAGATCTCTGTCTTTGCTTTTTTTTTTTTTTTTTTTTTTTTTTTTTTGTACCAAAAAAGCTTAAGACTAGAAAAGGTCTTTGGCATGAAAACAATTACACAGTGGAATAGGTTGCCGTCACCTCAGACAGCTTCCCACACGGTGGGCAGGCAAAGAAATCTGTATTTATGGGCTGGTAACGAATGTTTAAAAAAAGCTCAGATAAGTGTCTTCTTTTTGAATAACTATTGGCAGAGCAGCTTCATTTCTAAAACATTTTAGCACATAAAAGGCCACGTTCTGTGATTAATGATAGGTCCTTGTACACATTTTGCATATGACAAATTTTGTATCACAGACTTCAGAGTTTGGCTTGTAATTCTGTAATTCTGGTTAACCTTAACGACCATCCAGAAATTCTCTTGTTTTATACCATGATAAAAAAAGTCAATGTACACTGGACCCCATATGGAGTACAGAGACAGCTCTCCCCATTAGTGTTGGAGGTGAGGAAAGGAAAGGATATTGGTTTTCTTTGTTTTGCTAGGATGAAAATTGGCCAATTAAATCAAATTTTTTATACTGTGTTTATACTAATTTTCACATGATTCTGGTCCAAGATAGTACCATTCATCCTACAACTCCTTGGCACACTGTAATTTTTTTGGAAAAAATAAAAAATGAAAAAAAAAGGTAACTTTGTGAATTTAGAGGTACTGTCGGTTCATTTTCTAATAGCTACCACTTGGACATGCTCAAAGAAATGTAAGAGGTAGAGTTTCTCTTTTACAAATCAAATGTTTCTTATCTCACATCTATCCATTGTGAAAGTTTCTTCCACTAGAAATGAGTATTTGAGAGATAGCAAATTCCTTGCTGCTTCCATTAATTTCTTAACTGTAATCTTAAGCAGTTCAGTTCAGCATCAGTCATTCATTAGCAACCTTACGGTATCGATGAAGTTTCTTTTGACTTTATCATTAGCAACAGCTTTTTTGCCATTTTTAAGGCACTGGTGACTGGTAACTTTTTGCTTCCCATCTCAAAAGTAGCTCTGGTATAAGGACTGCTGACAAGATCAAACGCTGAAACTGGAACTAGGATATATTTGCTTTTATAACCAGTCAGAGAAGCCACCAGGAATAAAAAGTACTGCTTAGGTGCTCTGCCTCAGCAAGCATATATTTATGTGATTTAGAATGAGTCTTTCAGTAAATGCACTGCAGTGCATTAAACTTATTATCTCTGAAAAATAAATAATAATAATAATAAAAAAAAAATCACAAGTTTGTCTGAAATTTGATGGTGGCTATGGCAACACAGTGGACTGCACACTTTGAATGATCTGTTTCTGTCTGCTATCTTTTCCAGCTTAACAGTTGAATAATGATCCAGTTATAAACTGGACATGGGAGGAGCCAGACATTTATGACTAGGAGTTTTTGTGATGCTGCTCGATAACCAAAACTGAATCTGTTTTCTTGCACATCTGTCATCAGTTCCAGAAATTCCTGCCATATTACTCCTCTAAAACAGCCTTAGAAATGGTTAGTTTTTAATGACCAGTTTAAAAATGTGGCCAATTCAGTGAATCTTTTATGTATTTTCCTAGTTACATGAAAAGTTGCTTTATGCCCAGAAGGGTATAATATTTTATACTTTTCAGCCCTAATGAATAGTTGCTTGTTAGTAGTGAGAAATTAGAAGTCCTTATTAACTTTTTCAGTCTTCTGAAAGTTTTTAGGTAGATGCCATTTGACATAGTGTATTGATGCATCATTTTTTTCCAGACCCCCCTTCTCTTCAGTGATGAATTGGATGCATTTCCTTCACTTTGCTTCTCAGAGGTGTTTCTTAATTGACTGTATAAACCTTTGTGAAGACATCAAAGATACAGGTCCTTCTTGTTTCCAGTGTTCTCTACACCTTTTTTTTTTTGTTCTTTTTTTTTTTTTTCAAAACAACATTTATTTAGTTTCAAGTTTTTGCTCTTCTAATGCTCTTCATCTTTGTGGTTGCTGTGTTCTAGAGACTGAGGAATGTAGTTTTTTCCTTATATTCTAAAAGTTTATATAGAGAGGCTACTGAATTAAGCCCAGACAGAAATTCAGGGACACCACTGTAGCTTGTTTATTCTTTGTTTTATTTCTGCTTCTAGCTATTACACTGTGTTTTATATTTGATAACATCTATTTTAATGAAATGTTCTCACATCAGTACTATTATACTACAATCAAACTGCTTCTTTACCATTTCATTAATATATGATTTAACATATAGGTTTATATTGTATTCTTCCATAGTGAGTATAATTAGTACCGACTATGATTTCAGTGGTATAGAACTCTTAAATCAAAACAATATAAAAGAAAGAAAAGAAAGAAAAAAATTTCTCTGAAAGAGTGTTTTTTTTTTATTTTATTTTTATACAGATGGTATAACAGATGTCTGCTGCCAATAACTTCTAAACTTGTAATTCTGCTTTGAAATTTTCTACATAAGTAGATAAATATGCAAACAGCTTTGTAATTATTTTGCACAACTTGTATTAGGAAAAGACGCTGATCTATATAGGAAAGGTGAAAGCTGCTCTATGTTTATAAACTGTTTTTACTGCTACTTTACATCTCACTGACTAATTTAGCAGAAATAGAATCAGCTTGCATGAAACATCACCGGAAGGTTGAATGCCATGGCTGAATATTCCAGGAACATTTTCAAACTAGTCTGTCAAAGCTTTCTTTTCAAGGCTAAGGAAACAGAATGTTTACTGTTCATTGAACAAGTTCCCCATGATGTGATTTTTGCCATCTGATGTGATGATGCACCTCAGATTGGAGCTAGAAATTCCAAATATATTTCATTTTGTTCATTTTCATAAATGACTAGCTCTGATAAATATAGTTCAGTTTTGCACACTCTGTAGGTTGGATAAAGCTTATTTAGTATATCAGGATGGTTCTCTGTAGGCGTAAGTGTACCTATGCTAGCAGGTGGGACTTCCCACGTCTGTCCTTTTGTCACTGATGGGGATCCACCTGCCATCTGCACCCCAGTTTTACATGTCCCTGCAGCCAGGGTGGCAGCATGCTCTGAAGACATACACAAAAGTACTCTCACTTTAACAACAATTTACTAGGTTAAAATCTCAATTATTCAGCTTTTTTATAGGCTTGGGTTCTAAAACATAATTGTGTATGAGCTTGACTTTTAAACACAAGTGGTGCTGCTGAATGTGAAGATTGATTACAGTTAGAGCTAAGTGTCAGATTTTGTAAATTTCTGCAGGATCAAAACTAAACCTTTTCTTGATAATTATTTTTTCTCTCTCTCTCTCTCTTTCTCTCTTTTTTTTTTTTTTCCTTTTCTTTTTGAATTTCCTGAGTGATTTTAATAGCAAGAATGTGACTTTTGCGTTCAGGATTTACTTTCTACATGTTGGACAAAGTCAACAACAAAGTGTAAGAAAAGACATCTGGGCTTGGGTATCCTGTGAGGCATCACTGGACAGACTACAAATGTGCTTCTTTGGTGCTTTAGGAGAAAGTATTGCTGGGAATCAGAGGAGATGATAGCATGAAGGTGATAGCAATAGTGAAAGAATGTGTGGTGAATGACTATGAAACTGGACACAAGGTGTTTCTTTGCTGGAGCAAATAGAACCTGATAGAAGAATGCAAAGAGGGTAGTTGTAACATTACAGCTATATGCTCAAAGTTAATTAATTAATTAATTACCCAAACAACATTTCAAACACAATCAAACCAACAAACCAGCCACTCAGTAAATCTATCTGTCTCCTTTTGTTGAAGCATTGCTATATTGTCTGATATTACATGAAAGTTATTCTTAAACCAGAACTATGAGAGATATGGAAATTTTCAGTACAAATATGTCTCTTCTCATTGGACAGTACAGTGGTACAAAGTACCGCAATTTTATTTTGAAAACATTGTCAGTGTCTTCAGGTAAGAAACTCCAAAGTACGCAATTGTTATTGGAGAATTTTTCCATTTCTTCTTAGATAATATTTGTAGAGTTCATTTTTCTTTTTTTTTTTTTTTAATCATAACATTCATTTGTCATTATATACATGTACAGAAGAAAATATATTTTCAAAAAAAAAAAAAAAAGAGAGATCTAAATCTTTTCATGGTGTTTCCTCTTTTTCCCTCCTTTTTTTTTTTTTTTTTTTTTTTTCTTTCCCCAATTATCTGTCCTTTCCCAAAATAATATGTTGGATATGTTTCAAGTGTTTTATAAAGGAAGTATTAAGGGCATAAGGAAAGGGGATAAAAGAAAATTAAGTAATACCATTAAAAAAATTCTTAGTAACTCTAGAATAAATATAAGCTTTACAAATTGATACATTTTTCAGAATCTGGCTACAATTTGCATATGAAATTGTATCCATGGATACAATGACCAGAGAAGGCAACTATCTGTGCAAATAACTTGCTTTTAAAGCCAGCAAAACTAATTTATTTTTCTCTTTTTCAGAAGAACTATGCAGATAAATGTTTAGATGTTATGCTAAAGATTAAATTAGGAGAAAAGAATTCAATTTAAGCATGTAAACTTGTCAGAAAAGGCCTTTTCTTTCTTTTCTACAAAGAGAAAGTGCTGCTCTGCATTCTTATAGGATTATATGCTCAAAGAAGATATTTCTTCATATTTTTTCATGAGGAATTATTGAAATAATTTGGGAAAAAGTACAATTTCCTCTGCTATATCAGCATTCCCTTTATTAGGCAATAGTCACATGTGTTCTTATATCTGTACAACTAATCCTTGATTTTTTTTCTTAAAACATTGGTTCTGATAAAAGTGCATCCAGCTATAGATGAGTAATAAACAAAGGGAAGTTAATTCTTTACAAAGACAAAAATATCGAAATCAAAATAGGTTCTTGTTAGCATCATTACTTAAGACCATTTTAAACTGGAAATACTATCTCAAACACAAAGCTGCTCCACGGTGTATGTGTGTGTGTATATATATATATATAACATATGAATCATTTTTGGATTTGGGACACTGCTGGCCTAGCACATAGCATTACTATTTCAAGTCTTTCAAAACAACAACAACAAAACTATTGAAAAAAAGGAAAAACAAACTATTTAAAAAATACATTTCTTATCTTTACCACCTTGCTGCCTGGTCACATTTTAAGTGCAGTTATTTGTAATAAAAGTTGTTCTCGAAGTATACCTTCGATACAGCATATCTGTCAGATACAATTATATCTGTTCAGATACAGCAATCTGTCAGTATTTATCTCTTAAATTTTTTGAAAACTGTATACTAGCAAATTATTTTCAAACCAAAGCAACACACAGTGTATATTTCTATTTATTGATTTTCTGTCATGCACCTTACTTATATAGTGGCATTTCTTTACATGTAATACCTTGTTAATTTCAGCAGATTTGTGATATCTCACACTACTTTATAAACTGTTTTATTTTACGTACGTATTGCAAAACATTGTCACACTGAGATTTTTATTTTTATTTTTTGAACTATCAAGAACATTTTTGTATTTCCTTTCCAGCATGAATCTACTCTATTTTTATTTTTGTCTAAAGGGAATGTCCAGTCAGATATTTTTGATCTTCCAAGAAATCTTATAAACCTGTGTTGTCCTTATGCAAATACATATGCGTAATTACAAAGAGAAATAAAAGACCTTAAGATAGAGGAAGAGCTTTTTTTTTTTTTTTTTTTTTTTTTTTTTTTTGGGGTGATCTGTAATGTTCAGAAATTTTAAAATTAATATCCTCAGAAAGACACAGTTGCGCATGTGAGTCTAAATATCTTTCACCAGTTTACATAAACAGGCCTATAGGAGCAGAGATACACAAGCTTTTGAATTCCTCCTTGTTTCCTGACCACATGCTCAGGAAACCATCCTTATAAAGATGCAAACGTGACTGCTTCTGGGGAGCTCCTGTGGCCAAGGCTCCTTGGTAGAAACTTGGATGGTGTGTGGTACCCTAGAGTTTAATACCCTCAGTTCCTCAAGGGTGAAGAAGAAATTCATTTCTAAGGGAGTAAGAGCCAGCATGACAGAGAGGAACTGAATTTAAAGTGCTCTCTGACAACCTGGGTAAATATAGGATATAAAAAAGAGGAAAAAAAAAAAAAAAAGTGAGACATTACAGGAAAAACTGCTCCAGTATTGGGCCCTCAGAGTCAAGAAATTACACATTAGGTCTCACAATGTAAATTAATCCTGCCACTATTTATTTTTTTTTCTAGGAGTAGATTAACAAGCAGTTGTGCTCAAAGATGATAATCAGTCACTTGCTAAAATATCATTAAGAGAGATTCTTTTGGTCTGGAGACCTCCTGTATAAAATTGTGTAAATAATACTTTCCCTTGCAGATTCTGCAGGTGCAGTATGATAACAAATTTGTGGTACAGCTCCTAGAAAGGCTCGAACAGAAAGTAGATTATTTTCCCTACTTGGCTTAGAATGTTTCTCCATTTTCAGAGTAAACATTTAATTTAACATACTGCTTCAATATTTCTGTGACATGTAACAATAGCCTTGTTACCTTATCATGCAAAACCTGCAATGCAAGAAATTACAGTATTTTGTCTTTTTTAAATATGATGAGAGAGAATTTATTTTCTAAGACTTCCTTAGGTACCATCATGCTACCTATTTCCAGACATTAGATGTCCATGTTGCTTATTTTAAGTATTAGGAAAGAGAATGACAGCCAAGAATAATCAAAACTGATTGTTCTGTACTTTGCTGCTGGTCTCAGTGACAGTGTGAAAATGCATAAAAACTGCTTATGTTTACATACAATATACTTCAATCATAATTTCCAATTTCTCTTTTTCTTTGGAATACCTTTAAAGTAGATCTGATTTGTATTGGTTTAAAATGCATGAGATGAATTGTTAGCACTTTAACGAAGATATATTTTTTAAAACATCACTATGCCTAATTTAATGCCCTGCCCTGCCCTGCCCTGCCCTTCCCTGCCCTTCCCTTCCCTTCCCTTCCCATATATTGAAAAAAAATCTTCAGAAATTTTAGGACCCTAGTATATTAAGAGTGAAATGTTTTTTGGAAACGCTAATTTTGATATGCTGCTATTGAAACACATTTTTGACAGAAAGCCACTTTGCAGTATGTGTGTCTCATTTGCTTGGGGACAGGGGCACTTGAGCAACAGTCTTGACATAGTCCCACCTCATTGAATGTTCTGTACTTGTTGGGGCCATCATTTTCATTTGCATGACCTGTGACCTGTTCCAGGAGAAAGGTTCCAGCTGCATAATCAAAGTCTAAAAGCACTCACAGCTCCTGGAGAGTAGAAAAATCTTGAGGAGAATTGTTACTCCTCAATTGTTTTTTTGGCAGACAGCCAGATAATTTAAGCTAATACACCTTCCAGGTGTGTTTCCATCAACAGCCTTGAGGATGCTTTGATGTATTGGTTGTTGAAACTTTTTGGGACACCTGTAGCAGCAGGTGAGGCAAGTTGCTGTTCTCCTGTTGGCCTCTCCCACTACTCTCTGCCCTCCTTATCCAACCTGGAAATTCCCCTTCCCACAATAGTGCTGTGAGAAAGGTTACAAGAGAAAGCTTCCATCAGTGAAGTGTTCAGTATGGCCCATATCTAAAACCATTTCAGATCTGTGGCTGAGAAAGTGAAGGTAAAGCCACTCTCAGACCTAAAGTAAAGATGCTGGTTCCCTGTTCTTTTTCTTTTAACAATGATTATTTAACACTAATTTCATTTGTTTTCTCTGCATTGTTCCCAAGGGTTATGTGGCAGTACAATCCTCAGAGTAACTGTATATTGTAGGTATAATTCCATACAAGGCCCAAATCAATATGAGCAGTCAGGGAGGACTTCTTGTGGAGAAAGCAGTTAATATATTTGCTACTTAGAGCAAAGAGAAAGACCTTTTGCCTCGTGAGAGCAGTGAGATGGGAGTGATCTCTTTCTAAGTGATCTTTGGGTGCTTGTTATTGAAGTTTTAGAGATGTTGAGCGTGCAAGGTAGTGGTAACCATACCAAATGTTCCCATACTTAGAGGAGTCAACTGACTCTGCCATGTCAGATGATCAATAAGGAGAATATCAGGTCCCTTTTTTGGCAGCATAAGCAGCATGGCATTTCTATTTCTACTGTTTTAATGCACATGCATTTGTAGGACTATCTTCATTTTAGATGCAGTCATTTTTGTGCTTTTCTCTAGCAGAAATTGGTTTTAAATTGAGATTTGTGCCAATATGGAAAATCAGTTTAGTGTAAAAGTGCTAGACATTCCTTAGACACTCTTGTTAGAAGAAAATATTTAGTGAAAAATAAATATTTTGAAATTTATTTTTATTTCATTATACACTGAAAGCAGGGTTTACAGCATGAAGGATACCACGTGACATAAAACAGAATAGTGTCGTTAATTTTTATTTTTTTGGTTTGGTTTGGTTTGGTTTTTCTGTACCTGAATTAAATAAATAAATAAACATAACAAAAAGCTACTGTAGTTTGCAAGTATTGGTAGATGCACAAATCTAAGGAACAAGTGATAAATTCCTTCAACAGACAAGCACAACCTAATGTTTTGTACCTATATTTTAGTTGCATTAAATAATGCAAAGTATACATAAAAATTCATTTTAAGTGCATATATAATTTCTTACAACATAAGATTAGTAATAAGTGGTAGAATATTGGACAATACATGTATAAGAATATTTAAAAGCAACAATATGAATAGAGAACATGTTTAGTTTCACAGTAAATATGCAACCTAAACAGTAATAAGAGTGGCCAAAAGCTTTAAAGAATATTGTTAAAAATGAAAAACTAGTTGGAGTACGTATTATATAACACTGTATTTATATTACCAGTACTTATTATAGACTTGTTTAGGAAAATCAGAGATACTCAGGTTTTTAAGATAATTTTTTACTGATTTTAATTTTAATTAAAAAAATTATATTTTCTCTCAGAATAGTAATAATCCTTGAGTTTACAAAAGTGCAAGAAAATTTATTTTTGTGTACTCTACATATTCCCCTGAAATCATGAACAGAAAGATTTTCTTTATTACAAACTACAGAGCAATTTACAGTAGTTGAATATGCTGTAGTCAAAGAATTAAGACAGCACAAATATATGTAGGCTTAACACTGGGTAACAGTCATAAAAATAAAAAAAAGATCATATGCTTATACCAAGAATGCCAATATCATTCTTCCTCTCTACTTTTCTAAATCTTAGGAGAAAGTAGTCACAGATCATAACAGCTAAAACTGTTTTCCTCTACTTAATATGGCAGTAATAGTTGAGACAAAAATATCCATGGAAAATATGCTTCATCTCTAAGAAGGTTAGCTACAGAGAATAATCTTTACTTGTTGCTAGTATATTAATTTACAGCTGAAGGAAAACACTATGAGAAGGACAAATGAAAATTATACTTTTGCCTAGTGCTAAAAATAACTTGTACAACAACCTTATTATGAAGTTTTAAGACTGAAAAGTCATTATTTTCTATTTTATTTTATTTTTCATTTCTATAAGCACTTCATTTAAGACAAATATGAATAGAGAGTCACAGAGGTTTTACTGGTAATTATCCAACAAAAATATGGTATTGTAGGATAAGATCATAAGATAATTGAGATAATTGAGACTAACAGTGAGTTAAGGAGTTCTCTAGTCCAAACTTTCATTCAAATCATCTGAGGCAAATGTAGCTTAAAGCATTTAAAGCTTAAAGCATAAACTTTAAAGCAAGTGTAGGCTTGGAAACAATTCTTTCTCTCTTCATTTTTCGGAAGAAGAAATTTCTTTCATTAGGTGTAGAAAATAGTGGAAATTAGTGGTTTTTTTTTGTTGTTGTTGTTGTTGTTCTGTTTTATTTATTTAATTATTTTTTCTCTCCCTCAGGACCCATATTGTAGGTAGCTACCATTTCCCCTTTTTATTCTGTTCCCCCACCTAACTGAAGCCATAGGCTGAAAATAGCTCCCTGATGATTTCTCTATTTCTTCTTGCTGGGAATCAGCCTGTATGCCACTAGCAAAGTGGGTCACTTGTCTACTTTTCCATTTTTTTCCTATCTTTTTGAATCTCATTCAGCATAAATATAAAGTTAATGCATTTCATTTCTATTCTCCTAAATATTTAAAAGGGGATTGAACCGTTTCTTCATTTGAAGAATTAGCATAAGAAAAAAATTCATTGGTGTCCTACAAGCTGTGACAAATTCAAAACTCCCTATCTCTGACTCATATGACTAATACATAACTAATATTTCTCTGGGTATGATGTAACTCTTTGTTACACTAGCAACTTCTAAAATAGTGGGTTTAAGTAGTAATCTCATGCTTGTGTGATAGAACAATAGAGATGGCTCTCTATTGTTCTTGGGCTCAAGCTGAAGAATACCCTAAATTGCTTAAGACTTGTTAATTTTTTTATGTTGTCAGACATTATACTCAAGGAAATCATTTTATTGAGATGAGGGAACAGACTCTGAGAAAACCAATTTTTAATCTGAGTAAATAATTTCGAGGAATAATGCTGAAAGTAGAAAAATTGAAAACTCAAAAAAAATACTCAAATCTTTAATGCAATCATGACTCACTCGATACAGCTTGATCTTAATTCAGTAACCAATATTGCATTAAGCTGTATGGTTTAGACTCTGCTGTTTTTGTAAGCGCAACTTTCTCAGCACTTTAATAGAGCTGCTTCTTTTAACTTCTGTTATATTCTGCAGCTGCTTTTATTTGAATATTTCAGGATACTGACATTAGCTATTGGAGTTCCTGTGAAACAGAGTGTGTAAGAACCAATTCAAGAGCAATGTTACCCAAGAACTTGCTATTTAGCAACAATGCACAATAGCTTAAGAAATGCAGAAGAAAATTTGACTAAGTCTATTCAAAATGCTTATTCTGCTATTAAAGGTGGAATTCACTGGCCACATTTACATGGATTAATGTGTTGCATGCAGCATGGACGTAAATTGGCATATTGCATGGAAATCTATACCATTTTGTCAAACTCTTGATAGAAAACTTATGTTGTTTTTTTTTTAAGTCATAAAACAGCATTAAAATTTCACTCAGTGGGTATCACTGTTCAACAAATGAGGCAGACCATAAAAATCACATTTCAGTAGATCCTGAAAAACATATCTATGTTAAATGTGATTTTTTTTTTTCCAAAAACTTTTCCTTCTCTGTAATGCAAATGCTTTCACTCTGATTACTAAACTTTTGTAACACTGGCTCCTAATGCCCCAGTGAAATACCATTAATCTTTGTAAAGGTGTTATTCAGTCCAATAATTTCCTTTTCCGTTTTGTTCCACACATAAAAACAAGCACCCTTTGTCACTATGTAATTCTGTTTTTTTAAAAAAGATAGATTTCAAATTATAAGATAAATCCATCTGGCTACTGTCCTAGGTTACTCAGGAGAATATATATATATATATATTTTTTTTTTTTTTCTTCTGATATTACAACATTAGTGTTTCAGCAACTTAGTTACCAATTTCTTTCAATACCCAGTACAAATTTTCTAAAGAAATCACAAGACGAATGATCTTGTGATGAATATTATTATATTAATAATATTTTGCAGAAAAATCAGCAATACAGAATGAGAAAAAGAGTGGAATTGGTCAAAAACCTTTCCAGCTTCTGCATTAAGATAATTGAAAGTCGGCTTTTTCTTAATTCATACAAAAGAAGTATACACACAGTTTGCATTTGAGAGACTTGGGTGGGTGTTGAATGTTAGGCAGAAAGAACAACTTGTTCAGTTATCATACAAATTGCTTTTTTTTTTTTTTTGTCAAAATGCTTCACAACCAGATTTTGTCTGCCTATTCTATGCCTTTGTAAGAAAAAGAAAAATATATATATCCACTCTCTGCTAAACTTTACCTAAAGTTTCTATGATATTTCCCCCACTACAGGCTCCCCTCTTCCTAGTGCTTTGTCTGTGTGTTGCACTTTGTGACAAAAATATCTTTGCCTGGTAGTGAACTGTAGGTAGTTAGATAACAACACTAAACAGAGGAATATTTTAAGATAGCACCTAATGTTTATTTAGGGAAAATTATGCAGGTATTACAATTTATTGTACCGGAATACATTTAGACCTATCAGTAGGGCTAAATGAAATGAGATTTTTACTATATCAGTATCCTTGGTATTTTATTTGACTTCATCTAGTAGGATGGTTAAACTGCATGTCCAAACTCTAGAATATGTTGTGTTTGCATCAAAAACTATATTTTCTCTCTCATGCTCTCTGTCTCTTAATCCCCAGCTTCTTCTGCTTCTTCAAGCTTACTCTGATCTTGTTGTTCATTGTTTTGGGGGTGTTTCCTCTATTTATTATATTTTCAGTTTCTCCTAGACTAAATTAAAAAGAAAAATCTGTGTATATGTATCAGAATTATTCTTTCAGAGTGAATGTATTAGTAGTCTGTTATTCTTTGTAATAGAAAATATTAGTAGTCTGTTATTCTTTGATTTTTATTTATATATTTTAAAATAAGATTATGTGTGTCCAATGCTTTCACAATCTTGACACCTAAGGCTGAAACTGTAGGATTTCTCTAGGGCTTGTTTCATAAATAATCTGCTGTTCTTTTCATCTTACATATTTTGGAACGAGATTCACATAAAAACCTGCAAAGCTGATGTCTGGGTCTTTTCAGCAGTGGACCATTGGTGACTGGTGCCAGAGATGCCACATCTCTGAGCAGAAATGTATAGTCTTCTTGATTACCATTTATGTATTTATTTGCACAGTACTTCAGATACATAATGTGTTGTACCAATGCTATAATTCTTATTAATGTTCAATTCAAGGACATAGAGGATGATATGATATATACAAAATTTGTAAAAAATATGTAAGGCCTATAAGCAAACATAGAAATTATCCCTTCTTCTTCAGTTAGTATTTAACTTAAATGAATAAAACTTAATTTATGAGAGTACTCAATCATTAATACAAGACAATTATGATGTTGATGATGAAAATAATATGATTCTGCAGAAATATAATTTATCAATTATCCAATGGATAGTCAATCCATAGAGTATTTTGATGGTTATTCTAAAGCCCTCTATAAATTGCATTCCTTAAAAAAATGGTTTTATATTAAAACCTATTAGGGTACAAGAACCAAGTTACCTCTAAAAGGCTCATGTAACAGTTTTACAAGAAATATTAATTTAAAATCCACAGGGTACATAGAAGCATGGTGTTAATCTTTAAATTATTCTTGCTTTAAAACTATTTTTGTAAGCAACAGACATGCTGAATTACTAATAACACTGGATGATGTGCTATGCCATGTTTTTAAATGAAAAAAGTAATAAGATACAACAGAATTATTAAAATATATTTTGAATCATAATATCAATTAATTGGAATTTGAGTAACAAAACATCCCTTTTTAGTTTTCAAAACTTGTTCTACAGGTTTGATATTTTATACCACTAGATGTCATTGTAGTTGAATGCTACCTCCAGCTTTATATTAGCTCTTTGCTGCCTTTAACCACTTGATGGCATCTTTTTTTTTTTTTTTTTTTTCCCAGTAAAGAGCTTTTTAATAAGCTGATTTACACAAAACAGATTATTTTAATGCTTCGTTTAATGCTACAGTGCCTGTAAGAGTAGAAGCCTATCTTAAACTTGCAGGAAAAAACCTAATGTGGATGTCAGAATTTTAGATTTTTAATGAAGTGTGGAAAGATGAAACTCAAAAGAGTCTCTGTGTACTTGCTTATTTTGCGCTTACCTAGAACAATAAGTGTAATAAAAATTCTTTTAGTACTCTGACAGACAAAATTATATAGGTTCTTGTACAAATATAGTCTTTCAGCATCACAAGTGTCTGTTTGATAAATCATTGAAAATTTGATTTATTGAAAGGCCTATTTTTTTATTTTTATTATTTTTTTTTTCTGGGGTGGATCTTTTGGCCTTTTCCCCCATCACTTCTCCTCACTGTCTTCACTTCCCTGATCTGCAAGCTGAGTTGAGCTGAGCTGGCACCAACAAGCCAACCAGGGCAGCAAGACAGAAAGAAACCCCTCTCTCCCTCCTGTAGTCCTGACCATCTAGAGAGACCACCCACCCCAGTAGTAGGTGGGACAATTTGCCTCAGCTGGGTGGGTGGATGTGCCGGTGATGCCAAATGTGAGTCACCTGCAGTGAAAGATGGTTGGCATCCTTCACATTTGCAAGCAAAGCCCATCTGTGCTGAGGGTGGGGAGAAAGGCTATGCCAGCTCCTTCCTTACTCAAGAGCCAGCAAGGCTTTTTTCTTCCGTTGCCCTCATTTCCCTGCTAACTTGTGCTGTGGGCTGGTATGTTTGACTGCAGGTTAAGCCTGTGCATAGCTGGGTGGAGGTCACACAAAAGATTTCTGGGTAGCACAAAAGATCTTCCTTAGGCATCTTGCACTGCAGCAGTAGTTCTGCATTTGCATTTTCTTCCCCAGAACAGGAATCTGATGGTGGCCGGGGTTCCAAAAGGAGGTGCAGGTGTGCATTGTGACTCTAGAAGGGGTGTATCAAAGGGGTGTACACTACTGATGCCTCACAGTGCAGCTCTTTCAGTATAATTTTTATTTTAGTTTCTTGTTTAAAACAATAATTCTAGTTGTTCGTCTGGTATAAGGGCTTGATCGCCTGCCCATCAAAAACATAACAAATTCCTTTTGGCCACTGAGTAAGGTACTCTTAAAACCATGAAAAATATCTACTTCTGGAAACCAGACTTTTCCCCCCTGCCCCCCCCCCCCCCCGAAATTAAAAACACCTTGACTTCCTTACTTCAAAGTGAAAAAGAATGTGTGACCTATTTCACGGTGATTTGAGTATTACGTCTTAAAGTAGAATAATTGACAAGGACACATCAGTATACTTAATCAGAGAGGTATGAATCTGTCAGGTGCATCTCTTCATCTTTAATGGAAACATATTTGGGAATACCTGAAGAATCCTGAGGAGTATTATAAAATCTCGATGGAACACTTTCAAGCAAAACAAGTTTCAGTAAATTGTTTTTATTAAATAATGAAAGGTTAAAACAGAAGACTGAATCAGCAATTCAATCACTGATCGTTATAGTATTAATGACAAAACTGCAGTGACTTAGTCCATTCATATATACAAGGCTGTATGTACAGCACTTCAAATTTACAAATAATTTGACGAGAATTTGCTAATTCGATCTTATGTTAAATTTAGTGATTTATTTTATTTTAGAATGTTTACTGTCTTCATTGTGAAGCATTTTGTACCGTAACCTCATAATATCTTCTGTGGAAATGATGATTCCTTAACTTCTCTTTCTATTTTCCATTTCTCTCTGCCTGACCCTCCAGTCCCAGCTTGCTCCCCTCCATGCTGACCTCTCAATGGTCACAGGCAACATTGTCCTTAGCAATCACCAGGAATGATGCTTCTGAACCTTCTAGTTCTTGTTCTGCTACTCCAGGTTCATCTATTGCTGTAGCACCCAAAGATGTTGTTCTCATTGTGGGAGGTGCTGTATATAGCAAAGTGCTTTTGCTCTGGAGGCCAAGGTATTTCTGTTTATTTCTTTGATATTGTTTCTGGAAGAAATGCTGAATTCCCTAATAAACCCTTTGTGGGACCTGAAGACACTTGATACAGCAACCTAGGCTACAAACAGATATTTTTTTCAACTACTCCACAACTATTCTACTATCCTACCATAAAGAGAAATACAGAGGTAGTGTGTGAGGGAAAATAACAGATATATTTAGAATACAGGATTTTAAGGGATGGACTTAGTCTTCCTGAACTCTTCTCCTTTCCAGGAGTTTTAAGGAAATTTCCACCTGAAAGATATATCATGTTACTCTTTTACTTCAGGAAACCCTTGAGTAAGCTGAATTCCCATCTACTCTGCGGGATTAGGAAGCATAAGAATAGTTAATTAAATCTGACAATGTAAAAATGACACGTAGTAAATTTGTCAATAAAAATAAATACTTCATTTTTCATTAAGAGAACTATGTTAAGAGCTGTCTGAGAAAAAGAAATCTGGATCAACCCATTGTGTAAGATATGACGCTTAAAAGTCAGAAAAATAGCTTTATTTTCAGTAACTTCCTTATCTGTAGTTCCTTCTTTTATGTATTATCATGCTGTTTGATGTGTCCTGCGCAGGACTACAGCAAATTAGTCTTTATGAGCCCAGTGTGTTGCTCTGTTGAAGTATAGCATATAAAGCAGAGGTAAAGAGTTTTTGACTACCATTGCTCTACTGCTATTTCATAACAAAACACCTTGAATATATCCAATCAAATTTGATTTTATAGTGTTCAAGCATGTTCGCTGTTATCACCTTGAATCCTCTCTTAATGTTGGTCATAAAATCTTAGTGGGTGTTGTAACTGAGAGGTGCAGTCATGTTAAAACAGCAAAAAAAAATATTTTCCCAAATGAATAGGACACAAAAATTATTCCACTAGATTCTTAACAGTGTCAGTGATTTAGGGAGATACATTTATTGCTGTAATGTAAGTTATGTGAGAATGACTGCTTATTGTTTGCCTTTCAGAGGAAAATGTGTGATAATTAGCTGCTAACTAATAATTAAGAAACTAGGGAATTAAGTTTCTCTTAAAAATATGCAGAGAGGAAGGTATAGCATTTGCATTGGTCTTTCATGTTCAGCATGATTAAATAGTAAGTGACAACATGTTAGCCAAAAAAAAAAAAAAAGTATATATATGCCTCCCCCCCAGTAAAGAGTTGCCATTTATTTATTCAACTCGGATGAACTCCATATATCAGAAAGTCTTTCTTAAAGAGAAGAAAGATAAACTCAGACAAGTTAAGTATCTTGCTGGGTAATTTTTTTAACACATTTGCAGAGCTCCTCTGTTTAAAGATGTTAATTCTGTTTTAAATTCAGCTAAAGCATCTTCACACAAAATCTGGATAAATAAAGCTATAGGAGACTTAAGTATACAAATCATTTAGAAAGTACATGTTTACAAAAGGGGGTTTCCTTGCTGAAATGAAAAGACTTTCTTAGGTGCATACATTGCTTGACCACATTTAGGCTTTTAGGACCAGAGTCTAAGAAAATAAGTTATACAGCCTCGGACAGAATTGCTACTGTACTGTACTGACTGCCACATATGGAAGGGCTTTGTGTGGCAGTGCTGAGGAGGTTTTAGTCTAGCATGGAAGACTTGGCTTTAGAATCATAGAATGGTTTGGGTAGGAAGAGACCTTAAAGATCACCTGGTTCCAACCTCCCACTAGACCAGGTTGCTCAAAGTCCCATCCAAACTGGTCTTGAACACCTCCAGAGATGGGGCATCCACAGCTTCTCTGGGCAACCTGTTCCAGTGCCTCGTCACCCTCTGAGTGAAGAATATATTCCAAATATCTAATCTGACATGACCCTCTTTTAGTTTAAAGCCATCCCTCCTGGTGCTATCACTCTACTCCCTGACAAAGAGCCCCTCTCCAGCTTTCCTGTAGGTCCCCTTTAGGTAAAGGAAGGCTGTAATGAGGTCTTCTCAGAGCCTTCTCTTCTCCAGGCTGAGCAACCTCAACTCCCTCAGCCTGTCTTCATAGGACAGGTGCTCCAACCCTCTGATCATCCTTGTGGTCCTCCTGTGGACCTGCTCTAAAAGGTCCGTGTCCTTCTTGTGCTGGGGAGCCCAGAGCTGAATGCAGTGCTCCAGGTAGGGTTTCATGAGAGCAGAGGGAGAGAATCACCTCCCTCAACCTGCTGGCCACACTCTTTGTGATGCAGCCCAAGATACAGTTGGCTTTCTGGGCTGCAAGAGCACATTGCTGGCGCACGTTGAGTTTCTTGTCAACCAACGTCCCCAGGTCCTTCTCCTCAGGATTGCTCTCAATCCATTCTCTGCCTAGCCTGTATTTGTGCTGGGGATTGTCCCGGCTCAGGTGCAGGACCTTGTACTTGGCCTTGCTGAACGTCATGACATTCTCACAGGCCCACCTCTCAAGCCTGTCCAGGACCCTCTGGATGGCATCCCTTCCCTCCAGCATGTCAATCACACTACTCAGTTTGGTGTCATCAGCAAATTTACTGAGGGTGCACTCAATCCCACTGTCCGTGTCACTGACAAAGATGTTAAATAGTGCCAGTCCCAATACCAACCCCTGAGGAACACCACATTTACTGATCACTTGGACATAGAGCCATTACATAGCTGAAAAGATATTAGAAAACCAAAACTAAAAATAAAGACAAAGTGACCGTTGGAATTTTGCACTTTATGCATCCTACATAATCACTGGCAAAGGCCTCTTAACAGATGGATGTCTCTGATTTCCTGAACAAAACAATATTTCAGAGCACATCTACAACCAAGAATAAAAAATACCAAGTGAATTGGCAATTTCAGACTTTCAACACCTTTACTCCCTGTTACATTCTTCTTTTTTAACAACTTGTCGTTTGGAAAGCCTAAACAATTTGTAGGCTTTTCAGAGTTCTACTAGAACAACCATCTGCAAACACCTTAAAGTATGCTTCATTCATACTATCTCGTCTTCTTTGCATTTTCCAGCATGGTCTCCTCTAACTTCTTCATCATTCTTTCAACAGAGATGACTTTCTCCCTCTCTTTTGGATTCCTTGTTAGTCTGAATACAATTTAGTATACTCAGTCAAATTTTCTGGTCATGGGAGAATAGGTAACACTAGGGCAGAAAACAAGGAATACACCGTAGGTCTTAGCATGGAGCAGGGACTTGAGAAACTTCATAGCCTCCTGAAGGAGTTTTCACCAGCAGAAATTGGGAATTGAAATATGCTTATATTATTTAATAAAGGATAAAGGATTTGAAACTGGAAAGTCTACAGTATAAAAGACATGACTGGCGACCTTATGTAGCAATGTATTTGAGGACTTCAGATTCCTGAACCCATTTCCCTCCCTGAGTAACCATACTGACTCACAGTAGCTTAATATTCTTTTCTCGACAGGAAATGGAGAGACACAGAGAAGAGTTAGGATTTATGGGATTCACCCTGAGTATCCTCCCATTCTCCTGTCAAGTTCAGAAGTCTCCTTGACATGATTTAACACGCCCAACGGAGTTTTATTCCACTATGTCGTCTTGGCTCCCCTTGAATCTATGGAAATTTCTAACCAGCACATCCTTAAGTCCTTAGATAAAGGTATTACTGCACCACATCCACTGTCCATAGCATGCCTGTCTGGAACCTGGCAGCTTGAAGTTTGGCTTCATTTGGCCATCCTTGAGCTACTTGCATCTTGAGACTAGCTTTACCTTTCTCACAACAACCAGCGCATAACTCAGTTTATTTGCTCTAACAATTTTTTGTTATCTTTTCTACTCAGTATTCCATTTCTCAGCTTATACCACAACCCCCATGGGATGTGGGCTTTTGTATGATAATGGGTGAAATCAAAAGAAATCTATATTATTTCCCTATTAGTGGCACCTGACCTGAAAATTTAAAATGCAATACATATCTCTTTTTATAACATACATATCACCTTTGAGCTCAGCAATGATAAAAGTTATAACTTTTACATGACAGTAAAAATATAATTGATATATTACACACTATTTTCAGTAGATATAGCAAAATATATCTAAAAAAAGATGCTACTATTAAACTCTTCAAAGAAACTCTCCATTTTATAAAACAAGTAAAATATGGCAGAACTTTTTTTCTGAATCTTATAAGAAATGAAGGAGGAGGTACTAGTAGTTTCAGTGCCTGGTGGGAGGCTCTACTTTATTAATATCTTCTGTTTATGTTGTACTGGTGTGACAGGCAAGCACTCCCTAATGCATTGTTACCACTCTGGTCCACCTCAATCAAGGTACTGGACTTCATTCCCCATTTAATAATATTTCAAACAAATAAGAATTTTCTTCTTTGCTGCCTTACAAGCACAAACCCATTTTTCCCTAATATTTCTAAAAATTTTTTACTACACTTTTAAAATCTTTCTTTGTAACTCTCCTCTTCCATGGTATTTGCTCTCACCACAGTTCTCTCATAATACTTTAGATAATACACATTCTCTATTCCTGCTATCAGAGCTCACTACAGACAGGAATGCTCATAGTCTGCATTTCAGTTTTCCATTGTCAGTACTGCATTAAAGTGCATGCTTCCTGCTGCACAGATGTGGTTACCGTAGCAGAGCAGGAGAACAATTCATTAGAGATGGAAACAGCCAGTTACCTATAGTACAAATAAATATAGAAACACTTCAAAATCTCTTAATAATGAGGTATGTCAGAGTCACTAAAATTTGAAACCCAATTCAAGTGGAAAAATTTGAGGAGAAACAGAAGAGATCTGTTTTCAGCACAAAGATCATAAATGAGATTTAGTACTGTTTCATATAAAAGAAGAAGATGGGTAACAGCAGCTATACTTGTGTAGTACTGCTTTAGTGATGTATTTTCTTGTTTAATTAAAATATTGAATTGTAATTACTATTAGCAGAGACCCACAGGTACATGAGTCAGAAGGATTCCAAAAGTTCATCCTGTTTACCATGAGGACAATTATCCATAAAGTGCACTTCTCCAAAAAGAGTAGTTTTTGCTCTGGTCTAAAGAGGGAAACTAGACATCATAATCTTTGGCTCTCTGAACACTCTCTAAGTGTCATGGGAAACTAGACATCATAATCTTTGGATCTCTGAACACTCTCTAAGTGTCATGAATACATCTTCTAGCACAAAGTATTATTGTGTATCAGGAAAAAGTCAGGAGAGCAATCTAATTAAATCTGTCTAAAAACCAAGGAGAAAATATTGGTCCACCTCTTGTCTAAGAATTTCTGAGCTCTTTTCTACCATAGTAGACTTTTATTTATTTATTTTTTTCCTACTAGAGTGCTCACAGTTCTTTTGCCTTTATTAATTTGCCTCTTATTTAATTTGTAAATGGAATTTAAAGTGACCTGAAAAGTTCTAGCTATCCTGATACGAGCAATATTTGGGTAGTACATAGAGAAGCCCCCACAAAATTAATCTCGTGCCCCAGCTTCTTCTGAGACAAAGCATCATTTGTTTTGAGACTGCTAATTCCTTCAATCAGTTGTTTATCATTTAAAATTTATTTGTACAATACCAGAGGCATCCTACTAGCACAAAAGCAATAACTCCACGTAGCACACTGAAACCTGAAGGCTGGCCATGAATACAACCTTTGTCTCCATTACATTTATAAAAAGGTGAAGGAAATGATTTCAGAAACTGTCACTAAGTAGGGTAAACCTCCATTCAGCTATGTATACTAAAGCAGTATGTATCCACCTACTAAAATCCTGCAAAGTAACTTGATTCGTTAGAGAAGCTCTGTAGAGGAAAATTCAGTATACCAGGTTTCTATGAAGACTATGTAATTGTGCATGCAAGACTATGTAATCTCTGCATTGTACTGTTTCCTCTCTTCCACTGAAAAAGTTGTATGTCTCACATAGTATCATCAAATCAGAAAATTAATCCCATGCATCCCCATGAAAGGGGACAGGGTCATTGTATTACACTAGTTCTATATTAATTTAGGAGTTTAGAGAGAGGTGTGCTTAAGGATTATGCAGAAGGCATACAAGGAAAATCAGGCTTTACTGATTTGTTCTACCTGAGGTGAAATTAATTCAACTATTAAGAGAGACCCTATGGCACTTCCTATAGTTCCTCAATTTTCTTCTAGATAACAAATATTGCTGTATAGTGGTCTAGCTGTAAAAAAGCAGAGAAAAACAATAGTTTTATAATGACTAGCAGAACAATATAAAAAATGTATTGAAGTGATGCAAAAAAGATGCTTTGAGTCTTTTGTTTTTAACTCTGCAGGCTTTTTCTCTCTTATACCTCCAGTATTTTAATCCAACACAAGTTCAGAGCAACATGCCATCAGAGGAATCCACAGTGTGCTACAAAAGCACGAGTGTGATATTTTCAGCAGTAATTTATAAAACATTAATAGTCTACTCAGAATCACCTCATTCCTGCAATAGATGTAACCATCAAGTATGTTACTGCAAAGGGAAGAATCTAAAAGACAAATCACCGTCTCCTCTCAGACAGTTAGGAAGAATCTTAAAATATTGTGAGATGTCACCATTTGCCGAGGCGACCGGCTCCGGGGCAGACGCGTGCTGCAGCGGAGCGCGGGATCGGGACAGGCAGGGCTATTTTTCGGGCATCGAGCCTACGTGAGGGAGCCGCCAGGCACCGGCAGCCCTCGTGAGGGAGGCTGACGAGGCGTAGGCGGAGCCAGCAGCGTCAGCGACAGCTCCTCCCTCCGGCCGTTCAAAGGCAGCCCTTAGCGAGCGCGAGCGACCAGGAGCGCGGCGACCAGGGCCGGCAAGCAGGGAGTGACGCGGGGGGAGTGACGCGGCAGTTAGCGAGGCAGTTAGCGCGGGCAGGAAGGGCGGAGCGCTCACACCCGCCCATAGGGACACCTCCTCTAACGGCACTCTCCCGTCAGCTGGGCTGCAATGGTCTCCACCAGGCACGGTGCTTTCTCTAGGAAGTCAGTACACACCCAGACCGACTGCCCGTCCAAACATGCGGCGGTTCAGGTCTCCGGGTGCGGGGAGTGTCTGAGCCTCTTGCTGCCATCGGCGGGAGGCAGAGGGACTGCTTGCGTGAGGTGCGAGCAGGTGGACGACCTGGTCCGCATGGTGGCGGAACTCAAGGAGGAGGTGCAGAGGTTGAGGGATATCAGGGAGTGCGAGCGGGAGATAGACTGGTGGAGTGACTCCCTGCAGGACCGGAGGGAGAGGGACCGGGGTGAGACGCCCCAAAGGGGGGTGGACCCCCTGCCCTGTTGCCATCGGGCAGAGGGAGGGGACCTGCGAGTTGAGGAGGAATGGAGACAGGTCCCTTCTCGACCTCGCAGGAGATGCCCTCCCCTTCTGGCGCTGCCTTCCCAGGTGCCCTTGAACAATAGGTTTGAGGCCCTGGAGCTTGAGAGACCGGTGGGTGAGGACAAGGTAGGAAGCCTACCCAGGAGGATGCCTGAGGTGAGGAAGTTGACTCCATGCCTCAGGACTGCCTCCACCAAGAAAGAAAGAAGGGTGATTGTTGTGGGCGACTCCCTGCTCAGGGGAACGGAGGGCCCTATTTGTCGGCCTGACCCCACACATAGGGAAGTCTGCTGCCTCCCTGGGGCCAGGGTCAGAGACGTTACCAGGAAGCTTCCAAACCTGGTTCGCCCCTCTGACTATTACCCGCTTTTGATAGTCCAGGCTGGCAGTGATGATCTTGAAAAGAGAAGCCTGAAGGCTATCAGACAGGACTATAGGGGGCTGGGACGATTGGTGGAGGGAGCGGGAGTGCAGGTGGTGTTTTCGTCTATCCCTACGGGGGAAGGGAGAAGAACGGAGAGGACATGGAAAGCTCACGTGGTTAATAGGTGGCTCAGAGGCTGGTGCCAGCACAGAAATTTTGGGTTTTTTCACCATGGGGAGCTTTACTCGGCACCCGGCCTGATGGCCCCAGACGGGTCCCTGTCTCCAAGGGGAAAACGGATCCTAGGCCAGGAGCTGGCGGGGCTCATAGAGAGAGCTTTAAACTAGGCAAGAAGGGGGACGGGGCTCAAACAAGGCTTGTTGGAGCCGTGCCGGGGGAAACAATGGCTAGGCTGGGGAAGAAGGCGATGGCCCAGCTGAAGTGCATCTACACTAATGCACGCAGCATGGGTAACAAACAGGAGGAGCTGGAAGCCATCGTGCAGCAGGCAGGCTACGACTTGGTTGCCATCACGGAGACGTGGTGGGACCGCTCCCACGACTGGAGTGCTGCAATGCCTGGCTATCGGCTCTTCAGGAGGGACAGGCAGCACAGAGGGGGTGGTGGCGTGGCTCTCTACATTAGAGAATCTTTTGATGTTGTGGAACTCCAGGCTGGGAATGATAAGGTTGAATCCCTGTGGGTTAGGATCCACGGGAAGGCCGGCAAGGCTAGCGTCCTGGTCGGGGTCTGTTATAGACCGCCGAACCAGGATGAGGAGACGGATGAGGAGTTTTATAGGCAACTGACAGAAGTTGCAAAATCGTCGGCGCTTGTCCTCGTGGGGGACTTCAACTTCCCAGATATATCCTGGAAACACAACACGGCACGGAGAAAGCAGTCTAGGAGGTTTCTGGAGAGAGTGGGAGATAGCTTCCTGACGCAGCTGGTCAGTGAACCTACCAGGGGTGGTGCCCCGCTAGACCTTCTCTTCACAAACAGAGAAGGACTGGTGGGAGATGTGGTGGTCGGAAACTGTCTTGGACAGAGTGACCATGAAATGGTAGAGTTCTCTATTCTTGGCGAGGCCAGGAAGGGGACCAGTAAAACTGCTGTCTTGGACTTCCGGAGGGCTGACTTTGAGCTGCTCAGGACGCTGGTTGGCCGAGTCCCTTGGGAGGCGGTTCTGAAGGGCAGAGGAGTCCAGGAAGGCTGGGCGCTCCTCAAGAAGGAAATCTTAACGGCACAGGAGCGGTCCGTCCCCACGTGCCCAAAGACGAGCCGGCGTGGAAGAAGACCGGCCTGGCTCAACAGAGAGTTGCGGCTTGTGCTTAGCAGAAAAAAGAGGGTTTATAATCTTTGGAAAAAAGGGCGGGCCGCTGAGGAGGACTACAAGGATGTAGCGAGGCTGTGCAGGGAGAAAATTAGAAAGGCCAAAGCTCATCTGGAGCTCAACCTGGCTACTGCCGTTAAAGACAACAAAAAATCCTTTTACAAATATATCAACGCGAAACGGAGGACTAAGGAGAATCTCCATCCTTTACTGGATGCGAGGGGAAACCTAGTTACTAAGGATGAGGAAAAGGCTGAGGTGCTTAATGCCGCCTTTGCCTCAGTCTTTAGCGGCAATACCGGTTGTTCTCTGGATACCCAGTGCCCTGAGATGGCGGAAGGGGATGGGGAGCAGGATGTGGCCTTCGCTATTCATGAGGAAATGGTTGGCGACCTGCTACGGAGCTTGGATGTGCGCAAGTCGATGGGGCCGGATGGGATGCACCCGAGGGTACTGAAGTGTTGTGGTTTAGCCCGGCTGGCAGCCAAACACCACACAGCCGCCCCCCCCCCCCCCCCCCCTCCCTCTCCGGGATGGGGGAGAGAAACGGGAAAGTGAAGCCTGTGAGTTGAGATAAGGACAGTTTATTAAGACAGGGAAAATAATAATAATAATAATAATAATAATAATAATAGTAATAATGTGTACAAAGTGATGCACAATGCAATTGCTCACCACCCGTTGACCGATGCCCAGCCTATCCCCGAGCAGCCGGCCCCCCCACCCCGGCTAGCCACCCCTATATATTGTTCAGCATGACGTCAGATGGTATGGAATACCCCTTTGGCCAGTTTGGGTCAGCTGTCCTGGGTCTGTCCCCTCCCAGCTCCTGCTGCACCCCCAGCCTGCTCGCTAGCAGGACAGAGCGAGAAGCTGAAAAGTCCTTGGCTTGGTGTAAGCATTGCTCTACAACAATTAAAACATCAGCATGTTATCAGCGCTCTTCTCATCCTAATCCAAAACATAGCACCCTGCCAGCTACTAGGAGGAAAATTAACTCTGTCCTACCTGAAACCAGGACATGAAGGAACTGGCGGAGGAGCTGGCCGAGCCGCTTTCCATCATTTATCGGCAGTCCTGGCTATCGGGGGAGGTCCCAGTTGACTGGCGGCTAGCCAATGTGACGCCCATCTATAAGAAGGGCCGTAGGGCAGACCCGGGGAACTATAGGCCTGTCAGTTTGACCTCAGTGCCAGGGAAGCTCATGGAGCAGATTATCTTGAGGGTCATCACGCGGCACTTGCAGGGCAAGCAGGCGATCAGGCCCAGTCAGCATGGGTTTATGAAAGGCAGGTCCTGCTTGACGAACCTGATCTCCTTCTATGACAAAGTGACGTGCTTGGTGGATGAGGGAAGGGCTGTGGATGTGGTTTACCTTGACCTCAGTAAGGCTTTTGACACCGTTCCCCACAACATTCTCCTCAAGAAACTGGCTGCTCTTGGCTTGGACTGGCGTACGCTTCGCTGGGTTAGAAACTGGCTGGATAGCCGGGCCCAAAGACTTGTGGTGAATGGAGTCAAATCTGGTTGGAGGCTGGTCACAAGTGGTGTCCCCCAGGGCTCGGTACTGGGGCCGGTCCTCTTTAATATCTTTATCGATGATCTGGATGAGGGCGTCCAGTGCACCCTCAGTAAGTTTGCAGATGACACCAAGCTAAGTGCGTGTGTCGATCTGCTCGAGGGCAGGAAGGCTCTGCAGGAGGATCTGGATAGGCTGGAGCGATGGGCTGAGGTCAACTGTATGAAGTTCAACAAGGCCAAGTGCCGGGTCCTGCACCTGGGGCGCAACAACCCCAAGCAGAGCTACAGGCTGGGAGATGAGTGGTTGGAAAGCTGCCTGGCCGAGAAGGACCTGGGAGTATTGGTTGATAGTCGGCTGAATATGAGCCAGCAGTGTGCTCAGGTGGCCAAGAAGGCCAACAGCATCCTGGCCTGTATAAGAAGCAGTGTGGCCAGCAGGGCTAGGGAAGTGATTGTCCCCCTGTACTCGGCTCTGGTGAGGCCGCACCTCGAGTACTGTGTTCAGTTTTGGGCCCCTCGCTACAGGAAGGACATGGACGTGCTTGAGCGAGTCCAGAGAAGGGCGACCAAGCTGGTGAGGGGTCTGGAGAACAAGTCTTACGAGGAGCGGCTGAGGGAGCTGGGCTTGTTCAGCCTGGAGAAGAGGAGGCTCAGGGGCGACCTTATCGCTCTCTACAGTTACCTTAAAGGAGGCTGTAGTGAGGTGGGGGTTGGTCTGTTCTCCCACGTGCCTGGTGACAGGACGAGGGGGAATGGGCGAAAGTTGCGACAGGGGAGTTTTAGGTTGGATGTTAGGAAGTACTTCTTTACCGAAAGGGTTATTAAGCATTGGAACGGGCTGCCCAGGGAGGTGGTGGAGTCACCATCCCTGGAGGTCTTTAAAAGACGTTTAGATGTAGAGCTTAGCGATATGGTTTAGTGGAGTACTTAGTGTTAGGTCGGAGGTTGGACTCGATGATCTTGAGGTCTCTTCCAACCTAGAAATCTGTGTCTGTGTCTGTGTTTCCCTGTTTGCATAGTCCTTAGTAACACATGCCCTTTTTCTCACACATAAACCTTTAAGATAAATAAATAAAATAAAATAAAACAAAATAAAAAATAAAACAAATTAAAACAAAATAAAAGTTGACAGAAATTGCATTCTTCTTCAACAAATGTTTTGTTATAGACATATAGTAGTTCAGTCTAGCAAGAAACAATAGGGAAAACAAGAAATTTCAGTATTTCATATAAGAGCTTGAATCTCAAAATCTTCCAAGCCATTTCTAGTATCCTGATTACCAGCAAAAGTTCAATGTTGATTTCATACTGTACTTGGAATTCCTTGAAAATAATTTCCCATATGAGAACACTAATAATTTTCAAGTTGAGAGGAATTAACACATATTATACATACCATACAGCAATACAGATCATTTAGCATTTCAGCCACCAATACCGTGCATCACTGAGTGCAATTCTAAAGTTTGACAATGTGACAATCTCTTAAGGTTGAGATATATTTATGATCTGAAAATAAAATCTTCGTGGCAACTGAAAAAGAAGTAACCGATTTCTAAAGCTTAAGGAAACATAAAACTGCTGACTCGAATATAGGTGATTAAATAAATCCAGCTTATCACAAGGTGTTGGGTGTATGCACAGAGTTCGTGCTTTCAGAAAACTTAAAGAGGCAAATCCTTAGCTCATCCTTAAGAAATCAGAAACTCAGTACATGATGTATGAGGCGACACGTTTGAACATGCAAAATATTTAGCGGAGGGTGAAATCTCTCATTTTATATTCTGGAAAAAATGAAAAAAATGAAAGCAAAGATAATGCATTCATTAAACTAGCCACAGTCCTTAAGTATTTATGAAACTTCATGAGAAAGCATGAGTTTATTTTTCAACAAATGCTCTCCTCTGTTTGTAATTGCTAATAGAATAATTCTGTCATCCTTGAGCATAAATAAATAATGCCAGTAAATTACTTTAGCCACTAAAAAGGGCCAGCTAAATACAGTTTTCTCAGCAAATAGAATAGCATATTAAACAACTAATAATTGAATAGTTGCATGCAATGGACGCATCCATAAATGGACACATAAATCGCATAAATGGATGCATCCATTACACTTTTACATTTCTCAGGAATTATCCATTTTAGTTTTATTCAACCTCAATCTTCTCTAAGGTTCAATCAAAATCCCTGCTTACCTGAAAATAAAATCAGGACCACAAGTGTCTTTCTAGCCTTAACTGAACATCAAAACTTAAGAACCTGTTTACATATTGGCCCATCTCCCAAATTTGACACTGGCAAGCTTGAATATAAACTACAGCAGAAACTTGTTCATAAATATTTATAAACATGACAACTGTGCACAAAATATGATTAAATTAAATATCCCAAACAATCCTAGAGATAGACATCAAATAATGATAAAAATAAAACAGGATTTTTGAACAGACAAAAAAAAAAAAAAAAGACTTGCATAACAATAGTGTTAATTCAAACCCAGGTTCTTGTCTTCTGGAGCTGATATCAGTGGGGGTTGTCCTTTTGTTTAGCTCAGAATTTCCCTCCATTCACATATTTTTAGAGAAATGTGAGCAAGCTGGGTTTCTAAAATGGTATTTTTATTATCCTGTAAAATTACATTTTTTTATCCATGAAAGCAGAATATGTATTGAGTAACAGTATCTGTAAAGGCAATTGTTCCACCTAGAAACACATCTACAGGTGGCTGACTCTTGCTCTACAAACCCTTTCACCAGTTCTCTGCCCTGGGGATTGCTGGAGGGTTTCATCCAAAACATGATCACAGTTTATCCTCCCTGTGTTGAAAGTGAATGGGATGTTAAGATAAGAATTGGTGCTCAGCCTCCCTCATAGTAGTGTCTACTCCTACTGTGTTATAGGTATGGTCTCTCTTCTCAGCACAAACCTACTGCAATTCACATATAAAGGTGAGAAGTAACTAGCCATGACACTGAATTAACATCTCAGCTAACAAAGTTACTTCTGTTAAGAGAGTGAAAAGTGGGCAATGACAGTAAGTTGAAGTGGGCAGAGTAGTGGTTGTCACAAACATGTTCTTTATTTTAGGTTAAAATCTTCAAGCTTCAAACATCCACAGCAGCCATAGTATACTTGGTATACTTGTCTGTTAGAAGGTGACGTAATAAAGTGCATGGTCATACCGATCAAATCACCTTGAAACTTTCATCTTTAAGGTTGGATTCAGTGTTTAGAGATGACTGTATGGTGTAATGTCTCCGTGTTCTTTAATGTCTTCTTCAATAATTTCAGAATCTAAGACATTTCTCTATATTTCATCGTCGGAAAAAAAAATCCTCAACAAGAGTATTTTGACATGTTATTTTCGTTCTCATTTGAGATAGTACAATGTTTGCATGCATATATCATTCTTAAGCATTACTTCTTGCTCCTCTATTTTTAACTACATTATAAATGCATAAAACCTGCGCTACAGTTAAATTAAGGAATCAGAAAGCTAAGTGCTCAGTTGAAACAGACATTTCCCCAGCCTCATGAGAGCAACTATTCAAAACAGTCTGCATGAAGTAAATTCTGTCGCTGGTTTTGAACACATGTACTCACATATCCTGACAGTTGCTAATATGGAAACAAACTTCAGCACACATCCTTGAAGCATCATACAAGCATCACTTTTTTCAATATTACAGAACAATGTATTTATGGGACAAAAAATCTACACATGACAGGGACAGATCAAACATACGAAATTCCTTAAACTGGAAGGCCAGTGTGCAAAAAGAATCATATGAAATATAACCAGCTCAAGAATCTGTAAGGTGACTATGGAACAGTAATGTGTACTCCAGGAGTTGGTATGAGAGGTCCTCAGGTATCTATACCTGCAGCCATGCAGTTTAACATCTTTGTCAGTGACACGGACAGTGGGATTGAGTGCACCCTCAGTAAGTTTGCTGATGACACCAAACTGAGTAGTGTGATTGACATGCTGGAGGGAAGGGATGCCATCCAGAGGGTCCTGGACAGGCTTGAGAGGTGGGCCTGTGAGAATGTCATGACGTTCAGCAAGGCCTGCACCTGAGCCGGGACAATCCCCAGCACAAATACAGGCTAGGCAGAGAATGGATTGAGAGCAATCCTGAGGAGAAGGACCTGGGGACGTTGGTTGACAAGAAACTCAACGTGCGCCAGCAATGTGCTCTTGCAGCCCAGAAAGCCAACTGTATCTTGGGCTGCATCACAAAGAGTGTGGCCAGCAGGTTGAGGGAGGTGATTCTCTCCCTCTGCTCTCATGAAACCCTACCTGGAGCACTGCATTCAGCTCTGGGCTCCCCAGCACAAGAAGGACACGGACCTTTTAGAGCAGGTCCACAGGAGGACCACAAGGATGATCAGAGGGTTGGAGCACCTGTCCTATGAAGACAGGCTGAGGGAGTTGAGGTTGCTCAGCCTGGAGAAGAGAAGGCTCTGAGAAGACCTCATTACAGCCTTCCTTTACCTAAAGGGGACCTACAGGAAAGCTGGAGAGGGGCTCTTTGTCAGGGAGTAGAGTGATAGCACCAGGAGGGATGGCTTTAAACTAAAAGAGGGTCATGTCAGATTAGATATTTGGAATATATTCTTCACTCAGAGGGTGACGAAGGCACTGGAACAGGTTGCCCAGAGAAGCTGTGGATGCCCCATCTCTGGAGGTGTTCAAGACCAGTTTGGATGGGACTTTGAGTAACCTGGTCTAGTGGGAGGTTGGAACCAGGTGATCTTTAAGGTCTCTTCCTACCCAAACCATTCTATGATTCTCTATGAGAAAGGGAATGGTAGAAGTACTCTGTTGAAGGATTATGCAAGACTAAACTATTGGGCATAGTAAGCATGGCCTCAACTTTCTAACCTAATTGCTTATGACCCAGCTTTGTCAAAGACTGATAAAAAAGCAGGCATTTTGTGAAAGTACTGTCCAATGAAGATTCAAGTCAAGCAGTTCTCCCTCTTAGGGGGTCATGAAGGAAACAGCAGATATTTTTACTGTCTTGACATATATTTCATACACTAAAATCTGTTTTATTTTTTTTTCCTTTGCAAATGAAACCTCTTTGTATTTTAATCTTCTGTTATTTCTGACCATTATGTCTCTCTTCTCCTTTCTGATCACTGAGTATTTTTCTCTGCATTATCACAAACTTGTCCAGCATTTGCAGTCCTCCTGGGAAAGCCTTTAGTGTTTTTCCTATTTCTGGTGTTTAAAAAATATGTAACATTGTCTGAGTATTGGCATTTCCATTATACCTCATGGGAGATGTATCAGGCAGCTGTGTTTACACATTCAAATTGTAGTTTAAAGTCTGAGATTTACAGTAGTCCTTCCCATCTAATCAGATATTTAGTTCTAGAGTTTTTAATTCTTGCTAGAAAGTTTACTCATTATCATTATTATTTCAGAAGATACCTATATAGTGAAAAGTAGGGAAATTTTTGATGAAATATTGTTTGGGCAGACTTGAGAATTTTCAGTTCATTTAAATCAAGCCACAGCAGTCAATGGTGAGCTGATAGCTAAAGCACTCACTGTAGATGCAGGAGGTCAAACTGATGTTTCTGTTTTATTTGATTTGCAAAAGGATCTTGAAATCGCACTTTCAGCATTGCATATTGCTATTCTCATGAAAAGAGTACAGTGATATTTTAGCATCAGTATATTTAGTTTGATGAATATTTCACATTTAAGCAAAGAGAAAACACTTCAAGAAGAGATAATGGCAGGAGTTAAGGGAAGAAGAAAATCCCAATAACCAGTTAGGCAAGAGAATCTCAGCTGGCCTATGGAAGATCCAACTAAATATCTTTTATTTATTTTTAAATGAAATGATAAAATTTATTTATCCTACCCTAACAGAGAATGCAAATAGAGTATTTTCTTTGTGTTGGATTTTTACTGGATTTTTTTCCCCCCAGTTTAGCTCTTGATAGCCTGTAGTACAACTTTTACTTCATCTAGACATTGAAATAGTATTAGTTGATATAACTAATGAGATAAACTAACAGATGTAAGATGTATCTTAGTTTACATTTGAACAAAAGGTGCTTTCATGATGAAAGATTGTTATTGGTGCTTTCAGTTCCTTAAAATGTATCTGTGTTGACAAGCAAATTCATTTGTTTTATATAATCTGATTGTATTTTAACAGTATATCCCTTGTCCTGTGACTCACAGGTTGATCCTTAAATAGGGTGATAACAAGTAATAACAGATTTATTTTGAAGGATAAATACAGAATTTTGAATTAATTTTATTCATGGGTGTATTAGACTGTGCATTATCCATGTTCCTTTCCATCCTGTAAAAGATGTGAATTAAAAGAAATGGGCTAATAATGACTAATGTGCAGAACCATTTTTTTTTTTTAACATTTCTGCTTTTCTTTTATTTTTTTTTCAAATAATAGAAAAGTAAGCAACTGTATAAGCTATTGGTTACCCCTATAAAAAAAAAAAAAAAAAGAAAACACAGCAGTCAACAGGCACTTGAGAAGTGAGCAAAATCTAAGACATGTTTGGGTTTGAAGACAAAAAAAATGGTTTTGCAATCATCTTCCTTCTGTCTGCTTTAATTATAGCTTATCACTGGAGCAGTAAATCAGGACACTCCTAGGTCCTTTATTGTGACCCCCCCTCTCTCCCCCCCCACCCTCCCGCTCCACAAGTTCTAAAGAGATGAGCAACCAGGTATTGCATTCTGCTTCCAAAAAGTTTGGCTCATTATGTTTAGTTTTGCCAAAAAACTTCCACAAAAATTCAGAGCAAACACTGATAAATGATGAAGAAGATGACACCTGTGTGTTTCTACAGAATAAGCTTCTCCTAAGGAACTTCTTTGACTATGTAATATTTGCTGAATAACTTAATTGGAAAAGGTTTTATTCTGATTTTATTTCAAACTAAACCAAAACCCTGAAACACACACACACACAAAAAAAAACAAAACAGCTAGGCATGCACTGGTTTGGACTTTGAGAGACCTTTTCAAGAACTTCATGTAAAAATTGTTCTTAAGCTCAATTACTAAACTCTTCCAATAAATAAGTATTTATTGTGGTCCTAGAAGTTTGTCTGTACTTGTTCAAACAAAGTGAAGAGAGCAGCAACAGGCCTGGGTTTCAGAACCAATAAACTAAGAAATAAAGAGCAATCAAACTGCTTGCAGCCTTATTTTCAAATGTGTTGAATATACAACTGTAGCTCCCAGTCCTTTAGAGCATGGATGTGATACTGCAACTGTAAATCAGACTGTTAATGAACTCCAGAATCAGAAGGGGAAGTAGTGTCCACAAGCTCTTGTTTTCTGTTTTAGTAGGTGTTGATATTGTTCCACTAATATTTTAACGTACCGCTTTAATTAGCACTGTTTCCTGAGGCCTCTTTTTCCAGTACTTATTTTTTCTACTTTTACATAGACAGAAGGTAATGTTTTTCTCAAGCTGAAGTAGAAAAGACTACTGTGCATAAGTAGCAAATGTCTTTCTTGAGTGTCAAAAACAAACCCCCGAGTGCTAGGGATGTGTGAAAGATGTTTCTTTTTAACGGCTAAGACTGAGCACGTCACTAGTTTCACAGTGAACCAGGGCAAAGAGGAAAAGAATGCACTCCTAGTAGACATGAAGTCAGTCAGACACTTTTAGTAATTGCAAATTATATCTATGTTTCTGACCTAAACACAGCAAAGCTAGGCGATATAACTGCCACATATAGGTCAAGTGGACATGTTAAATAAAAATTATTCCCTGTTTTCCAGAAAAATGCACCTGAGGCTATACTAACATCAGTCGGATTCAAGTGTTTTCTAAACTCTTGGTGTTAATAGCATCTAGTCACCTAGAAGAAATTATTTTCTGTTTAATAATGACCAAGCTAAGATAAGGTATAAAGATATTTGTGAAAAAAATGTAAGTACTCCTTTCCAAGTAAGATGTGCTCTCATGTTAGGCATGAACAACCACTTAAGCACTTGGAGCATATTGAGTAAAAACCCAACTGGAGTTGGCTTAGACTATACAGGATAAAGAATTTCTCCTTCATCTGGTAATAACTTATTCAAAGAAGGTAACGTAAAGAAGCAGTTGGCTTTTAAAGTTTTTTGTTTGTTTGTTTGTTTCCTTGTTTTTCCTTTTTTCTTTCTTAGGTTTCTCAAACAACACTAGGATGGAAGCCTTGTTAAGGTATTGTTCAGAGTTTAAAAAGAAAATTATTTCAAGTAAACACACTCATTTTTACTTTAAGATGAAATAAATAAAGAGCATGGGAAACAATGACATACCTAGAGAAGTCTGGATGCAATGGTGCCTCACACTGTAAAGCTACTCCTGAAATCAGATTTCTTTGTAATCATTTTAGGCTAATTTATTCTTCCATGAAATCTATTGAAGCACTGAGGGGTGTTCTATGAATATATCTCTAGTGCAAATCTAGTGTCATGCTTTTGAAAATTTGGGTGTAAATGTTATTGAATTGTTTGATAACCACTGAGAATTGCTTAATCCAGAGTAGTGATGAAAAGATAAATTTCTCCAATGTGACTCAAGATACCCATGTTCATTGACAGCTAAAAAGCAGCAGGGTTTAGTTTGCACTGGATGGACTTCCACAGCAGCAAAGTACTGCCAGTAGCAAGAAGGCAACTCCTTTCTGGTTTAAATGGTAGCATGAATATCATGAGTAGTTTCAAATTTGCAGTGTTTAGAAAGAAGCAGAAGAAGAAACAAAAAGTTCTTCAAATATTGCTTGCTAGTATTAAATAACATGACTTAGTTTCAATGTTAAATTACAGTAGGATTTACAAGGTATGTTTGAGTTTTATTGATGTGTACATAGTGTTCTGTAGTGATTTGGGAACTCCTAATTTTCAGACAATTTTACACCTTCAGTAACATATATGGGTTATATGATTCAAGCTGCTTTTATAAGGATTGGCAAAAAGTTCTTTTTTTTCCTTTTTTTTTTTTTTTTTTCTTCTCCCCAGAGGCTTCCCTTTCTGAACTCTTTCCGGAGTTGTATTTCAGTCTGGCAGATCATTTGAACTTTCTGCTTGTAACCTGAAATATACTTCTAACCATCAGCTACTGTTAATGTACCTGTTTTCTGACCAAAATGATTCTCAGTTCCTCTTAGTTCCATAGAGTTGACATGGAGGTGGAAGAAAGAAAGTCCTCAACCATTTGATAAGGTAGCTATGACTTGGAAAAATTGCAACTGTGAGAGGCCAAACAAGAGAACAAAACAAATAATTTCAGTTACTGCTTAGGTTATTAGAAAAAATATTTTTATTTATGAACAAGAAGGTTTAATATGGGAGTCATTCAAAAAATAATTAATTACAGGAATTTTGTTTCTAAATTTTCATTGGTTCCATTTGTTTGTATGCCATTCCTCAATTAACATGTTATAATCTCTAAAGTAATTCAAGATTCAGGAATAAATATAGGTCCTGCAAAGTTGTTGATTAAATTAGGAAAGTGGAACTTGCTAACCATGTAGTAAAAACCAGCAAACAACAATTTCACCATGATGCCCAGGAGGAAAAAGGGATGTTTACAGATGTATCACATGAAAAAAAAAACGAACAAAACAAAACAAAACAAAACAAAACAAAACAGTGAAAAGCCTGTGAATATTGACTGGATTTTTCTGAGAGCTGGTCAGAATTAATTTTTGACATCACCCACCTCAGTACTGTTGCATCAAACACATTCATTCCCTGTTACATATTCAGGGATATAATGAGAGATCCATAAATCTTTATAAATCTGTCAGAGGAGAAAAGCTCAGGGTACCACTGGAGGCTGTAGAAGCAGGAGAATGTATAAAGCATTGAGTCATGTAAACTAACCCAGTAAAAATGCTATTTCTACTATGCCAAGTAGTAAGTATTGATGTTTCTACTAAATTCCTAGTGAAACCACTCATATTTTGATGGAATTCATTGAGTTTTTACATTTTTTCAAGCTCCTTGTTAATTTGATTTGTAGTAAAAAAATAAATAAAATAAAATAAAAATCACTTATGTTTTGAGCCCTTCCATACACATATGAATAAAACCAAAGAAAAAACAGCCAGCAACCAACCCAGCAACAAAATATTTTTTCTCGGTCCATATGAAGGTATGCCTACAGAATTCTTTTAATCTTTCAGCATTGGCTCAGGGAAGATTAAACAAGTGTATCAGGAGAGATTAAAGGACTTTATATAGAACAGTATGTGGATTTGTGGTATCACACTGGAGCTCAAACTCTTCAAAGTTAATGCATGTTCCTATGTGGAATACTAGACCAAAATAAAATAGTGACATCATAGTTTTCACGGTACTGTGCAAGACATTGAAAGCTGTAATCATACAGGCACACAGGAACTTTGGAAAATTGATTTTCCTGTCAGATCCACGAAAATCTGGTAATGCAATTAGAATTCATTTACCTGTCAAACCTGAGTGGCATCTGCTCGTGGCTGTCATGTGGCTGCTTTGCATGCTGCTGCAGCATCTCCAAGCTGCCAAGCCATTTCCAAACCAATGAGGAAAGGATGGATTGTCAGGAGAAACTCCATAAAGCTGGAGGCTCCTAGAACACCACAGGTAATCCAGGACAGAGGGTCAAGTTTTGAAATAGAATACAGACAGAAGAAATCTACCCACAGGAAATTATTATTCGTTTGTAGTGTAGTAGTAGTAGTAGTAGTGGTAGTACCAAGGGAAGCTCATTAAGAATCTGGGTCAGTTGTCATAGGAACAGTATTCATATTGATTTTTAAAAGATAGAAAACACTTTAAGTCATATTAGAAGCAGAAGAGTGTAGTGATGTGAGGTTTGCAAATTAGTTACATTTCTCTTTTGCATGGTGTTTTCAAGGAGAGGTTAAGTTCTTAGGTGTTATACTTTCCTCTCTTTTGCCAGAAAAAGACAGCGTGAGAAATAAAGACACAGAGCAGGAAATTACCAAGCAGACTACCTGGAGCCACACATCCCAGTGAAAGTGCCTGCCAGGCAGGTGGAATGGAAAAAAGACTGTTTCTGAAGGCACTCTGCTTACTTCAGCACTTGTTTTGAAAAACACCATGCTTTTTCTTTTTTTCTAGTCCACCTGCTAGATTTAGAGATCCATTTGGCTGTTTGGCTTTGAAAAGGGTCTAAAGAGCATGTGCTGCCAGGCCCAATATAAAAAGGAAAAATGCTCTGAATGGAAGATGGGTATAGACTAAAAAAGTCATCTAATTTGAAAGTGTCTCCAAAATATCACGGAACTGAATGCTGAAACCATTTACTCTGCTGGAAAATGGCTCTACTAAATGGAAGACGGTGGTAGTCAACAGATAGTTCTCATGCTGTTGGTGCTTAGGTGGGTTTTTTATTCAAACTAAGAAGGATAACCAAAACTGCATCATAAATATTTTAGGAATATATATCTAATAAAGCATCTGTGTATAAAAATCTGAACAACAGGCCTTTGAACAAACGAGGTTAGAAATGCAGACACAGTGGATGAAAGTATTTATGCCTAAGAAGGCAGACTAAAATTATTGAAGGCTGTTAAGCTGAATGTTTGATGAGAGACCAACTCTGGTTCAGACTGTTGGTTAAAACACTCACTGGAAGATGCCTTAGTGGGGAAAAAAAAAATCACCACAACGTTCATCAGCAGGTCCTTTGACACATTTAGAAGCATGAGTTAGTTGACTCTGAAACTGTATGTATTTTAGGAAGATTGTACTACAAGCCAAAATAGGAAGATTGTACTACAAGCCAAAATCTGAACCAGAACTCAGATGGACGCTACAGTAACAGTCCATGAAAACAGGTAGACTCAATCAAACATGGTAAGTGAAGACATTTTGGCAAGGAAAGCCTTGAAAACAGATGCAAGAACTTTAATGGATTATATCATTTTCAGGAATTGGCAACATCAGCAGGCTCTATACAGCACAGATAAATAGCACAGTATGGTTAAAGGCATTCTTATCTTTGGTGTAGAAAGAGACCAAAGACAATATTGACTGATGAAGTGTGCAATGAGAGTTGTGTCAGTCACCTGGGACCACCACCTGGGACTGTTGCTCTGAAAAACTGACTGTGGGAAGTGGTCCCAAGGGGTGGAATTTGAGAATCAGATAAACATAATTAGGCAAAATTTGCCTAAAGGGGCTAAAATAAAAGATGTGTTAATATGCAGAATTGGGCAATGAGGCTTTAATGGATTTTTTGTATTATTATTATTTAAGGATGGACCAGTATTTAGAAGTGATCATACAACATTTTATACAGCACAAGCTCCTAATATAGTTGTTATTCACATCTTTGGGATTAGCATTTTAGGGATAGTTTCATGAAAGGAAGGAACACAAGGAAATATTACAATTCTCTTTACAGCCCTTTTGTGTGAAATTATTTTCCCTTTGTTAATTGTCTGCTACTTTTGACTCAAACATTGCATTTTGTCGTCTGCCCCTATACAGTGTGTCCTCTTGGTGATGCTTTTAAACAGTCACATTTCCTGCAGGTTCTTATTCCAGCCAGCTTCAGAAATGCAGAACCGGGGCTTACTTATAAGCACATTAGGAGAAAAAGTTAACAGAAGATGTCATATGACAATAAAGTAATAATGAGAGAGGCTAAATTACATTCTTTCCAGCTAAATTACATTCATTCTTTGCAAAGTATGATAAGGCAAAGAACAATATATATAAGTTACTGTATGACATGCAATCCTCCTTCCCCTCCGACTTCTGACCTTTGGAATAACAACAAATGCTGCACAGAGCACAAATCTACAGAAACTAATCAAGTCTGTGCTCTGGGTAGCCACAGGAACAGACAAGAAAGACATTAAAAAATTGCTGATGTTTCTATGCTTCAGAATTTCAGGCTAAAGGTGATATGAACAAGAAATGTATAGAACATTTCTTGAACAAGAAATATATAGAACAATAGAACAATATATAGAACAATATATAGAACATTTAGAATATATAGAACATCTAGAATATATAGAACATCTATAGAATATATAGAACAATATATAGAACATTTCTTGAACAAGAAATGTATATTACTTGTAGAAAAGATTTGCATGGTGTTTTTGGGATGAATCTGAATACCTGAATACCTGAATACCTGAATATCTGAACTGCAGCCTTTCTGTTCTGCTTGTGCTAAACTGAAAGCTAGAAGTATTTAAACAATACTCTAATTTTATAACATAAAAAGCCATGTGGTTACTAATATATAATTTTGTAGCATATGAACTACCTTCTTCCAAGGAATTTTCAGTTCCTCTGTAAACTACAATTCAGGTGAATTATAATTGTGAACAAAGAAAACCTCAATGCATTTATTAGAATTTTATTGTAATGACATGATATATTTTAACATGACCTCTAAAAGCTATCAGTTTCAGATCTTTTTTTTTTCTCCAATATTCTTTAAATGTGGAAGAACTATTTTCCACTAGCATTATATTAAAATATGATGGGTAGATACGGAGAACTATGGGTTTTAAAATACACTTCTCAATACTGTTTAAGGCAGAAGTTTACCTGACTTGAGTACTTGTAGCCAGTTGGCACACATCTAATGCATGTGTGGGGAAATCCTCCAAAAAAACATTTTTTCCATGTTCCAAAACAGAAGTCATTGGCAGTAAGTAGAAACAAGATGACTAGCTGCTATGTGGTGCCTAGCTGAAATTATTGTTAATAATGTCCCATTCTGACTTTTTTTTCCAGCTTAATTTTTATTAAAATCTTCTAAGTAAGTTCCTTGTTATCTGTCATTAAAAAAATAAAAAAAAATAAAAATGAGAGAGAGAGACAGCAAAAAGAAGAAATACAGATATTGTGGAAGGGTTCAAGGCCAGGTTGGATGGGGCTTTGAGCAACCTGGTCTAGTGGAAGGCATCCCTGTGAGGTCAGAGGGGTTGGAATTAGATGATCTTTAAGGTCCCTTCCTACTCAAACCATTCTATGATTCTATGAATATAAATACAAATTTATTTTAATGTAAGCACTTTTTCTATAATCCCTTTGAGTTTTTACCCAGTATTGCCATGCCTATGTACACAATATTAACACATTTTAATAAAGTGTGTTAGAAAAAGAGCAAAGACCTTTAAAACCTATCCTGTCTTTATTTTGAATCTCTGAAATTTCAAGCCCTTCCAAATTAATTCTCTTCCTGGGTTAAATAGACATGTATTTGTTACACAGTAATGCTGCAATGTTTGTGATGTTATTTCTCATTAGACACTTAGTGTCATGTTTATGGTATCAGAAAAATCTAAGGTGTTCTGGGATGTTATTTTTTGCTGTCAGTATATGTAAGCAATGTTAGCGGTCTTTCTACATCATAGCTAAGGATAATGTTTAAAGGATATGACTGCATTTTGTTTTTTATTTTTTACTGCTTTTTTTTTTTTTAATTGTTACTGTTATTTAATTGTTACTGTTATTTAATACACCCATCAGGATATTGTTAACTTTTTTTATTTTCTGTATTATTCTCTTCCTATGTGATACTGGACTGCTGGATATATTTATTTATTTATTTATTTATTTTACAGCGAAAACTAACAGAAAGATATTTCTGGAGTATAGGAACTATAACTGTAAATCTAGAAACAACAGAGACTCACAGGCATTTGCAGTGTTTGAAATTACATATAGCCAGAGGAACTGAGAATTTTGAACAACTAGCTTTAGCCAGAGCTGCAACTTGTTGCAGAAATGAATGTTTCCCTGAAACTCTTACCATATGGGATTTTCAGTGGCCATGATGAACTAAGCTGAGTCAAGAGAGGAAGAAGTGTGTAGGTTGTGAGGAGCCATATTGGCTGTAATTTGTTTAAGGGGAAAGGGGGCTTAGTAGCTTTCCCAAATCTGTGTTTTGATTTGTGATGAGTGTATTTGTTTTTTCCATGAAAGCTAAAATGGTGCTGAGAATAATTTCCTTGTCCTTTGCTACACGTATATGCAGTCTGAATCCTTTTAGTCTGAGTAGCATCTGCATCTTGTCTTCACTTAGAGTTTTGTCCTTTTATCTCCTTTAAAGTTTCTCAGCTCAGCTGTCAACATTGGTCACATGAAAAACACGCCAGCATGCCAGGAAGCAGAGCAAGAATGCTCAGCAGCATAATTAAAGAGGAACCCTGCAGGCACGTGCTCTAGCCAAATGCCAGTTTTGGGACAAAGTACCTATCCAAAGAGGTCTGTTCATATGCAGTTTCTGAACCAAAGTCTATTAAGGGAAGTAACCACCTTTATAAGAGCAGCAACATTGTTGGAAAAAGTAGCCAGGCACATTTTCTGAACCTTTGGGTTAAGCACGTGCACTTGTTTTGACATGCCATTGGTCTCTGAAACCTCCTACAGGACATTCATTCAGGGTAAGTACTCAGAGGACGACATGTTATATCTAAGGCATTGTCATTTTACTCCAATGTGTTCTGGGCCACAAGTCCAGCAAGCAGAAGGCAGTGGTGATAGCAGAGATAAAGCACCAACAGTTCTGCTGGGGCTGAAGAATCACCAGTCTGTTCTCTGCTAGAACAGACCAACCTTCAGACTTACCTATGGGTATGTTCAATGTGTTAGGAAAAATATGTTCTCTTTCCTCTGCTTATCTCAGTGCTACTAACCTAATCTGATGTTTGTGCTTTATTGCATGACAACATAAAGTGAGTATACTTAGGAAGTTCTATGCTCAATCACTCACATTTTCCTCACTTTGCAGTTTTCAGGAATTTTGCATGAAATGGCAGACTTGGTTCTGAGAGACAAATGGAAGAAAGTGTCAGTTGTTTTTTGTGTTTGTTTGTCTGTTTTTTGCACCACCCCCCCAAGCAACAACAAATTAAACAAATAGTACTGAATGCTGAGAATGGTTTAAAATTCTATTGTTTCTACTGAAAAACAGAAATTTGATCTGTAGCTCAAAATATCTCCTATATCTTCGTTGTTGACTAAAGCAATGATACAGTACAGCAATGTTACATTTTTGTAGAAATAAATTACATTTTATGGAGTATAACAGCTATAGCTGTTTAGTTCCCTCTAAACTATATAGCTCAGGTTGTAATGAAATTACATATTCTAACCTTTATATCCAAATATTTCTTGCTCTTATAAGAAGCAGCTAATTTTTCAAAGCATTACATCACAGGGCTTTGAATGTTTTTCGTGATGTAAATGAAGATTAGTACTGCTAAAACGAGTGCAGATAATATGTTCTCTTACAAATTTATGTTACTAGTTGTACACCGTGATCTAAACAGAGTAACAGTAGTCTATAAATCTGTGCATGTCACGGGGCAATTTTCACATCCACAGCTCTACCAGAAGATGGTAATAAAACCACACAACCCATACAATATTTTTCTTTCTTTCTTTCTCTCTTTCTCTCTTTCTCTCTTTCTCTCTTTCTTTCTCTCTCTCTCTCCTTCTCTTTCTCTTTCTCTCTCTCTTTCTCTCTTTCTTCCCCCTTTCTCCCTTTCTCCCTTTCTCCCTTTCTCCCTTTCTCCCTTCTCCCCTTCTCCCCTTCTCCCCTTCTCTCCTTCTCCCCTTCTCTCCTTCTCTCCCTCTCTCCTTCCTTCTTCCTTTCCTTCCTCCTCTCCTCCTTTCCTCCCTTCCTTCTTTCTCTCTCTTTCTCTCTCTTTCTCTCTCTTTCTCTCTCTCTCTTTCTCTCTCTCTTTCTCTCTCTCTCTTTCTCTCTCTTTTTCTCTCTCTCTCTCTCTTTCTCTTTCTTTCTTTCTTTCTTTCTTTCTTTCTTTCTTTCTTCTGACAACAGAGTGGAATGGGTATGCAGACATTGAAATACTACTTTGTGTGTGTGCATATGTGCAATATAAAGCATACCACTAGCGTATATTCTCATACACTAAAGAGGCAGATGACAGTGGACTCAGACAAGTTTGCACTAGAAAAATTCTAATATAATTTCAATTAAATAGTCACTCGGTGAAATTTTTTAGTGAATCTTTGTTATGCCTGTGGATTTAACTGTTTGTTTGTTTGTTTTTAGGTGGTTTATGGTTGACTGGTTTCTCTTTTTGTTTCATTTATTTTTCATGTTTATCTTAGTTTATTTGCATTTGCCTTTCTTTGTTATGCTACATTACATTGTGGAAAAAAATATTTTATTTTATTTTTTTTTTCATAGTAGAAATGAAGTTCCTGAATCTGTCTAGTATACCAGAACATAGTAGAGTATGTGAAGTATAGAAAGTGCAAGGATGTACCAATCATTTTTCTTAGGATCACATTCAACTTCATAAGGCTTCAATATATGGAGTTGATAGTAGGCTTAGCCATAAATGATAGATTTTCCACTACATTTATCCTCAACCATCAGGAACTATGTTTTTCTGTCAGATTTATATTCTGTTCTGGAAAAGAAATCATGAACAGCTGCCTGCTGATAAACTTTTCTCCATCAGACGCTACTTTTGTGGTACTCACTGATCCTTCTTTACATTCACCCAGTATCCACACCTACAGTTAAGGCATAAACAAGCTTAATGGCGTGGTATATAAAATTACTAAATGGTCAAGGTAGCTAGAAATAATCTTCAATCTAACCTGCAAAGCCAAGAAAATTAGCCTCTAAGCCAATGAAAGTCTAGCCTTGATTATCCTCTCCCAGAAGGGATGCAGCACAGAGTGTGCACCAGAAACCTATTTCCCCTCTTTAAAGGGTACTTGTTTTGATCTTGCACTTGTATTTTTAATTGCACGCCTTTATTTTCATGGCAGTTTTTAAGGCAGAATGGGTAAGTAGAATGGGAATGCATGAAGAAGGAGAGGAAATTTAAACAGGCAGGTTCTGAGGAAAACTCTTTGGCATGAGAGATGCAGCAAAATGCTTCCTAGTAGGCAGGATGGTAACAAAGATATATCACTGATGAATTCCTCCTTTATTTTTTCGCATTCAATGTCTCTCAACAAGGTACAAGGTATATGTTGAGAACATATATCTTCAGAACCTGTCTGTTCTTGAAGTAATGTCTTGTATATTAATACTTGTGTTGTATATCAAATATTACAAGTACAATATATCAAGTACATACTACCCCAGCCACTGATAGCTCCCCTGGTATGTGCTCTTGTTGTTGGATACTGCTGTAGCTGCCCTAGGATCCACAGGGCAGGATTATGATACTCTTATATTTGCTTGTTATTTTAGCTGCCTCTCCAAAATTTTGAAGGAGCCCTTGCAGTTGATGAAAGAAGTGCACTTCCTGTCTCAGGTAGTTATAATGTAACTTCAGGAGATAAAGCTATTACTCTAGCCTTGGCCACTCTTCTTGCTGTATTTAAAAGACCCACTACAAGTATTGGAGATCTTTAAAAAAAAAAAAAAAATCATGTGTATTCTGTTGCCTGGAATATTAGAGACAACCTAAACAGAGGTTGTTTCTTGTAGAAAACAGTGTGTTTATTGTATAGACTGAAAAGCCTTGTAATTATAAATGCTCATGGGGATTTGCTGCTGCTTTAAGCATTATCACATGAAATGCAGGCTGCAGGCGCACCATTTATCTTAGCATTTGATTCTAAATATTTTGTTAAGCTATCCATAATGCTAATATTTTCAGTCATTTTATGTTGAAGCGTTGCCATTTTGTCCTTTAAGAATTAATTATGAGGCAGGATGAGACAATAGTTTCTTTCTGATGACTTAAATTTTGCTAACTCAGTATTTTTTCAGAGTAATAACCAACACTACTAAAGTAACAGAAACAGAGTTGGCAGTACAAGTAGACTTGTTGTGAGTGAATTCTTTCAAGAGTATTTTAACTTTCTCATATTACAGAAGGGGAAAACCCATCTGCACAAATAGCTTATGTTATTAAATTGCACAAATATAGAGTAATTTGTTAATCTTTTTCATAGTGCTCTGCACCATTTAATTTGCTAATCAGATTGCTTTATTTTATTTGCTAATTTAATATGGTCAAGGATTTGAGCTATAGTATTTGCAGAATGGGGGATTTTGTCAGCAATGTGGCATACTTATGCATTCAGAGCACTGATTTTACATTTAATGAATGCTTCTACTTCCCTTTAAATACTTAAGAGAATTTGTGTGTGTGCATAAAAATTAATTTATACTGCCTAGAAATGAATACTGTAGACAACTCACTGTTCCTCACAGAGCATTTTTTTGTTTCCTTTTTGTTTGCTTTAACAGTAAGTCAAGGTAGCAACAATCATTTTTATCTTTCTAAGTACTGTTCTTTTTGTACCTTCTTTTGTGTTTATTCATCCAGTGAATAAAAAAAAAGATCCTTGAACTGTATAAAATTACACTATTCCTCAAAATACAATATTTTGGGAATTTTCTGCATAGTCTTTTTATTACCTGGTAAACTAATGCCATCATCCTACAATATTCAAAAAAATGTCAAATAAATATACAATTTTGAATATTTTTATTAAATAGATCAGTAGGTATCCTTGGTTAAAACCGTATGCTTCAGCCTAAATCTTCTCAACATTCTGCATGAAATGACATGGTGATTTCATAGCAGGAGACCCTCAGTATTCTTGAACCAAAGAGAGCTTGAAATCAGCATTTATTACCTAAAATTCAAATGCATAATTTTCTTTGAAAAAGAAATAATAAAAATGTGAATCTTCTCTAAATCCCCATAATCTCTTTTCATCTTTTCATTTTAATGTTTGTTTTATATATATATATTGAGGTATTTTGTTTCTGTTCTGGAAAACAACATTGAATACAGCACATTTTATGACAAGTATTATGTTCTGACTTTACATATGATAAACTAAAATTCAGAAATACTCCTTTGCTCATGTTGTGATTAAATACTTCTCAGTTTTGAACATATGATGGTACATCAGTAACAAGGTATTAAGTATTTATTGACAACATTTAGTTATAAACAGTATCATAAAAAATTTTTGATGTTGAATTCTCGCTAATATTTTTTTCATTTCTAAAAATTTTTGCAGGAAAAACAGTCGTGTAATACAGAAAAATAAAATTAATAGGAGACAAAGTTCTGAGGTGGAAACTTTTGATTAAAAGGATGTGATTACTTTATAACGCATGCTACACATAAATGACCAGTATGATTTTCTAAGCTGTATAAAGTATCTGGGGTTCACATAAGGGTCTTATACTATCGGATTCCCCCTCTGTCTTTTGTTGTTGTTGTTGTTGTTGTCTCTCTGGAAACAATTTAGGTTCCCAATATGAATCGCAGAATCACAGAATCGTCTAGGTTGGAAGAGACCTCCAAGATCATCTAGTCCAACCTCTGTCCTAACACTAACCAGTACTCCACTAAACCATATCACTAAGCTCTAAATCTAAACGTCTTTTAAAGACCTCCAGGGATGGTGACTCAACCACTTCCCTGGGCAGCCCATTCCAATACCTAACAACCCTTTCAGTAAAGAAGTTCTTCCTAATATCCAACCTAAACCTCCCCTGGCACAACTTTAGCCCATTCCCCCTCATCCTGTCACCAAGCACGTGGGAGAATAGACCAACCCCCACCTCACTACAGCCTCCTTTAAGGTACCTACAGAGAGCGATAAGGTCGCCCCTGAGCTTCCTCTTCTCCAGGCTAAACAACCCCAGCTCCCTCAACTGCTCCTCGCAAGACTTGTTCTCCAGACCCCTCACCAGCCTTGTCCCCCTTCTCTGGACTCTCTCGCGCATCTCCATGTCCTTCTTGTAGCGAGGGGCCCAAAACTGAACACAGTACTCGAGGTGCGGCCTCACCAGAGCCGAGTACAGGGGGACAATCACCTCCCTAGCCCTGCTGGCCACACTGCTTCTTATACAAGCCAGGATGCTGTTGGCCTTCTTGGCCACCTGAGCACACTGCTGGCTCATATTCAGCCGACTATCAACCAGTACTCCCAGGTCCTTCTCTGCCAGGCAGCTTTCCAGCCACTCATCTCCCAGCCTGTAGTGCTGCTTGGGGTTGTTGCGCCCCAGGTGCAGGACGTGGCGCTTGGCCATGTTGAACTTCATATAGTTGGCCTCAGCCCATCGGTCCAGCCTATCCAGATCCTTCTGCAGAGCCTTTCTACCCCCGAGCAGATCAACACACGCACCTAACTTGGTGTCATCTGCAAACTTACTGAGGATGCACTTGATCCCCTCATCCAGATCGTCGATAAAGTTATTAAAGAGAACTGGCCCCAGTACCGAGCCCTGGGGGACTCCACTAGTGACCAGCCTCCAACTGGATTTGACTCCATTCACCACAAGTCTTTGGGCCCGGCTATCCAGCCAGTTTTTAACCCAACGAAACGTACGCCAGTCCAAGCCAAGAGCAGCCACTTTCTTCAGGAGAATGCTGTGGGAAACAGTGTGTCAAAAGCCTTACTGAAGTCAAGGTAGACCACATCCACAGCCTTTCCCTCATCCACCAAGCACGTCACTTTGTCATAGGAGGAGATCAGGTTCGTCAAGCAGGACCTACCTTTCATAAACCCATGCTGACTGGGCCTGATCGCCTGCTTGCCCTGCAAGTGCCGCATGATGACACTCAAGATAATGAGAATCATTATCAAGAATCATGAGCTCAGGAATCATGAGCTTCCCTGGCACTGAGGTTAAGCTAACAGGCCTATAGTTCCCCAGGTCTACCCTATAGTCCTTCTTGTAGATGGGCATCACGTTTGCTAGCTGCCAGTCAACTGGGACCTCCCCTGATAGCCAGGACTGCCGATAAATAATGGAAAGCAGCTTGGCCAGTTCTTCCGCCAGTTCTCTCAGCACCCTCGGGTGGATCCCATCCAGCCCCATCGACTTGCGTACATCCAAGTGCTGTAGCAGGTCGCCAACCATTTCCTCGTGGATAGTGAGGGCCACATCCTGCTCCCCATCCCCTTCCACCAGCTCAGGGTACCGGGTATCCAGAGAACAACTGGTCTTGCCGCTAAAGATTGAGGCAAAGAAGGCATTAAGCACCTCAGCCTTTTCCTCATTGCTTGTCACTAAGTTTCTCCCCGCATCCAGTTAAGGATGGAGATTCTCCTTAGTCCTCCTATTTGTATTAATGTATTTATAAAAACTTTTTCTGCTATCTTTAACGGCAGTAGCCAGATTGAGCTCCAGATGAGCTTTGGCCTTTCTAATTTTGTCCCTACACATACTTACAACATGCTTATAATCCTTCTCAGTGGCCTGCCCCCTTTTCCAAAGATTATACACCCTCTTTTTTTTCCTAAGCTCAAGCCACAACTCTTTGTTCAGCCAGGCCAGTCTTCTTCCCTGCTGGCTCATCTTTGGGCAAGTGGGGACAGACTGCTTCTGAGCCATTAAGATTTCCTTCTTGAAGAGTGCCCAGCCTTCCTGGGCTCTTCTGCCCTTCAGAACTACCTCCCAAGGGACTCTGCCAACCAGTGTCCTGAACAAATCAAAGTCTGCCCTCTGGAAGTCTAAGACAGCAGTTTTCCTGGTCCTTCTCTTGACTTCGCCAAGAATAGAGAACTCTACCATTTCGTGGTCACTCTGCCCAAGACAGCTTCCGACCACCACATCTCCCACCAGTCCTTCTCTGTTTGTGAACAGAAGGTCCAGTGGGGCACCTCCCCTGGTAGGCTTACTAACCAGCTGCGTCAGGAAACTATCTTCCACGCTCTCCAGAAACCTCCTAGACTGCTTCCTCTGAGCTGTATTGCATTTCCAGGATGTCTGGGAAGTTGAAGTCCCCCACAAGAACAAGCGCTGACGATTTCACAACTTTTGCCAGCTGCCTGTAGAATTCCTCATCCGTCTCCCCATCCTGGTTTGGCGGTCTGTAACAGAACCCCACCAGGATGCTTGCCTTGGTGGCCTTCCCACCAATCCTAACCCATAGAGACTCAACCTTATCATTCCCAGACTCAGTCTCAAGTTCCACAACATCAAAACACTCTCTAATATAGAAAGCCACACCACCACCCCTTCTGTGCTGCCTGTCCCTTCTGAAGAGCGTATAGCCGGTCATTGCAGCACTCCACTCATGGGAGTGGTCCCACCACGTTTTAGTGATGGCAACCAAGTCATAGATAGCCTGCTGCACGATGGCTTCCAGCTCCTCTTGTTTGTTACCCATGCTGCATGCATTAGTGTACATGCACTTCAACTGGGCCGTTGCCTGCTCCCCAGACCCTGACATTGTTCCCCCTGGCACACCGCTAATGAGCCTTATTCCCGCCCCGTCCCCCTTCCTACCTAGTTTAAAGCCGTCTGCTCAGTGGTATGCTTCTTACTCTGCATAGTCTAATGGTTTCTTGGTGATTTTTTTTTTTTAATTTTAATTATTTATTTAATTTTTAATTTTAATTTTTAATGAATCTAAGTTGTATAACACCACTACGTGGTACAGTCTCTTTTTTTCCAGCGTGAGATCTCAAATTATACAACAAGTATAATTAATTAACCCTTTTATACAGAAGGGGGTCACACGTAGTAGCTCAAGAAGGATCAGAGTCACACAGGAGATTTCAGTAACAGTTTTCACTACTGCTGCTTAGTACTTACTGGATGATGTTCGAATGCTGCAGTGTGCCATAAAAGGGCTTGTAAGAATGAGTGGCTTTTAAAATATAATGATTAGAAATAAGCCACTGTTCCCTTAGTCTTCCTTTCTTTATTGAAGAAGGGAAAGAATGGATAGGAGGTAGGCATGTAGTTGAGGGGAAATCTCTGTGAGTAGTGTGGTGAGGCTCAGAATACAATACCATTGGCACTGGCACCAGGGCTGGGTGTGAAGCTGTGACAAGCTGTGTCTCAGCCTGTTTGTCCCCTAACCCACTTGAGTTTTAATATCACCACCTACCTTGATGTTTTTCTCTGCCTCCTTATGCTTCTTTTCTACTGCTTCATCTTCTGCTTCTTTCTGAAGCTGCTAATGAACTGCATTGAATTAATTCTTGAAAAAAATAGCATTGAATAATTTAAAAATTTCACAGAATCATACAGAACGGTTAAGGTTGGAAGGGACCTCCGGTGGTCATCTACTCCATTCCCCCTGCCCAAGTAGGAATACCTTGAGCAGGTTGCCCAGGACCATAACCAAGCAAGGACCATTTGTATGGTCTGTTTTCTACACTTTTTTTCCCATTTCATGTCTTTCTCTTAAATGAGTGACTCTCTATAGTCATATCTAAAGGAACTGATGGTGGGGCAATACGAAAGAGAGAGAGAACTATTTGCACACTAGGAAAAATGTTGGGAAAATTAGGTAAATCTCTATTGATTGTGGCTGGCCAAAAGACGGAGGTCACCAGAAATTTGAGAAGCAGGGCCAGAGGGAAGGAATTCCTTTAAAATGTAAGGAATTTACATTAAAATTCATTCTTTACATTTTAAATGTAAAGTAGAGAAGGTCTTCTATGGAGGTTGTGCCATGACTGAAAGACTTACCTTGAGGAAACTAAAGAGAGATTATTAGAGAAGAAAAACAAACGAACAAACAAACAAAAACTCATTTGCAGAAGTTACTTGGTGTTTGTGTTATTTCAGTGTGCAACTTATATTAAGATAAAATGAAGCCAAAGGGACTGAATGAAGTCCTGAAATGAGAAAAATATTTGGAGAACAATGGTATTTTCTAAAAATATCATGAGGAAATTTTAATATTTCTAAACAGTTCTGTACTCTCTTCTTGTGTTCTTCATCTTTTCAATCTGTTCTAGATATAACATCTAGTTTTCTAATTTGATTGCTAAATATCTTGGGTAACTCTTTCCGGTAAATTAAGCATTTGGAATAAGACTCCCTGACATATTTGGTTTTGTGTGTTCTTGCCAAGTAACACCCTCTTGAAACATTTAGAATCAGTAAGGAGTTCTTTCTTACTAGTATTGCCTTTAAATAAATCTCTTGATTGTGTACATGTAGTTATTTGTTTTGTCATGTAGGACATTAAATTCAGCTTTCTGTATAATCCAATTTAACAGTAGCTATAATGAGACTAATGTAGTCACAAATTGAAATAGATACCTTTCCATTATTTCTTTCAATTCTCAGCTAGAATACATCTGGAAAAAAAAATAATAAAAAAAAATAAAAAGATCCCCTCATCTTATACTCATTATTGTTTAAGCTGAAGTATATAAAAGAAAGTACTACAAAATGTATTTACAATGACTTGCTAATTGAAATGGCAAGGAAATTATTTTGGTTCAATTTTCCATGTACTACAGATGCTATACACCTGATGGTGTAAGAAATGAAGTTCTGTATGAAAAAAAAAAAAGAAATACATTTTATTAAACAACTATTTTTTCTCTTTAGATGAGCAAAGTTTGAGCATGGGTCTCCATTATGAGATGAAAAGATTCTAAGTTTGAAGACTTATCAATTTTTTCTGCAAGAATATAGCTTTATGTGAAAAGATGGCTTTCCCTATATCCTGTCTTATTTTTTCAGTCTGTTTTTTTTTTTCATTAATCGGTTTCTTTCTATCTATAGCTAATTCACACACAGTTCATTTAGAAATAATTATTGATAACATATTCAAGCATGAATGACTCAATTTTAGCAAGAGATGAAAATGGTAATATTCTGGGAACAGGATAGAGGAGGGAAGTGAAGATTGTCCTACAGTGAATCAATATCTCATGTTGAACATCTAACCTAAAAATTAATGTTAAAACATACATAATTATATGTGTCTGATTTCAACAGACAGGTAAACAGAAGTTTGGTCACTAGAACTAAACTCAGAAAATATTTATTTCTTTGATTCATTCTCTCTCAGATTAAATGTCTCTGTCTGAAGGGTGTTTTCAATACGTTAATGAGAAGATGGCTGAGAAACGTTACAATTTTGAGCCTAGTTTAGTGGTGGTATATTTTTAATTTGTTCATAATTGTAGCCTTTATTTGTATGTAAACATTTGAGAAATAAAAGGTAGTAACTTCAAATTTGAGATAAATTTGATCCATCTAATGCTTGTCATTTGATGAACAGTAGTGTCTCTAGTGAATATTTGCTTTCACTTCTCAGTGGCCATTACTCTGTTAAAGCAGTCAGCTTGTCTGGTACAGTATTAGTCATGGGAATTCACTGAAAGAGTTCAATTGTTACATTGACAGTAATCCTCTTTAATTTCAACATTCATAGAGGAAATACCACTAAATTAGAACTCTTAGTAACTATGGATTGTGATAGATATATATCTTATTATGCATTTAAAACTGAAAATATCTAATAAACTATATTTAGCATCACAGGCATACTATGATTTCCAAAGTAAAGGTAAAATGTAATGTTTAAATCCCTAAATCCAATAACCTCTTCTGTTCATAAATAAAAGATGTCAGAACAATAATTTTAATTAATATAGAATTCTATACAATTTAAGAGTGCTAAAAAATATATGGGTTACACTCCAAAAAATAATATGCAAAGCTGCTTAACTCTTGCTTCAGAATTTGAAATCTTTTTCTCTGCAGGAATTTTAGTTTGTTCTCTCCACTTCAGGAGGAATTTCTTACAGTTATTTGCAGTACTAGTGTGGTGCAGAAAAGTAGAAAAATTTATTGCAAATGAATTGTGATATTCTTAAAGGAAAATGAGCAATTTCCAAATGTATTCTTAACACTTCAAAATATCATGGATTGTCTTTTTATGAAATAACATAAGCCTGTGTTTATCTCAGGTGGCTCTTACATGATCCCCAGGGTATTATGCATATTGCAAACAATGGAAATTTCATTGAACATTTCGTGATGTCTGGATCTATACTGTTTCCACAGAAAGAATGGTAGACCAACCTCAGGCATTTGAGTTAAGAACTGAGCAAACAGGGATGCAAAAAGGGGCTTGGAGAAGGCAAGAAAATAATATGCTATGGATAAGGATTCATTATGGATGGATGAATGTTCTAAATAATTTCAGCTCTGAACAGATTTAATTCCCATCTGAGACTGACAGTAACAGTTCTCCCTTTAAATAAAAAATGGGGAAGTGCATTTACTTCTAGCTCCAGTAGATGAAATCACTGCAGATAGGCTGACATTGCATTGCCTACCATTCTTTTTTCTTGCTATCCTGGTTTTGTTTGTTTAGCTTTGAAGACTTCTACATGTTTTTGTTTGTTTTTTGTTTTGTTTTGTTTTGTTTTGTTTTGTTTTTCCCTGCAGAAGGGAAATCCTGCATTATTGGGCTTTATGTTTTAAAAATAAATGTACTAGTTTTTATTTTTAGCAGCTCATTTGTAGGACTTTTCATGTTATTCTTATTAGAATGTCTTCAGTCTAGGCTGCTGGCCAACATGTATGTACATTTGTGTTTCACGAAATGTGGCAAACAGTACCCCATAGTACCCCATGACATTGTCATACAAAATATCAGACGGAAAATGAATAATTATCCTTCTTAATTGTTGCCGAGATGATTTATAAAAGGCTTACAAAATATACCATCTGAAAGAGTTAGTTTGCTCTTCTTTTACATCTAAAAATATTATAATTATAAAACACTTGTAATGATATTAATGATTTTTTCTCAAAATGTTTATACAAGTAATTTCATTTTGAGATTAATAATGTCATATCTGAAATATAAACCGTTCAAATATCCATTTCCTCCATGCAGAAAACAATTCCCACACAGGTGAGATACTACATGCAAACAACAGGTTTTTTGATGTTAAAAAGAAATAAAAATAAAAGCCTTAGGAAAGTTTTGTATGATACAGTAAGTTTAACCAGTATTTAGACATACGAAATTATCAGGAAACACTTTACCATGTGGGTGACTGAGCACTGACAGAGTTTGCCAGTAGTCTCCCTCCTTGGAGATCTTCAAAAGCCACCTGGTCACAGTCCTGGGCAACTTGTTGTAGGTGTCCCTGTTTGAGCAGGGAGGGGTGGACCAGATGGCCTCCAGAGCTCCCTTCCCACCTCAACTAGTCTGTGATTCAGTGATTAGATGGCCATAGAAAGTATGTTTCTTTGGTGCCTGTTTCGCTCTCTACCATCAATAGAAAGTGGCCAGTTTGGGCTTGGAGGAACATTGAAGGTAGATATAATCTTATTACAAGTGTCTTTGTGTAAGATATTCCACTGTAATTTAGACATACAGTCATATGGTTTCATGAAAGGAAAACAGAGCAAAATAAACTTGCAGTGAGAATGGAAAATAAAATAACAGATGAGATGCATATTGGAGAGCCTTTTGCTTACCACTTACAGGAGTTTGTCATACCACAGAAAGCAGTACTTAAATTTTACACAAGACTAAGCAGACCTGCAAAAGCAGAGATAGATACAATAGAAAGATTTCCAAAGTAGACAGTAAGGCATATTCTGTCTGGAATATAACAGAAATGGTCACAACCTCAGAAATTATATTGTTTTGCGCTATTGGACCAATATTCATATTTTACTTTCCTCCTCTTGCAAATTCAGATTCAACTTCTAATAGCAGTACAAGAGAAAGAAGAAAATATCTTAAAAAGTCTAATTATCACTATGGCATGTATTATAAAAATGAAAAGGCTGTCATATTATTTAAAAGAAATTCATGCATAAAGTTCAAATATAAGCAAATTTTTTTTTTAATTGCAAAAGTTGTGTTCACTACACATAACATAAATATATATATATATATATATGAACATCTGAAGATATTTAGCCTTAAAAACAGAAGCATGGATTTCTCTGGGATGCTGTTTCCATTCTCTCAGGCTGCTTTTGTCTTCCAGCCATCAGTTTAGATTTCCAACTCTTTCTTGCAGCACTTCTTTCTAACCACCAGGGAATGCACACAGTGCTTGAGATACATTGCAGCTGCCTCGCATAGGCTGGCAGGTAGCTGCAGAGTTAGAAGTTTGTAAAATGCTTTAAGGTGCCCTGAGGAAAAGCACTCACCCGCACCCTTGCTTTTTAAACAAACTCCTGACATATTTCTATGCTACCAGTTCCCTGCATACAGTGTCCATTGCACAGGATTTGCAGCAGTATTTACATTTGTGTTGTGCTTGTATGATATACAAAGGCTAAATAATTATTGTAGCCCTAATGTATGTGCACTGTACCCTTAAAATCTGAAACAGTGAGTTGTAGTTTTAATGGTAAGCACAGAGTCTATATAAAACACAGAGTGTTGTGCCAGGATAGCTGACAAAATCATCCAGTGACTGCATTCTGTTCTGCTGCTATTACTTGTAAAGCCTTTGCTGCACAAAGAAATCTTATTATCCTAATGTAGGCCCCAGAAACAAAATGTGTGGGTAATATAATACTCCCCAACTTCAGAAGTAAGTATTGAGGTGATATAGTTTGAGATATATAAGATAGCTGATATAAGTCAGATATCACTGATTAAAATGAAATTTTAACTTAGAGGCTGTAGAGAAAAATCATGAGTTCTTGTTCAGCTTTATTGCTCTCACATTCTCTGTCCATGTACAACGAAAATTCTTGCTCCTTTCAGGAATATTCATTCCTGAAAGTTACCCAGGAACATAAGTAGCAGTAAGGTACCTTGCACTGATCTTGGTTTAAACAATAAACCTAATGAGGTTCTATCCTTCTGTGGACTCAAATGCCAGAAGTCATTACAGTGTCACTCTGGGGTCATTCCCAATATTGTATCAGCAAATTATGTGGCCATTCCCTACTCTTTCAAGATGCAGAGACATATTTACCATAGCACACCTCCCTGAGAGAAGGAAGCACAGAACCTTGTTCTCTATGATTTTGTCATGAAAAGCCTGTATGATTACAGTCCTGAACAACCAATGGACTTTCCCCTCAACCCTCACTTGGAGTCAGTTGTCCAGGTTTTGGGAGAAGAATATTCTGTGGGGCCTTTGGCTTTATAAATTAACACCTACTCTGAACGGCATCACCAGAAGTCTACTTTTGTATCAGATTCTCCATTTCACTGGGGAGCTTACCAAAGATTAATATTTGTCTTGAGGACTCTTCTTTCTTTCCTTTTCTTTTCTTTTCTTTTCTTTTCTTTTCTTTTCTTTTCTTTTCTTTTCTTTTCTTTCTTTTCTTTTCTTTTCTTTTCTTTTCTTTTCTTTTCTTTTCTTTTCTTCTCTTCTCTTCTCTTCTCTTCTCTTCTCTTCTCTTCTCTTCTCTTCTCTTCTCTTCTCTTTTCCTTTTCTCTTTTCTTTTCTCTTTTCTTTTCTTTTCTTTTCTTTTCTTTTCTTTTCTTTTCTTTTCTTTTCTTTTCTTTTCTTTTCTTTTTCTTTTCTTTTCTTTTCTTTTCTTTTCTTTTCTTTTCTTTTCTTTTCTTTTCTTTTCTTTTCTTTTCTTTTCTTTTCTTTTCTTTTCTTTTCTTTTCTTTTCCTTTCCTTTCCTTTCCTTTCCTTTCCTTTCCTTTCCTTTCCTTTCCTTTCCTTTCCTTTCCTTTCCTTTCCTTTCCTTTCCTTTCCTTTCCTTTCCTTTCCTTTCCTTTCCTTTCCTTTCCTTTCCTTTCCTTTCCTTTCCTTTCCTTTCCTTTCCTTTCCACACCTTTCCTTTCCCTTCCTTTCCTTTCCACACCTTTCCACACCTTTCCACACCTTTCCACACCTTTCCACACCTTTCCACACCTTTCCTTTCCACACCTTTCCTTTCCTTTTCTCTTCTGCCTTTGTAAGACTGTAATGGAATAATCCTTTATGAAATAAATTTTGTGCTGTAAATACCACCTTCCATCCATACTTTTAATCATACTTGTACTCTGTCAAACTCATGAATAGTTTTTGTAACTGGGGAAATAAATGTTGCACAGACCTCAACATCTTAAGGACCTTAAGTAAATGCCTGAATATATTCTGAAACCTGAACACTCTTGTTAATGGATATTTCTAATTAGTTTTTACTTACCTTCTGTTTTTCAGAGTAACTCAGGTGTTTCAAGAGCCACCAGGCTGACAGTGCTTAAATCAGCCCTTCAGCCATGGTAGTCTATCTTCAAAGTGAAGAAAGTTAAACATATCAACTATTAAATACTTTCAGATATACTCTTCTTAAAAAATTTAAAGGAAATGTAGGCAGTCCACACCCGACAAAGTAAGAAGCGGTCTTCAAACAAAACATTATCTGAACTGGAAACAGGCTAGAAATATAAGGTTTTCCTTATTGGAAGGAAGTTCTCACGATAGTTTTGATTTCTTCACTTTTTGCCAGGACAAATTATGTTTCTATGTAAAGTCCATATAAATATCTATGAAAGACATCTGTTAGACAAATTAAGTGAATTATTCCTGAAGAATAAAACTGTGTTTAATGCTGCCTTGTGAAATTACTCTTAGCCTCCTATATCAAAGTAAAAATTGAGGTTATGAAATCTACCAATACATTTTTCCCTTCTAATTTGTGTTTGAGGAACTAAGACATTTCTGTTAGTGTTATTAGATGTTCTGCAGGGTGCCTAAACCCCAGAGATCAGGAGAGAAAGAGAACAGAACTCAGAAAAGAACTGAGATTTCAGTTTCATATTAGTGCTCCTGAGTCATTTATTCTCTTATATTTAGGAACTTAAAAAGTGGACTCCAAACAGGATTTTATTGAGTTATGATGTAAATTCATTTTCTGTTACTAAGCACAAATGAAAATAGAAAAAGAGCAAGCTTACTAGCATATCTTTGTTCTGCATTTTTGTGTAATGTGCCAGAAGTAGGGTAGGTTTTTAACAAAGAATAAGAAAACATTCCTATTTTCCAGCACAAAGGAAATGATTGAGTGGGGAGGCTTACTTACAACCTGCTGTTTTCTCTTTTTAAAAAATTCTTTTGATCCACTTATTTTGACAACTCTTGCTTGAAAGCAAGAATATAAATGCATAAGAGAGACGGAATATATCCTGTTAATTATGCATTTGGATGTGAAATATGAAATGATACAGTATGTATTCAATATACTGTAGATTCTCAGTGGTAGATTCTAAGTGATCCACTTTTCTGAAATATCATTTCTATTGTGTACATTTTCATTATAGAACATCAGACACCTTCAGATGTCAGTTTATTATCTGCTTAATTTCCCTCTTAGCTGTAATGTATTTACCTTGGCATTGAAATTTAGAACAATAATGTATTCTAGACAAAAGCTCTTCAATCTGATCCAATGAAGCTTTTCTCATTCTTGTATATGCAAACGGTAATTAATACTTTATAGTTATGTCCAATATATGTCAACATCTTTGGTGATTTGGAAAATCCTGTCAGTCATACTCTGGGAGGGGAGGATTGCAATGGGGAAAATCAGATTTTTCAAGCTCAAACATTCAATGTGCGACTGATTATTCAAAGGTCAAAGACAGCTAAGGGTCTGTAGACTTATGGTGATGTTAAATGTCAGACAGTTTTTCACTCCTTGAAGAAAACAGTCTACACAACCAGTGGTGTTCACTTTTCAAAGGACTACTAATGCATAGTATGCATTATGATATCATATGCATATATGTATGCAAATGATATCGTTTTTCATTAGTTTTATTCACATAACTAGTTGCAAAATTTGCTAGATAAAATATTGTCTTCTCTGTGAGTATATGAAAGTGCTGTCATGTTGAAAATATTATTCATTTGATATGAAATATTTAACGCAATTAAATTTTTCTGCAGTCCTTGCAGTGGTCCATGATAGTAACTAGCGTGAATCAATGAAAAGTGATTGGCATGAATGTATGTAACCAGAAGTCAAACATCCTAGGAGAAATCCTGTCTTGTTTTAGTGGCTATAAAGCATATATATGCATATATATCTTGTAAAGTTTTGTTCTTTTTTATCAGCTTCTATGTAAAGCACTTGCACAGTAAATTCCTTCCTTCCGCTCTGAAATCTTACAGGACTGTATTTACATGAAAAAACAAACAAACAACAACAATGAAATACATACCTTTGTATGAAAGCAAACAAACAAACTAACTAAACTTTTGTGCTAGTGCAACTCCAATGAAATCAACCACCTAATAACTACCAAACCAATGGAAAGAGAGAACATACCAGTCTGAGGTGTAGAATTATGTTTCAAGCATACTCATTAATTCTCTCAAATAAATTCTGTGTCACTGTTTCTCCTCACCACCAATGCCGAGCTGGGAATAAGAAGCTGAGAAGAAGCTATAACATCACTTTAGGCTTGTTCTGTGGCATCCTATTCAGTGCTCTGTAATATGCTCATTTTTGGGTCACTGTGCTGTTTGCACAAACACACACGCATGTACTCTAACCCCCAATTATGTTTACTATTATTTATAAACCCAATGACTTTAACATAGGATGAGATACTGTGACATTCTAACAAGGTTTGTCCTCCTAAAGCAGCGATGATCCCATCATACTGCATGAAAGGTAATCACTAGCCTTGAGACTTAGAAATCTTTAAAGTTCTGTAACACAGGCTCGCAGGCCATCTTCAGCTCCCCTACCCATCTGATAGCGTCAATGCAAGTGCAGTACATTTGGATGGCTAATGATTCAGATGCTGAGGAAGGCAGAGTACTCCATTAAAAGAAAGAGTTACATACTTCTGATAGCAGAGGAATAGACTCAGTGACCTGAAAGGTCCTTTCTGGTTCTGTGTGATGTGCTCTTACTGTCAAGGCAAAGACCTCTCTCCATAGCATGTCCTGCCAGCAGCTCTCTTTATTGAAGTGGGAAAAAAATATAAAGGTTTCTACAAATGGTATCAATGGCAATATGGCATGGAAAAGGCAACATTCACTTTAGTAGTGAAATATAAAGCTATTTTAGGTTTTATGGGTCACAGTCGTAAAGTCCACCCCTGTAGAATCCTGGAGATCACAGAACAGAGATGGCATATGCTGTCATCCAGACACATAGTGCCAGCAAGAAGTGTTCTCATATTCTGCACTGTTTTAAGCTCCTCAGTAGGTGCAGTCTGTATTGCCACCTCTGATCTGAAGAGGCTTTCAAAAACTGCAATTTTACTATCAAGTTTCAATGCGAATATTCACATATTAGTGTTTTTTGTTTTGTTTTGTTTTTGACTCTCATAGTTTTATTCTAATTCTAATTTATCTTCAGTTGATAATGAGAGATTTTACAGTATGTTTATTTTTAATAAGCTAGTGCTATGATAACTGTCTAGGTATTTGGCTGAGGAGAGTGAACCTTTATGCATAAGAAATTGTGTTATGTTGTGCAACATGATATCTCTAAATTATAATTCCCAAAAGAAATAAAGAATAGCACAAAAATATTAGAAGTTTTAGTATTACCATACTGACTCATCAAATTAAGATGGATTTCGCAAACTGCTGAAGGGGACCTAGGCAACCTGAAAATGTGCTTTCCTGCCAAACTGTGAATATGGAGGGTAATAAAATTATAGAGCTCTGAACTGTGTTACTCCTTGTAACTCCTTTCTAATGCCTGTTGAAATCAAAGGGAGTACTTCCCCAGCTTCAAAAAGCTGTAGATTTGGCCTTTGGTTATCTGCATTTCAGTTGTGTTCTGAAACCATACAACCAGCGGTGGGATATAGGGTAAGCTGCTGTAAATTATTATTAATTGCATTAAAAAAAAAAAAAAACATTTTTTTTGACAGACCTTCCATTTCACTAGATCATCATTAGTAACAAAAGTAACAAATGATATGTACTTTTGCAGTGTTTTATTTCAATTTCATTTTGAATTGAAATTTACACATTTTTGAGATTCTGAAAGTCAAGATCAGAATCACAGAATCACAGAATCGTCTAGGTTGGAAGAGACCTCCAAGATCATCTAGTCCAACCTCTGACCTAACACTAACCAGTACTCCACTAAACCATATCACTAAGCTCTAAATCTAAACGTCTTTTAAAGACCTCCAGGGATGGTGACTCAACCACTTCCCTGGGCAGCCCATTCCAATACCTAACAACCCTTTCAGTAAAGAAGTTCTTCCTAATATCCAACCTAAACCTCCCCTGGCACAACTTTAGCCCATTCCCCCTCATCCTGTCACCAAGCACGTGGGAGAATAGACCAACCCCCACCTCACTACAGCCTCCTTTAAGGTACCTACAGAGAGCGATAAGGTCGCCCCTGAGCTTCCTCTTCTCCAGGCTAAACAACCCCAGCTCCCTCAACTGCTCCTCGCAAGACTTGTTCTCCAGACCCCTCACCAGCCTTGTCCCCCTTCTCTGGACTCTCTCGCGCATCTCCATGTCCTTCTTGTAGCGAGGGGCCCAAAACTGAACACAGTACTCGAGGTGCGGCCTCACCAGAGCCGAGTACAGGGGGACAATCACCTCCCTAGCCCTGCTGGCCACACTGCTTCTTATACAAGCCAGGATGCTGTTGGCCTTCTTGGCCACCTGAGCACACTGCTGGCTCATATTCAGCCGGCTATCAACCAGTACTCCCAGGTCCTTCTCTGCCAGGCAGCTTTCCAGCCACTCATCTCCCAGCCTGTAGCGCTGCTTGGGGTTGTTGCGCCCCAGGTGCAGGACATGGCGCTTGGCCATGTTGAACTTCATATAGTTGGCCTCAGCCCATCGGTCCAGCCTATCCAGATCCTTCTGCAGAGCCTTTCTACCCCCGAGCAGATCAACACACGCACCTAACTTGGTGTCATCTGCAAACTTACTGAGGATGCACTTGATCCCCTCATCCAGATCGTCGATAAAGTTATTAAAGAGAACTGGCCCCAGTACCGAGCCCTGGGGGACTCCACTAGTGACCAGCCTCCAACTGGATTTGACTCCATTCACCACAAGTCTTTGGGCCCGGCTATCCAGCCAGTTTTTAACCCAACGAAACGTACGCCAGTCCAAGCCAAGAGCAGCCACTTTCTTCAGGAGAATGCTGTGGGAAACAGTGTGTCAAAAGCCTTACTGAAGTCAAGGTAGACCACATCCACAGCCTTTCCCTCATCCACCAAGCACGTCACTTTGTCATAGGAGGAGATCAGGTTCGTCAAGCAGGACCTACCTTTCATAAACCCATGCTGACTGGGCCTGATCGCCTGCTTGCCCTGCAAGTGCCGCATGATGACACTCAAGATAATGAGAATCATTATCAAGAATCATGAGCTCAGGAATCATGAGCTTCCCTGGCACTGAGGTTAAGCTAACAGGCCTATAGTTCCCCAGGTCTACCCTATAGTCCTTCTTGTAGATGGGCATCACGTTTGCTAGCCACCAGTCAACTGGGACCTCCCCTGATAGCCAGGACTGCCGATAAATAATGGAAAGCAGCTTGGCCAGTTCTTCCGCCAGTTCTCTCAGCACCCTCGGGTGGATCCCATCCAGCCCCATCGACTTGCGTACATCCAAGTGCTGTAGCAGGTCGCCAACCATTTCCTCGTGGATAGTGAGGGCCACATCCTGCTCCCCATCCCCTTCCACCAGCTCAGGGTACCGGGTATCCAGAGAACAACTGGTCTTGCCGCTAAAGATTGAGGCAAAGAAAGCATTAAGCACCTCAGCCTTTTCCTCATTGCTTGTCACTAAGTTTCTCCCCGCATCCAGTAAAGGATGGAGATTCTCCTTAGTCCTCCTATTCGTATTAATGTATTTATAAAAACTTTTTCTGCTATCTTTAACGGCAGTAGCCAGATTGAGCTCCAGATGAGCTTTGGCCTTTCTAATTTTGTCCCTGCATAGCCTCGCAACATCCTTATAGTCTTTCTGAGCGGCCCGCCCTCATAATATACATGTGCTCCATGATGTTTAATATAAAGACTTATCTGTGTATATCATAGAATCATAAAATGGTTTGAGTAGAAAGGGACCTTAAAGATCACATAGTTCCTACCCCCCTGCCATGGACAGGGACACCTCCTGTTACAACAGATTGCCCAAAACCCCATGCAAGCTGGTCTTGAACCCTTCCAGGGTTGGAGTATCCACACCTTCTCTGGGCAACTTGTTCCAATGCATCACCACCCTCTCAGTGAAGAATCTAAATATATCTGCTTTTAGAATCATGGAATCATAGAATTTTAGTTTAAAACCATTATTCTTTTTCCTACCTCCACACTCCCTGATAAAGACTCCCTCTCCTGCTTTCTTGTAGACCCTCTTTAGCTACTGGGGGGCTTCAATGAGGTTTCTCTGGAGCCTTCTCTTCTCCAGGTGGAACAACCTCAAGTCCCTCAGCCTGTTTTCATAGGAAAGGTGCTCCAGTCCTCATGGCCCTCCTCTGGACTTGCTCCAACAAATCCATACCTTCTTATGCTGGGGCCACAGAGCTAAGAGCAGTACTGCAAATGGGGTCTCATGAGAACAGAGCAGAGAGGGACAATCACCTCCCTCAACCTCCTGGCCATGCTTCTTGTGATGCAGCCCAGTTTGCTTTCCGGAATGCAAGCGCACATTGCTGACTCATGTTGGGTTTCTCATCAGCCAACCAGGTCCTTCTCAGGATTGCTCTCAATCCATTCTCTGCCCAGCCCTTATTTGTGCTGGGGATTGTCCTGACCCATGTACAGGACCTTGCACTTGGTCTTTTTGAACTTCATGAGGTTCTCATGGGTCCACCTCTCAAGCCTGTTTAAGTCCCTCTGGATGGCATCCCCTCCCTCCAGTGTGTCAACGGTACCACACCGCTCAGTGTCGTCAGCAAACTTGCTGAGGGTGCACTAGATCCAACTGTCCATGTCACTGACAAAGATGTTAAAATGGTCTCAGTAATGACCCCTGAGAAACCACTTGTCACTGGTCTCTGCTTGAACATTGAGCCATTGACCACAACTTCAGAGTTGTGGTCAATGGCTCAATGTTCAAGCAGAGACACAGGTCACACTCAGGTGTGACCATCCATGACCATTCTGTTTTTCCTTATAGGATTTTTTCCCCATTTTTTGCTAAGCTCAGTTTTTATCTAAGTAACTCATTAAAAGTTATTAAACTTCATAATAATATCATTCAGGTATCTCTACAACAACTGATCCATTAGCCAAATCATGGAGATTGCATAAGTATTCTGGACAGATATGCGCTCCATGCAGTCTGTAATGCCAAATTGTGGTTTTGTAGAAAAAATACACTTTTCAGTTGTTCACCATTTGACATGTTCTGTATTGCAGTAATCTGGGTGCTGTAGGGTTTGGAGAGCCCTTGTTCACACTGGCATTATTTAAATATGCCTGCTCAGAGTATAGAATAGGAAGAGAATGCATAATCAAGTTGATTGTTTAGTGCATTCATAGTATTTCAATACTTTAAGTAACCTTATTGCCATATTAATTAATTGGACAATTTGTCTTTGATATGTAACAGCAAGGTGGAGTTACGGGGAAAAAGAAGGTAAGCTATATAGGAAAAACTGAGAAGAAAAAAAAGCCTAAGAGTGAAATTTCTCTGAATTATTTTATATATAATTGTCTGAAAGTTACAACACAGGACTGTACTGATGTACAATTTTTGTACCGCATACAAATGGAAAGAATGCAAGAAAATATTTTTTACAGATCTTATGTGATTTTCATAAAAGCTAGTAAGAGGTATTGCGGTACATTTATATATTGTATTTCATTTTTCTTAGTGCTCAGATAATCATACACCGTTTTACTTTCCTCCAACCTTATTCTTTGATATTTAAATCTTACTTGGCTATCAAGATGAACTTTTATACTTTTTCTCATACTTAGTTATTGAATAACACTTTAGATATTTAGGCAAAAAGTTTAACTAGGTTTCTGTCAGCTTACAGTTAGATAAAATCCTTTCTTTGTGGTAAATTGTTTTTACATTTATTTTTACAAGTTACTAATCATGGGAAGGCAGTTATTGGAGAAGAGCACATAAATGACATAACAAATGTGTGTTGTGAGTAGGGGATGAAAATTGTACTTCTTAAAAAGTATCCATTTTCTTAAGGTTTCCTGATTGTGGCATTGGGTAATGTCACACCAATGGAAGGATTTTCTGAAGTCTTCTGTTATGCAACTTGCAAATAAAATTAATTCCACTGGCCACAGTTACTTTATTGTAATATTGATGTTCAAAATGCATTTACTGCTTCACAGTGTTGTTTAGTCTCCCAGTAGGAGTGTCATAGTTTCCCATTCTTTTTGGACCACAACACAGTTATAATCTAAAGTTCCAACAAATAGTGAAAAAGAAGGAGCTGGAAAATAGTTAAGTTCCTCTGTATGCAAAAAGCTTTCAAGCTTCCTTAATTTTCATTCTTTTAAATCAGAATATTGGTGATTTTTGTTTGTTTGTTTGTTTGTTTTTCTTTTGTTGTTGTTGTTGGTGGTGGTTGGTTGGTTGGTTTGCTTTTTTGTTTGTTTGTTTTACTTCCCTATTGATACAGTTAGAAATTTCCAGACCTTTTAAAGGGCAGGTTTGTACAGTAGCCTAGCTGTTTATGGTGAAATATTCATTTACAAAGGTTATCATATCACAGCAAAGAACAGTTTCTACTCGGTTGGACCCAAGGACCATCCACACCATTTCTCTACCTCTGACATAGGCCATGAAAGAAGACTGAAAACAGGACAGCCATAGAGTGATATTTCCTAAGGACACTCTCCAGCCTCCATTTTTTGGCACAGCAACATTCACACCTGGATGTGGTCTGAATTTGACAGATGTAGATAGACCTTTTCTTTCTGCCATTAATTTGACTGATTTTTTCTGGTAACCTTGTGACATCTACCTAATTGCAATGTTTTGGGAAAAAAGTGTTCCTCGCTAGGTTGTGCAGAAGAGCAGTTTTTAATTTTGTTTATTTTGAACCTGCTAGTTTGTTTGTTTCATGTCTCATAGTTTTTATAAAGAAAAAAAAAAAGAAAAAAAAAAAAGGACCAATTGTTCCCTGTTCACTTTTGCTGTTCCATTTGTAATTTTACGGTTTCCTGTTTCGTACAGCAGCAACTACTTGTCTGTTTAATTATTCCCATTTATATTTAAAATTATCAGTGTCACCTTCCTCAGAATTTTCCCAGTCTATATGCCTATTAAGACCAAGGCTTAATAGACTTTAAGTCTGTTAAGAGCGAGCATCACATGTTTAAGCTGAAATGTACTATAGATTTCTATAGTAGAAAATGTCATTATGCTGTGGAGCTTTTTGCTTTCCTAATAAATTCTAGCATCTGATTTGCTTTTTATTATTGTTATTAAAAAAAAAAAAAATCACTGCTGAGCTCTGTGATAACATTTTCATGGAACTATCTATGATGGTCCTAAAAATCTCATTTCCAAGTGGTAAAAGCCACCTCAGAGACTAATATTAGGTATATAAAATTAGGATTTTGGTTTATTTGTATGCATTCATCTGCATGAAATTCATCATTTTGTCAGTAATGTCAATCTTGAAAGGTCTTTTTACCTTTCTTCATGTTAAGGCATCATCTTTAATTTTGTTGCCTAATATCAAATACAAGAAAACTTAGTCATTCACTGTTTTTGGTCTTTTTTAGGATATTCATGAATCTAGTGAACAGCATAAGACCAGAACCATTTTGGTGTGACAGCTGGTCTTTCTTGAGAGTAAAAACTTGCCCTTCAGTTGAGCTCTCAATTCCAGTAGTTTTTAACCAAGGGTTTTCCATTTAAGCTTTTCTGTCTTAGTTTTTGAAGGATTTTTAATATGAAACCTCTCTCAAATTCCTTCTGATAACTCAAGTTGTATTAACATTACCTTCTTTGTCTATGTGTCTATCAAATATTCCAAAGAACTCAGGTTTGTGAGGAATGGCTTTCCTTCAGAAAACACTGTGTGTGTGTGTGTGCACGTGTGTGTGTGTGCATGTGTGTGTGTGTGTGTGTCTGTGTCTGTTTCTATTTTCACTGATTCTTTTCTAGAATAGTTTGGCTCAAATATGTATGAGACTTTCTGGCTTTTTCTTCCCTGAATCTTCTCCAGAATCCTTTATAAGTTTTGTCATCACATTTGATACCTTCCAGTTTTCTGGTGCCATGCAGATTTAAGCTATGTGAATGTGAGTATGATATGTCCCTAGTGATATATTCCTCAAGCATTATTCCAACATGAGAAACCTCCTTGTGTTCTACATGATGAACACAGCCACAAAAAAAAATCATTTACTTTCTTTTATAACCTTATCTTCTCTGGGAGTTGTTTTATGTCCTGTCAGTCATCTGCTGGCCTTACAAACTCTCAGGCAGAGTTCCTGCTGCTTACTGTTTAAATATATATATATATATGTTTATACCTTTTGTAAGCTGCTTCACAAATCGTCTTTTTACTGCCCTGTGTTTTTAAACAGCCAGAGTTTATAGTCCTCTTTATTATCCTTCTTTAAACACAGATTTGGCTCTTTAAAGATGTCCTCTTCTCTCTTATCCTCTCCTGCCAGCTGACTTTCTTTCAGTCTTTCTAGAACTTTTGACAGGTGCTGCACATTTGATCTAAAGTGCTAATAAACACTTTCAGTGCTGTCTTCAAACATTTTTGTCTTTTAGCTGTTCATTATTTTTTCTATTCAGACATAATAAATTTGTTGGCTTTTGTGGCTTGTGCGAGGAGGCTGATTTAAAATATACTGTTGACACCTTTGGAAAGCTTTTCATTAGCAACATTTTTAGTGAGGTCATGTGTGTGCTACTCAGAAGGTTGTTTATTATTATTGTTGTTGTTGTTATTATTAGCATTATTACTTTCCCCTAGGTTCCCTGTATAATTCTGCCTCAATGTTAGGACTTGGTGTTATACACAGTGAATCTAATTGGAGGTAGCCAAAGTCTTCTATTATTACTGTTTCTTGACCTCCCAGACATAGTGATCTCACATTTCCTATTTTCCTATTTATGAAACATGAATCCTATTTGAATGTGTCTTCAGTGGTATCTTTTTTACTGGTTAATAGCTTAAATACTGAATATATATAACCTGCCAGTCATATAAGTTACAGATAGAGAACACAGAGATATACTTGGAAAGGTCTCTGTATTAAAATGGTGACAGGCCACAGCACTCATTCTGCTGGTTCTGTTTCCTCTTTTCTGAACAGCATGTTCACACTGGAGTCTGACTTTGCTCCATGTGTTCCCATCCATGTGGACAGCAGTACAGCAAAACTAGCTCAGCAACTGTCACTGATTTACCGCATAAGGATCCTGTGTGCTGCTGCTGCTGATTAATTCTGGTTAATACATGAATTGTACTCCTTTTCTTGTCCATGAATTTCTCAGCTGTTAATTTCTTGCCTGTAGAATACACCTGAGAGATAAAATGGAGGTGTGAATCTTACTTGCAGGATTATAGTAGGTAAAGGCATCTTGTGAGTGGGCACATACTGCTAACACAAATAGCTGTATTACATGTAAGAGTCCATGAGAGTACATGATCTGGTATCTATACCAGACATGGGCTATAATAATACAGTGAGTTTTGCTGATGCAATTTCCAGTTCCCGTAACTGAAGAGGTATATAACTCTCAGGCAGTGATGGAGCTGAATGATGAACATTCCATCACAAGTTAACTCTGAGGCAGCTATTGCAGTATGAATGCCTTTTCCTTGTTTGAAAATATAAACCACCTTATATAAGGCAAAACTTTTTTTTTTTTTTTCCATTAAAAAGAAAACCTTCAGTGAGGTTTTGGTAATAACAAACAGAAGTTTCACAATGATAATCAGTCAGTCAGGGATCTGACATGAAGAAAATTATCAATATTATTTTTCATTATATGATTTTTTAATAAACTAGTGTTTAATTGCAATGTTAAATTTAAGTCTGGGCTCCAATTTACATTTATTATCTTAATTCCTCACCTCAAAATAGTCTAAGTGCATATAACACTCACTGGTCTTTATTACCTGATTTCTATTTAACAAACTACAACAATCTGATATTGAACACTCTGAAAGCCTTCTGTGTGGAAGGATTGATCCTTTTTTAATCCAGGTCTGCCAGAAGAGTAGTTTATACAGAATGGTATTTGTACAATTCATAGGAATCAGTTAAAAGTGTGGCTACCTTCACCATTTCTGTCCTGGACAAGTACATGCATGCAGTTTACTTTCCAGTTTTAATATGTTATGAAAAAAGATTTATTTACTGCATTAATTTCCTTTCTTTATCTGTTGCATGCAGTTGTAGTACAAAGCTAAACAGTTGTTCATATCCATTGGATATGTCTACATTTCTGTGAATGGGAATGTAAGATGATTAATTAATTAATTAATTTATTAAAAAAAAATTAAAAAAAAAAAAAGGAAAGTGGTGATCTTTCAGGATAAAAAGCATTGTATGGACCTAACCTAACACTCAGGAAAGTGCCATTGTCAATTAAAAATTCTACCTTTCTTTTTCTAAAGAGGCTGTTTACATACCTAGAATGACTGTAAACCAAACTAAAACAAAACCAGAAATGTTCATGTATAAAACAGTTAATTCATGAGTTTGTGTAAAGTCCATTATGTCACCATCAATTACAATATATAGTTTTAGTCTGTAAAATAAGAACAATCAGGACTTTGCTGGTATGATACGTGGCTGTGTCTCATCCTAGAACTTCATGGTCCTTCAATGGCAAGAGAAAAAAACAATTTGGGACTCAGTTATCACTGCTGTGAGCCAAGGATTATTTACTTATCTCCAAATGTTAATCTGCAGACATGGAAGGTGTGAAAAGCCTCAGCTTTTCTCTGTAAAAAAAGTTAGCTTCATAAAGAGGAATAGAGTCATTCTTCAAGACTGGAGCATGGAGCTTTGCCTGGGGATAGAATCATAGAATCATAGAATATCCTGAGTTGGAAGGGACCCAGGATATAACGATCATAGAGTCCAACTCCTGGCACCACACAGGTCTACCCAAAAATCCAGACCACGTGACTAAGTGCACAGTCCAAACGCTTCTTAGACTCCAATAGGCTTGGTGCTGTGACTACTTCCCCGGGGAGCCTGTTCCGGTGTACGACAACCCTCTCAGTGAAGAACCTCTTCCTGATATCCAGCCTGAACCTCCCCTGTCACAACTTGACCCCATTCCCTGGGGTCTTATGGCTGGTCACTAAAGAGAATAGATCAGTGCCTGCCCCCTCACTCCCCCTCGCGAGGAAGCTGTAGACCATGATGAGGTCTCTCCTCAGCCTCCTCTTTTCCAGGCTGAACAGGCCAAGTGACCTCAGCCGCTCCTCATATGTCTTCCCCTCTAGGCCCTTCACCATCTTCGTCGCCCTCCTCTGGACACTCTCCAACAGTTTCACGTCCTTTTTGTACTGTGGTGCCCAGAACTGCACACAGTACTCGAGGTGAGGCTGCACCAGCGCAGAGTAGAGCGGGACAATCACTTCCCTCGACAGACTAGCAATGCCGTGCTTGATGCACCCCAGGGTACGGTTGGCCCTCCTGGCTGCCAGGGCACACTGCTGGCTCATATTCAACTTGCTGTCAACCACAACCCCCAGATCCCTCTCTGCGGGGCTGCTCTCCAGCGTCTCGTCGCCCAGTCTGTATTTATAGCCAGGGCTGCCCCGTCCCAGGTGCAGGACCCAGCACTTGCTTGTGTTAAACTTCATGTGGTTGGTGATTGCCCAGCTCTCCAATCTGTCCAGATCTCTCTGCAAGGCCTTTCCACCCTGAACAGAGCCAACAACTCCTCCACATTTAGTGTCATCAGGATAATGAGCCTGCTGAGAGCTGATATGTGAAGATTAGACAGCACATGTATGTGGCCAACTTTCTTTCTGCTACAGACCACTATCACAGGACAACTTGGTTCTTTAGATATTGGATGACAAAATGGCAACAAAGCACAGAATAAATTTGATGGATTTTACTATAACCACACACACCACTTACTAGTATAATTAAGCCAGAGCAATCTAAGAATAAGTAAAGTGAAAGGGGAAAGCCATTTGCCATGTAGGCAAGGTACAATACCATTAAGGGCTCATCTTACCTATCAATAACCAACAGTCAGGAAAATTGTTGGCCTTTCCTATTCTCCATAGAGATGTTGGATATCATCTTCACTTTGTAGCATCTTTAGGCCAGCCAGTGAGAACCACAATCAGGAAGAAGTAGCTGAAGCCTCCTTTGGAAAATGGGAAGTCCCATATTTTCAGGCCTTTGTCTTCAAGGTGTACTTGTATCATGCTGATATCTGCTGATGGGACATCACAGCAAAGTATGAGCAATCCAGAAGGTTTCCGGAGTGCTGTGATGATACTGCATGGCAGAAGTAAACAAGGACCCAAACTGAAGAGATGCTCTGCTGGATCTGATACTTACAAATAAGGATGGACTTGTAAGGGATGTGAAGGTCAGGGTCAGCCACAGCTGCAGTGACCATGAGATGGAGCAGTTCAGGATCTTGAGAGGAGGGAGTGAGGGGGAAACAGGATCATAACCTTGGACTTCAGGAGAACAGACTTTGTCCAGTTCAGAGACCTGTATGGAAGAATCCTATGGGAAAGAAGGATCCAGGAGAGAAGTTTGATTTTCAGGGTGATCCTCTTCCAAGCTCAAGTATATTCACTCCTGACAAGCCTGAAATCAAGCAGAAAGCATGCATGGATAAACAAGTTTCTCCTGATAAACCTCAGACATAAAAAAGAAAGAAGTACATAAGAGGTAGAAGCAAGGACAGGTGACCCAGGAGGAATTCAGAGGAACTGTCTGAGCATGCAGGGATGGGGTTAGGAAAGCCAAAGTCCATCTGGAGGTGAAGTTGATGAAGGAAGTGAAGGGTAACAAGAAAGGCTTCTATGGGTATGTCAGCAAAAAAAGAAGGCTAAGGAAAGTGTGGGGCCTGTGCCAAAGGGGGCAAGGAACCTGATGACACAGAACATGGGAAAAACAATGTAATGTGTTTTCTTTGGGTCTGTAGAATAGGTCTTATGAGGAATGGCTGAGGGAATGGGGTTGTTTAGGCTGGAGAAAGGGCGGCTCAGGGGAGACCTTATTGGTCTCTACAACTACATTGAAAGAGGCTGTAGTGGGGTGGGAGTCAATCTCTTCTCCCAACTTGAGGAAATGGCCTCAAGTTGTGCCAGGGGAGTTTAAGTTGGATATTAGGAAAAACTTCTTCACTAAAAGGGTTGTGAAGCATTGGAAAAGGCTGCCCAGGGAAGTAGTTGAGTCACCATCCATGGAGGTATTTAAAAAAGATATGTAGGTGTGGTGCTTAGGGACATGGGTTAGTGGCAGACTTGGCAGAGCTAGGTTAACAGTTGGACTTGATGATCTTAGAGGTCTTTTCCAACCTAAAAGATTCTATGATTCTGTGATTCTTTGCTTTAGTCTTTACTGATATGACTTGCTTTCAGCAATTCCAGGTCACAGAGACCAGTGTGAAAGTCCAGAGACTAGAAGACTTACGTCTGTGGAGAAAAATCAGGTTAGGGAACACATAAACAGACTGGACATTCACAAGTCTATAGACTCTGATGAGAAGCATCCACAAGTGCTGAGAGAGCTGGCTGATACCATTGCAAGGCCTCAATTGTCTTTGAAAGGCAGAAACTTCTCCTTAGTCACCAGGAGAGGTTTCTGAGGAACTGAAAAAGCAAATGCCACCCCTATCTTGAGGAAGGACAAGAAGGATCCATGAACTACAGACTGGTCAGCTTCAGCACAGTAACAGGGAAAGTCATGAAAACATTTCCAAAGATATGAAAGACGAGAAGGTGAGTGAGAACCATTAGCATGGATTTTTAAAGGGAATATCATGTCTGACCAACCTGATAAGCTTCTAAAATGAGATTGCTTCTGTGCTAGACAAGGGAAGAGAAGTGGATGTTGCTTACTTCTTCAGCAGGGCTTTTGACACAGTCTCTCATGATATTCTTATAGACAAACGGACAAATTGTGGACTGGATGAGTGGACTAAAACTGGCCGAATAACCTTAGAGGGTTGTGATCAGTGGCATGAAGTCTAGTTGGAGTCTTGTCATTAGTTGTGTATCCCAGAGGTCAATACTGGGGCTAACGCTTTTAACATTTTCGTGAGTGACCTGGAGGGTGGGACTGAGTGCAAGTTCACAGACAGCACAAAATCAGGAGGACAGACCATGTGGATATGCTGCCATTGAGAGGGACCTTGACAGGATAGGGTAATGCTGGCAGGAACCTCATGAAGTTCAGCAAAGTGAATTTCAAAGTTCTTCACCTGGGGAGGAGTAGCCCCAGGTACAAAGACATGCTGGGAGCTACCAAGCTGGAAAGCAGCCTAACAGAAAAGGCTCTGGGGATCCTGGTGAATACCAAGTTGACCATGAGCCAGAAATGCAACCTCACAGCAAAGCCGGCCAACAGCATCCTGGGCTGCATTAAGAATGTTTCCAGCAGATCAAAGGAGGTGATCCTTCCCATCTGTTCAGCACTGTTGAAACACAGTGCTGTGTCCAGTTCTGGACTCCCCAGTTGAACGGTGATATGAAATACCTGGAGCAAGTGCAGTGAGGGGGCCACAAAGATGATTAAGAGACTGAAGCACTCTTTATTTTATTTATTTTATTTATTTTATTTTATTTTATTTTATTTTATTTTATTTTATTTTTGAAACAGTACAAAAGAAATGTTCTTCATCTGCTGTGTAGAGGATAACTCTAGACAGAAGTTATAACAATAACTTCATGATATCTAAATAGTGGTACGTAACATTGACTTTCCACTCTTCTATGTACAAGTGCTGTTTTCCTTGACACTCTTTGTAGCACCAGAGAAAACTCATGAAATTAATTTGCTTAATTGTTTCAATTGATGCATTTAAATTGCACATAATTTTATTTAACACTACAATAGTGTGGCATGGTATCTATTCTAGGTTTTTTCCATTTTAGTGCAGTCAGGTTGTGGCAGGAGATGATACTGGACTCTCAAGACCATGTTATTGCACATGTATGAAGTAATATCAGTCTCAGAACTTTTAATTAAGATGCAATATCATTCTCTGGTAAGCCAATAACTCCAGTTCTTTCTGTTACACATCATGGAAGCTATGATAAATTTGCACATTACTGTCACAAAATTTCAGGAGAGATTATTAAGGCTGGTGGCTCTTAATTAAGGAATTTCATTTCTGCTGCACACTTTCTGCTCTTCCTTGAAGAACTGAAAGAAGCCGAATGAAGGCTTAAGTTTGTATTAAATTAGTTAAAAGTTGTGTAAAGACAATATATGATATTTCATTAAATAAAACAGTGTACTAACTTGTAGAAACTAAGATAGTAATATGCCAAGAAAAAAATAGAAATTCAGTGAATGTTTTATACACTTATAATTATTTTTTTTTCTTTTGCTACAGAATCCTTCCCAATAGTAGCATTTTTGCCTAGTTAAGGCTCTTATAGTACTTAGTACTCCTGAAGTGCATGAACTGTGATCACAGATATTTGTGTAAGTGACTAAAACTATGCTTGGCTTATACAAAAACATAATTCTCAGGTTTCCCTAATAAAGCTCAAAAGAAGAGCAAAAAAGCTGCCAAGAATCTCTCAGTTTTAATATTGAATATTCAGGTCATTTTTCTAGATAAGAAGGGGCAGTCCCGGAGTCGCTATTTCCCACCCAGGAGATGGGGGAGGAGACCACAGGCCATGGCTGACCAGCTGTGAACACATGCAAGGATAAACTTCCCTCTCACTTGCTCGTTGTGCTCAGGAGCATGGACTGAAAAGCTCTTGTTATTCCAGTACCAACATAGCCTCTGTTATTTTTCTGTGGTCATCTGAGAATTTTTCAAAGTGTTGCTCACAGCTGGTTCACAGACCTTTGTATGGTGATTACAGAAGAACTTTGTGTTGCTGTGTTTGAGTTATTGAAATTCACTAGAATTTTGTTGGGCAGCCCTCAAGAAAATATCTCACCATGGAGGCTCTCCCATGAATAGAGTTCCTGAGCCTCTAGTGTGGATCTAGAAATTAATCCATCTAACACCAGACTGATTGGTAATGTGCTGTACAAGTATTGCATCGCTGATGTCAAGAACTTTTTCGCTCAAAAGAGAGTCCAAGAGAAGACTGTTATGAACTTGTCTGCTTTTTCAATTTCCTGGATTGCAGTCTAAAGCAGTAGGTTCTGTTCAGAATAGTTTTCACAGAGGCTATTGTTGTTAACAGCACATGAATTCTTAGCAGCATATTAAACAGTTATTTAAATGATTGCATCCCTCTCTCATCAAAGTCTCTTTCCAAGATGGATAATACATTTATTTGACAATAAAATGCTATGGAGGACACTGATATTCATTTAGGAAAATCTCATGAAGGATCATCTCACTTTTGCCATTTTGTACTTGGAAATTTCCTACTGTCATGATCTATTACATAAACAATATGCTATGCCTTCTCAAGTCAAATGTGAAAAGAATGTATTACAGAAGTGCAATTTTAGTAATGCTCAGTATAATGAATAAAAGGTCTCTTCCTTAGGTAGGAGGCGAAAACAAAATAGGTTGCCTGTGCCCAAAGCAGTCCAGATGGAATCCCAGTAGGCAGCACACTAGTGTAAATGAGAGGAATTTTATTTATTTCAGGCTATGTATGTTTCACATTTTGTTATGTTTCTTTGCTTTCCCAACTATGGCATACTAATATTCAATTACCAACTCTTCAGGGATTTTTTAATTTCCAATGTGTTTTGTCTTAGAGGTCTTCTACATTCTCTTCATATTAAAAATATATATTTACTTTATGGCAAGACTGGTTTCAAAACACCACACAATGCTTTTGTTTCCTGCATGCTTCAATATAGTTGAAATGTTACATATTTTGCCACATAAAATACCTCAGGTAGCAAAACATCTTGTCTTGTTATATTCTATAAAGTAATTTATGTAAGCTGTGCTGAAACAACTTTGTGGAGCTCAAAATATAAATCTAGGTTGTCATGGATACACACATGAGAAGGCTTTCTTTATAAATATGTTATGAGTCTGACAATTTATTTTTAGTATATAGAAGTAGATTTTTTTCCAAAAAAAGATGCAGTGTATAACTAGGGTCATTATTGGTTACTCTGATTGCATTTAAATACCATTTATTTTACTTCCTGTTCATCATCTCAAAATATTTTTAAGTAGTAAGGTTTATGTGGTGTCAAAATGGTTGATGACAGCCCAGGGCTTTTCTCTCACCTGTTTAACCCCCCTGTACTAAATATGCCTGAAATGGTATTTGTATATTATCACCAGTTAGAACATTTAAATTTTTTATCTAGCAGAGGGTCTATCAGTGCTTAAATGTCTGAAGATATTTCAGCTGGCATTTTTCTCTCCCAGTAATTAAACTGGATATAGTAATTATAACATGTAGCTGGATAAGCTAAATAATTCATGGGACTTTCAAGTCAGCAGATACCTTCTGGTATCACATTTGCTCCTAGTTCTCTGCTATATCTGTAGTGAAAGAAGCAAAATATATGATTTTCTGTTACTGATGATTGATTATAAACCAAGAAGTTATAAGTCTGATAAAAACTGACAAATTTGTGATGAAAAAAAAAATAATTGAGAATAACTAATAGAAATAAAATAAAAGTATACTAATAAAATAATAAGCAAAGAGAGGAGACGAGATATTTAGAAGCTCTCTAGTTAAGAGCTTTCACACTGTGTGTGTTTTGATATCAAGTAAAACAAAGCAACTCGCTTAAAGACGAAAAATATAACATTTCCGTAGAATATGGAACAAACTATTAGCAGCTCTTTAGAAAATCATGTTTCTTCCAAGACTGTATAAATATTAGTCTCCTGCTTATTGCATGAACTGTGGTGGAAAATCAGACTGTATGTAGAATTTGTGCAGTACTCTTTACAGAAATAGTAGGGTAACTAAAAAAATATGAAAATTACACAATTACAAAATATGAAAATACACAATTAATATTGAAATATACCCTCAAAAGTTGACTTATTTGAAGTTTATATCAAATTATAATTTTGAAAAATAGGTATTGAAGATGCTCATGCACACATTTGTACAAATGTTCCTTGTTATTTTCCAGAAGGCTTTTCACACAAGTATTCCTAACTTGCTTATGTTTGTCCGGCTTCAAAAGTCAAATTTGATTTTTCCCCTCTGAATTAGTTTAACTTCTATAGCAAAATGATACATAAATCATATTTGTAGATGCTCTGTTCCATTAAGAATCAGAAAGTCTTTTTTAAGAGTCTGAAAAAATAATGTGGGCCTGAGAAATATAATGCATGACATGTCATAAATATAACAGATATTTCATATATGACACAATAGAGACATAAATTCTCATATCAGTGAAGTAGGAAGAATCTGTTTGCCTTCTGGGAGTAAGGCATAAATCATAAAGCCAAAATTTCTGACCTAGAGAAAGTGCTAAAAATGTGGAGGAGAGGCTAAAATCACAACCTTGGAGAGAATCTGTCATTTGTTGAGTCTGCCACGTAATTTACACTGTGAACATTATTTGATAAAACACAACATGGGATCACTACATTAGGAAATTATTGTCTCTCAAATTTATTTTCAGGTTCCACTGGAAAGGAAATAAAGAGCCTAAAATATAATTTACATATGCTGTCTTTCCTTGTAATTTGAAGGTGTTATTAGTAAGGATTCATAAGGATTCATACTAAGGAGTCTTAGTAGAATTGTAGAAATCATGTGATTTAAATTACAGATTGCCTTGAAAATAACTAGTATGCTATGTCTGTTGGATGTTAAAGGATGGTCTGTAATGAGGACATAAAACTGACAAATACTTACTAGGTATGCTAGAAAAGCTCTTCAAGAAAAGCCTTCCAGCACTTCTATATTGCCAGTGGAATCTGGTGTTGGTATGAGTGACTTGAGAAGTTGAGTTATGCTCCAGTGATAGGGGGTCCGTAAGCACAGTGCAGTGTTAGAAAGTGAATGTTTAAAGGCTATTGCAGAGTCCAGATAACTGGTTGCATAACTGGTTGACAATTTTAAGAAAAAAAAAATTATCCTTTACCCATTTCTTTTGCTCTATTTTCCTGTTCCTGTGGATTCTGCTGTTGCAATGTCTGAATAGTTATGTATATTCTCTTCGTAGATGTGGAAAAGCATGGGCAGCTTGTCTGCTTAAATAAAAGAGTAGTTAGTCTGTCATGAATAGTACTGTGGCTGTGCTCTGCAAAGGAGGTAAGAGTTTATTCTGCAGTGCAGTTTTATATTCCAGTTATGTTCTGCTGTCTGGTTTAAGAGTTGTAGTATAAGAAAAATATTTAAAAAAAATATTTAAAAACCACCCCAAGAGGTTGTATAGTTTTGGCAAGTATGTTGGAAATATCACAGAATCACAGAAGGGTTGAGTTTGTAAGGGGACCTGTGGAGGCCATCTGGTCCAACTCCGCTCCTCAAGCATGGACACCCAGAACAAAAACCAGGTGGCTTTTGAAGATGTCCAAGGATGGAGACTACAGGGCTTCTCTGGGCAACCTGTGCCACTGCTCAGTCACCCGCACAATGTTTCCTGATGCTTAGTCAGAAACTCTTGTGTTCCATTTTGTGCCTATTGCCTCATGTTCTATCACTGGGCACCACTGACAAGAGCATGACACTATCTTCATTGGACCCTCTCTCCAGGTATTTATAATCAGTGATAAGATTCCCCCTGAGCCTTCTTTTACCCAGGCTGAGCAATTCCAGCTCTCTCAGCCTTACATTATAGGAGAGAAGCTCCAGGCTCTTTACCATCTTTCTGGCTCTCTCTTGGACTCTCCAGCATCTCCATGCCTCTCTTGTACACAAGCTGGATACAGTACTCCAGATGTGGCCTCAAGAATGATGATTTTTCAAATGGACTGATTTAATTAAGCTGTAAACTGTGAAACAGACTTCAGATATTGGAAAAAAAAATCAATCTGAATTTAGTTGCTGAATTGAGTTCCTTGATTGTTTCCTGATTCTGTGCTTTTTGTTTGAGGAAGAAACTAAACTATGGTCTATATCTGAGCAGGAAACATTTTTTGGAAGGGAAGGGAAGGGAAGGGAAGGGAAGGAAGGGAAGGGAAGGGAAGGGAAGGGAAGGGAAGGGAAGGGAAGGGATGTTCAAAAGAGGTTCTAAGAAAAACAAGCAGAGTTTTTGTTGTTGTTGTTTCTTTTCTTTTTTTCTGTCTTTCCTAAAAGCAATTACTGGAAAATATTTCCTCCTAATTAGTGTGGGTTGGGTTTGGTTTGGTTTTGTTTGCTTTTTGTTTTGTTTTGTTTTGTCTTGTTTTCAGTAGTTTCCCAGGTATCTGCAGTCACAAGACTTCAAGAAATATATCATATATATGCAATATCAAACCACACTAAAATTGACTAAGACACATTTGTCACATTTAATGGTAGTATATGTGCTTGATAAGTCTGAATCTTCTGTTAGAGCTGGAAGTAAGTCAGTGCATACCATTTCTCTAATTTTTACAGGCATCTGCCTTGATGCCTACAAAACCAGGCATTGCATGGCCAGGCTCTGGTTAGGCAAGTGGAAGCTAAGACTACAGCTTATTTGATACAGCTGATGCTCTTTTCACTGTTGCCCTCATCTGGCACCTTCTGTGTCACCCATCTGTTGTGCCTGGGTACAAAACTAGATTACCATCTTTGGAGGGTATTAACTATTTTTACCACAGCTTTGATCAGTGATCAGTCTAGAAGGCCTAAGTCTTTGTTTTTTTTTTCCAAGGGTGCCACTGAATACATAACAAATGCAACAGACATTGTGGTAAACACCCATATCTTACCATGTAGAATTTGCTGCTGTCCAATTACACATGTGCTTACAATTGTCTCAATGCAAATGTAGGTGTAAAATTGTCCACATGTGTGAGCCCAGGGTATAAAAAGAATATATGAATCTGTATATGACTTTAAGAATAAATCAAAACCAAACATATACCATGCTAAAAACAAATTTGATTAAGGAAGTCAGTTTTGAAATTGACCTTCATCAATTTCAAAACAAACTACAGGAGTCTTTTCAATTTATTTAAAAAAAAAAAAAAAAATTGAATAATACTGTTGTTCCACATCTTGGATGAGCTTCAGTCATTCCCATTTTGTTTAATTTCATAAAGATCTAAATCTTACACTGCTCCTATTTTTTATTGTTGTTTTGTTTTTAATGAAATACACCGTTTGCACAGGGTATGTAGAGAATTAGAACCCTTGTAAGACAATCATCTTCCTGAGCCTAAAGGAAGACATTGCTGTTCAGAATGTGTGAGGAAAAAAATACTTATAGCTCTTGAGCAAGCTTTATTTTACAGTGTCATTTGTGACCAGTGACCCTGAATTTCTGTGATTAATTTCCTAATAAAATGTCAAGTATACTGTTAGTTATTTAATAACTTCTATGTAATAAGGGTTATTTTAGGGCTTCCCAAGAGCTGTTTGCTGTTAGTTGATAGCTGTACACCTGTTTGTGTTCAATTTATTTGATAATCAGATCAGCAGATGCATCTGTGGTGCTGTCTGCTGTGTTCGTCTGTACTGGGCCTTCTATTGCTGCAGTGTTTCCTCTCAGATGTGTTGGTGCTCATGTATGGTCTTTTCAGTTTTGGTGACTCAGCCATCCATGCACAGACACTCTTGGCCATAAGCACTGGGTGGCCAGATTACCTCCGCAAACCAATATGAATACTGCTAGGCAGCTAGCTAAGCAGATGAAGGAAGTGCTAAAGACAGCAGAGGAATACCTCTCTTCATTGATGAACACTGAAGACAATAAAGATTTGTTGGAAAGGAATCTTCGAGAAAGCAGGCAAGTAATGAAACACCAGATGTGCTCAATCCTGCAAGTATGAGCCAAGAAGTTGCAGGAAGCTTTATCACCAGAGATGGTATTTGCTGTAGGGTAAGGTCTTTGCCTCTGGGAGAAAAGTAAAGCTGGTGTGTGGGATGCCTGCAGGTATGCAATACCCATGGAAAATATTGCTTGATTTTCTTGTTCTTTATAGCTTCGTAGCAGAAGGCATTAGAAATTTTTGTGATTCTCCACCTGTTGAAAGGATGCAAATGTATTTTACCATTCTAAAGAACTAAGTTTTGAGGTGAGACAGGCCCCATCATATACTGTATCAGTCTATAGCAAACAAAGAGGAGTGTCTTATTGCAAGATAGTTGCTATATTGGGTTCTTGATGGAATGCTTATTGGGCAGGGTAAATTGCTTCCTTCCAATAAATTTCATATTTGTTCTGTATTTAACAAGATAATCGAGATTAGAAAAAGTTTCCCATTTATCTACAGTGAAATATTTCACTGATATGCTTAACAAGTTTGGTATCTGAGCTAGAAATGATAGAGAAAATGAGGTTACAGGTCAAATCTGGGAAAGCCATAACACAAAGTTAAACAGTACAGATTGGAACATGATGGCTAAGATGGAGAGAAACTTTTAGCATAAACAGAAATCTGTAAATTGAGCAGCCTAATTTCTGTTGTATGCTATAGAGGTTGCAATACTAACAGCTTGCCTACGCTTGAAAGTCAATCTAAAATAAGAAATATTGTAATTTAAAATACAGCATTTGTTTCTAAGTAAAAATCAACCAAGCACATTTCTAGTCCCTAAATGAGTGTTACATGCCTAAGTGTTTTAATCCCTTTCAAAGATAAACTCTGCAGGCTGCAATTAAAGAAGAATGTGTGGTGAAACATACCGTTCTTGGATACAGATTCAAGAGTAAAGGGTAGGCAGATTTTTAAGTACTGAAAGAGCAACTGGAGCTAAAATGGTGCAAATTGTCAAGACTCTCTGCCAGTAGCTACAGAAGTGAAACCACAGAGAATGGCAAAGTCTGCTTGCGTGGTGTCGGCTGAAACTTCAATTTCTGCTTGCAGAGACTGAATCTACACCTCCACTTGCTCATTCTGGAACTGTAAGCAGTCTAACAGGGTGTCTGGGAAAATAAACATCTCTGTAAGGAGCACTGGGTATGTCTGCAATGCTCAGACCACTTGCTGTTTTACAGCCTCAGTTCCCCTGCTTCTCTGCAGTGGCTGTGTGCTACAGTGTCCCTGAGATCTCTTGTGGTAGCTCAGTCAGGTACTTTCCCAGGCAAAAGCCACACGTAGATCAGTTAAAGGTGACCTTAATGTATCAGTGAATTGGCATATAAACAGTTTCATCATCTTTGGCTTCATCACACACGTATAAGAATAACAAACCAGAAAGAATACCCTTTTTTCTAGCTGTTCAGCCAGTTGCCTAAAGATGTAATTTATAGCTACATCCAGTATCATTTTTGTATGTGCTCGAAACAGAGCTGCCTGTACCTAGGATAAATTATTTAATTAACATTTAATAAGTGTATAAACATTACATTAACACCATCTGTGTCTGGAGGAGAAGGACTAATAGATATAAGCATATGACAGAAGACGTATGAAATACCTCAGCAGTGATAACAGCAGAAAAAAATCACCTCAGGCATGTTGTGAATAGAAAAGATGGAAAGCAGTGAGGAAATTTGATGAATTAATTAATTGGTTGAGTTAAGGTACAAAAACATCTGTGCCCACTAAGATGTAATGATAGGCATAAAATTAAGTATAGTTTATCCAAATTTTCTAACATATATTCATTTTTCTATTCTATGATTTTTGCAAGAAATTACGTACAATGAAGATAAATAAAATGAAATGTGCATGTGTTGGAAAACAAAAAAAACACTATTGATATTATAAATATACACTATTTTTCATTGTCGTACACTTCATTAATGTTTAATTTACAGACCTGCAAAGCTTCTGAAATACTTCTATTGCCATCTTGCCATTTCCTCCATAAACATAAACTCACTTGAGCAAAGTATGTTATGAAGAACTATCACCTTTGCCCCAGACTGCCTTTGTAGTACTTCGATGATGAGTGCTACAAGCAAAAAGGTATAAGCATAGCTCTATTTTCTCCCATATTTGCTACTCTGCTGGGCTGTGCAAGCCCTCAGGGAAACAGGAAAGATGCTCTGAGAGCAAGGAAGCCTTAGCAAAGTGTCTGCATAACTGCACTATGAAGATGTATCTTTCTTCTTACGTCTGTTGGTATACACAGGAAAACCATGTGTAGTATCACAGGAAAATTTACCTGCCTACACCTGATGTTTGTCCCCAGCTAGGCTGTATTTCATATTTTGTAAAGGAATTGTTAACTGAGCAGGGCAGAAAAACTTTCTTGGACTCTTAAGTACAGATAATAACAAGAACAGCTTCTCTTGAGGTACATAAGCAAGACTGCTGAATTTCTTGTGCTGAGTGACTCAAAAGTAGGCTAGTGGTTGGGTTAAGAAATTTGTTGTCCATAACAGCTTTTTTACCAGTGCTTGCTCTCAGGCTGAAAATGTTGGATGCTACTGGTGTGCCGAGAGTGGTTTGGATACTCCTCGGCTATTTTTCATTCTCTAGCATTCCCAGAGGTGTTAAAGTTTACTGTATCAGAGCTTTCTAACTGTAGCAGTATTATTATGTTAGATGATAGGAATTTACAATGAGGCACTCTTAAAATGCTTTCCATGAACAATGACTTTAAGTAGAAATGCCTCTGAATGCACAAAACAATTGAATTTGTCTTCTGTTTTCTGTGGTACCAAAGGTGCTCCCTTGTCAGACACAAAGAAATAGATGTGAATACTGATAGTGCAGTGAGCATGCTATAAGGAAGAAGTGTTTTAATCTGAAACTGTCAGCTCTGTCTTTTGGGTCTAGTCGAATAGAAATTCAGACTCTAGTGGGATTGCTGCATCCCTTTGTCTCCGAATGGACCTCAGCTTGTACAAGAGCTGAGCTGAGCACTTACTTTTCCAACAAGTTTGAACAAGAGCTTCAAACTCCAGCTTTTTCACTGAAGTGATAAAAAAGCCCCACAAAACAAATGGAAAGCATCTCCCTCATCTTTCACTATACTTTTTAACCAGACTTCATCAACAACTCCTAAAATAAGCTGCTCAAAATTTTCTTCTTTTGCTTTCTAGCCCTTTACCACTAACATTTACTGAAAATTGTGTTGGCTGCTGCCAAGACAAAGAAATCTTGCTTGGCTTTTTTTCATATTTCCACTTAAGAGACTCAAAGTGACTGCAGTATACCTTGTAGGTAAGACATGTACATTAAAGTTAAAATGAATTGAAATTAAAGCCCAGTAGGGTTTAAATGATCTATCCAAATCACCCAGGGACTTTGTGGTGGAAATGAAGCTCCCATGTCAGTTACTGTCCTGTCTGTCAGTGCTGCCTGTCACCAAGAGAAGTCAACATTCTTTCACTTGCTTTCTACAAATACAGATGATTAGAGCACAACAAGGCCATGGAAAATAGGCTTGTGAAAGAAGGTTGGTGTGTATTAAGCACTGCAGCACATAAAAGCTCTTGTCCCTAAGGTACTGTTTGCATAAGAAGGCAATGGCAGAGCTCCATCTCAAAGACAGGAATCTCTGTGGAAGCTAAGATACATCGGGCTCACTATTTTTAGTTTATTAAAGCTATCTGTTATGTTTCTTTATTGTCTTCAAATCTCTAGCCTCCTCAGAGATTTGTTACTGTACTCACTGAAAAGAATGCCATGCTATGATTTCTTCACCTTCTTTTTTCCTAGCACACAGACTGAACATTTTGGTTTGTGACAGATACCTAATGCAAAACAATTGTGAAACGGTCAAGGCAGTGTTCAGCCTGGTGTCCTTACCAAGAAACTCTTTACGGATCTTCAAGGGTAAAGGAAAGTTATCGGCATGGCTGGGGGGGAGGGGGGAGGGGGGGAGGCAAAGGGGAGGGGAATGGGAGAAAGAAGCCGGGGGAGGAAGGCATAGTTTTGGGAGTGTTGGGAGTACTTGTTTCTGATTTGTGAACCCCCAAAGCTTAATCATTGAATATTAATTCCTTTCACACAGGGAAAAGTTGTCATGTTGCATACATATGAAGGGGCATGCTATTTAAGGTCAAGAATATTTTTGTCTACCTCCTTAATTTTGCTTCCTTAGTGGAGGCAAAAGAGCCTCAGAAGAGTAGTTTTAGAAAATAATGTACCTTATCATGTTCAATTTCACTATCAATGGCATGTTTTTTCCTCCTTTTATAAAACAAATAAGTTCAGGGAACTCAAGTGAGAATGCACTTAAATATGTGTAACTTAAACTAGCTGCCCAGTCATAACCAGAAATACATCTGCATTAGCACAGGCTTTGTCAGAAGGGAATGATTCCTGGTGTTCTACCCTTTCTGTTCAATGCATGTCTCAAGATTTGAAGTTTTGTAGTTTTGAGAGGTACAGTGGGGTGGAATGGGTGAGAGAGCTCCTCTGGTACACAGTCGGCCTTGCACCGTGTTCTGGGCTGGTCTTTCCTGGGCAAAAGACTCTGAGGTCAAATAAAAACATTCAAAGAGTTCTTGAGAGGGTGTAGTGGGGTGGAGTTGGCTGGTATGTGTATGTTGAAAGAAGCATAAAGGTACTAAACTTCCACTTCAATGCATGTGGGCTCCTTCTGCATGGACTCCAATACCCTTGGGTTTAGAGAATATTGATCTGTGGACAAGGGCTAGGCTTCCTCTGGAGGAGAAGACTGGGTTGTAAACATCAATCCTTACCCTCTTCTACTGGGGTAATTTCAATGTTTTTAGGATCCTCCATTTACCTTGAAGGATCTGATAGTATTAACAGACGTACTGATCTTACCTGTTCTTCCCAGAGTTGTTTGTCCTTAAACAAACTCTAAAAATTGAACCAGAATTATTGTTTCATGTCAGCCAGTTTGATGAACATTGTCACCATAATAAGAATAAATTATAAATAGCGTACACAATACATGTACAATGGGGAGTAATACAGTATATGAAAATTACAGGTCAGTGAAATCTAGCCAAGTAAACTAAATTCATGTTTTCTAACCTGAGGTATGAGAGATTTAAAACTCTCTTGAGAAGTTTTTTTTTCCTTCATAATCAGAGTAAAGATTGGTTATTACTGGCAAAATAAAATATTGGCAGTGCTTCCAACGCTTTGAAGGATGTTGTAATACTTGCTTCATGTAATCTTCCCCCCTCCTCCCCCCCCCCCCCCCCCCCGGAAGAAAAAAAAAGGGGGGGGGGAAGAGTATTTCTCCTCTAGCTAGCATTTGGCTAGCAGCATGATGAAGCTAGCATTAATATCTTCATTAGCTGGGAAAGCCAGTTACCACCCAAACAAAGGTGTGCTTTACTGTGTTTGAAGTGCCTCAGCATTACAACCCCATGTGTTGCCATGTCTTTAAAAAGAAATATTCTGCACATCAATTTAGTTATTAAGCTGACCTGACCTAAATTCTGAAGGTTTCTTTTTTTTTTTTTTTGTACACGCTAGCACTCATATTCTCATAGCACAGCTTCTAAATGCTGTCACTCGCCAGTAGTGCACCAATACTGTTCAAGATCAATGATACTATGCTTTCTAAGTCCATTATATCAGTAAATCAAGAGTGAATTAATTTTTTTCCTTTCTCAATTTTTGCCGTCTGATAGCTGGCCCCTCCCCTCATGCCGGTTTCCCTCTCCTGGCAATGCTTTGGGGAAGAAAGTGCAAGCACCCCTCCGCTCGCTTTATTTAAATTTTCTCCTTTCTGCTCTGCTTTTCGCCCAGGGAAGCAAGCGGAGGAGCGAGGCGGATGGCTGAGCTTGCCCGGGAGAGCCTAACCCGGCTGCTCTCTGAGGAGGGCAGGAGGGAGAGAGAGGGAGCGGCAGCAGCAGCAGCTCGCACTGCAGCCTCCTTTTTTATGCGGGCTGCCCCTTTCCGCTCAGCCAGCGCAGCCTGCCTCGAGCGGCGGGCCGATCGCCTCCATCCCTCCGCATTTGGTATGCATGAGCACTGCTGTTCCCACGCAGGAGCCCGCTGCTCTCTTAAGGAAGCTCGGAGGAGCGGCTCGCCCAGCCCATCCCAGCCCTCTGCCCGCGCCCGGCGCGCCCTGCCCGGGGGATGCCCCCAAGCCGGGCAGCGGGCGGGCGCTGCCAGCTCTGCGGCTCATCTCCCGGCGGGGTCCGCGGGGGGTCATGAATCAGACCGACGCTCCCCGGCCGCTCAACTGGACCATCCGGAAGCTGTGCCATGCCGCCTTCCTCCCATCCGTCAGGCTTCTTAAGGTACGGTGACACCCCGCTTTGAAAATCGGTGCCCGCCGCTCAGCATCTGTCCGGAGGACCGCCGTCGCCGCTGCTGGAAAGTTAATGGAGAAATAGTCCCAACTTTCCTATTAATTACTTCCCCTGCTACCTTTACAACCCCTTGCGACTACCTGAATATCCCGAAATTGCGTTTCTGTACTCCAGCGCAGCATGTTTGTCCCTTGAAAAAGGTTTGGGAGAGGGATAAAAAGGGAGTAAGTAATGATGGATATCATCCATGTTTCCATTTGCCTTGTCTTAAAAAAATCAAGCCATGAACTTCTAGGGAAGGGGAAGGAGTCCCTTTCTAAGGTGTGTTCCTTTGTGAGCAGTCTTCTGCCGTCCGTTCTTTGGGGTTATTTGCTCCCCAAGAAATAGCCAGTGCTGCTCAGACCAATTTGTAAATGGAACTGTATGTGAGTGGACAAAGACTACCCTGGTGTGTAGAAAGCTGTATTTAGGAGTAGGGTCAGCCAAAGATTGATAGTGCAGACAACGTTCAGTGAAACTTTCTGACAGTGATTATGTTTGTTTAAGCCAAGTGGCACAGTTTTGAAGGTGCTTTCCTAAAAGGTTATTGTTTGAGAATTTTGGGGGGGTTATAGACAATGTAGGGATCCTAATTTTGGCACATGAAATATCACTACTACTTCACATCCCACTGAATCCTTTAATCTAGAGGAATTTGTAATGGAATACAAAATATCATGAATCAACTTTTTGAGGAAAATAAAGGTAACATTAAGCTGATGTGTCTTCTTTGTTTTTGGAACTTCTTAATAGCTGAGTTATACAATGAAAATTTAAACAATAAGTTTAGGTTCCTTTGGGCTTCTGTACCTGTAATATAGATATATTTTAAAACGCTGGATTTGTGCCACTAATAATTTCTTTCATTGTGATAGTTTGGCTTTGGAATTAATATGCAGCCAGGTAAAACATGGCTACTCTCATAGTGTATTGGAATATAACATTTGATGTAACCACTTGATTTTGTGTGGATAGATTTGAAACTAGGTCACTCCTTACTAATGCAATATATTTGCATAGTAGTGCTGTATATGATAGTGCAAGTACTATGGAACATATGGTTATGTAGTGCACAAGTGACCATGCTGTGTCTTATAACAAGTATTTATCACATCATGAGAGGAACAGACTAGCACAGAAAAATATTGCTGTTTCCAAGAAAGGTGTATGGCTTCTTGGAGGTACTTTGTGAGCAGCTCCAAAGAATAGATGACAAAACTTAGATTGCTGGAAAATCAAAATACAACTGAAGTGTAACACAGAACAAATCAGAAAGCAGTATGATTCCCTTTAAAATGCTTCCCTCCAGCTTACCACCCCCAACCTCCCCACCCCACCCTGCACCAGAAGCACACATTAAAATAACCACACTTGACAAGTCAGATACATTTAGGAATCTATATCTATATCTATATATATATATATTATACATATATATTTTTTTTTTCTGGGGAATGAGAACTTATATATGGGGAATTTTATTAACATAAAGTCTGCAACATTTATTTTTTGGCAGACAAAACACAGCCCCCTGTGTATAGTTTCTCTTCATTGCACATGTTTTAAGGATGAACATCAAGATTAATTATTAAAAGAGCTGTCTGAAAATGATTTTCTGAAGCTACTGCTATAACCCTTTAGGGGCAGTCAGGGAGTGGACTCTGCAGAGTGAAAAAGAGTGGGGCAAATAACCAGAGATAGGCAGTGTCTGCATGGAGGGGTATGTGGGGTGTGGGAGACCACAGCAAAAGAGGTAGGACTCTGGCATGCTCCTGAGCTGATGAGCAGAGCTGGTTGATTAGAGAGGGAAATGCACATAACAGCATCTCAATCAGCTTAAAATGGTGATTCCGATATATACTTTTCACCTTTGTCTTTTATTATGGAGTGTGTTCAAAGCAAGTGTTTCATGTAAGAACAGGGCCCCATTGTCCCAATTCCCCAAAAGATATGATAACCAATCTGGGTGAATTCTCCTGTTACAAAGAGCTAGTAAGTCAAGATAGTGATAACAGCAGTAGTAAATTACCAAATAAACAGCATAAATATTTTCCTGTTTTTCCTCCAGGAATTTGATTTTTTTTTTTAAATGTATAAATTAGTCAGAAGATGTCTGTATTCTTCTCTCTTTTGCATCTTTCTCCAAAAATAAAAATAAAAATACATAAACATTTATTTTTTGTTTTTTTTATCCCTAAATGAAGGTGCTCCTTTGAATGCACAGTCACTGGAATGGCAAATGCAATGTAGTCCATTTTTAATTCCTTACTTTCCAAATGGATTAAGTGGTCTTAAGGGGTAATGAAATATTGTGTCTCAGTAGATGTTCAGTAGATGCTTTTTAATACAGCCTTTCTCTGCTTAGGGTTCCTTCAGTTATAGAATAACTCTGCAGAAGCTTATTTTTTTATCCTTTTTTTTTTTTTTTATGGTTGCCAACCTCTATTTACATCACATAAAGTAAACTTGGAGTAAAATAATATGAAATATCATTGTATCTTTGTCTTTCTTATGCTTTAGTTTAGTCTTTTGCTTATCAGAACAAAATAGCTAAATTACATCATCAAATTTAAGAATATGGCTTTGTCTGAATTTGTAAGAATGAGAGAGAGCAGAATTTTACACATGAAAAAATCACTGTGGCATGTTCTGGACCTTGACAGTAAACAGCAAGAACTTTTCAATTAATTTCATGTCTTCTGAAAGAAAAGTTTGAAGTGGATACAATTTTAAGTGTAAAATCTGTAGTTTCAAACTGATGGATTTAGACAAATACTGGTGTCTTGGACTTATGTGGACGCTCTCATTTCATATTGCTCACTAACAGTCTATGGGATTGCCTTAAAAAAGACCAATTTAAAATAACTAATAAAATGTGCTATTCAACAGGCAGGCTACGATTCTATTCCATCTTGTGGAACTGGTGCGCAGTGCTCAGTTGCACAAACTGACAGTTGATTTGTCTCTGGCTTTAGTGGCCTGATTTGATTTAGATAAACTATTGCAGATGCTGACAGGCCCAGCAGCTGTCCAACTCTGCTGCCTATGCTTTTCTTTAAGGCATGTGTTTCTCTTCTAACCCACTTCACTAATACCCTCATGTTTAGGAATGGTTTTATAATCCTATTCTCCATCTCCCTCTCGTTTTTAAATTTAATTTCATTATTTTATTTTTAAAATTTCTAACAGGCATGTAGAATAAAGTTATCACATATGAAGTAAGATTTGATGTGAGACTGAGACAAATTACTGGAGAGAATTTTTATGACTTTTGTCATCAGCTCATCCTTCACTTGTCTCATTTTCTCTCCTAATAAATATTTCCTGTAGCACATTCAATGCTGGTACATTTTGTGGTTGTCTCAGGATGCTTAAAGACATGCTAACTCACCTAATGCCTTCCCATCTGAAAGAAGAGGATTAAGAAGTGCCTGGAGCTCATGTGCAGAGAGGCTGATTTTGTGCCAGAGAGAGGAACCATAATTCTTTCTATATGGTCAGGTTAGTTTCTGGAGGGTCTTTCCAACAGTGACTGTGCAGCTTCCATTCTTCTATTTGAGTTCTGAAACTTGTTTCTTTGTCTGTTTGGCTAAGGTCTTGTTAACTTGATTCTTCTTATTATTTATTTTTTCTTAGTGAAGAATTAATACTAGTGGAAGCAGCCCCACTCCACTTTGTGCCATTGTGTGACACAAGAGTTATCACATTTGCCAAAAGATCTGGTAGTCACTTTTCTGTTTGTTTTATGGTGAATGAGAGTTTTTGAGTCAGAATACTCAGAATATGCCAGAAGAAGAGATGGTCTCACAAGAAATGAAGCCTAGTTGAAATACAAGGATTCAAACATTTCGGATATTTTATGTTAAAGAGCAAGTTTATATGCTCTTTAAAATTTGACAAATGATATCATATTGAAGATTTCACTCAGAGGACTCTGTGTCGTGGGAGTGGCTACAGATGTTGCACTTCTGCTTGGGACTGATTTACTTATGATACATGCCATTGAACCAAGGAACGAGTAATGCATTAAAACAAACAAAAACAAACAAACAAAAAACCCTAAACTGAGAGTAAACAGACAACCAGAAAATAAAACGAGTGTAATGTTGAATGAACTTAACACCACAGATTTAGAGATGTGCCTGTCTAGAAGAATTGTAGAAAGAATTGTAGAATTGTTTCTAGAAGAATCTAGGAACATTTGGATAGCAGCAAATTACTCAGCTATTATTCTACCTATCTTTGTTAATAAGACTACTTTTTTATATAAATATAATGAATTTTAATTGCATGTCAGTAAATAGATTTGGAAGGCAGGAGTTTAGCTTTGGAAGGGTCAGAGGAAAGGAAATAAAATGAATCAGAAGAAATGCTGGAGAAAATGTTTTGGTTAACGTTTGCCAGCATATGGCTCAGTAAAAATGCTTCCTCAGCTCTATCCAATAAATACACAGAACACTTTCTCAACCTGGGAAGCAGCCTAATATAGCTCCAGGAACTGCTGGAAACTTGAAGAGATCAGGCACCAAATTTCTTAAAAAATGAGAAGCTGGATCTTAATTTTTTCAACTATTTTTTATTTGATTGTCCTAGCAAGAACTCATAAGGTAACACAGGTGAAACTAAAAAGCTGAAAAATGCTTCACTGGGATGAGACAGTGTTCTTTTTAAGTGTAGTAATATATGCATGTGAAATTCTTGCTGGGCTGAAAATGGGGGAATAGAAGCATGTCCAGTATTTCTCCCGCTATGGCAACTTTCTCTGTATCCATAAAGCAGATATTTAAAAATAAAGACTAGGAACACAGGTGAAATACCATCAATAGTAGGTACTTGGTGATACACTGCACAGCTCAACAGTTTAAATCAGCTAAAATGTCATTGCTATTTGATTACCAAATATAATTTAATTTCAGGATACTTTTGAAAAATTTAGTTGCATAAATTGAATGAACTATTTGCTTCCCCTGCGTGATGAAAGAATGAAATGTATTCTGTGTAAAACAGTAAATATTTATTCTTCTGAACCCTCTACTTTAAGAAAATGTGACAGTAAAAGAGGAGAAAGTTATATTTTGAGGGACTGATCTGATTTTTCCCCCTTGTGGGTTTGAAAAAATGTTATTGGACTGACAGAACAGTCCATTAATTCAGGCAAAATACTTTTGACAAATAGGTTCAAAAATTAATTTAAAGTGGATTTGTATGTTATATTAACAAAATGGTAGTACTAGATTGTGCTATGCACTTAAGAAATAGAAGTGCCGGCTTTTCTCTTAGCCAGTCCTCTGATGTCTAGTTTGCAATAGGTGTTTCTGATCTTTTCACTGCTAAAGAATTGATTCTGGTTATCATTTCAGTTAATTTACCATATACACCTTTCAAACATCAATAAAATGAGAGGGCAAGCTTACAAAGTCTGAACTGAAAAAGTAAGGTACTTGGAAGAAATCCTAATGCATACTGCTATTATGAGTGGGCTAGCACATTAAGTGTTTCTGAAAGTAATATGCACCATACTGGCAGTAAAATGAGGGTAGTAATTTACCTGTGCCTTGCACTCAGCTGCTTGCTGACTTGAATTGTAATAACTAATGAGCCACTACCTATGCTTCTTTCAGGTGGATTTGATGCATTCTGGGAGGCAATGACAGTTCTGCTCTTAGGATCAGGCTGCTTAAAACATAAGCATGTAGAAAATATCATTCAATGTTACAATTTTCTTGTAAATTAACAAATACAAATACTGGATATACCTCTTTGTATGATGAGATGCAGTACACGATATGAAACATGGATATTTTGAGAGTGCATATAAGTTCTGTTCAGAAAAGAATGATTTGTGAACCTTCTCTTTTCCTGACAGAAAGATTGTAGTTACATCTATTGCAGTTGTAATAGATGTTACATTTTTGTCTAATTCACAGATTTCCTGGGGTGCATTATTTGTCCTAGAAACCCCAAACCCATGTAACCAGCAAAGATAAAAATTCTGCTTTTTCTTGGGTATTATGCTTCTGTGCCATCAGTTTCATCAGTTAAGGATGGCAGAAGAGAGTCCTGAACTAAGATGTTGCCCTGCCTTTGCAATCTTCTACTTTGTTATCAGGAAATTCATTTAGCACTTCAAATCAAAGCAGTATTGGGTATTGCAGTGTGGCTTCAGGCCACCTTTGAAGAGGTATGCTTGCATTACTGCTGCTCTGCTGTTAACTGTGACTCTAGTACTTCATTTTTTTCCAAACAAGTAATATCAGTATAGTGAAGTCATTTTTCCACTGGGACTGAAGAAGTGACAATATGCCTTTTGGGGGTTGCATATTCCCCAAAGGTGCTTATTTCTTGAAGTCATGCTTCTCAACAAACGTGAGATGAGCCAAATTTTCTCCCTTGGTGGCTGGGCATTTTCATGTGTAAAGAGTTAATGACAGATAACATTTCTTCTAAAAAGGAAGGAAATGTTGAATTTGGTAATGCTTTCTCTTCTTTTATAAAAAAATGTAGTAGTTTTGTATTGCTATTTTTTTTTGGTATAGAGTACTACTTATTTTGTTTATTTTTTTACATGATCTAAGATGAAACAAAGCTAATCTGTTCCATGAACATGATTCAGGTTGGTAACCACAGCCTTGCAAGTGATGTAACAACAAAATAATTTCCCCAGAAATAAATAGTATCCCAATTAGGGGGAAAATAAATAAATTAAATAAATAAATAAATAAATAAAAGATCAAAGCGAAAAGAATAGCCTACTCCCTTTACAGTGGAAGTCATGGTAACATGGGATTGTCCGCATGTAGAAGAGGTAGACAAAGTGATGCAGTTTTGAAGGAAGCTGCACTCTTTTAAGATATTGTAGAGGAAAGAGTGAAAGAGTGGTCTAAATTTCCAGGTTGGAAATGGCAGTTTGAATGCAAAGTTTGCTCTTCTAAACCAGGTACTCACTGTGTCAGTCCTTTCCAAAACGGTAGAAAATGTAATATTAAATTTGCAATCTTGATACAGCAAAAAAGGTACAAAAATACCTGGCTTTATTAAAGTAAGGGTCCTGCAACAGCTACAGGTTTTCATCCTCTTGCACATCAATACTGTTTTACAGTGTTTTCCGTAAATCCAGATCTTTATTTTAATCTTAGAAAATACAGTTGATTTTTGCCTTCTGCTGTGCTGCATGGCCAGTGAGCTAGAATGAAGAAGGTGAGGCATCAGAGAAGTAATCAAGGGAGGTCCACATTTCCTGCTTGCCAAATTACTTGACTCAAAAATTATATCTGCTTCCTCTGGGGCTCAGTCTTTTTAAATTTGAATACTCACAGGTGGCAAATGGCCACAACTCCTATTATCCTTTGCAAGAATTGAGAATGTATGAAACACTGCAACAGACATGGGTATCGGAAAGTAAATGCAAGTTTCCTAATTTCTGGCTGCAGGAGTTATGTCTTTATGATCTTGCTTCCAGAGATTAAAAAATAGTAAGTAGCATTTCTGATGTATTAACAAGACAGGAAAAACAATTCTGGTTCTGAACAGACAATATTGTTTTAAAAATAACTGTAAAATATTACAAGGTACAGAAGTAATGTAAGCTAAAGGCTGCTAATACTACTGTGTTAGTGGAATACTGTATTAACAATGTAAGATTTTAACGTTGTTCTGCAGTACTGTTCTGTATGTCTAAAGGGGTGCCATGTGAATAATTCAGGCCACAGGACCACATAGGGAAGCTGAGTGGTTTTATTCCACCTGAATTGTTAACAAGACTATGTTATAGCGTGTAAAAAGAAATGCCCTTGGGTCTCACTGAAAATTTGTGTCAAAGATGATAATAAAGCATAGAATAAAATCAATTCATCGAAAATATCTTTCATCCCCCAAATAATATGATGACATGAAGCAGTCTGACAAAGTGCTTTTAGCAGTGTCAAGGAATTTAGTGATGACAATGTCAAGATTATTGTACTTTAATTAAAAAAAAAAAAAGGCCGATTTTACATTAATGAGGATGTGATAGAGTGAAAACATTGTCTTTCAGTTACCCCTTGTTCTTCAACTATTGTTTGTAGATACACAAGGCAGTTGTAGTAACTTACAGATCCATCAAAATTAAGAATTTATGGACGATGCGCCACATTATTTTGTTACAGAAGGATGCCATTTTTGGAACCTCATCTGTGTTTTACTAAATCATCACAGCATGTTGCCACTGGTGTGTTGTAATGCAATATCACACTTCAGTTTCCCCATACAATATCTTGAAGTGCATCTTTGCATACAGCTGGAAAAAGAGACCAAATCTACAGCTGTGTGAACTCAGGGATATTCTGAGAACTTTTCAGACTGACTTTTCCATTACTCTATATAGAAGTTTCTAAGTTTTCTAAATCAGAGAAGACATCTTACAAATATGCTCTTGTTCAACTCTTGGGTCCTTTATTTCAAGCTAAATAGTCGTGTCTTAGAAATGAGGCTGTATTTGATTAATAGTGGTTGGTAGGTTGTTGTTGTGGTTTTTTTCTTTTTATTTCCCCCTTCCCCCCCTTCCCCCCTTTTCCCCCCTTCCCCCTTTTTCTATTTCCATTTACTTTCCCTGTTTCCATTTCCATTTTCTCTTTTTTTTTTTTTTTTTTTTTTCTGGTTTCACATTCTGTGTTATCACATAAAAACTGTGAAGACTTTTTACAACCAAGGCAGAATATTACTGCTTGTTTTTATTTATTTATTTATTTATTTTATTTTATTTACATCTCTGCCCAGCTCCCTCCTGGCTCTTTTTCTGAACTACCTCACTCCCAGCAGTTTTGCAACATTGAGCTGCTTAGCCTGTACTCAAAAACGTAGTAGTAGCGACAGGTTATGATAGCAATAATGAGGACAAATAATTTGCCACATGTAGTCTGGTGACTGAATCTTCCATGGAAGAGGTCAACTTCCTTTGCTTGTAGAACAGTCATCAAGATTGTCCACCATACAAGTGAGATGGGCACAGCAGCAGTTAAAGGTATCCCTTTGCTTTTGGATGTGATGGTTGTAACTTTGAATATTTGATTGCAAAGTCATATTGCTTGGAAAAAAATATTATTTTTAACATTCTGTTCAAATCTAACTTTGTGTTTAAAATAATATGGTGCCAAGTTTTTGAGGTCTTAGGCTTACATTCTTCTGGGAGAATAGGATAAATTGCAATACATCATGAAAAGAGACACCAAAATGTTTCTTGTTCTATCTTGTTACTGGCAGAACCACTTCAATGATTCAATATGCGCTGTTTCTCACAAGTGTTTGTTTAAGTTCCTAAAGCCATCACCCTCATAAGCTGTATTTTATAGTGATCAGAAATATTTTTTTTCTGTGGTGTCTACCTGGATCCTCCTTGCTGCATTTAAAGTCTGCGATTTATTTATTTATTTATTTGTTTATTTATTTTTACCCACTACAAACACAGAGGACAGATGTAGCAGTCTTTTGTTTTTAAAATTTCTTATGTCCAGTTTGGAAATCAGATAGTTTAATAGTTTCACATTTTGTCATCATCTTTCAGTACAGATTCTTAGATTATTTATTCCATCCTTTCCTCCATTGAAGTTAAACTGAAATTCCCTTGCTGCTTTCTTTTTCCTCTATTTCTTTTGTCTCCAGGCTTCTTATTAGAACTGCCAGCTGGAACATGAGGGACTCCTGCTCAACCTTCCATGCTAGTCTTAGATCTATAAACTGGAAATGGGTTGATGATGAAACAGAAGATATCAGAACCAAAGGCATCATGGCCCTTTTACATTTGTGTCTCCTAAAGGGACTAGATAACATTTCTGTTAAATTACCTACAAAGCCTTTCAGATTTAACTGATTTTACATGAACAAGAGGTGAATAGCAATCAGTCTTCAGGCAGAATTTTGGGGTGTCACAATCCGTTTCTATTTGCACAGTATAAATATTCTTTTTGTTTGTTTGTTTTCTTTACATAGTAATTATTACAGTGTTTCTAAATTGTCTCATTAGCAAATAAATATTAAAACTCAGTGTGGGGGAAAATCAGTAACACAGTCCTTATTAAGACACTGAACTTCAAGTATGCATGCTACCTCTGTTACACATAAATAAGGAAAAATGTGCATTTCTTTGGAATGAAAAGGTGATTTTGATGCTTCAAGCTCAGTTTTGGAATTGGGGGGCAGGTTTTCACAGATATCCTAGTGGGAAATTAAATGTGATCAGGTTATATTATCTTGATTGCATGCGTTTGTGATTATTTAAGAATAATTTAAAGACAAAGATCTGAACTATTAAGCCCAAAATATTCTATGCAGTTTCTTATTAATGATAATTGTGGGAGCTTTAATTTATTCAAGATGAGAATATTAAATTGTTCAGAGGATTGCTTCTGCTTATACACTGCTGACTGTTATTGCTAGCATCTAGAGATGAGTTTTTTTTCTTTTGGTTACTTTTTTTTTCTTAAGTAGTGCAAATTGCCAGTTTTGTTTAATGTTCAAAAATTCACAGGCATTACTGAAAAATCCCTTGATAAAATGGATGTCTGTAGAGTTAGAACAAATGAGAAGAACTGCTTATTCACCCAATATTGCAGTTTGCCAGGGAAATGACAACACTAGGAAGTCTTTAGGTGAGTACTGAAACTGAGCAAATTGTGTGCATCAAACAATATGACAGATTTAGTATCTCAGCATCATGAAATGTTTTAGCACAGTTTCCATCAATTTATTTAGGACTCATCTAGAATACAGCTGAATTAATGGAGACACTTTCACAGGTATGACCCTTATTTGTCACACAGCAGAGACTGAAGCTTGAAGCAGAAATACTGTAATAGTCCAGGATAAGTATAAAGTACATTATGTTGTTTTCATTCAAAATTGGGCATGTGTTGAGACATCTCTGCTGCAAATAGTTGTGTGCATAACTAATGCTGCAATTTTTTTTTATATCAAATCTTCAAGTCCATTCTCACCATAAAGTGAATGGGGAGGATGAAAAGCTACTTAAGATTATTAAATAAATAGAAGTAGCTGAAGAAAAAAAAAATCAAATACACTGATTAGCCTTTTCATTTCCTTTGAGGAATGTGGATATGCTCATTACTTATGGTAGTTCTAGCCCTTGTTTGCACTGATGTAATCACAAAATAACATTGTGTTACAGCTAAACCATGGTGGAGTTTATGCTCCTAGTCCTTTGGAACTGGAAAGTAAGTATTCCGCTTTTAGCTTGTTTTGTGGAATATATTTCAATATCTATGTGATCACTTAATATGGCACCACTTCACACCTTTGGTAACTAGATTTATTGTGACGGTCATCCAGTCCCCAGTTCTACTCTTGCACTTGTTAGTGCAAGCTAAGAAAGTCAATGGTAGTTACTGCCTGAAAGGCAGAGGTCATTTCACGTCAGGAAGGATTTCTCCAGAACTGTGGTTCAAGCTTGACAGATGTGGCATTTGGACTCCATCCAGTTCTGGGATATACTCTTTAACTTGGCTTTAGCAAAAGCAAAGTTACTACTGCAACAGTATCCGAACTAGGCTGGCATATGTCCCTTCTCCCATAGCATTTCATCCTCATGCAAAAACCCTATTAAATGTACATGTATATGTATAGTCTAGGAAAAGGTCTTTTACAGATTAAAAATCTCGGTTTGGAAATAGCTATTATGTATCATAGTGAGTACAACTAACATTAACATTGTCAAAGTTGCTTTTTAATCTTTTATTTTTGTGTGCTCAAAATTAATATCCCTTGACTATAGATTAACCTTTCAGAAACTGCTGTGGCAAAGTTCTCTGGAAATAAGTCTCTATCTAATCCTGTTAGCTTGTTTCCTAAAGGTCGGAACCCAAAATTTCTAAAATGAGGGTCCTAAAATTTCAAAGCTGCTACATTTAAATTTTAGTGTTTTTTTTTTTTTTTTTTCCTGTATTTCCTGTTGTATGCTTCCATGATGTGCAATAGGCTATGACTCTAAATCTCAAATCTGAGGTCTTCCTTAGATACTCAAATTAGCTGTTTTTGAAACACTTGCTTCCTGCTGTGGGTTTTCAAGCTCACTGGGAAGCCACAGACAGTGTAACATAACACACTTGGTTCAGTGCAAAAAAAAGAAATATTCAGTAAGGAGTGAGATACCCATAATTAATTCAGGTAGTTGATATGCGATCTGAGTACTTGGTGAATACATAAATGCTAAAACACATAATGCTTAAAGCAGCAATTATTATTATATCCCACTTGTTTGGATTACTTACATATTAGTAGGTCTCTGCTGATTCTGGATTTTTTTTCAAATTCCATTCATAGAAATTAGCTATTTAAACACAAAAATTTGAAGTAATTTTGCAAGAAATATTGAAAACATGAAAATTCAAATTCTGTTATAAGTAAAATAAAGCAGATTAAAAATAGAAAATGGAAAATGTTAATACTGGTTATGAAACACATGCACAGGAAAAAAATACAAACACAGTTTAGAATGTCATGTTACTAATATCAGTTTGTCACAGAAAGTTTATCTAATCAGGCTAATATTTTCACTAAGTGTTGTTTGCTGTCTACCTTCCTGATCTGATTCTGGAGATAGCAGATTATTAGTCCCACATTTTTGCTAAAATTAGCTTGTCAACGCATACTTGCCTTCCCATTTGATATTTTTCTGTCAATACTAGAAATAATGGTGTCAACTGAAGGTCATTGTAAACAGCAATGTTGAATGGAACCTCAGCAGTGTGCTCTTGCAGCAAGGAGGGGCAGCTGCATCCTGTGCTGCATTAGGAATGTAGCCACCGGGGTTCAAGGGAAGTAAGCTATTTGTGAGACCACATCTGCCACTGTGTCCAGCTATGGGATCCCCAGAACAAAAGTACATGGGCATGTTGGAGTGAGTGTGGCAGAGTCTGACTGGGGAGCTGTTGTACATAACATGTAAGAGAAAGCTGAATTTGTTCAACCATAAGGAGAGAAGATGGAGGAGAAATATTATTTTTAGCTTTCTATACGTAAAAGCAGTTTATAGAGAAGATGCAGAAAGTCAGGAGAAGAGATAATGCTCACAAAGGTAAAGGTGTCTAAGGATGTTTAAGCACTGGTACAGGTTTCCTGGAGAGACCATAGGTTCTCTGTCCTTGGAGACACTCAAAGATCAAGAAGATGGGGCCTAAGCAACATAATGTAACTGGAGCTGACTTGTGAATTGTGCTTTCCTGATTTGATACATTTAGTAAAATGAAGTAAAGAGGTTTAATCTTCAAAGTAAATGTCCTTGGCTTTGCAGGCATCTCTAATGTTTTAAATGTGGGTAGAGATGTATTTTTAAACACTTTCTTAAGCAATGCAGAACAACACTGCAACTGCTAGTCTGTTATCACAGGAATGTCTGAAATTCAGGAATTGTCAGATGAGTCTTTTGAAGTTACTCCCAGGGCTTGGTGGCAGTAGATAAATCAAGGGTGAAAGCTTACAAGCTTTGTATTCTGTGAATGTGGAACAGAATAGTTTCTAGGTGGACATTATATTGCAATTATATTCTGAAGTTATTTTTGTTGCAGCGGCTTTTCAGCTGAGTGTCATAAATTTGTTTGGATGGCTGATTGTGTTGTGATTGTAAAAACTGACTTACAGCAACAGGCAGTTTTCAGAAAATTCAGACAGATGCTGTCTGTGACTTCAGCATGCTAGCAGTTTAGCTAGCAATTTATATCACCTATTTGCTGTCATGATCTTTGTTATCTGTGACCTCGTTATTTCAAATTGAAAATTTACTTGTTCAGGCACAGTTATGCACAGTGAGTCTTTCAGTCATTTCTTTGGTAGAACTGGTTTTGATACATCATTAGAGAGAGAGAGCTAGGCACCACTGGCAGATCTGGAGAAGAAAGCACCCTGAAGACCCCCCAAGCAGGGTTTTGTCTTCAGACTGGCTATCCATCCCAGAGAGTAGCACAAGGATCCTGATTGTCATAGTGTTAACCATGAGGTTGTGCTGCTGCAGCCATGCCAACAAGGGAGATAGGAAAATGTGTACAGGGCAGGGAAGGACAAAGTGTCTCCCTTCAGTCATCCTCCTATCTGTTGCAGAGTCATCGTTTGATCTGGGGCATGGCACAGGGCACCTTCTGGGCAAATTCAGAGGCCACAAAACTCTCAGAGCCAGATCTTCCAGGTTAGCCCTGTTCATCTCAACTGAAATGGCCTCAATCAGGTCTGAACTGTTGCAGGGTCACTGTTCCCCACCCAATTTTCACAGACAACTTCATACTTCAGAGTGTGAACAAACACAAGGTCACAGTCCTGAGAGAAGAGCTCCAGGGTCGTGCATGAAGATTTTGAGACAGGGGTTACTGTGGGGGCAGGCGATGTTACAAAAACCTGCAGAGCTGTGACCTGCCTCTGTTACAGCTGATCTTGGGTAAAGGGAGACAAATGCTGAGGAGCTGAGAAAAAGGCTGCAGAGGAGAATTGTATAGAAAGATGTTTTCAGGCTGGTCAAGGCAATCAAAGCCCTGTGCTCAGAGGTGTAGACAATTTTGGGGATAGTATTGTGATGCAATATATATATATATATATATACACACACACATATGGGGAGGAGAAAAGAACAAAGTACTGTAAAGAGCTGCAGACAACTTTACAGATTCATTTGAATTGGTCTTATTTGAGCATATCTTTATTTTCTTCATGTAAGTTAAAATAATCTAGTAAACCATTTGTTTCAGTAATTCCTGGGTTCTAGATTAAGTTGCTGCTTGCATAATTCAGATGTTCAAATATGACGTGCTTGTTGACAGTAAGATGCTAAGAAACATCTATTAACCTCTCAATATTATACAAAACTATGTTTGGATTCATAATCAGGAAAAGTGGTAGGGTCCCAAGCAGTATCTTCTCAATTGTAATGCATTCATCTTATATTAACCATCAGATTTAAGACTAATTAATTGACTAAGAAATCTTCAAAGAGAACTTGAGGGAACAAAGAAGGTAGCATTAGTGATTCAATAGTTGATTTTTCTAGGTGCCAGCCACTGACCTGAACCAGTACGTTAGTATACTATTAGATAAATTGCATTACTCTTTCTGATAGAATGTAGAAATTAAGGTTAAGCTCATTCCTGTAATCACTAAGTATCCACAGTCCCTGTCTTGGGCAAATTTCACGTCTTGACGTTACCTGTATAACTTTGCAGTGGGTATATATTTGTCAGTGTAGACTGGACAGTATTTCAGACCTGTAAGAAAGCTTACTTAATTTTCTGTGCATTCCAGCATGGTTCTAATGCTTTCTTGTCACATAAAACATGTTTGTAGAAATATTTTTTTCTTTGTTCAAGTTCTTATTTATTTATTTATTTATTTATTTTAATTTTTATTTCTTTGTTTTGGAACCGTCAAGGTGAAAGATGATAAACGTAAATTACTGTCTTCAAGGCCATGCAGAATGAAGATAAACTATTTGAGAGGTACAAATCTTTATCTGAGAAAATGAAGCATTTCTGATAAAGCTTTTAACAACAGAAAATTATAAAAATAATATTAAAACGATATATATTTATAAAACCCTCATTACTTTAAAATAATCATCAGAATATGAGAGCAATAATAATAACTATCTGCATGTTCTTGAATTTTACAGCAATCATATAATGATATACGTAACTGAGCTGAGTAAATCAGGTACCATGTTTCCCATAACGAGTATTTGTACATTAACATACCAAAAAAAATTGTCAAAACATAATGTGGCTAAACTAAACTGTAATTTTTCCCTGCGAGCAATTACCTGTTAAAGAAAAAATAAGGAAGATAAAGCCTTGTCATTACTTTCAAAAACTACTTTTATGTTAGGGTACAGCTAGGTTACCCCAATAAAAGTGCTGATTTCCTGATATGGAATACTTTTCTCTGTGTCCCACCTCCGTGTCCCAAGGGACTTCATTGAAATGCATATACAGAAAGCATGAAGACCTATCATACCAGAGAACATGCATTGTCATAAGTTGCAACCTTGGCTGTTCTTGGCTGTTGATGGTAGCAGATAATCTTCTTTTTCATGATCCTCTCAGTTTTCCACTCGGGTATTACATAATTGCAGAATGTAAACTAGGGCTGTTTAGGCCCAGAATTTTGGCTCTGTTCTTTTGTAGACCCTGGGCTATCTCTACATACGGCTGAAATATTTTATTGTGTTGCTGGGACATGAATCTATTAAATAAATTTTATTGGAAATAAATGAGTCATGAATGAAAATAAAGTCAGAGGACAGAGCAAATTTCAGGGCTAACACCAAAGTTTTGCCTATTGTTTGTTGTATTTTTTTAAATATTAGATAATGTAATTCACAACAAGTGATATATCAATTGCTTTTCTTTGTGCATATATACATAACATAAATTATAGTATTTACTCAATAATAAATAATGAGGTATTTTTTAAAAAAGCAGGTAGTGAGAACATAAGAATAATAATGGAAGTTAAAACTTGATAGTACCTAAATTTGGTACCTATTTAAATTCTTTCAATTAATTCATACACTGTAAAATTAAGAATGTCCCATAATTCTTTATGAATTAAAATGTCTCTTCCCAGAAGGTGAAGAAGGTACCCAGAAGGTACCCTTGTACCCAGAAGGTACAAGCTAAAATTAAGATAAAATAGTAAGTCTGTAATGAAAGTGTTAGAAAGGCGATGCTGAATTAAATGTGGTACCTCTATAAACATTGATAAATATATTCTTCATATAGTAAATCTACATTGCACGTTCAAATTTGCACTATACATATTATAAAATATCATATGTAGTTTTTCCACTGCAGGTTAGGAAGGGTTCCTTCCCAAGTTAAAAGATTGATTTTTTTTTTTTGATTTTTATAAAGGAGATTCAGCTTTCATTACTTGTTGTGATGTCAATTATTTTTGCTTAATGGACATTGTTTATTAATATGTACAGTATTTTTGTTGCTTATTCAGCTGTCGCAATTTTCATAAGCTAATAATATACCAACAAAAGCTGTGAAGTTATCTACCATTTTTTCTTTGTGATATTAGTCTATAATCTTCATTTTGTATTCATATATTGCTGCAGAAAAGAGGAAGCTAACATTATTCAGAACAGTATTCATTAGGTTGATGTATTTGGATGGTATTTTCAAACATGAACATCTGAAAATATTCCAGATCAAAATCATAAACTGTACAGGCATGAACGTAGAAAGTGATTGTATATGCTACACTGAGGCCACTTTCAAGTTGCACTAATTTTTCAATCTCTGTTTCTGTACTATATGTAAGTCTGCTAAGATGTGGTGTATTATTCTGTAGAATTTATGTAATCTAATTTTATGTATTTATATGCAAATAATTTATGACCAAATGAAAGCTTACACTTCAAACTACTGGTGAAAAAATATCCCACAAGTCTAATATGTGTTATTTTACAAGAGCCATGGTATCATATTTTCTTTGTAGATATTTTTAGTCATTTATTGCATTGAAGTATATGTAGCATTGAATTAATCTCAGTTGTGATAGTTCCTTGGGTTTTGAAAGTAGCAAATACAACCAGGTTTCCATGATACGTTAATCACAGAATCACAAAATGTTTGAGGTTGGAAGGGACCTCCAGAGATCCAACCCCCTGCCAAGCAGGATAACCTACAGCATGTTGCACAGGAACATATCCATGTGGGTTTTGAATGTCTCCAGAGAAGGAGACTCCACGACCTCTCTGGGCAAGCTGTGCCAGTGCTCTGTCATCCTTACAGTAAAAAAATGCTTCCTCGTATTCAGCCAGAACTTCCTGTGTTTCAGTCTGTGCCCATTACCCCTTGTCCTGTCGCTGGGTACCATTGAAAAGATTCCATCCCCATCCTCTTGACATTCTCCTTTCAGATATTTATAGATGTTAATAATACCCCGTCTCAGCCTTCTCTTCTCCAAGCTAAACAGAATCACAGAATCATCTAGGTTGGAAGACACCTCCAAGATCACCTAGTTCAACCTCTGACCTAACACTAACAAGTCCTCCACTAAACCATATCATTAAGGACTACATCTAAACGTCTTTTAAAGACCTCCAAGGCTGGTGACTCAACCACTTCCCTGGGCAGCCCATTCCAATGTCTAACAACAGTTAGACAGTAAAGTTTTCAGTAAAGATGTTCTTCCTAATATCCAATCTAAACCTCCCCTGGTGCAACTTCAGCCCATTCCCCCTCATCCTGTCGCGAGGCACGTGGGAGAATAGACCAACCCCTACCTCGCTACAGCCTCCTTTAAAGTATCTATAGAGTGCGATAAGATCACCCCTGAGCCTCCTCTTCTCCAGGCCCAGCTCTCTCAGCCTCTCCTCATACAACTGGTGCTCCAGTCCCCTGATCACCTTAGTAGCCCTCTGTTGGACTCACTGCAGTATCTCTATGTCCTTCTTGTACTGGGGAGCCCAGAACTGGACACAATGCTCCAGATGTGGCCTCACCAGGACTGAGTAGAAGGGCAGGATCACCTCCCTCGACCTACTAGCAACACTCTTCCAAATGCACCCCAGGATACCGTTGGCCTTCTTGGCCACAAGGGCACATTGCTGACCCATGGTTAACCTGCTGTCCACTAGGACTCCCAAGTCCTTCTCTGCAGGGCTGCTTTCCAGCAGGTCAGCCCCCAGCCAGTACTGGTGCTTGGGGTTATTCCTGCCTGGGTGCAGGACCCTGCACTTGCCTTTGTTGAACTTCATGAGGTTCCTCACCGCCCAACTCTCCAGTCTGGCCATGTCCCTCTGAATGGCAGCACAGCTGTGTGGTGTACCAGCCACTCCTCCATCCTTAATGATGCAATTTTTTTTTTTTTGAGTGATGCATGTTTTTTCAGTTCTTTTTTTTTTTTTTTTTTTGGATAAGTCTGGTCCAGATAGAGTGCTGCTCATCTCAACTGGTTAAGTGTGTAGGTCTTTTTTTAACGATGCACTTCATTTTTAAGATGTGTTTCTGCTCAAATCAGTTGGCAGCTCCAACTGTACTGATTGAACACTGTACTCGAGGCTGGCAATGATTCCAGTTCATTGGGTTGCATATAGCGTATAAAGATACAGGTGGCTTTTTTATTATCACCTTACAGACCATGATGAGGCATCCCTTAAAGAAATTCATTTTTGATTGTCTTACATAAAACCCCACAATGCGGAGATTTGTAGCATCAGTTGGCTGCTGTCTTCACTATAAGATGCAAATATCTACAAAAGCACAAATTTCTATTATATTGGACATTTTCTTTTGTGTGGAATGGTTTACTTTTATAGAGCATCTTTTCCAACTGGATGACTTGTCTTTTCAGGTTACATGCACTTTGTTGCACATTCACAGTTTGCATTTTTTTTCTGTAAGGCCTGTAAATGAAACATTCCCAATTGTCTGCGATGTAACATTAGATCTATAAGGCACATTTTTGTACTTGACATGACATCATAGTTTAGTTGTGTTAGAAATATATTTGTTTCTTCAGATCATCATTTTGCCTGTAAGACTTGCCTCTTTTGGCTTCTATTTCCAAATATTAATATTAATCTAGTAAACCCATATTGGGTTGCTTAGTGGACATATGTTAGTTATGATGAGCTGTATCTGAGCATAAAATATTTGTCTCCTTCTTCTGCACATGGAGCATGTGTTCTGCTTATATTTTCTGGCATTTTTTTCTTTTTTCTTTTGATATTTTTCTAGCAGTCAACATTTCATTGTTGCAGTCCTCATTAGGCCTGAACAAGAAAATTTTTTCTTATCTTGCCAGAAGCAATGAAATTGCATATATTTTTTCCTCCCCTAAGGGAAAACCAAACCAAACCAAACCAAACAAACAAACAAAAAAAAAGACATTGTCATTTTGTTATTCTTTTCTTTGGTCACTCCTGAGATGTACTGGAAACCTCAGTTCAGAATCTTCTCTAGTGAATATTATATCATCTTTCTTTATTGTGTGTTCCAATAAATAACTAATGATAAATTCCTGAAGATTATCCAGGTAGAGTTTAAGTATATTGCCTGTTATTTAATCAAATGAATTATTCTTTATTATGATTAAAACATGATGAACTTTGAGGACAAAAGTTTCTTTTTATTTAAAAAAAAATATAAGATTCTTATATAACTCACTGAGCAGATTAAACAGTTACAAAAATAACATAAAATTTTAAATACTTCAAATGCTTTTTTTTTCCCCATGTGAGATAAACTTACATTTCAAGAACTACTTCCCTTCAAGATGACTGTTAAAAAATTCTAAAAACGAAATTCTCATTTGTTAATTTTTGTATAGTTCTGGGCTCCACAATATAAAAAGAATGTTAAGGTACTTAGTCTCCAGAGGAGGGCAACAAAGCTGGTAAAAGGGCTGGAAGGCATGTCCAGAGACCTTCCAGAGGCCAAGGACACTGTGTTTGTCTGATCTGGAGAAGTCTGAGAGGCAACCTCATTGCTCTCTGCAACTTCTGAAGAAGTGGAGATGGAGGTGCTCCCTGGGAACTGGTGACAGGACACATGGGAATAGCACAAAGCTGCACAAAGGGAGGTTCAGAATCAACATTAGGAAACATTTCTGAAGTCTGAGGGTGATCAAACATTGAAATATGTTTCCTAGAGACATGGTTGATGTTCCATGTCTTTCATGGGCAATGCCATCCTTCTATATATTCTATATAAAACTATATTCTAGCTTTCAACATCCTTCTTTACCCCTATATTCATATTAGCCCTGAGATACTTTGGGTGTTACATTTCCAATTAATTATTACACTTTCTTGATGGCTGAGTTCTTTGGGTGTGTGTGACTTAAACTACCACTAGTAGCATGCAATAATTTCCATCAAAATGCATTTTTCTTATGTCTAATATCTAATATTCCATGGATCATATGTGTAATTGTCTAAGAAGCTAACTCATGATCCATGCCTGAAAATGTCTGCATTTCTAGCTTTCTTCTTTACCAGCAGGAGTCAGTCTTACATAGCTAGCAAGTCAAAAACACTTGATATTGGTATTTGGATATAGTGCAGCTTCATGGCAAATACATCTAATCAAATTAATTTCAAAATAACAGCAACTTTTACATAGGATTTCTCTTGACCTTTCTTCCTTAATCTGCTTTTATTTATTGAGCATTAAGAGGTAGGTGCATACTTGTACATATACACTGTGCAGTTTACCATATATAGGTTCCATATATAAATATAATTTATTCTCTGTGTCTTTTATCAGTAGTGAAAATGCTATTATAAAGAAGACTAAGACTGAATAAGCAAAGGAAAACAGATGCCTCTCTCTCTCTCTAAATTGTGACCTGCAGGAGGATCAACAGCAGTGCTAGTATAGATGAGTAAGCATATGACAGATGTTACCATGACTTTGTTAGAGCAATCAATACAAAGACATCACTTTCTTAAAAGACCCTGGGCAGAAATAATTGGTTCAAAGGGAGAGAAGAAATAGTAAGACAGGTGTATCTGCAGTAATAACTTCATTTCCATATGGTTTGCAATAAATTCTGTAACTTTTGAAGGCAGTGGTTTGCAAGTAGACCATCAAATGTAGTTCTGTGTGATCACTAGTTTTATTAAACACCAGTGTTGTAATAATGCATTGAGACTACAACTCAGCATGATGTTGTTGTGATGGACATTATAGAAACGTCATATATGAGTCAGTCTAAAATTATTAAAGGGAAAATCCTCAAGAAATAAAAAAAGATCAATACAGGAATTTGATGTTTGTATAACTCATGTTTCAGACTTTGTCACAGAGCAGCACAGCTGAAACTCTGTTACTTCCCTTTCTTGTTTAAGGAGTTAGTGATTTCTGGCTCTGGGGAAGCTGTGCTTTTTTTCTATGAAGCTTGGGACTGTCTGAACTGGTTCACTTAAAAGTACTTAGAAGAGGGTTTGTCACACAATGAGAACATAGTATGTTAATTTTAACATAATACAGTGTTTAAACTACTTTTTCACACTCACAGTAGTAATATTGACCTAGCTGTAACAGTTGTTACTGTTACTGCACTACTGCATGTTATTAAAACACTTATTTATATATATATACATATATAGTATCTATTTTGTCCAGATATATTCTCCGTGTAAGTTTTAAATCCAGTGGGGAATATATTCTTTGTAAGTCCTTGAAGTGAAATTATGCTGAGTTATCTTCTAAGAGATTTCCTTTTCCATAGGATAATAATAATTTCAGACTCTCTGCCAAGTTACTTGGCTTTTATTCGGAATATAGTTTTGTGTTTGTTTTTGTTTCTTCCTGAAGTAACCTCTATCCTAACTATGATGCATCTATAGCCTATGGAAAAATGACAAATGTTCACAGAACTGTGTGCTATTTTAATTTATTGGGTCTCCACTCCTTCAGGCTTTCCTGTTTAAGGCTTTCTATAATGTCAAAATCTAAGGGAGTTTGATGTCTCAGGTTTCACAAGTACCTACCCTTTCTTGTAAGTGGACAAGTGTGTTACAGAAGTTCTAGATAGCAGAAGAAAGTCCCATGACTCATGGAGGCTGTATTCTGGAAGTAAATGTAGTAATAGTGCATTGTAGTAGTGCATTGAACCTAGTGGAAGACAGAAAAATTAGTCTGCTTTTTTTTTTTTTTTTGAGGAGAAAAAAATGATATTTAATCTGTTCAGCTCAAGGCTTTATGAATATGTAGCACTGGCTTTAAAAGGTAAATACAATGATAAAGAATACAGGTGTTATCACTGAGTATCATTCTGTTACTTGATGACAAAAGCCCACCAGTTTTGAATATTTGGGTATCAGCTTATCATAAAATTAAAAACCAAGATTTGATGATCTCTTGTTTTGTGTGTGAAGAATAAGTAGAAAAAGATTTAAATACATCTTAAATGAATTCTGAGAGAAGTGTACCCAAATTATGAATTTTTGTTTGGTTGAATAGGTAGTGAATAACTATATTTTCAATAATCATTTTTTTGAGATCAAATATATTCCAGAACGGTTTTCAGCTATTTAGAAAATTATGCAAAATATCCATAGTAAGAATGTGTGTGTCCTTTAAAAGGTCACCAGTCTCTTTCTGGTGCAGCATAAAGTCTATAGCTAGTACCCCTTAAGCAAAAAAAATTTCCCCCTCCAAATTTGACAATGCATTTTAGTATCTGTTGAGTTGCTCAGATTTCATGTGTGTTTGTAACAAATCAAAGATGATTTTATATGCAATCACTTATATGCAATACGTCAAAACAGTATAAAAGACCATAAAATAGTCATAATCTACCCACGTCAAATTCAAACATAAAAATCAGCAAAGCCCTCAAAATAATATAGTCATAGAATCATAGAATGATTTATCCAATTCCCATCTCCCTTTCCCCTCCCCGCTCCAGCTTCTCTGGGCAACCAGTTCCAGTGCCTCACCACCCTCTGAGTGAAGATCTTCCTTCTAACCACTAATCTAAATCTCTCCTCTTTTAGTATAAAACTATTTCCCCTTGTCCTATCACTATCTGCCTGTGCAAAAAGTTACTTTCCATCCTTTGCTAAGTCTTCTTAAGTACTGAAAGGCCATAGTGAGATCTCCCTGGAGCCTTCTCTTCTCTAAGCTAAACAACCCCAGCTCTCTCAGCCTGTCTTCACAGGATCAATGCTCCAGCCCTCTGATCAACTTCATGGCCCTTCTCTGGACCCACTCGAAGAGATCCACATCTTTCTTGCACTGGGGGCCCCAGACCAGGATGCAGCACTTCAACTGGGGCCTCACAAAGACAGAATAGAGGGAAACATTTATCTTTCTTGGCCTGCTGGTCATCACCATCATCCCCCAAAAGCATTATCAATGTAGTCAGAATCATTAGGAATCTCTGTGACAGAGATTCACCAGGGCAGGCTGAAAACAAGGTTTTGTTTTGCTCTGTTGAAATGCTGATATTGCTTCACCAAATACAAGAAACAAGGTAAAGCAAACTCAGAGAACTTTACCTTTACCTTTCCTGGGTCTTTCTGTCCATTATAATTGCTCTAGCTAAAAAAAACAAAACAAAAAACAAACAAACAAACAAAAAAAAACCATAGTATTACAGTCTCAGACTGGTAAATCTAGGTTATACATACACATTTCTATTGTTATTATTTACTCCCATTCAGATTTGTGGAGATTTTGTCACTGTTGCAGATATCAGGAACTCTCTTTGGGGGGTTAGTGAAACAGCAACTTTTTTAACCTGGGTCATCTTTAGAATTAAACTATGACTTCCTCTAGAGATGAGATCTCAGAGCACTTGTGAATTTGTAGAATCATAGAATCATAGAACGATTTGAGGTGGAAAGGACCATTAAAATCACATAGTTCCAACACCCCTGCTATGGGCAGGGACACCTTCCTCTAGATCAGGTTGCCCAAAGCCCCATCCAACCCGGCCTTGAACACTTCTAGGGATGGTACATACACAACTTCTCCCGGCAACCAGCTCCAGTGCCTCACCACCCTCATAGTAAAGAATTTCCTTCTTATAAACCTATAAATATAGGTTTATAGGTTTTTATATAAATATAAACTTACCCTCTTTTAGTTTAAAGCCACTATCCCTTGTCATATCACTACACTTCCTGACAAATAGTCCCTCCCCATCTTTTCTGTAGGCCCATTTTGTGTACCAGAAGGCTGCTATAAATCACAGAATCACAGAATGGCTGAGGCTGGAAGGGAACTCTGAAGATCATCTAGTCCAAGCCCCCTGCCAAGCAGGGTCACCTACAGCACATTGCGCAGGATGGCATCCAGGTAGGTCTTGAATATTTCCAGAGAAGGAGACTCCACAACCTCTCTGGGCAGCCTGTGGCAGTGCTCTGTCACCCTCACAGTAAAGTGCCCTCTCATATTCATCTGGAAACTCCTGTGTTTCATTTTGTGTCCGTTGCCTCTTGTCCTGTTGCTGGGCACCATGGAAAAGGGACTGGCTGCATCCTCTTGACACTCTCTCTTCAGATATTTATGCACATTGAGGAGGTCTCCCCACAGTCTTCTCTTTTCCAGGCTAAAAAAGCCCAGTTCTCTCAGCCTGTCCTCTTATGAGAGGTGCTCCAGTCCTCTAATCATCTTTGTAGCCCTAAAATGTCTCCCCGAAGACTTCTCTTCTCCAGGCTTAACTACCTCAACTCCCTCAGCTTGTTCTTTATCATAAAGGATGTCCTTGTTTTCTAGTTTAATGGTATAAAATTAAGCAAAATTATATCCAGTTTCTTGAAAGTTATAAAGTTGAAAAAGTATCTGGTTCTTGTTAAAAAGTAACGTTATGACATCTTATTGACATATACCTATAAATTATGGTAATGCATTAATTGTTTGACAACTGTAGTGCTATTGCGAGAATTTGAGGTAACTTGAGGCAAGTAACCTACAAAAATAAGGATGATTTTTAATCTAGGAATCAGCTCAGTATTTTATTTTTCATATACTTAACAGGTCTATTGAAGAAGTGAAATTTTAATATATGCTCCTTAATTATCATTTTAAGCAGCACAAGGTTTCCAGCAAGATTGAATTTATTTTTTAATAACGTTTTCTAAGATAGTCTTCTGGTGGTACTTTGGCTTGAAGCCACAGCAAAATGGCTTCCTAAGAATAGAAGCTGTATTACTAACATTGGACTATTTCTGATATTCCAGAAATGAAGTGTACTGTTTGTGTTCAGGGAAGAGATTCACATGGCTGTCTTTTGAGCTACTTTATAAATTCGATGTTTGTTTTAAAAGAGAAATTTCAATTTAAATGTATGAACATGAAAACCAACTTTTTGTTAAAATACCTATTTTTGTGGAAACGAAGAAAGGTAAAAAACAAACCAATCAAACAAGCAAAAATGTTATATTGCATAATTAGATTTCAGAATAAAAGTTATTGTTTCTCATTTTCTGCTGCAAGAGAACTGTAATCTTAAGAAGGTCACAAACCTTCTGACTGATTGATTTTTAATTACTGCATGGTGGAAAGGAGAAAGAGAGTCATTGATAAGTAAAACCTACATCATGTTTTTGTGCAGTTACTCGGTATCTTAACAGGAAAGCATTTTTGAGCAAAGCAAGAAAAGTTGAAATATTTGAACAAGTCAGGCATTGGAAACTCAGGTTGACAATTCAGTCTCTCTTCTGACTGGATTGAAAGACAAGGTCAAGTTCTACTATCCTAGCTGAGGGCTACAAATGTTACTTGCATGATTATTCATTCAAAGGTCTCTCTCAATTATTTCTCTTGGATCTTTTCCACATTGCTTAGACAAAATCTTTATTGAGCCAGGACTAATACCTTGTAAATGTAAAGGTGAGTTACTGCTGTACATGTTTATGGATATGTTAGGAACAGAGACAGTAAGAGAGAGGAAGACAAGCAGCTTCCATAAAAGTTAAGTGCAATTTAGTAGGTATGCAATGCGAATGGAAAGTTTGCATAAATTTAAAATTCCCATCATCCCTATTGGTCATCTTCCCTTAACTATCCTTTTATTTTTTCCCCATGTATGAACCACTGCCACTGCTGCAGTGAAGAACACTGATTGCTGAGGAAAGCAGCTACATAAATGCAAAATAAAGGAAAACTCAGCTCTGTATAGTTCATGAATTATTTCTTCTGAATGCATAAATCGTTCTATTTCACTCTGCCAAAAAAAAAAAAACCAAAAAACTCTATATTTATTTAATTGACTTGTACCCTTTCCTACAAATCTGTCTGCTCATTAATCTTAGACATCATTACAATGGAATGTAATACAGCAGAAGCTATTAAAACACTTACTATTATTCCAAATAATGCCTACCAGACAGAATAATGATATTTCTGCGATATTAAAAAGTTGTAAAGCATTATCTCAGTGTTATCCATGTTAAGAACCTAATTTGTGAAATAACTCATCTTTCTACTCCTTTCCTGCTCAAATGGGTGTTCACAACTTACAATAAGATGTAAAGGTAGGATTTTGCAAACACAACCAAACACAATGTTTTATATTGTAAATAGCTGTACTAAATCCAGGTGGTCTAGTGTTTTAGTAGAGCCAAAAGCCAGCAGGTCTAAAGATCATAAACTATCTAACTTCCTGTTGAAACTGTTTCAGTTTGTAGAAATATTTATTTGCTGTGGTATGTTAGTGTGAAAGGATAACAGTGTTTAAGTTAGGATGACAAAACAAAGATCCTGACATCTCTTTCTGACTTAAAGGGGATGTACCTGAAAAAGGTTTATGTTTTTAAATAAATAAATAAATGAGGACATAAAATCTAGGACAATCAAAAGAAGACAGTGTGAAAATGGTAGGGAAAGAAATGGCAAAGATTATTTGTGATTATTTTTAAGAGGAGGAGTAAGGGAGGACTACAGGAAAGACAAGAAATTGGAATCCAAGTGAAAGTTCTGAGCAGCCTTTAGGTCTCTATCATGGGTAGAGGGAAGAAAAATAAGATTCATGAGACAATATTGTGGGGAGAACCTACTGAGCATTAACATTCTTTCATAGATAAAAGAAGTGCCAAGGAAAACTGGGCTAAAAATTACTTTTGAGTTCTGTTTTTTATTCTTCCTTGGTCTTCACTACAGAAATTCTTGCTTCCTCTTCCTCCCCCCTTTCCTTCACCCCAAACTTGATGATGATTTAATTTTTCACAGAAATTAATAAAGGTGGTGAGTGATATAATTGCATTCTAGAGAAAGGTATGGTATTTTTTAAATTACATCGCAGAACTCGACAATTTTGTCCCCATTTGAAATAAATAAGTAAATAAATAAATAAATAAATATTTCAAAGACACTTAGAAACAGGAAAGACATCAAAATGTTTGCTTCATGACTGAAAATTAAATCTAGAACTAATGTATAAAAAGCAGACAGAATTAGAAATGAACAATGCACTACATTCTGCAAAAGCAACCTTCATGCAAATCTATGTATCTTTTATGATCTCTCATAACATGCAAATAGCAGTCAGCAATATTGGAACACATCCCTCAGTCAGCCCACCTCATTTCTGCTGATCTCACCCATATTTTTCTTTTTTTTTTCTTTTTTTTCTTTTTTTTTTTTTTTCTGAAGACAAGCTGTGTTGTGTAAATATTTTACAATGTTTCATTTTCATTTTTTTCATGACATTTAATGTTTTGAGTTCCAAAATATACATGCTTTGTATACAGAACAACTGACTGGGAAAAAAAAAAAAAAAAAAAAAAAAAGAATTGGCCTCCAGCTCCTTACAAATGCCGTTCACAGACAGAGAGAGGATCTCATAAATGTGAAATGACATGTGAAATATTGTTGGAAATATCAATTTCCATTTTAAAAAATGTAGTACAAACCATTTATGGACTTCGAGGCCAGCCTGTGATTTGAAGGCCTCAGGCTCTGTATGCATAAGTGTGTGTGAGATGAATGAGATGGCTTAGTAGCCTGTTGCTACTTGTGGTCCTTGGGTCTCTCCAGTACTATTCTTCCCTTCATATCAAGTGAACGTACATTGGTGTAGCATATCTGTCTTGACTGTTGAAGAAGTACTGAATTCTGCAAGACCAGCGTTGTTGGATGCACTGGTTATAACTTAGATTATTTATTCTATCAGTGGTGGTTGCTTGCACAGGGTTTGGGGAATGTGCATGTTATCACCTTCTACACATTCACAAGAGCCCAGCTCAAATGGATTACAAAGTCTCTTAGCAAACACAGCACAGAGAACACAGAGGATAATTAGTACATATAGGGAAGTAATGCAAGTAGCTGTACTTGTTATTAATGAGAATTCCTATACACATTTCTGGGAATGATGCTCAACATATTAATATCTCAGAGGTTTCCTCATAAACATCCATGTTTTCCTTTCTTTTGTGTACCTAAAACACTTGGCCCAGTTGTTTGCAAAGTGGATCATGCTGAAAGTTTGGGACAGGGAGCGAATGTACAGTACAGATGTCCTAAATAGACTTGGGCATAAAGAGTCTTAAGTTTCCAAGATCTCTTATATTAATGATGTTAATCCTATGCCTATGATAAACCTAATGTATAGCTTCTCTTCTTGTGAACAGTTTGTGTTTGCAAAATATGTTCTGAAGAATTGAAATTTGAGTGTAAACAGAAAAATAGATCTTCAAGGTGTTCTGTATTAATGTACAATAAAGTGTTGTAGAACAAAAGCAAGTTCTGAACAGTGTCCTATCTCTGACAGCAACTAGTGCTTCCTGCTTTATGCAAAAGCTCAAAGTATCCTACAGAGAATATTTATCGAAAAGTTTCAGCTTTACACAGAGCAGCAAGTGACTGGCTTAATTGTGTAAGAATAAGGATTTGCATATATATCAATCCTATCTAATGGAACTGTGAGTGATAATATTTTAAAGGATTTCTAATTTTCTAATCCTAATTTAGTTCTTTCTTTTCAATATTATGTGGGGGAAAAAAATCTCTAGGTTAATTATTCCCCAAATTACTTTCCTCTTTTGGATTTAGATTTCATTGAATATCCCTGTGTTTTTTGAGTTCTTACCTAAAAGTCATAATCTTTGTAAGTATTTATCTTAATCTTTTCTTCAAAATAAATAGTTCTAGTGTTCAGTCCTTCCTGTATACAATATATCCATTCCATGCTTAGTTCAACAGCCATATCAATGTTTTTGCTGTTGTTGTTTGCATACAGTGACAACCCTAAATGAAACTGAGTAAACCACCTGTGTAGAAAATGTAGACTTAAACTCTTATCCAGCCAACACAAACATTTGTCTTCATATAATTAACTAGTCTTTTCATGCATGTTTATCTGAATAACTAGGATTTCTTATAAAGTTAGTTGTGCGTGTATATTTTCCATTTATAACTGTGTTGTACTTTAATTATGATTCAAGTTTGCTCCAGGTTTATTTGGTTTATTTAAGTAATTCTTCTACTGTTTAGCTGAAGGTAGGACTCAAGTTATCATAGATGACTTGATGAGTATGTTCTTTTGAATAAGTAATGTGTTTGAAAGTAATCTCTTTGACCCCTGTTGCTTTTATGGGTGAGGTTTTAGAGCCAGATCTGCAAAGTTCTTGCAGCAGGGTTGTGAAAAGAGATGGACCCCTTGTGGAACATCAGTTCTCCCTCCTGCTCATACACTTACATAAATAAAATTCTTTGTGTATAAAGTATTTTCCTTGTAAAGTAGAGACACATCTTTTCTCTCTCTAATGTAGGCCAACATCAGAAGTAGTGGGGAGATCCTTGCTGGCTTGGGAACATACGGGACAAATGAATATTTCACCATTCTCTCCTTCCTGCACCTGCCAGGGCAACCACAATTAGATGATTTCCTTGAGGTGACCATACCAGCAGCACCTGCTCCAACTACATCTCATTCTACATCTTATTCTCCTAAGGAGAAGTAGCAGTGGCAGTGGAGACTGCTTGGAGGAGTGGGGGCCCCACTGCTGGCTCCTGGTCTGCTGCCAGAGAAAAGGCAGGCAGTAACTTCCAGCATAGCAGCTGCCATCAGTTCCCAGGAGACTTACTACTGCTCCTGCTGGGACTCCTGAGTGCATGTCTTGCCAACAGTGTTAATCAGGTCCCAGTTTTTCCATAAGGCTGTATCCCTCCCCTTGTAAAGAAAATAATAATAATAATAATAATAATGAAAAGTTCCAACTCTGTGTGGGAAGTTTGTAGGTACGGCTGTTTGACTTGGATGTTCGGAAAACACCTCCTCTTCCTGGTAGCTGTTTCTGTTTTGTCTATTTTCAGCCAGGGTAGCCCATGAGAACATTAGCAGAGATGGTGTTGGAGACACAGCTCTTCAGCCTGTCACTTTCCATGTCATGGGAAGCTACACTGAAGGGACTTTTCAGAGGAGAGCTAGCTCTTGGAATTAGTTTGTAACGCTTGACTGCTTCAGAAAAAGGGAATTTTCTTCATTGCCAGATCCCACCTCATCAATATTGTATTGCTTTTGCTCTCCCTGGGTAGACAGAGTAAGCACAGTACATCTCTACCCATTTGCACAGTACATCAGAGAGTTTTAATGTCATTATATAGCCTAGAATGCAACTAGCATTAAGACTTCAGAAAGTGTTTCTCTTTTATCTTTTTAATGTCCTTGCAGTGGAAAGAATGATTGCAATTAGTAATAGATAACATTAAGTGGAAAGTAAAAACTAATTTGCATCTTTCTCCTGAAATAAATTAAAGGGTTTTTATTTCTAAGTGAAGAACAATATGCAATTGAAATGATTACAAAGGCTTACCAAACTTAAGTTGTTCTCAATTATATTTTAATGCTTTTTTTTTTCTCAGTAATGATCTCTATAAAAATATATATATATATATATATAATGTTTTGACTATAATTTGGTTTTGTTTGTTTGTTTGCTGCCTGTGGTAGTTTTTCATGTAGATAAAGTACGTATTTAACATCTTGTTTCACATCTGTACAACACAGCTGTTTTTAGATCAGGAGAGAGAGCAGATCTTCTGTCTCCTTGGATCAGTAGTTTCTATGACATCAGAAACGGAGATAATGAATTTGGAGGAGCTGTGCTTCTTTTAAAATTTGCTGCTACAGTCCTTTCCAAAACTGCTCTCCTTCACTGCAAGGGATGGCAGGCAATAACTTCTGTGGAATTACCCTGAAGAAGAAAGAAAATCAAAGCTGATGATTCTTCTAAAAAACTGTCCAGATTCTCCAGTCTTACTAACTAACCATCTGTCCCTGTAATGTATCTGAAATCTTTTTATACATTTTCAGCATCTGAATTATCTTAAGTAGTAGCCTACTGATTGGAAAGATGATGCTGACTTCATATTATTCTTTAATCCTCAGATTAAAGATACAGAGGAGAAAAAATAACTACTCTTTGTCTACCCACTTCAGTTTGGTTTTTTGTTTGTTTTAAAGAGACAACTAACAAAAACACCTACATGTATTTGTTTATGTTTAAATGTAGTGGAATTTTGCTGTCATGGGAAACTCAAAAAGAGTGTCTGATTCTGTTTGTGATTTCCCTTGCAATTGATTTGGAGCATGCTCTTTCCTCTTTAAGAAGACTACTAGATTTTTCTTGGCTACCTCCTGCTTCTTTACAAAGCTGAAATGTTCTTGCAGCAAAACAAGGAACATAAACATTAGTCTTTAGAAATAAAGAAAACAAACAACCAGGTAAATACAGTTTTTCTACTTTAAAAATGCAATTAAATTTAATTGGGGGATACAGTTTAAGCCAAACTGTAATACAATTTAAACCAAATTTATATTTGTAACATATAGAAAACAAGTTAATTTTGTTATTATAGGCAATGTTTATTCTAAAATGTGTAACATCCTATGGCAGATATTTTTCAACTTTTTCCTTTTAAAATGGGCAAAATATCAAACAAGTTACCACACAAATTACCACCACAAAGCTTGAGGTACTGTTTGCATGAAAGTGTCTACTTTTTTCATTTGTATATGCTGGTTTAGCTAATGGTATTACTCTTCTCTACAGATTTTGTCTTTCCAGAATTTCATTTTTTTCCAGGAGGGAAAAATGTGATTTCCCTATGGTTAGTGTTACCCCATAACCACTCAAAGACTGAGTCAGACCCATGCAACCATGCCCTCCAACCTTGCTGGTGTTTCTGTAAGCATCCTGTACTGCCAAGTCCACAGGAGTGATGTGTTTTCTCTACCGCTGCTCTGAATGAGCTGGAGAGCAAACATGCCTCCCTCAAGGAGCTTCTGTGAACTGGGCATGCATGGATTTCAAACTGGATAGTGAAAAACACCCCAAAAGTCAGACATGTAGCAGGTCTTCTCCACTCATCAATTTCAGTGCTCTTCTGAGAAAGCCCAATATTCCAATTGGCACCTTCTTCTAAAGCTACAGACTTTTTTTCTCTTTTTCTTTTTCATCTGGACACCTGTGTGTGAAGAAGGTTATCTCTGCCTTGAACATAGTGAGAAAGCAAGTCTTTGTTACTCACCTGAATTGAAAATGGTGACATTCTTATACTCTGCTCTGGTGAGGCCACACCTCGAGTTCTGTGTTCAGTTCTGGGCCTCTCACTACAGGAAGGACATCAAGGCCCTGGAGCTTGTCCAGAGAAGGGCTATGAAGCTGGTGAGTGGCTGAGGGAACTGGGGTTGTTTAGTCTGGAGAAGAGGAGGCTCAGGGGTGACCTTATTGCTCTGTACAACTACTTGAAAGGAAGGTGAGGGGATCGGCCTCTTCTCGCAGATAACTAGGACTAGAGGGGAACGGCTTCAAGTTGCACCAGGGGAGGTTTAGGTTGAAAATTAGGAGACATTTCTTCTCATAAAGAGTAGTCGGGCATTAGAACAGGTTGCCCTGGGAGGTGGTGGAGTCACTGTCCCTGGGGATGTTTAAGGAAAGGTTGGACAGGTTGCTTAGGGACATGGTTTACTGGGTGATATTGGTGGTAGGGGGTGGGATGGAGCAGATGATATCAGAGGTCTTTTCCAACCTTAATGATTCTATGATTCTATGATTCTCCTCTCTTAAAGAAAATATTTTTTTTAATGTAGATTGTATGGGACATCCGGAAACCTTCTGGTCCAGCCTTTTAATAAACAAAACAAATTTCAAAACTAGGCCAAATTGATCAGTTGAGTTGTAAAAATAAATAAATAAATAAATAAATAAATAATAATAATAATAATAAAATCTTACAAGATGGATACCATAACCTTTCTGGGCAACCAGTCCCAGTGTTGACTACCCTGAAGGAATTTTTTTTAGACTATATCCATTTGCAATTGTGCTTATTGCAACTTGTGATCACTGCTTCTTGTCCTTTCACTGTGTTTCTGAACAAAGCCTGACACTGTCATTTCTACAAGTCCCTTTATGTAGTGGTATTCAGCAGTTATCTCCACCTTTAACCTTTCCTAGGCTGAAAAAAGCAATTCCTTTATCAGTTTCTCATATGTCATATGCACCAAGATTTTTTTTCCATGTTTTTCTTTAGACTAAAATTACCTCAGAGGAGAAGTAGATTAATGTGAATGTTACATATCAGGATCCCTTGTTACTACTGTTTTAGCTAGCAAAAGCAAAACTCATAAGAAAACATCCTTTACATAGCTACCGATAACTCAGATTTTTTTTTAAATGACCCTTTTGTTTTCTTCATTTTCTTCACAGAATTTTCAGTTTGCTTCCTTGTTGTTATGCCTATATATACTTGTTGTCTCTGGCCATCCAGCTTTGTGAGGCCTATGACCATACAATTCAGCCCTTTTCTGCGTATGATACTCATGTTACGTAAAACAGTTGGCTGAGACAGAAGACTTGAGTGGCTTCTGTGGATGACTGTCCCCTAATGCTGTCTCTCTCGAGCACATGAGTTGTGGTAATGGCAGAGCTTTCTGAATCAGTTAATTGGTACTACTACCATTAGTTCACTGTATTCTTTACAGTCTTCATAATGATCCAATTAATTAGGCACTTATATGGAGCAGTCCATACAGAGATCTACAAAAGATCTTCTATCTAACTTCAGTTAATTTACTTTGAATTTGAATAAAGGAAATCAGATCAGGAACAGACAACTGTTCTTTATGACACAGGTGTAAGTAGTACCCTGAATTACGATCTTTTTATCAGTTTGCAGAACATCTGGAAGGAAGGGTGGTGGATTACATTGTTTTCCCTGCTCATAGACACTCATGTAAGGCAGCCACTAGTAAGGCATTTTGTTGCTACACTGTAACACATAGCAGTGACAAGAACAAAAGCAGAGTTACCAGGAGCTGCAGCTTCTGTCTCAAATCCAGTTTGGAACATACAGAACTTTCTCAACAGCCATGTTCTGCCCAACTCTTTCTTATTTTTCTCTCTCATTATATTTACAGTTTTAAACAATATCAATAGCCTTTGAATGAAGGGTGGGTGTATGTGACTTCTGTGCAACACAAAATATGGTATTTCTGTACATTATATATATGTATATACATAAAAACATTGCAGCAAGTAGACTGCATTAGTGGCTGGATATAGAACATAGCAAAGTAACAATTTTTCTTGCTGTCTTTATCTTTCCTTTACCTCCAATAGCCTACAAAGGTGGAGAGGTCACTTAGGACTAGATATATAAGGCAAGTCACCATGCTTTGCCTGTTTGTCTAATTTGTTATAAAGTAGGATTGAATAAAACTCTTTCTTTCCCAAGCTACAGTCAGTCTCTCCCTCTCTCACATGTGTGAATTTGTTGATTTGCTGATCCTAACTGCTGGTCGTAACTATATTCCCAACAGAAACTGCCGGATTCATTATTCCACCCATAAAGAAAACAAACAAACAAGCAAACAACAACAACAAAAAGAAGGAGATAGCTTTTGGAGTTTGAAACTTTCTCCTCAGTTCTCCAGTATGACTTACCTGTTTATACAAAATATATGACAGCAGAAACTCAGTTACTTGTCTATGCCTAACAGAGACGCTTTTCTTTCTTGAGCTTACAAAAAGTTGGAGAAAAAAAAAAAAAATTATCTCATTGTCTGACCATGTGATATTTGCCTGATTTTTTAATTCTAAATAAAGATACTCTTATGGAAAAAAATAAAATAAAATAAAATAAAAAAAAATAAAATAAAATAAATAAAATAAAATAAAATAAAATAAGTAAAATAAATAAGGAGCATTAAGTGTTGAACAGTGTCTAAGCTGAGGTCTTATAAACTTTTCAGTTGAATTGATCTAGCTTAACAGACTTAATGCATTTGAAAACAACCCATTTTTGTGTCCTAAGCAAACTTTTAAAAATGAAATGGAAGTATCACAATTTTAAAAATTATTTAAAAGTTCTAGTTCTCCTAGTAACCATTAACAGCTGAATCTTACTTCCTTCTATAATACTATATAAAACTGGAGAATGAAAAAAATCTCTGTAATAGATAACTAATTTGCAGTGAGGAATCAGGAGGACACACATTGCTTATTTGCTAAGCATGAACATTGCATTCAGTGTTACATAAGGCATAAAAGCAGTCTGTGCCTTAAAGTACATTTTAATCTAACAGCACAGATGTTAAGTAGGCAAAACATGCCAGAGTCCACAGTAGTATGTAATTCGTATTTTTATTCAAATTTGTAATTAATATAACTTATTCACTCTTTCTGGGCCCAGCTAAAAAGGTCTCAACTGAGTACTCATTGATATGAGGGTCCATTTCCTAAGCTATATGAAAACATTTGATATGAGAAGTTGTTAGTGTAATTTCATCTGGCATCAAGCGGATCAATGAGTTAATGAACTAACTACTTCCTCAAACTTATTTGCTTTAATCAAAGTGTAAGGTAATTCTTTGTAAATGATGAGGGAATGGTATTCCTACTGGAAACAGCAGTTAGTATTGAATGTGAGCTATTAAAAATTTCAGTGGTGCTGTCTTGTTAGTACTTTTCTGTTACATATCTGTGCTGCATAGGACTAACTATTGAATATTCAAAATCAAGGGGGCTGCCTGATGGCTTCTTATGAGTACAGATATTTGGGGTACAGATCCAAAAAAAAAAAAAAAAAAAAAAAAAAAAAGAGTTGATCTGTATTTTCTATGGGCAGTGAATGGCAGCTATCTCTCAACCTGCCTTGAAAATTTAAGCTCTGTCATCTAGAAGTGCAGAGCACTTACAGACACAGTAAAAGGAAAGGAATGCTTTAAACAGCAAAATTGTGCTGTGAAGTACTCCAAAGAAAAACCACCAACCAACTAAACAACCAAACAGCAACAACAAAAAACACCATAGCATTTTCTCATTTGGAAGCCCAAAATTAGAATGTGTGTTGGCATGAATCTACCACTAAAAGTAATATAGCCACCAATTTAACAGGTCTTGTGAAAATTGTCTGTGAAGCTCTCATAAAAGTAAACATAAATGCAAAAGTGAAGTTGCACAAAACAGCATTAGCATAGCCCATTTGTCCATTTATAAACTTATGAAGAGGAGAAAGTGGATATCTGCTGTTTTTTGTAAACATTCTGTGCATACAACTCAAAAAATATTTGTGTGAAAAGAAGACAAAATCCTGTGGTTGACATTTACTAAGGATTATTTTTAAAATTCCATCACAATCTCTTGATGATAAATCATTTGTTTTATTTTTCTACTGGTGTATTGAAAATATTGTCCTCTGTTACCAAATAAAAAAGCGTCTTCAGTCTTTTTCTCTTGAAACTTCTGGAACAGTAAGGATTAGGAGCAAGAGAAATATGTGCTAAAAGAAACAAAAAACTAGCAGCAAGTGGTGGCTGGCAGGGCTGTGGCAAAGCTTCTCCCAACTGCATTAAACTTGATGGATCCAGTGTTGATCACTGGGTTTTATAATGGAATACAAGAGTTCACCTGCAGGGCAAGCAAGCAAATATCTTCCATTCTAACGGTTGAAATGTAGTCTTCTAGGGCCATGACAAAATCCTTGCTTTTTTAACTGGGGAAAGAAGAAGTGTTTAACATGCTAATTATGCGTATTTTATTCTTTTTGTACCTTTTTTGATGATGAAGATAACTACAATAATCATTTTTTTCTTTGAACAAAATTTGCTCTTGACAGGTATCTTGATATTTTTAATTAATTAATATCCTTTGAAGTAAAAGTGTACCTAAAGAATATAAAGAGAAATTTAATGCAGTCTAAAGAAAAAATATATTTTTTTTTCCTTCCTGAAAGCAAGAGGTACTGCAAATTAACCTTCAGGGGAAAAAGAAACAAACAAACAAACAAACAAAAACTTTCAGAATAAGAACTTTTTGCCTAACCAATTGCTTAAATATTTGGCAGTTTAGCTGAAGTGAGTTAAAAGTACTTAACTTCATATAAAGGTATTCTTTATTACATTTCTGATAGATATAATTTATAAAATAAGCTGTAAACAATATTTTTTAATTGATTTTATTTTAAGGGCTGAACTAATGTGGCATTAATAGGAAAGCCAGCACTTTTGATCAAATTTTTTGTACCTCCTCTGGTCTGGCTTCTTTTCCAATTCTATTCCCATGCCTACTTAGAATCAAATAAATAATCACAAACATAAAATCAATATTGCCCATTTAGAAGGTGTCAGTGAAAAATATATAATACAATAAATACAAGTGTACTAATGTGTAGAACCAGTGAATGTATTTTAAATCTCCTCAATAGCCATCACAATCATTCCTGAATCCTGCTTAGCAGTTTTGTTCATGTCACATCTCCTTTTATTGCTTTCATTTTAACACACTGAGAAGCTTTCTGATGATCTGTTTATGACTTTTTCATTTCCTCAGTTGGTGTGTAATACTTATTTAAAATGAAATTTCATGGTGCCAACCACAATCATTAAATTTCTGAGACATAACATATGGCAAATTCTAGCTTCTGCTCAGTTAGAAAAAGACAGTCGTTATAATGAATAACACTAGTAAACAGAAAATAACATAAATGCAGATATTTTTATTTATGATAGACATTTATGAAATACAGAATTTGTTTTCAGTTAGAAGGGCATGGGGAGTATTTAGCACTCAGATTCTTTTATTTTATTTTCAATTAAGTGATGTATTTACATCAAACAGATATGGTGTCTTCAGAGCTGATACACGAATGGAGAAGTTGAGAAAGCTGTGGTGTATCACATAACCCCACATAAAGTTTAAAGGGTTACTGCTTTTCAAACTCACACTCATGTCTAAATAATTTGTGTGACACTGCAGCACCAGTAGAAACCCAAAAGTTTTACAGCCATTTGGAGTAATCCAAATGTTTTCTATATAACTGTGTCAAAGTACCTAGGGCTGCAGCGTAGGAGAGGTAAATATGCATGTTTAGGTTGCTTGATTTGACAGCTGGCAGTGGTTCTGGAAATTAGAGCTAGAGGCAAGTAACTTGTCTCTGGGCTAAAGCTCTGACCCTCAGAATCACATTGTAAATCAGGTTAGCCAGCAAACTTGGTTGTTCTGCCAGCAATCAGAAAAGACATATTTTTTTCAAGCTAACCTGGTTTTCCCTTTCTGTTCTCCATTTGGGTTTACTCCTTCTGTGTTCAAAAAGCAGTCAGATGGAGGTAGTTTACTTCTGTGTGTGACTTGTTTGTCCTTTTATTTATGTATTTTTTGGCACCTTTTTTGGCGTTTTCCCCTTGTTGAGATCCTGTAGGAGCTATGAAACACAGAAGAAGGCAGAAAATGCACCACCTGCATGGCAGCACCCTGCAACTTCTACTGTTTCTTCCTTTACAAGTTATAAGGATTTCATCCTGTTTTATTTTGGTTTGACTTTTTTGTTGTTGTTGTTGTTTGCTTTTGTTATTGTTTTGTTTTGTTTGGTTGGTTGGTTGATTAGTTGGTTGGTTTTGTTACTGTTGCTTCTATGCTGATTTAGTGAGAAAATTTAATTGCCCAGGAGTCTGAATCTCACTGTCAGCATTTACTCAATGGAAACATACCATAATGGAAATATCTTCTGTTCAATGGAAAAGAAAATCAGTCCTCTGGCTGGTATTAGGAAAAACAGGCTGGTCAAACTGTTAGTATTAAACAGACCATTCAACCATTTTGGCGCTTTTGTGTATGTATATTTTATAGGTAAGGTCTTTATTTGCATATATCAAGTGCAATGAAGGTACTGTATAAGACCATGTCAGTCAGTAGACTAACTTTGGGTAGGAAATGCTCAATAAACAATCAGAAATGTAATAGGATTTCTGTTCTTCAGGGAAGGAGAAAGTGAATAAAGAGGAGAAGTGAAAGGCTTGATCTTATTATTTTTACATCATTGCTACTGTTAATTGCACATTGTTCCATATACTTGCTATAAAAATATAGTAGGATAAGGAAGATACCAAGTATCCAAGGTCAGTACTGACTCTTTGGGATGCAAGATACTACAAGCATTAGTGTTTAATCCACATATCTGGTATATCTGTTAAAGTTCCTAAATGAATGAGGAGCTTTTAACACCAAGAACAGCTATCAGAGACTTGTGTTTTCACATTGTTATCACTTTTTGTTTGCAAAGACCAATCTCTAATCATGTAGCACAAAAACAAGGAGAAAAGCTGTCTTTGCAATTGCCATTTGCCTGCCGGAAATCGGGATTTTTTTATCCCGATAGAGTAGAAATTCTCCAATATTTCATAAGCAGGCCTTGGTAAATATCAAAACAGTCTGTGCTGATTTTCTGAACGTTATGTTCCAACATAATCCAATATCAAATGTTGAAATGAAGTAAGATAGTTTACTAGGATGTGTTTTTTTTTAATTTTCAGTAGTCTTTTCTATCAGATATGAAGAAAAAGCATAGTTCCATGAAATATTTTACTTGTAATTGAAAATATTCATACTTCCTAAAACTAGAAATCTCTTCTGACCAAGTCTGAATGTTATTTTGTAACATAGTGTAGTATCATATGATACAGTATAATATTATAAAAGTCATATTTATTTGATTATGTATGTGTTGGTCACAGTAGTTTCATGATGCCTCTCAACTCCAGATCTTCCATTTTATTAGTTCTCACCAACTCCTATTGATAAAAATAGTGGTTTCTTTTTACTGCCTTTTTCAGGCTGGTTAACTGAGTCAAAGTCCAGGAATAATTTAAGATAATTCAGGAATTTGCTGACACAGCAACAGCTTCAACCTCCAGACATTTCTCTGAAGGTCCAGCTCTCTTGCCTCTTGGATACATAGCCAACAGAACCTCCATATTTTTTTCTTTTGCCAGAAATACATACTGCTTCTAAAATATTTGACTGTGTTTATTGCTTTATGTCTCTGCTGATCATATTTTACAGATTACTCTTTTGTATTACTGATTAAAGTCCCAGAGTGCTAAGATCCTCTTACTGGATACCTCAGAGTTCCTGAAAGCTTTCGTGATGAGATGGTTGTGTATGCCCATGTGTAGCTTCTTTTTTTTTCTTTGTAGTTTTGGGATATTTTGCCATGTATATTAAGAATTTATTCCTATGCTATTAAAAAGAGTTTATTTTTGTTGATTTTAGAACAGTTGGAAGGTGGTTTTGCTTTTCTTGATTTGGATGAATTTCCTATTTAGAGAGGTGAATAGTCCCTAGGATAAATTCATTTTGCATTTTGTATTTGTTTATTGTTTTTATTTATTTATTTGTTACTGGTTTCTCTGGGTATGTAGTGGTGTTAATAGTTACAACCCCATGTATGTGTGCACTAAAATATTTGATCCATTTTTCTAGACATACATCACTAGTTATTTTTTACTAGCTATTTTTACACGTATGTTTAAGCTTGGAGGGGACTGATGTGCTCAGGGAGGTACAAATAAGTATATATATGTATTCTGCTGTTTTTGATATAAAGAAAATTAAAAACATCTAACAGCAATCACTGACTATTTCTGGCTAGTCTTCAATAATAAATTTTTTGCTCATTGCATTTGTAACAAAATCACAGAATCACAGAATCATTTAGGTTGGAAGACACCTCCAAGATCACCTAGTCCAACCTCGGACCTAACACTAACAAGTCCTCCACTAAACCATATCACTAAGCTCAACATCTAAACGTCTTTTAAAGACCTCCAGGGATGGTGACTCAACCACTTTCCTGGGCAGCCCATTCCAATTTCTAACAACCCTTTCAGTAAAGAAGTTCTTCCTAATATTCAACCTAAACCTCCCCTGGTGCAACTTTAGTCCATTCCCCCTCATCCTGCCTCCAGGCACGTGGGAGAATAGACCAACCCCCACCTCGCTACGGCCTCCTTTAAGATACCTGCATAGAGTGATAAGGTCACTCCTGAGCTTCCTCTTCTCCAGGCTAAACAACCCCAGCTCCCTCAGCCGCTTCTCGTAAAACTTGTTCTCCAGACTCCTCATCAACTTCATAGCCCTTCTCTGGACAAGCTCAAGCACCTCGACGTCCTTCTTGTAGCAAGGTGCCCAAAACTGAACACAGTACTCGAGGTGCGGCCTTACCAGAGCCAAGTAAAGGGGGAAAATCACTTCCCTACCCCTGCTGGCCACACTGTTTCTGATACAAACCAGGATGCTGTTGGCCTTCTTGGCCATCTGAGCACACTGTTGGCTCATATTCAGCCAACCATCAACCAATACTCCCAGGTCCTTCTCTGCCAGGCAGCTTTCCAACCACTCATCTCCCAGCATGTAGCACTGGGGTTGTTGTGCCCCCAGTGCAGGACCCGGCACTTGGCCTTGTTGAACCTCATACAGTTGGCCTCAGCCCATCACCCCAGCCTATCCAGATCCTCATGCAAAGCCTTCCTACCCTCGAGCAGATCAACACATGCACCTAACTTGGTGTCATCTGCAAACTTACTGAGGGTGCACTCGATCCCCTCATCCAGATCATTGATAAAGATATTGAAGAGAACTGGCCCCAGTACTGAGCCCTGGGGGACACCACTAGTGACCAGCCTCCAACTGGATTTAGCTCCATTCACCACGACTCTTTGGGCCTGGATCCCCAGCCAATTTTTAATCCAACAAAACGTACACCAGTCCAAGCCAAGAGCAGCCACTTTCTTCAGGAGAATGCTGTGGGAAACAGTGTGTCAAAAGCCTTACTGAAGTCAAGGTAGACCACATCCACAGCCTTTCAAATATTTATGTTTCATGTAAGGTAGTAATATCGTAAGTCTAATAATTGTCGTGACAGAAAGTGGCATGCAACATTCTGTATTCACAGAGGACATTTTATCCCCCAAAATGTCAGTGCATTTCACAAATAAGGTATGTACTAAGGCTATATTCATCATTGAGAGAGGGAGATACACACAATTTGTCATTACTAGCACATATCAACCACCAACTCACCAAAACATGGTAAACATGTAGGCCCCTATCACTGAGGATGATGGCAAAAAGTTACCTTGCATGGGATGTTGCAATGCAGCTGCAAAGAGAGGAAGAATGTGGTGATATTTGACTTACAATTGCAAAATAAATTCTTCCTCATAGACAGGAAATACATAATAGAAATTTTTAGTATTTGGGATGAGCTGATGTAGGATTTCAAGTGAAACTTTTTTTGTCTGGTGAGACTACAAATCTCACTTTGATTCACGTGAATAAAACTGATTATGTAACAATGTGAACTAAATATTCCATTGACTGAATGTAATTCATTGAAAATCACTAGTATATATTTAAAGCCCTCCTTTCTAGAGTTGACATTGTCATTCACCATTGATCAGAGAGCTTAAAAATTCAGACTGAAGAACAGACAAATACCTCTTCAGTGAACAAGTTGTTCTCATTTTCAGTGCCACAAACAGTAATCCAGGCAAAACTTAAAATTTAAGGCTACTTCCTGTGTGCAAAATCAATGGTATATAGCAAAGTGTACCTATGTGGATGTGCAATGTTTACTTCACTGCTCCTAAAAGTCCTTTTTTAAGTTCCCCTCACAATTACCTTATTCATTCTCTCACTAGTTCCATGTTTATCTGTCTGGAGTCTTCACACAACTGTCTTCTCTAATACATTTTGAGTAAAATCTAACTTTACATTTAATTTACTTCTCCACTGAAATTCTGGTCTCCTTCCTGCTCTCCCAAGCCCTATTCATAAAAAAGTGACTCAAAAGGGGTAGCAAAGATAAGTTACTTTATTTTGTTTGTTATATACACAAAGGTGCTTTGGGTTGTGATTGTGGGAGGAACAGCTCTCACTGGTGGACAGTTGCTGGTTTCTTAAGGCATCAGTTAATCAGTAAAGTCATGAGCTTATATAAATGTGGAGGAGTGAGGAAAGAAATGACAGAATACTGGGAAGATTAATTAGGGCCAGTTTGCAACCTGTAGCCTCTTGTATAATGTATATACATATACAGATCTCATGGCATACAGATCTTTCAAAGGGCTGAGAGGTAACCAGGACTCTGCATTACACATTCACCTTTGCATGCATTGCACATAAAATCACAGAATGGTTTGGGTTGGAAGGGACCTTAAAGATCACATAGTTCCAACACCCCTGCTATGGGGAGGGACACCTCCTTAGAGACCAGGTTGCTCAAAGCCCCATCCAACCTGGCCTTAAATATTTCCAGGGATGGGGATCCACAGCTTCCCTTGGCAATCTGTTCCAGTGCTTCACCACCCTCATAGTAAAGAATTTCCTCCATATATCTAATCTAAACCTACCATTTTTCAGTTTAAAACTGTTACTCCTTGTCCTGTGACTACACTCCCTGTTAAAGATTCTCCCTGCCTTTCCTGTAGGCCCCCTTAAATACCAGAAGGATTTGGACGTGTTACAGTAGGGATTTAGGAAGAAATAAAACAATCATCCAATTCTTAGGAGTGGCTGTATAATGAAACACTTAGAATCTAGAAAAAGAAAATGGTGTAATGTTGCTGAAGGCCTTGGGTAAATGCATGATCTTCTCCAAAGCAAAAGCTGATTTCTGAAATCTGAGCTTGTGTCCCATAGCTAGGCAAAATAAAACAAGGTAGTGTATTTTCTATTTAGCTCCAGCAAACTAATAAATGTGAACAAAATATTAAGAGTTTAATTAGTTACTAAATAAATTAAGACATTCTTATATAGTTAATAATGGTTAATAGCTTTCAGAATGTCAGGTATGATCCTGAGGTTTCTTAGTTGCCTTATCCCTCTGATACACAAATATTTGCTACAAGGAGCCCTCGGTTTTATTATTATTTTATTTAGATACATTAAAAATAAAGGCAGAGAAGAAACATAATCAAAGTTTGTAAATCTCATGAACTAAAAAACTGGTTAGAGGTAGTGAATAGCTTTATTCTATTCTTGTTAAATTGGTATACACAATGAATTAAAAAAGACTAGCTACAAAAACATCTCCTATCTAAAAGGACTTAATGTGGAGAATGAAGAGCTACTGTTCAAAAAGAAAATGTATATATATCAAATCTCAGGAAACTGTGATTAGAGTTATCAAAGGACTGTTCTGTTGTTAAATGGCTTCCTTTCATAAACATTATTCTTACTGTAAATCTCTGAGTATCATCAAGAGGGTAATCAGTACTTAGCCAAAATGGAAGTCAAGAGACATGATTTATATTGAAAAGAAGGTTAGTATGTTGATATTACAGATATTTGAAGTGTATTTTCTAAACAGATAAATGAAAATCTCTCTCTCTCTCTCTCTCTTTTTTTTTTTTTTTTCCTAATCATCATAGTTGTAACTGAAATAATAGTATGTTATCTGATTTGGTGATATTACACTGACTTCATTGCCACTCCTATAATTTACACATTTTATTTCAGTTCTGGGGTAAATACAGGATATTACCATGGAAGAATTTTTCTCTGGACCTGTGTAGCCCAACTTACCAGTTAATATAAACTGGTGTGACTCTCATGAACTTAATCTGACCCTATTTTACTGTTCAAAGAATCAGTTTTATGATGGCAATTTTAGAGTTTTGTTACAAGCAGTAGGGAGAGTCTCCCAAAGTCCCGTAACCTGGTGAACCCTCTGAAATCTCAATATCAAAGCTAGGAAAGTATGCCGCATCATGATTTCAGAATTGTCAACTAGTGTTTTACCCTCCCTACCATTGTGGTCAGATGATATCATCCTTTCATGCAAGCACAAGGTGTCTTTGATATCTCTTCCAGATTTGTGACCCATCAATGTACAAATGCCCAGTTACTGAAACTAGATGCAAATGAGTACTGAGATGCTCATTAAGGCAGGAGAAAAAAAAAAATCCATTACTAAAGGCAAAAGTAGAGAATGCTCAATGAAGTTCAGGCACCGAAAAGTATATACTGTACCAGTTTTTTGCCTTTCTCTTTCAAAATAATTGTTAAGACATCTATATTGCAATTTTGAGTAACATGTTGGAAATTTTAATGTGAGCATGGAAAATATTTATATGACCTGCCACCTCTACTGCCTCAACATTTGTGATTTAAATAGTTAACTAATTAACATTTATTTTACTTGTCACCTTTTGAAAATTAACCATTCCTGACATTTGAAACTGAGTAATTCTCTTTAACTAAAAGTAATGGTTTCTGATCTCACTGTCTCATTTAGCTTATCAGTTAATTAAGTATTTTGCTGAATTTGTGAAAATATGACATTTAGAAATACATAATGTGCTGTTGCTCATTTTATACAAAATATTATTTTAGAATTATGTGGAAAAAATGTTTTTAGTTGTTGATCTATATAGTTGCTTAGTTTTACATGTAGAAATCTTTTTATAGAAATCTGAAGTAATGGCCAGCACATTTTCAGTCTGTTTAAACATTGAAAGTGATATCTTGATAAGATATTTGATTCTTACTCTGAATCCCCTTAAAATAAATTATGAGATCACCTACAGTTAGAGGAAGTTCTCCTCCCTGTCTATGAGTGACCACCAGCACCAGCTGAACAGAGGCAGCTGGCAGCAGTGGCAGTGAGGGTCAAAGATCATCACAGCCCTCCTGGCTTTCAAACTGGAGGAAGAGATTTGTCCTCTTGTTGTTGTAAAGAATGTTGCCTCACTGCCTCACTTGAGTTGAATGATGTGAGTTCAGTAACATGTAACCTTTAGGTAGGAGTGACAGGTATTGATGTTGTATCATCCTCGCACTAAATCATTAGAAAAACTCTCTGGCTTATACAAAAAGAAGGGCACAAGTGGAGTTTTAGAGAGGCAACTTGTATTTATTGAAAGGTGTACACTAATCTACAGTGTAAAATCTAAAAGAATCACATAGAATCATAGAATCATAGAATCATTTGGGTTGGAAAAGACTTCTAAGTCCAACCTTTAACCTAGTACTGACAAGTCCACCACTAGACCATGTTACTAATTTCTAAATCTATGTGTTTCTTGAAAACCTCCAGGGATGGTGACTCAACCACTTCCCTGGGCAGCCTGTTCAAAGGCCTTAATACTCTTTCAGTAAAGAATTTTTTCCTAATAAGCAAGCTAAACCTCCCCTGGTGCAAATTCATGCACCTTGCAACTTGAGATTTCCCCTTGTCTTATCAGTTGGTGCTTGGAAGAAGACCCCAAGACCCACCTCCCTATAGCAATAAGATCTTCCCTGAGCCTCCTTTTCTTGTAGGCTAAACAAACCCAGTTCCCCCAGCCATTCTTCATGAGACTTGTTTTCTAGACCTTCAGAAGCTTTGTTGCCGTTCTTTGGACATGCTCCAGCACAACATATGACAACATATTCTGTAATGTGTTGGCTCCTTCAGCCATAACAAAATATTTTCCAATAGCACTGTTTTAGACCAGATTGAATTCTTTTAACTGATATGTCTAAGGTTCAAGAGGTCATTTGAATGTCTACTTCTGGTCTTTGGTGTAAGACAGAGATAACAGATTTTCAAAGGGTTCAAGGAATTAACAGAAGAATGGCCTTTTTTCTTTGTATGTTTGACCAATGAGAAAGTTTGAACCAAGTTAGAAGATTTAGAAAGGTACTGATGCAGATTCTGATCATATCTCAAAGGACACATTACCTGAAATGTCTATAGCATGTAAATGAATAGTTTCTTACTTTAAGATGAGAAAAAACATTGTCACTGAAGAGACTGTTAGAGTGCCTGCATGGAAATCAACAGGAAGAATCTTAGCTGAAGAACAGCACTCTTTCCTGTGTTTGTTTTTTCTTTCCAGAACATTTCTGTATTACAGAAGTAGATTGAATGTGTGTGTGTTGCTGGATCTTTAGAAGAATATGAATTATCATTTTTATTAGTTTGTGAGATGTGACGGAAACTTAATCCTGACTGGAAAAATTGTATGATGTACTCTGAAGATATCTTCATCCTGATACTACAGTCTGCTTAGCACACACCATGTTGTCAAATTAAGGTCTTCTTGGAAAGGTACAATGCTAGACAGCAAGTTGCACTTCCAGAAACAAACGAAAAAGAGAACGTGAAGGTATTTACCCACTTCACACTGCTTCCCTCTGTGTTATATCTATGTATTTTCTGCCCCTTACAGTTTTCTGATGTCCTCTTTTATCCAAAAAAAAGATCCATTAGAACTGATTGAACCTATTTATACAACACCTATATCTGTTTCTTATATATTCCTATCTTTTTTGGACCGTGGACCTGATTACTACCAGATGAAAAGGTTTTTATGAATAGTTCAAGTCCAAACCTCTCTTGGCTTGAGTAGATTCTTCCACCTAATGACATCACAATGGTACTCACAATTTAAAAACAAACAACAACAACAACAAAACAGGCAATGTTCTGTGGTTTACACTGAATTGTACTAACTTCTTCAGATGAATTAGAGAAAAAAAATCTGAGGAACAAGTAGTATGCAAAAATAAGTTAGATCTAAAAAACAATGTTTGCACTTCACAGTCCATCAATCTAAATGTGTTGAAGAAAACAAGATCTTTGTGCAGAGAACTTGTGGGCAGAGATGGAAAGATCATAAAGATCTCTTGATTTCTACTTGTTTATGATAATTGGCAGAGCTGTAAAACCTTTGAATGTCTTTAAGACATTCAAATTCATTCATGTTCTATGTGAGAATGATAATCAGCAGTAAATGCAAAAGAAAATATTTCAGAAGTAAGGTAACTATAAAACAATTTTCCTTTTTATACCCCTCAAGCTTATGGTAGACAATAGTTTAATGATTGGTAGGGAGAATCATAGAATCACAGAATGGCTTGGGTTGGAAGGCATCTTAGAGATAATCTACTTCCAACTCCACTGACATGGGCAGGGATGCTACCCACTAGATCAGGTCTCTGACACCTGAAGACAACCTCCCTGGGCAACCTGTTCCAGTGCCTCACCACCCTCTGAGTCATTATCTCAGAGGGTCATTATCTGTCTGAGCAGAGAAAGTTGCTCTCCATCTTTTTTGTAAGCCCCCTTGAAGCAGTGAAAAGCTGCAATACTTCAGAATCATTCAGATTATTGTATTTTAGATACTTTGCTTAAAAACACTGATGATCTCTTTCATTAAATTGTCTTTTTTACTCATCTTTGAAGTCATCCATCTTTAATTAATTCTGTTAGCACAGAATATCACTGTGTTCCACAGTTTCTACTGTAGCTGAAAGGTTTTTTTGTGTTTACCCTTGCAGAAAAATTCTTAAACTCTACCTGCTGTTATGAGAGAGAAAAAACATTCCCCAGTCCCTCTCAGTGGCATTTATAATGCTTTAAGATTTCTATTTTATTTTTTCCTCCTGTCCTCACTTTTTTTATCTCAGGTGGAAATGCTTTGTCTCTTACACTATATAATACTATAAAAGTATTTCATACCTGTTATCATTGTTGTCATTCTCTGTTTCATCCTAACTAAACTGCATCTTTCTTAAAATAAACTAAGTAGAACTGTATAGTTCTTTATGTTTTGTTCTCAAATCTTTTCCCAATATTTTTTAAGGTTCTGCTTGATGTTCTGATAACAACACCTGCTGCGGAGATGATGTTTTCAGTGAATTACCCATGGCAATTTCAAGATGTTTTCCAAAAGGGAATTGCTAAGTCAGAAGCCACACGTGCTTTTCCCCTTGGTGTTACTGTGTAATTTTTTTTTTTTTTTTTAATTGCATTTACCATTTTATTGCCTAATTATTCAGTGTTATGAGATGTCTGCATTCCCTAAAGTTGGCTTTACCATTACATGTTCTGAATAATTCTCTGTTGTGTAGTTCCCCTTTTCAGGTCATTTACCAGTGTGCTGAACTGTTCGCAGTGCCTGCAATCTTTTCAACATTGTGATGTGTGCTTTATGTCTCAATGCTGGTTAATAGAGAGACTCCCTCTGATCCCATGATGACTTTGTATCTTTAGGAGGCTTTGCATCAGGCTTGTTATAACTTCCCACAATACTCCTAGACATTGTCAGCTCACCCACCTGCTCATTGAATCTGTCATGAAACTCATGAAACATTTTTTTGAGTCATTTTTTCTACAAAGCTATATAGATTTCTCTCCAATATCATTTTTTTAACCTTCCATTTGTATTTCATCATTAAATTTCAACCAGTTATAGATCACCAATACATCACTCTGTGACTTCTTCGTATTATTTCCAGATATTATTTAAAAAATGAGCATCCTGTTTTGTTGTTAAAACTTTGCTGTCTTTACTGAGGTAGGATTTCACTCAGTTGCAGCTAGGTCAGAGTGGCTGAAGGTACTAATTAATAACATTTCAGAAATGCATTCAAATATGATATGTATGAAATAGTTGTTTCAGTGGATTAAAGCTTGATGATTTGTTTCCTTTGGCTGTCTTAGCTGTCATTTCAGTTTCATGATTTATTGTTGTGCCAAATGCCACTGTAGCCAACACCACACACCCTGCACCTGCTTCTCAAACTGTCACATGGTTGTTTGACAAAAAAAAAAAAAAAAAAAAAAAAAAGAATGTTCCCTCTTATTTTAATATCAGTAATACTTTGTATTGAAACATTTGGCTTAAGAACAGACAGAATATAACATAAAGATAGGAACATCCCCAGAAGGTTAGAATGCAACTTGTTAATGAAGGAAGAAGCAGCATGAAAGTTATGTAGGATTGTCTTCAAATATTACCATAACAAAGCTAAGTTTGCAAAGGCTTTGCAGAGATTTAGTTATTCTTACTTAAATAGCTTTGCAGTTCTAGGTTTTTGATAATACCACCTACAGTATGTCAAATTCTTACTGTAAATGCACAACTGATTTTTCAGCTGTAGGTATTACAGACATTATTTACAGACAGAAAAGTTCTTGAACACATTTCTTTTTATAGATACATTTAATAACGTTTTATTTTCATGGCATTTGACTACATTTGTGTATTTTGGCACTTACTAGTAGAAAATATACAAAGTGAGTGGCTGCATCTGCTTCAGTTAATTCTAGCAGGAACAAAGCCAGGTCCTGAAACTGCAAGACACCATCTCTGATTTTAGGCAAAACTTGACAATTTTGTTCCTTGAGATTGTGTGGGATAGATTCTGGAAACAAATAAATAAAAAAACAAAAAAATAAATGCTTCTCTAATCTATAATCTTCTGTGCGAGGACCCAGGCTTTTCTTAGAGTATGTTTATTAACTTTGTAAATATCTGCAGTCAACATTTATAAAATATACTGCAGCACCTCTCAATTTAAATCATTAATATGGGATTTTGAGTTGTCTACATGATTCCTGACAACTAATTTTGGAGACTGATTTTCTTTGAAGTAATAGGAGGATTTATACAGAGCAAAAGGGAGAATATCCTAGGAGAGGGCTGTTAAATGGTTGTCCTGTTCTTTGGAAGTAAATCCTATTATGCCTTCTCCTTGCAAAATCTGCATAGATTTCTACATAGGAAATAGAGTTTTACACAAGTCTAGAATAGCATTAGTTCTTAAAAACAGAAACCAATTATGTATCTGTTGTTTATTTATTTATTTATTTCATCAGATGCTTTCCCAGCTTTCAGACCTCAGGTTTATCCTGTAGCAGTTTGTTTTATGTTTCTATAATGATTTTTAAGAGACCTTGTTCTTATCTAACTCTAAATATAGTACTCCTTTCTTTGGATGCTGTTTTCCTCTTGCATACTTTTTCTCAAGAGTCACCCAATATAGTTTAATTTACATGAATTCTGTTGCTATATGAATCCAAAATTTAAGATGTGTAAAACTGTTTTCTACAGTTTACGAGGCAATTGTACTATGATTTTGCTTCTGTTTCTGTACTACTTTCTAAATTTTGCAACAATAAACGTAGAAAGACCCAACCGTTTTTGTGTCCAGGGCCCTAGGAAAAAAAAAAATCTGTTTCCGTGGCACCAATTCAAATTCAGGCAGCGTAGGGACTAAGCAATCTCCAATTTTCATTGGAAATAAAAGAATAAAGGGTCAGTGCCTTCAAGATCTCTGAGCTTACACTGCTTTCAGGGGAGTTCAGTTGTCAAGGCACTTCAGGTAAAGTTGTCCTCTCTCTCATAGTGTTGCAAGTAGTATTTGAGGTGGTTCAGTTCCATCTGGTGACTAATTAACCATTTTATTCTCTTCTGAGCTCAACCAACAACACTGCTCATTAACAACACAGCTGTTGTTAGATATAATGCCTAACTAAGCACTCTCTGTAGGGTCAGTTGGATCAAAAACTTAGATAATGTGTTTTGTTAGTGTCCATGGGAATATTCTCTGTAGCTGGTGGGTGAGTATTTGATAAATTTTGACTTAGTGCTCTAGGATAGCAAAACAATGTGAATGGGATTTTTTTGCTTGTTTGTTTTTATTTTTTTATTTATGACCTGCAGTCACGTCTGTTCCTAAGTGAAAAAAAACTTTGATTTTCTGTATAAATACATGCTTGCAACACCTACTGATCGACTCTTCAAAATTTAGAGAAGTTTTTAAAAACCTATCTTTGTGATTCCAAGTTTTACACTTTGATTTGGTCTTTCTTTAACTTGAGAAGAATCTAACTTTCTTGTACATTATTAAAACCTGAAAATAGCCATTCTACTCCCCTCAGAATTACAAGATACAAAACATTAATACAGTTCTTGAATCTTGTGTCCTATTTCCTTTTTTTTTTTTGATTTTGTTTTTCCTTCTCTTCCCCCGTCCTCCAAGCACCACTAAGAATCTTTATCTATCATGACACATTTTTCTCACTACCGTGTCTTTGCTCTCTGCTCTGTTTCATGTACTCATTTCTCTTTCTCTCTCTTTCCTTTGTAAACACAGCAATCTGTCTTGCTGACCCCAACCCTACATACATACATACATTCAACCATTTGAGTCTTCCTTTTGAGCTATATGAGGCAACCCTTTCCAGCAGTGGAGAGTAGTTTCCATTCAATCTTTCTCTTCTGATCCACCAACATGCTTCCAGCTTGGTAGGAGTCTTCAAATCTTCCAGGCTATTGAGATGCACATCTTTCCCCTGAAGTATGTAAATGGCTGGTTATGTAAAGGAAATTCATTTGGGTATTTCATAATGGTTTATTAACATCCAGATTGCAAGCATTCAACCCTACTGTTCACACAACCTTTCTCAGCAAAACATATTGAGCTAACAACTCTGAAGATATTTTTCAGGATGGAAGTAATAACAGCACCTTACATTTTGGTGAATAAATTTTTAATAAGAGTACTGCATATAGTGACACAACATGTTAGCACATCATCATTTAACCTGAGAAGATTAAAGCTACTTGTTCAGACCACAGAAGAAAATGAATTTAGGGAGTGCTCTCATTATCTTAAGTCAGTTGCAAGATTTGAGTGCTACATAGTATTTCAAGGGTGTTTCAAGAGGTGATTAAACATATGTATGTGCTCATAGCAGCTTCAGTTATATATATAATAAGCTTTCTCACACGAGTTGAGAGCACTGTGATGGAAAATTGTCTTTTCAAAGCCCATTCTGAATCCTGTAGGAATACATGTTCCTGTATAGGAAAAGAGTGTCGTAATGCTGTACAATTTAAGGTAACATTTCTGACAGTGCTTTCAAAGTAAAAAGAATTTATCTCCTTCAAATATCTGGAAGACATTCACACTTTATCTAAGCAAATCCTTCCTTGAGTAGTGAAAATTACTGACTCCCAAAAAAGATATAATCTTAAAATTGTTACACCCTAAAATTTCATACAACATGAGATTTTTTTCTTACTTTCTCAACATTTCTATTTGAGCTCACTAAATATCCTGAGGTTTATTTGAATATTGGATGTCACCTACTTGCTAGCTAGAAATGAAACAGCTATGACAAGAAGTTGGGCAGACATTGATAACTTTACGGTCAAATATTTAAATGTTGAATTCTATTGTAAGAAGTACTGGAATTTGAACTATCCTGATGGTATGAGTGATTTTCAGACATTACACTCAGTAATGTAAACATAGTATTTTTCATCCAAAATACTTTGGCTGTGGAGGAAAAACCCAAATGTTGCTACTAGATGTCTGTTGCATTCTGTTCTTTCTAACAAATTTAGTACTTTTGCTGATTTCTTCTTACAGCAGTCATATTCTGCTTGTGTGAAGACAATTTATGCAAGCATTGGCCCTATATTAACTGTGTTTCACTTATGTTTTGTTCCTGTTGTTGGAATGAAATTAAAAATCAAAGAAACCAGAAGTAGATTAAAGTTGTTTGTTTTTGTTTTTGTTTTTGTTTTTTTGAGTGTATGCAATGGCTTGTAACTGCTGCTGCATAAAATGAGCTGACTTGTTCAAGTTTCTTCTAAAGTCGGCATTGGTAAACGTATTCACCCTTGCTTTAGACTTTCATGTCTCGTGCTTTGACTTAGAAACATTTTGAGAAATTGACAGAGTTAATTAAAAAGAACTTATTTTGTCTCTCTTTCACATTCAGTGGATGGTTTTTCTGGTTCTGTGTTAATGGGGTCTTCTATGCTAACATGAAATACTGACAGAAAGCCCAGCAAATGTCTTTCATAATTGTCACCAGGATCTGTCAAAACAGTATGATAAATGTCAAGTTTCAATCAAAAAACAAATGATTCTGTCCTGTGAAGACAGCTACTGAGCTGATGAGATTCATGTCATTTTGTTTGCCAGAAATTCTGGCTAACTGCTCTTCCAGTTTTAATCTGAGAGTGTCTATCTGGCCCATTCATTTTCAAAGGTGGTTGGTAGGACAGAATTTCAAGTTTTGTATCTGAATTTGACAGAGACAAGAAGATAAGAGTTTTCCAGAAGGACTGCAGAAGCTCTGTATTCCTACTACTTATAGGTACTGATACCCATTGAGGTCTCTTTCTAGATTAAGGTTTAAATGCCTTATCTATGAGAATATAAGTGTTTTTTTAAGTGTATTTGTTATTATGATGCTTGCTATCTGTTAAGGTGCTTTGAAAACAATGGTTGGATGAAGATTTTGTCCATTTTGTTCTATCCTCTCAAAAGATTATATTTTTGTCAATTTGGAGTAAACTCCAGCATCAGTCTCAGTTTCTTCCACCGTAAAACATGTCTGACAACTAAACTCACACCTCCAAACTAATTTCACACATTGTAGGTAGAGCCAGTCAGCTTGCTGGTCTTGTATGACCTGCCATTTAAGAGACAGATTTTGATGGTGCTCTATCCACACAGAGTAGGACTGACAAATTGAAAAGTCAGGTTTCTTACAATATTTATAACTTTTCTGCCTAGCAGCAGTGACGAATAAAGGTCCTTTGCAGACCCAGTTTTAGGTACATTGGTTATCTTACAAACAGAGGTGTTGTATTCTAGAACTTACTCTTTTTTTTGTTTGTTTGTTTGTTTTTTTGGATAAGAATGTCTGCAAGATAGTCATAATGAACTACTAGAAGTTGCAAGTCTATATGATACTTGTATAGAGTCCATATAAAGACTCTGCATCTGGTACAGGGCAACCCTGGCTCTGTGTACAGACTGGGGGAGCAGAGGCTGGAGAGCAGCCTTGAAGAAACAGATCTGGGGGTTCTCACTGACAGCAAGTTGAACGTAAGCCAGCAGCGTTCCCTGGTGGCCAAAAGGGCCAGCGGCACCCTGGGGTGCATCAAACACACCACTGCTAGCTGGTCGAGGGAAGGGATTGTCCCACTCTGCTCTGCGCTGGTTCAGCCTCATCTTGAGTGCTGTGTGCAGTTTTGGGCACCACAATGTGAGAAGGACATACAATTATTAGAAAATGTACAAAGGAGGGCTACAGAGACGGTGAAGGGTACAGGGGAAAAAGTATGAGGAGTGGCTGAGGTGACTTGGTTTGTTCAGCCCAGAGAAAAGGAGACTGAGGGGAGGTCTCAAGGTTTCCTACAGCTTCGTAATAAAGGGGATAGAGAGGCAGGCACTGATCTCTTTGGCGACCAGCAAAAGGACTCAAGGGAATGTCATGGAGCTATGATGGGGAGGTTCAGGCTAGGTGCTAGGAAAAGATTCTTTACGGAGAGGGTGGTCAGGCACTGGAACAGGCTCCCCAGGGAGGAAGACACAGCACCGAGCCTGCCGGAGTTCAATAAGAGTTCAGATGATGTTCTCAGACATATGGTCTGATTTTTAGGCGGTCCTGTGTGGAGCCAGGAGTTGGTTTAATGATCCCTGTGTGTCCTTTCCTACTTGGAACATTCTACGATTTTGTGACTCTACGAATAACTCTTCTCTATCCATGATAGAGCTGATGTTCTGTAAGCTTTAGGTATTTAAAAGGAAAAATTCTAAGACTATAATAATGAGAGATTTTCTTATAAAATAATGCCTATACTAATAAGTATGAATACAATTAATATTTGTGCAAATTCTCCCATAACTGGGGAACTTAGATCCACAGAAATCTCACTACTCAGCTAATCCTCCCTCTATACCTAGAGCAGCCTTTGTCATAATGTGAATCTAAATGTCACCAGTGACCACTGTTACTTCTGTTTCCTTGTGTATTTTAGGAAATTCTCTGAAAATCTGACATTTTCTTGCTAAGTTTGATCTTATTATGAATAGTCAAAAAAGCCTTGCATTCTGAGTTTGCTTCAGTGTGTTGGTATGTGTGTGCTTTGACTCACTGCAAACTGTGATCGTGACAGATTTTCACTTTCTTTAGCTTTTCCGATACCAGATATGCGAATATAACTCTTCACAATTAAAATCTGATGTTTGACTTCTGTGATTAAAAAAAAAAAAAAAAAAAAAAAAAGATGTACTTCATTAATGATAAATCATTTTAGAATATATTTTATTTATCACGTTTGTTTGCTTATTGAGGATTAAGCACATTTTACCTGGAGAGGATAGAAACATATCTAGAAACAAAATGGCTACCATGTTGGCCACCTAGAAAAAAATTTAATATTTGTATATTCAGAAAGTAAACAGTATCTGTCTTTTCATGCTACATGTACAGAAATACTCTGAAAACAACTTGGGAACATGAGAAGTAGGGGAATGTAACAACCAACATTCATATGAAAAGAAATCATGTTTTTCACAAAAGAAATCAAAACAGTTAAGTAATTTTACTAATGCTGTTTTTTAAATCTGTTCATGTGTCAAAAATGCTTTGAAGCTTTTGATGTAGAAAATGCGTGCAGGGTTCAAACTCACAGAAGGTCATATTAAATTGAATAGGTCAAGTTGTATTAATGAACACCTATTTGAAATAAGAGATTTGGAGATAATCAGGAAAACCTGTTGGAGTTATTCAGATAACTTTCAGTGCTCATTTATTCTCTGCTCTGGCTGTGGGAAAAGTTGGGAGATGGTTGCTATGTTTCTTCAGGACTTGTTCTGGAAGATGATGCAGACGCTTTTATCCAAAGAATGAGGCTTTTTTGAAAAAGGGGGGAAACAAAAATGGATTTCTTAAGGGTGACTGCTGGCTGGTGATTCCAACATTTAAGGTAAATGTTCTTTTATGTATGTTTGTTGTCACTTTTCCTTGCTGAAAGCTGGAAGTAGCATCAGGGAAGTGCTCCTAAAAACTTTATATAGTTACAGTTACATCTTTGTTTTGCATATTTCTTAAGAAAACAAAAAGGTTGCCAAAATGGCCTGAATTTCTTTAGTGATCCCTAGTGATGTCTATCGAGAAGTAGACTTGAAACATTTGAAGAGAACCTCCTGTTGATCCCCATTTGCCACAGGTGTTTCCATCCTGGAGGGATCTTAGTACACACCATCAGATTTTCTTTCAGATGAAACTGAACAGGAAAGTGTATGTCAGGAGCACACATGTTGCACTTTACCTTCTAATGCACATTCACTCCTTGGCAGCAGATTAGGAAATTCCAAAGTAAAACCCTCGTAAGAGCAAACATTGCGGATGTCGGACTCCCCGCACCAGCTTTTTCACTTTATTTTCCACTACAGGCTAATACTGCTTGTTATTTTAAATATTGCCTAGATTTATGAACAGCCTGAATTTCAACACTCATACTAAAATGAGCTACTTAGAAATTAATATAAATAAAAAATATTAATAGTAATAAAATTAATAAATATTAATAAAAGAAGAATATCCTTAATAACATTTCTTAAACAAACATAATACCACAAGAAATCATAGAATGATAGAATCATTTAAGTTGGGAAAGACTTTTAAGATCATCAAGTTCAACCATTAACCTAGTATTACCAAGTCTGCCTCTAAACCACGTCCCTAAAAAACACATGTACACATCTTTTAAATACCTCCAGGGATGGTGACTCAACCATTCTAAATCATAAAACTCATACTAAAACAAATAACTTTCTTCATATATGCTTTTTTTAAAAGGCCCATTTGATTCTTTTCTTCTCTCTGAGTCTGCTCGTTCACAGCTCTCTGTAAATTCTTCCGGGATACAGAATATTTTGACTTTTGGTCCATACATGAAAGCAATGTAGTGTTCTGGATACATTGAGTTATCAGGAAGAAAAGGCAATTGTCAGCTCTGTCACAACATCAAAACAAGCCCAGCTAATTGTAATTGCAAGTCATTAAAGTTTGAATGTCTTGACCCAGCTAGTATAAAACTAGTGACGTTGCCATATTCTAATAGTTGCAGAAGTGATTTTCTTTCTTTTTTAAGATGAATCCCAGCACACTCTGCCGTCACCTTCCATGGAAAGTACTGGTGCATGACACATCTGAAAATCAGATAATAAGTGTACATCTGATGGCAAAAATCCCACCACACTATCCTATATTTTGGCAGAAGCCAAGACTGACAAGGGGTTTGATAAATCACCCTCCAGGCCCCAGCAAGGCAGTACATATACTTATGTTTGTATTGTCTTTATTACACTGCTGACAGCTGGGATTAGAGATCACTCTTCAAAGTTGTCAAGCTAGTTTTTTCCATGAAAAAAAAAAAAACTTATTCAAGCTCTGTCTCCCTTCTTCCATTCTTTGTTGTAGTAGATGGCGTCAGTCTATTTTTAGCCTTATCCACTTAACTCTGGCACTAGAGACATCAGATTGAAAAGAGAATGACAATGTGAAGATTGCTACTAGTGCTAAAAAGTAAACGGATCATTTTCCTTCTCCATGGCTGATTTTCAAATCTCTAATACTTGGAAGCTTTTCAGGATCTCCTCTGGAGCACTTCCCACCACACTGTGTTTCTTCAGGGAGGGGAATGGTGTACTTGTGTTAAAAGAGCTGTCAGTTTGATAGAAGGAAAACGGCATTGTATACGTAATGAAGGTTCAAATTATTTTGACACAAAATTGTAGCATTTTCAGAATATTCTCTATTCTGTGCAAACGTAAGTCTAGAGAGTGCTTAAAAATGTTTTGTTATTAGATAACTGATTTGCTGTGAGACAGTGATATCTGTATTTTGAGGTAACCCCATTTTCTTTAACTTTTCTCATGTTTCCTATCCCTGTGGACTTTTGTTCTGTTATTGGAAGAGTATCATTTAAACAAGTGTCTCTGCAAGCATTAAAACTAGTTTCCTATATTTGTCTTTCATGACTGAGTTGAGTGTTTTTAATGAGGCAAAATGTAATTCAAACTTTTCCTGTTTTGAGGACATTCACCTCATTGTCCTTTGTCTTCCACATGGACCCATTGTGTCAGGTAATGTGTGTGCTGCTTCTCCAGATCTCCTACTGTTGCCAACACCTATGGGTCCCTTCCTTCTTCTTTGCAGTCTCTTTCAAGACCCTTCTTCTCTATGACCTCTTTTATCCTGGCCAGTTTGGATAAACTCATTCATTGCAATCAACTCTTAGAGGTAGGGGATGAAAAACATGACTACATGAGTCTGAGAAGGCAAGATAAAAATAGGAAGAACACTTTCCTGACTTGACTTCCTTGCCAATCTCTGGCAGGCCTAGGTCTGAAACTCCTGTAAGTTTTATGATGTGAAAGTTTGTGAGTTTTTAACAAAACCCATCCCACAAAAATTCACATACCAGTTCCAGCTTTGTCAGGGTGCTTTCTTCTACCTTTCCACTAGAAAATTCAGCATATTTTTTTGTGCCAGAGCTTCTGCAGACAAAAAAAGATGCTAGGAAATACTGTTCTGACAGAACTGTGGAAACACGTATATCTGAGACTATGACCAGATTTAAGCAAAATTTACTTTGGCTTCATACCCAGACTGGAGACCATTGTGCAATTAATCATTATTGACTTCACATGTTCTGCTTTTGAGTTTTACGAAGTTTATTATATTTAACACTGTCTTACTCTGATCTTTGAAACTGATTTCAGAATCAACAGGATCTGAGGACCTGATAAGAAATAGATAAAGAAGGGGGAAAATCGCTGTGATGTCGGATTCTGGGACTGAGGGTTCTTGTAACAAAATTAGATTAAAAAGTTGCCACGTAGTCAAATGAAAACATTGCCTCAAACAAGTTGATACATAGCTAAATATGTGTCTTGAGGTCATGTAAAAATAAAATTGAAAATTAAGACACGTTCTCTAAGCCTGTGGAAATGGGATGTCATTAATGCTGGTGTTCTGCATGAATGTGACAAGTTCAGGCAACATACTAGCAGCTGAGAAACTAAACTCTCAGAATAAACTCCAGTACTTAATGTATCTGTCAGCCTCCTGTAAAATAGAAATTGGTGTCTGCAAGGTAGAAGAAGGATGAAAGACATTGAATCATGTTTGGTCGTTGGTGATAGATTTGAATGAGGTTTCCCTACCACCTTCAGTCTGAATGTCTTGCTCAGGTGACAGTAAGACATTCAGGGGTACTCTTTGCTTTCTCCAGTATCTCTGTCAGCAGTTTATCCTGTCTGCAACTATTCTTATATGTATATTCTAGACAGTGAGCAAGACAGACAAGATTCAGTGGTTAGAATGTATTCACCCAGGAGATGAGTGCCTAACTACAGTGAACATCTGTTTTTGAGAATATAAGGTTTATAAGAGCCTAGAATTCCTGACCCAATATTATCCTAAGGTTAATCAATAAAAAATTTAGATTGAAATCTTCTTAGGTTGAAGAGGGAATTGGGGATGGATTGTTCATTTAGAGAAGTGTCTTTGCCACCATAGTTCTTTGTGGATATTTTTTACATCTGATAGCATTTGATGAATTTCTTAATCGTTTGGGAATAGCTAGCATTTTATTGACATTGTTGCTGTTTAATATTTATGACTAAATTATTTGCCATACTGTAAGATTGGATATTAATGCATAATGTATTTCAGTTCTTTCATTACCTGGAAAAAATGACTACCCTTCTTGAAAACATACATGCAGTTTTCATTTGGAAATAAAGTTGTCTTAATGAGGATGTTTCTTCTTGGGGGTTGAGCTCCATCCTATTTTCAGGTAATTTGAAAAAATATCAGAGCATGAAAGACAGTTTGTGATGAACTTCATCATCAGATGCTGAACATTTGTGTAGATGCATAGATCTACAAAGTAGATCTGCAAATCAAAGACCCATAGAATTTGGTTGCTTTATATTTCCATCTCCAAATATCCTAAGTTCAGAAAGGCAAATGGAAAGGAAAAGGTTGGAACAGGAAGGAATTGAGACAACTGAGAAAAGGGAATACTAAAAGAAAAAGCTAGATGAAAGAAATAATCTGATGAAGGGGAATGCTATGGAAAGGTATTAAAAAGTGACATAAGTAAGAAAAACTGCAGAAAAGAAGATCTTACAAGTGTTTGTTTGTTTGTTTCTTTTATGGAAAACTTTTGGTTTGTAAACCAGTGGCAATCATAATACATTTTCTCTTAGCAATTACCTACTTTTCTTGTATTAATTAAGATGATTAAACAAGTTGGCATAATTCAAGAAAAAATATTGCATAGAATCATGTACAAATACAAAAGAAATTATGAGACATGAGGAATTATTATAAAGACAAGAGGAAAAAGATATTGTTTTCACGTGGTTACTTGTTTGTATATTTTTAATTTTTAATATAGTGTGATTCCAGACCTATATTTTCACTTTAGAAAAGGCCTTAAAAATTATCTTGTCTTCCTGCGATTCATCATTTCCAGCTGAATCAACTGCTTTCTTTGACATCTGTCATCTCCTTCTCTCCAGTTTCAAGTAAAGACTCCATGTAGACTTTGATAAAACAGAGCAAAGGAGCAAAAATTCCCATTTTTCTTTCTAACTCCATGCATGCTCCCAAGGGTCATTGCCTTCAGAGCAGCAGCTGGATGTTCATTGTGCTGAATCGAGTATAATGAGAATAGAAACTGTATGCACTGCTTTAGCAATTGCTCTGGGAACACCCTGGAGACATTCTCGGCACGGTAATCTCTTGCAGAAGGAATGAAATTGAATCTGTCAGTTCTGCTTACATACTTATGAAAAGAGGTTTTAATTGTTGCTTGATTAGATTAACATTTTACTTATGGTCCTTACATGCAAAAAATTTCAGTTTATCTGTGCTTAAAAAGCAAAATTCACAGTCATAAAATGGGTTAATACCTTCCTGGCACTTACTTTTCCCTACTCCATTTGTAGACTTTTACTATTCATTTGGTATACTAATGTATCTGGTGAATTATTTTCAAGAAATAATTTGGGAAGGACTGCACTGGGTTTGTTTCACATATTTACTATGAAATTATGATAATTGCCTAGAAACTTCAGTAATATTCAGAATTGGTTCCCTGAAGTAAATTAGTAAATTAAATGTTTCTGGTAAAATTAATGGTGTAAACCAGTGTTGGTGAAAGTCAAACCAAGTCTGCCTTGTCAGTAGTGTACCTGTTAATTACAACACTTTATACACCACAAAGAACTCTGTAATGAGAAGGACAATTGTTTCCTTACCACAAAGAACTCTGTAATGAGAAGGACAATTGTTTCCTTCAGGTCAACTTTTATGAACTCATTTAAATAAAATTTCTAGAGAAATTGTAGCTGCAGGTGGATGCTTAAGGAAATAGCAGAAGCCAGCTTTCTTCTTTCTCCTTTCCTTTCCTTTCCTTTCCTTTCCTTTCCTTTCCTTTCCTTTCCTTTCCTTTCCTTTCCTTTCCTTTCCTTTCCTTTCCTTTCCTTTCCTTTCCTTTCCTTTCCTTTCCTTTCCTTTCCTTTCCTTTCCTTTCCTTTCCTTTCCTCTCCTCTCCTCTCCTCTCCTCTCCTCTCCTCTCCTCTCCTCTCCTCTCCTCTCCTCTCCTCTCCTCTCCTCTCCTCTCCTCTCCTCTCCTCTCCTCTCCTCTCCTCTCCTCTCCTCTCCTCTCCTCTCCTCTCCTCTCCTCTCCTCTCCTCTCCTCTCCTCTCCTCTCCTCTCCTCTCCTCTCCTCTCCTCTCCTCTCCTCTCCTCTCCTCTCCTCTCCTTTCCTATTACTCCTTATCTGCAGGACTCTGCACTTCTTCATGAATTGCATGAAGTTCCTGTCAGCCAATTTCTCCAGTCTCTCACCAGCCAGGCTGTCATTCAGGTCACTGCATGGCAGCATGACTCTCTGGCATATCAGTTGCTCCTCCCTGTATTGTGTCATCAGCAAACTTGCTGAGGATAAACTCTGCCCTATTATCCAGATCATTAACATAGATGTTAAATAGGATTGGACCCAGGATTTACCCCTTGGGTACAATGCTAGTTACTAGCACTAACTCCAGCTTCGAGTCACTGATCACCACACCATGGGCCTGGCTATTCAGAAAGTTTTCAGTCCACCTCCCTGTCTGCTCATTCAGCTCATATTTGAACAACTTCTCTGCAAGGATCTTATGAGAGACAACGTCGAAAGTCCTCCTGAAGTCTCTAGGAAATCTCTAAGCGTGCACTGCTGTTCTCTACCATACTAGTCTTTTCATTGTAGAAGCTTATCAGGCTGGTCCAACATGTCTTTGCACTGGTGAATCCTTGCTGACTAATCTTGCTGACTTTCTTGTCCTTCATATTCCTTGAAATGCCTCCAAGGATTATTCGTTCCATCACCTTCTCAGGGTGTATTTCAGCTGGGAAATTGACTGCCCTGTATTTCCACTGGTTCTCCTTCTTGTCTTGCTTGCAGATAGGAGTGATATTTGCTTTCCTACTGTCCTCAGGCACTTCTTTCAGTCACCATTATCAAGTGTTCTCACAATGACATCTGCTAGCTCCCTCAGCACTTGTGGTTGCATCCCATCTTATGTCCAATTTGCTTAAGTATTCTTAAGTTGCCAGAGGAGACGAACCTCAACCCAACCTGCTCCTCCCACATTGATGCCAGAGTCAGTGGCAGATGTCCTGAGCCTGGAGAGGAGTCACGGGTCAGCAGGAGAGCACCTGAAGATCAGCACAAGGGAATTCCAGCCACTCTGGCCAATGAGTCAGCTTCATCAGGGGCCTAAATTAAATGTCTCTATGTTAACACAAGTAGTATGTGGAATAAACAAGAAGAGTTAGAGATATATGCACGCCTACAGGGCTATGACCTCATTGGCATTATGGAGACATGGTGGGTCAGATAGATCCCATGACTGGAGTGTTGAAATAGAATGATACTCAAGTCACTCACCGAGGCAATTAGCTCCGGGGCAGATGCATTCTGCAGTGGAGAGGGAGATCACGGCCTCCAGTTTCATGCATTGAGGCAGCTGAGGGAGCCTCCAGGAGCCAGCAGCCCTCATGGGAGCTGCTGAGGAGGCTTGGGCAGAGTCAGTAGTGTTCTCTCCCTTACCCCCCTTTCCCCTTTGTACAAAGGCAACCCCTAGGGGAGTGCAAGTGCCCAGGAGCTCAGCAAACTGGGCAGACAGGCAGGGAGTGGTGCGGCAGTGCAGGTAGGCAGGGCAAGCAGGGAGGGTGCAAGGTCAGTCACTTTGTTTTCTGGGAGCAACGGAGGAAGGGCCTTCTACTGCAACACAAATGGTGTCCACCTACTGAGCCTGACAGTCTGAGGCTGAAACACAGACACAGGGGCCGCAGCCTTCTGGGGGTGATACCTACACCCAAACAGACCTCCCGAGGATCAAAAGAGTAGCCCAGACCCACAGTTCTAGAGAATTCCAATTTCTGGAAGTTCTCATAAGCAGAAGGGAGAGGTAGGTATCATGGGTGCAAGTGTGCCCAGCTGGATGAACTTTTCTAACAGGCGGTTCTGTTACAAGAGGAGCTCATCAGATGACATAGCATCCAGGAATCCTAGCAGGAGACTGACAAATAGTATCATGCGCTGACACAGGCCCAGCAACAGCCCTGCCTTAAGTCCTGGGAAGGGGATGGTAAACAAACTTCCAGCCCTGAATGAACACATTTGAAAGATTCACAGGACAAGGGAGAGTGGACCCTTGTCTCTGATCAGAGCCGGAGGAGGAGTCTCCCCCACACCCCTGAAGTGACCCTGCACAACAGATTCGATGTTCTAGGGCAGGAGGAAGGAGATTCCAAGAGTAATAGTAAGGACCTCAGACAAGCTAACAATACAAAGCTGGCTCAGTCTCCCACCTGCATCAGAACTAGTGCCACAAAAAAAAGCACAAAGGGTGTTAGTCATTGGAGACTTCTCTCTGAGAGGCACTGAAGCACACATTTGTCATCCAGATAACCTCTTCAGAGAGGTTTGCTGCCTGCCTGTGGCCTGCATTTGTGATATCCCAAGTTGGAAGGGACCCATATGGATCATCAAGTCCAACTCCTGGCACCATACAGGTCTACCCAATAAATTCAGGCCATATGACTAAGAGCACAATCCAAATGCTTCTTAAACTCCGACAGGCTTAGTGCTGTGAATATGTCCCTGGGGAATCTGTTCCAGTGAGTGACCACCCTCTCAGTGAAGAACATATTCCTGATATCCAGCCTGAACCTCCCCTGTCACAGCTTGACATCTTTCCCTCGGGTTCTATCACTGGTCACTAAAGAGAATAGATAGGCACCTGCCCCTCCACTCCCCCTCATGGGGAAGCTGTAGACCGTGATGAGGTCTCCCTTCAGCCTCCTCTTTTCCAGGCTGAACAGACCAAATGACCTCATCTGCTCCTTGTACATCTTCTCCTCTAGGCCCTTCATCATGTTTGTAGCCACTGTCCAAAAGTTTCACATCCATTTTGTACTGTGGTGACCAGAACTGACACACAGTGCTGGACGTAAGGCCACACCCACACAGAGCAGAGCGGGACAATCACTTCGCTTGACTGACTAGCAATGCCGTGTTTGATGTACCCCAGGATGCGGTTGGCCCTCCTGGCTGCCAGGGCACACTGCTGGCTCGTAGTCAATTTGCTATCAACCACAACCCCCAGATCCCTCTCTGCAGGGCTGCTCTCCAGTGTCTTGTCCCTCAGTCTGTACGTATAGCCTATAGCAAGTGTTGCCACTTCCCAGGTGCAGGACCTGGCACTTGCTCTTGTTAAACTTCATGCGGTTGGTGATTGCCCAGTTCTCCAGTCTGTCAAGATCTCTCTGCAAGGCCTTTCCACCCTCAGCAGAGTCAACAACTCCCCCAAGCTTAGTATCATCAGCAAATTTGCTCAAAACACCTTTTAGTCCTATATCCAAATCATTTCTGAAAATGTTAGCTTCATAAATGATTAGCTATGATGCTGTTGCCGTGCTCAAGGTTTTGGGTTCTACAATCTTAGATGCACTTTTGAGAAATTGGGCATGCTGACACCGAATGGGGCACAGCTGACCAGGTGGGGCAAGAGTGTTCTGGGCAGTAAGTTGGCTGGGCTTATCAGGAGGGCTTTAAACCAGATGTGGTGGGTGAAAAGGATGTACCTCTGAGTGAAGGAAGCAAACCTGAAAACATTGTCACTCTAAGAAACAACAGGGAAACAGTGGTGAACTGGCCTAATGCAATCAGGAAGGGTTCCTCTGGAAAAGTGATGTGACTGATAGCCCAGCTGAACTGCCACTAGACAGAAGCAAACAGCATGGGAAATAAGCAAGAGGAGTTGGAAACATGGTGCAACTAGACAAATATCACCTGATTGCTATCACAGAAATGTGGTGGGATGGATCACACAGCTACAACACTGGAATAGATGGCTACAAGACTTCAGGAGAGATAGGCAGGGAAGGAGCAGAGGGGATTTTGCCCTCTACATTAGGGAAGGGATTGATCACAAAGAGATGCCTATGAAAAACAGCCATGAAGAGGTTGAGGGCTTGTAGGTGAGAGTTAAAGACCACACCAATAAAGGACACCTTGTGGTCGGGATCTACTGCAGGCTGCCTGATCAAAGAGAGCCTGTCGATGAGGCCTTCTTGCTTCAGTTACAAGAAGCATTGCGCTCACGTGCTCTCATCCTGTTGGGGGACTTCAACCACACGGATGTCTTCTGGAAAAGCTACACAGTAGGCTGTAAGCAATCCAGAAGATTCCTAGAGCGCATTGAGGATAAATTCCTGGTCAAGGTATTAGACCAACCAACTAGAGGAGAAGCGTTACTTGACCTGGTGCTCACCAATGCATATGAACTCATTAAAGAGGTGAAGACTGGAGACAGATTGGGTTGCAGTGACCGTGCTCTGGTTGAGTTTGTGATCTTGAGGAATATGGGCCTGATGAAGAGCAAAGTCAGGACCCTGAACTTCCGAAGAGAAAGCTTCAAGCTATATAAAAACCTAGTACAAGAGAACCCCTGGAACACTGTCCTTAGGCACAAAAGAGCTGAACAAAGCTGGCAACTCTTTAAGGACATTTTCCTTAGAGCACAAGAACTCTCCATCCCCCTATGTAAGAGAGCAGGAGGGAGGGCAGAAAACTGGAATGGACCTGTTGGTCAAACTTGAAGGAAATGCACAGGCAGTGGAAACAGGGATATGTGGCCTGGGAAGAGTACAGGGATGATGTTCGGATGTGCAGGGATGGGATCAGGAAAGCCAAGACAGAGATGGAACTGAGCTTGGCAAGGGATTCTACAGGTACACTGCTCAGAAAAGAAAGGCCAAGGAGAGTGACCCCCCTCAGAATCACATAATCACAAAATCATCTAGGTTGGAAAAGACCTCCAAGATCACCCAGTCCAACCTCGGACCTAACACTAACAAGTCCTCCACTAAACCTCCACTAAGCTCTACATCTAAACGTCTTTTAAAGACCTCCAGGGTTGGTGACTCAACTACTTCCCTGGGCAGCGCATTCCAATGCCTAACAACCCTTTCAGTAAAGAAGTTCTTCCTAATATCCAACCTAAACCTCCCCTGGTGCAAAATCCTCCCTCTGATGGATGAGACGGGTGAACCGTTAATGACAGACATGGAGAAGTCTGAGGTACTCAACAACTTCTTTGCCTCAGTCTTCACTGCCAGTCAGGCTTCCCAAGTCTTTAATTTCCCTGAAACTGTAGATGGAGGGGTGGGGCAGCAAAGTCCCACCAACTGTAAGTGAAGAGCAGGTTCGAGACCACCTGATGAAACTGAACTGGTACAAGTCTATGGGGCTTGATGACATGCATCCCGGGGTCCTGAGGGAAGGAGCTCGCCAGCATATTTGAAAAGTCCTGGCAGTCAGGCAGAGCCCCCGGTGACTAAAAAAAGGGAAACATCACTCCCATTTTTAAAAAGGTTTGAAAGGAGGACCCAGGGAACTATAGACTGGTGAGCCTCACCTCTGTGTCTGGCAAGATCATGGAAAAGATCCTCCTGGAGGCAATATCAAGGCACATGCAAGACAAAGAGATGATCCAAGACAGCCAGCATGGCTTTACCAAGGGTAAACTGTGCCTGACCAATCTGGTGGCTTTCTAAAATGGACTGACTGCAACTGTTCATAAAGAAAGACCTATCAAAGACATCTACCTGGACTTCTGTAAGGCCTTTGACACAGTCCCACATGACATCTTGATCTCCAAATTGGAGAGAGATGGATTTGATTGGTGGACCATTCAATGGATAAGGAGTTGGCTTGAAGCTCACACCCAGAGAGTAGTGGTCAATGTTTCTATGTCCAGGTGGAGGCTGGTGATGAGTGATATACCTCAGGGGTCTGTCCTGGGACTGGTGCTGTTTAATATCTTTATCATTGACATAGACAGTGGGATAGAGTGTGCCCTCAGAAAGTTTGCAGCCAACACTAAGCTGAGCAGTACAGTTGATACAACAGAAGGAAGAGATGCCATCTAAAGGGACCTGGACAAGCTTGAGAATTGGGCCTATGTGAAATTAAAGAGGTTCATCAAGTCCAAGTTCAAGGTTCTGCACCTGGGTTGAGGCAACCCCAGACAGGAGGATAAACTGAGATAAGAACTCACTAAGAGCAGCCCTGCAGAGAAGGACTTGGGGGTTCTGGTGGACAAAAGGCTTGACATGAGCCAGCAGTGCACACTTGCAGCCCAGAAGGCCAACTGCATCCTGGGCTGCATCAACAGAGGAGTGGCCAGCAGGTTGAGTGAGGTGATTTTCCCCCACTACTCTGCCCTTGTGGGGCCCCATTTGGAGTGCTGCATCCAGATCTGGGGTCCCCAGCACAAGAAAGATGTGGGTCTGTTAGAGCAGGTCCAGAGGAGGGCCATAAATTTAATCAGAGGGCTAGAACATCTTTCCTACGAAGAAAGGCTGAGAAAGCTGGGGCTGTTCAGCCCAAAGAAGAGAAGGCTCCAGGGTGACCTTACTGCAGATTTTCAGTACTTAAAGGAGGCTCATAAAAAAGATGGAGAGAAACATTTTATTCAGGAAGATAATGACAGGACAAAGGATAATTGTTTTAAACTAAAAGATGAGTGATTTGGAGTGTTCAAAACCAGGTTGGATGGGGCCCTGAGCAACCTGGTCTAGTGGGAGGTGGCATCCCTGCCTGTGGTGGGGGATTTGGAACTAGATGATCTTCAAGATGCCTTCCAACCTAAGCCATTCTATGATTCTATGATTGTATGATTCTATGATTGAGTCTCTGAGTCTATGATACAGACTGATTAGGAAGGACAGGCAGGGGAAACAACATGGGGGTGTCAATCTCTATATCAACAAGCAGATGGAGTGCATGGAGCTCTGCCTGGGGATGGGTGAGGAGCTGACAGAGAGCTTAGAGGTCAGGTTTAAAGGCAAGCCAGAGACAGGGGACATTATAGTGGGAGTGTGCTACAGGCCACCCGATCAAGAAGATCAAGCAGATGAGGCCCTCTATAGACATAAACAGCCTCACATTTGCAAGCCCTAGTTCTCATGCAGGACTTCAAAGACCTCAATATCTGTTGGAGGAACAGCACAGCAGGGCATAGGCAATCCAGGAGGTTCCTGGAATGCATTGATGACAACTTCCTTCTCCAAGTGATAGAGGAGTCAACAAGGAAAGGTGCTATGCTGGACTACATTCTCACCAGCAAGGAGGGGTGGCAGAGAAGGTGAAACATAAGGGCAGCCTTAGTTGCAGTGGTCATGAAATGGTGGAGTTTTGCATTCAGAAGGCAGGAAAGAGGTACTACCTCACTACCCTGGACTTTGGGAGAGCAGACTTTTCCCCCTTCAGGGACCTGCTTGATAGTGTACCATTGGACAAAGCCCTGAGGGGAAGAGGAGCCCAAGAAAGCTAGCATCCTTGCATGTTTGGTCTATGTCTCTATATTCCTTTCAGAATGTATCCACCAATTTTAAACTGTTATTTCCATTTCCCCATTCCTATTCTACATTTTTCTGTATGGAGACTATCAGGAGTAACTCAAAAGTGTCTAAAACACAATTAGCCTGTCTGTGTTATGAATACTGACTCAGAATTAAAATGAACGCCAACTTCCTGAGATAGTAGGGTTTCTTTCATTTGAAATACATGGATAGCAATTAATATATATTTACCTGTTCTTGCAGAATGCACTAACACTCAAAAGTAAATTATTATTGGGTGTATATATTAAAAATGGATAACTGGTTACTATCAATTCCTATATTACGGTACATTACATATAGATATCCAAGAGAAGAGAAAGTGATTTTAGTATGGATTTGAGCTTAAAGATTTCGTGTGTGAAAGACTATTGCACAGAGTTGTAACATCAGGAGGACATGTTAGATCATCTATTCTGCCATTTCTGTTTCTCTCGGATATAATGGCTGTTGGTTTTCTGAAGGGGTGGATGTGATGCTCTCCATCAATATCTTTGCATGTCATGGTCTACTTATTTTAAGTGATGGTCTGCTCATCAGTCGTCTTATTGTAGGTCATAGGTTTATTTTGAGATTACAGATATTCCATTTATCTCTGACGTTCTAATTGTTTTCATGCAGTCTCAGTGTTTTTCTCTTCCATGTCACTATCAGCACTGTAAACTATTTTATTATTTGATACGCTAGCCCGAAGCATGAAAAAAGGGCTCGATCGTATCAGAAACTGATCTGAAAAGAAACTCACTGTGGTGTGTGGGCAGGAATGTATACTGAGTTTATGAGGAAAACACAATATCAGAAGGCTCTACCCCAAGGGATAAAATAGTATTAGTAAATGTTCTTTAAATGACAAATTATGCTGTGGTAAGAAGTCTATAATTCTCACAGTGGTTTTGCTCAATTTGTTTAATAATCAGAGAGGTCTGGCAGCAGAAGGTTTTTATCTTTAATTTAATTAAATGTGCTGGGATCACATGCTTCCCTCAGTTCAGGGATCTGGTCATAATTGCTTAGGAAATCTTTTACAGAAAGACAGGAGTCATTCTAGATGGTTTAACAAGTAGGTTTTACTGAAGCAACTTGCATTAATGTATTTCACTGTGTCCTGTCACAGTTCTGGAGAGCCACTCCTTGCCTATCAGAAACCTTTTTGCAGGGGTACCTCTAATGTGCAGTTGTATCAGAGGACTGCATGCTATTTAGACCAGGTCTTAGATTCACTCACCCTGACAGGTGATCCCCATTTACTTGTAAAGTTAGAATGAATATTTGGCACCCTCTTTACTGACTCTTTCCATGTCCTACTTTTCAAGGCTCAGTTATTAGCAAACACTTCTGGCCTCTGAAAGTCATAGTTCTTTTGGACTCACTCTACAGGGGGTGGCCTTCTCAAGGGAGAAGAGAGTGCTTCACTGTGATAGAAGCTGCAGAAAGCAGGTGTTAGAGATATGTATTTTGATAAGCTTAGGAGTATGTTTTTGTTGTTGTTGCTGTTTTGTTGTTTGTTTGTTTGTTTCCCATCAGTTTGTGAGAGGATAAGTAGGGCTTTTATGAACTCATAGGTATAAATAATACCTTAGTTTTAACTGACTAATGTTTGTTTGTTTGTTTGTTTGTTTTTCACCTGTGAAACTACCATCTCTTGTTCTGCTTCCTTTCTTTCACATGTATATTGTATTTATCGTATTTTAATTCTGTTTCCAATGAAGTATCAAATGTAAAGATAGAGTGAAATGAGACTGAAACTTGCCCTTTGTACTGCACCGGAATTCTAGTAGGACTTAAACTGCTGTTTCTGTGGCTTGCCCTTTTCCACCATCTTGCCTGAGATGAGCCAGTGTCATTTTCATGGAGGTTGCAGTGCTGTGAACATGCATATTGTTGGCTCTGAACAATAAGTGGTTATGTTTAACATTGGTTTCTGTGGCAGGCCAGTATCTTGAAAAGAAATGCATGCCCCCAGAATGAAAAAGGAAAACAGCATCATCATCAAAGTCTCAGTCAGAGTGTAGATTTCAAGTTCTGCCAGGAAAGTGTTTACATTCAAAGAGTGATGTGGACAGCTGTAACTACTACTAAAGAGCTGAGATGGCATGAAATGAAGTCTGACTTTATGTACTCCTGGCTGTATGTCGTAGAATCATAAAATGGCTTGGAAGGGAGCCTAAAGATCATCTAGTTCCAACACCTTCCATGGGAAGGGATGCCACCCACTAGATCAAATTGCCCAGAAAAGACTCTTAGAAGGACTGGCTGATGACTGACTTTTCTGCAAAAATTAGTGAGTAGATAACAGTAAACCAGTAATTTCAGATTTTCAAAAGTTTACTTGAGTATTTTCAGTGCTGATATGTGCTGCTGCTTGCTTCTTTAGTTGTCCTTTTCCGTACATGACTGTGGTTGAGGTACCTTTTTTTTCTGTGGTGGCATCTCCTCCTGCTCTTTTTAGGAAAAAGAGAGAGAATTCTGCATTGCTCTATATTGCTCATATTCTAGATTAGAAGGACTGAATTAACTTGCTGAAATCTCAATTATGCAAATTTGCTTTCTCAGGTAGACTGGACTCAGAACTGCCTCTTTTACAATTTCATAAAGATCACCGTAGATAGCTCTCTGGGCACAACTGCAGCTTAAGTATCTCAGACCATTATGGACTTCCTGCATGTCTGCTAAATTTTATGATGCACTGAGTTCTTGATCTAAACTAAAGGCTGTTTTTTGAGGTCTGTTTGCTTTATCACTTTACAAGCTGTTGAAACATCTTTAGGTCTTTTTTACATTTGAGAGTTACTCTATTTTTTTTTTCTGTTATGCTCTGGTAATATCTATAAGTATTCCAGCTGTGAGATGTGCTTTTAGAGGAAATATGTGAAAGAAGCTTCCATTTCTGCAACACCCAGCACATGAGTGGCCTGCTAGATTCATTGACCCTCACTTCTGTGCTGCTGATGTCATTAGCATATTGTATATTTTAAGTCCCAAGAAGCACTAACGGGAAAAACAAACAAACAAACAACAACAACAACAACAAAACACCACCACAATCTTTGCAACAAACTGGTGTTATGCCCTACTTTCTCTGTGACGGATTATCTTGTTTTTTCCTGCTTTAGATGAGAGGGTAGAACTAGCTCTGTCACTCAAGCAGTTCATGTTTTGAAATACCCCTAATTCTTTTATATCCTGTCTGTTTATTTATTTATTCTATCTTAAGCTGTCAGTGACCTTTACTCTCCAATCCCCCTTCACATTTCACGTGTTTAAATGTGTAGCTAAATCTCCTATTGAGTAGCAGGTCTTCATAAGCTTTTTGTGCATCACCAAAGAAATAATTGAACAGAGAGAACACAATACAAAAGAGAATTTAATGGCTTTTTTAGCTTCCGTTTTTCTGGTGATGAGTCAGGGGCAATTAAGTGAGAGATCAGAATGTCCCAGAGTGCGAAAACCCTGAGATTAGTATAAGCAACCTTTTAGTGAACCTTGATAGGTAAAACTTTCATGTTTTTGCCTTCAACATCTGAAGATTCTTTTAATCAATACATACTTCATTATTCTTTATATAGAATATGATATTAAAGGGATAGAGGGGCATATTTGGAGGGACAAAACTCCGGACTCTTTTAAATATATTTCTGGTTATAAGACGGTAAAGTTTTTCTCCCTGGTAATATTTGCAGTTGTTTATTGGCTTCTATCTCAAAATAATTTTATACCACAGTGTTAGTGGGAGAGATGCCAGGACTGGATCCCATCAATTAATAATAACAACAACAACAAAAATGCAGAACAAATGCAGGATAGTAACCTCTAGGGAAGGACAATTAAGATACTTGGTTGTGGGGTGTTTATTTTGTTGTTGTTTTGTGTTGTTGTTGGTGGTGGTGGTGGTGGTGTTTTATGTTTTTGTTTTGTTTTTATGAAGTGGCTCACCAGGTGGTATCACTAAATTTGGAAGTCACACAGAAGTAGTGTTGGTGATCTGTGAGTGACTAGATAATATTTTAAAAGTAGAGGCATGAATTGTCTGCTTTCTTTACCTTAAAAAACAAATGCTAGGGAAAGTATTTGTAAATATAGTTAAATGAATAACAAGGGAGAGAAAGTACTCATTCATCTTGCAACATTTATGTGCATTTATATAGAGAAAAAATATTATATTTATAGAGAAAATATGTATATTTATAGAGAAAAAAAATACCAAACAAACGAAAACAAACAAACAACAGGCCATTAATGAATGTACATTGGGGGAAAAAGTTCCCTGCAGTATTATTCAGACATAAACTTACAATGAGTATAGTAGGTATGAAACACTATGCTCCTCTCAGGATCCATCCCTTTACACAGTAAGGTGTGATACAGTGTCTGTGAAAGGGAGTGTGACCCACACACAACTGAACACTGCATCCTGTTCCTTGATGTGTCAAAAACACAGATGCATCACAGTGTTACTTGAGATATTCACATGTTTAGGCTCAAATGGCCAGTAAAAGATTGCCACATGCTACTGATAAGCTTGTTTAAAGCTGGGTGCTGAGACTTATCCAAGCCTTAATCATAGTGAAAATCAGTGCAGAGCAGATATGCAGATTTGAAGGGACTCCCTTCAAATCCCTTAGGCTGCACCTTCTTTAATCACCATCTCATCTGCAAAGCCAGACATCAGTGTTCTACAATGTTATTTTCTGAGGTAGTCAGATAAGTTATTGTTACTTTTTTTCCTTTTTTTTTTTTTTTTTTTGGGGTGGGGAGGATGGGGGAGGATAGGGACGGGGGATAGGTGAGTGAATTTTGCTTAGTTGCTTATTTGTTTTTATCTTGTGATCACTGCATTTGTGTGGAAATGGTGAGAATTCAGGCTTCTTAAATAGGTTGTCTTGAGTGACTTTGGACCAGTGCTCTGCAAACCCTTGGGAATAATTTTGTTTAATTGGATTTAAGATGCCTGCAGCTCTTTCCATGAGAGTCCTTATTACTCAATGATATGTTTTTACATTCATATTATGTTAATTCTCCTTCTTGCATCCACCACACATCTACCTCCCCTCATTCCTGTGTTGTTTTTTTGTTTGTTTGTGTTTTGCTTGGAATTTCTCTTGTGGATTTATAGTTCATTTGTATGTGTTCATGACAGGTCATCAACTTAGCTACACAAACTAAAGCATTCTGATTAATTAAATCTCAGTCTTAGAGAATGAGGCATCTGTAGCCATGAAGACGGTACTCCATAAACTGTTCTTGTTTGTTTGTTTGTTTTTTCCCTTCCTTTAAAATGCAAGTATTTCTCATGCAAAACACAGAAAGCTGGACTGAAAAGAGTAAGAATATGGTTTTCCATCCATATGTATCAAAATCTTATGTTGTAGTCTTTTTTCCTTGCTGGTGTTGTTATTCCTCATTCCTGTCCTCCTCTGTTTGTTCTGTGTAGGCATGGGCTATTTAAACTACATTCTTAGAGCAGAAAATCTCTTTGTAACTATTTATAAGACTCCTTGCATTTTGCTGGTGCTATGTGAACCAGCACAGTACTAACATGTAGAAACAAAAATCATTTTCTGCAAATTCAGATGCTTTCGATTCCCCTAGTTCCCCTGTTCTTCAGTGAAAGACATAGAATACTCAGAGCAAGTTCATTGTCAAACTTCATCATACATCCTTCTAGTGATTTTTATTAAAATACTTCATTTATGATCACGCAATATGCCCCCCAAATCATGTCCCCATTTGAGTGTCTTTTTATGATGCACACTTGCTCCTCCTAACATAAACATTGTTATTTAAAATCTAACATCTTACAAAAGGTCTATCTCATGCACTCAAATGATCCCCTTTCTAAAGCACACACACTTTTGTGCTTTGTTTTTTTACTGTTACAGTACTCTTCACCAATGTTCAAGAAAAATTCTTTTGCAGTCTCTTTAACCATAGGTCTCACTGATATCCTGTTTTACTGCTGAAAGTAGATTGATCTTCCATTAAAAGCAGATGAATAATTTAGTTGCACTAATAATGTATCAGTACGGCTGTCATAGGGAGAACTCTGAAACAGGAGAGAGATGGTGTACAAATCAAATGTAGCTTTTGCAGAAGGAAAAAAAAAAAAAAAATTATCACATCTGTAGACAATGATGACCTACACACACTCCCAGTGCAGTACAATACGGATTGCATGGTCTAGCTCTTCTTTTTCTTCACTTACAGCCATAGCCTTTCCAAAGTAAAATGCAGATATGCACATCTAGTCCAAATACAGCCTTTAAGAATGGAGTGTTCTTAAGATAAACAAACAAATAAATAAATAATTTTGATGGCAGTTCACCCCAATAAAATAGATTTCAATAAATAAATATGTTGCTGTCTTGTTAGATGAGTATGTTAATATATTTATTTAAATATTGCAAAATTGGCTACTTTTTAGTGTCATATAATATAGCAATCCATTGCTTTCTGGTAATTCTTTTATCAGAAGTAGGAAGAAAGATTACATTTTGAATTGTTTCAAAGGCCAAATTTTCATTGTGTCAAATCTAATATCCAAAATTTTAATTTTGTTGAATAATTTTTCACAGAATACATTAACTGGTCAGATTCTGTTTCACCCTCTGTTTCTAAAATTTCTGTGGGAATAATGATAATTAGTTAGATACAGTTGAATACCTAACAGGAAAGTTATAAAACATTTATGCAGTTTTTTTGTTGTTGGTGGTGGTTGTTGTTGTTGTTTCAATTGTGCTACCTATGATAGAGCTAGTAAAACTGTAATGTGATGTAGTTTGAAGAGTTCATCACATTTCATCATATTAAATTTTGACCAAAGTCTTTTGCGGTTTATTTTTCCCAAATTCTTTGTTTGTTCAAATGATTCTATTTTTAATCAAACACGTTCATCTGTGTTCTGTTAACACATGAAAGAGCAATGTTTTTTATTTTGGAAAATAATGTAGTGAGATAAGGTAAATTCCTTTCATTATTTTTAAGCAATCTACACTAAACATGGAAAAATATTCTAGTATCTCAGCTTACAGCATACAGTATACATTCTGCTTCCCAACCATTTTATATTGTACAAGTTCATGGCTAAATGTAGGGTGAGCTGCATTGCTCAAAGACACCTTGTAACACCTGATTAACATCTCAGCTCTGCTGAAGCATAAGTCCTAACTGGTCATCAACTTCTTGGAAGTCAAGATGACATTGGAGATCTGCACATGAAGTTTGCAGGGAATTTCTAGATGGCAGAAATGTTGAAAAATGTTTTGAAAATCAGCTGGTTCTTGGCATCTCTGTATATTCACAGGGAGCCTACAGGAAGAAACATATGCACAGAGCCTGCACAAGAGCCATGCTGTACAAACCATCCTTAGTGAGCTTGGGAGCTCTTGTATCTACAGGCAGCCGGCCCATACCCAAAGGAAATTAGCTGCAGCTAATGTTATATAAGCAAATCTTTAAATAGGAAGTAACTGCTGTGATGGCTCCTTCTTTCTTCTGGGCGGCCACATTGTTAACAGGTAGGTATTGCCAGAACATTTCTGGATCACGTCAGAGCTGAAATCAGAAGTCAGAGGCTGTAGAGAGCAGGTGTATACCACAGAGAGCAGAGTGGTCCCCTACCTCTTCTACTGGCAGCTGCACTGAGGTTCTGATGAAAAATCAAGCCAGTATTGATTATATAAGATGAGAAATCATTATGTGCAAGACCAGACATATATCTGTTAACTATTTCCCAATGTACTTTTGTCTAGAATCACAAAATTTCCAAATTTTACAAGGGTTGTTTTTCTTACCAGCCCTAAGTGACATAAAGCCTTATCTAGACATTTCTGCTTTTTGCCTTTATTATTATCATTATTATTATTATCATCATCATCATCATCATTTGCTCACAGGATTTTTTAGATAAAATATGCAGAGTTCATGTATTATTTTGGTTTCTGTTCTTGAGTTACTTGGTAACATTTCTCTGTTCCTGTTAAACATTACTTTGAATTCTTTTTGCTGAATTTCTCTTGCATTCCTCTGCACTTACAATTCCAGACGAATGAACAACTATAATTCATCAGGGTAATCACAGAATCACAGAATCGTCTAGGTTGGAAGAGACCTCCAAGATCATCTAGTCCAACCTCTGACCTAACACTAACAAAACCTCCACTAAACCATATCACTAAGGACTACATCTAAACGTCTTTTAAAGACCTCCAGGGATGGTGACTCAACCACTTTCCTGGGCAGCCCATTCCAATGCCTAACAACCCTTTCAGTAAAGAAGTTCTTCCTAATATCCAACCTAAACCTCCCCTGGCGCAACTTTAGCCCATTCCCCCTCGTCCTGTCACCAGGCACGTGGGAGAATAGACCAACCCCCACCTCGCTACAGCCTCCTTTAAGGTACCTACAGAGAGTGATGAGGTCTCCCCTGAGCCTCCTCTTCTCCAGGCTAAACAACGCCAGCTCCCTCAGCTGCTCCTACTAAGACTTGTTCTCCAGACCCCACACCAGCCTTGTCCCCCTTCTCTGGACTCCCTCGAGCACCTCCATGTCCTTCTTGTAGCGAGGGGCCCAAAACTGAACACAGTACTCGAGGTGCGGCCTCACCAGAGCCGAGTACAGGGGGACAATCACCTCCCTAGACCTGCTGGCCATGCTGCTTCTTATACAAGCCAGGATGCTGTTGGCCTTCTTGGCCACCTGAGCACACTGCTGGCTCATATTCAGCTGCCTATCAACCAGTATTCCCAGGTCCTTCTCGGCCAGGCAGCTTTCCAACCACTCATCTCCCAGCCTGTAGCGCTGCTCGGGATTGTTGCGCCCCAGGTGCAGGACCCGGCACTTGGCCTTGTTGAACTTCATACAGTTGACCTCAGCCCATCACCCCAGCCTATCCAGATCCTCCTGCAGAGCCTTCCTTCCCTCGGGCAGATCGACACACGCACTTAGCTTGGTGTCATCTGCAAACTTACTGAGGGTGCACTCGATCCCCTCATCCAGGTCATCGATAAAGATATTAAAGAGGACCGGCCCCAGCACTGAGCCCTGGGGGACTCCACTAGTAACCGGCCTCCAACTGGATTTGACTCCATTCACCACAAGTCTTTGGGCCTGGCCATCCAGCCAGTTTTTAACCCAACACAGCGTATGCCAGTCCAAGCCGCGAACAGCCAGTTTCTTGAGGAGAATGTTGTGGGAAACAGTGTCAAAAGCCTTACTGAAGTCAAGGTAGACCACATCCACAGCCTTCCCCTCATCCACCAAGCGCGTCACTTGGTCACAGAAGGAGATCAGGTTCGTCAAGCAGGACCTACCTTTCATAAACCCATGCTGACTGGGCCTGATCGCCTGGTTGCCCTTCAAGTGCCGTGTGATGACATTCAAGATAATCTGCTCCATGAGCTTCCCTGGCACTGAGGTCAAACTAACAGGCCTATAGTTCCCTGGGTCTACCCTCCGGCCCTTCTTGTAGATGGGCGTCACATTTGCTAGCCACCAGTCGACTGGGACCTCTCCTGATAGCAAGGACTGCCAATAAATGATGGAAAGCGGCTTGGCCAGCTCCTCCGCCAGTTCTCTCAGTACCCTCAGGTGGATCCCATCCGGCCCCATCGACTTGCATACATCCAAGTGCTGTAGCAGGTCGCCAACCATTTCCTCGTGGATAGTGAGGGCCACATCCTGCTCCCCATCCCCTTCCACCAGCTCAGGGTACCGGGTATCCAGAGAACAACTGGTCTTGCCACTAAAGACTGAGGCAAAGAAGGCATTGAGTACCTCAGCCTTTTCCTCATCTTTTGTAACTAAGTTTCCCCCTGCATCCAGTAAAGGATGGAGATTCTCCTTAGTCCTCCTTTTTGTGTTGATGTATTTGTAAAAACTTTTTTTGTTATCTTTAACTGCAGTAGCCAGATTGAGCTCCAGATGAGCTTTGGCCTTTCTAATTTTATCCCTGCACAGCCTCGCAACATCCTTATAGCCCTCTTGAGTAGCCCGCCCTCTTTTCCAAAGATTATAAACCCTCCTTTTTCTCCTAAGCTCAAGCCACAACTCTCTGTTCAGCCAGGCCGGTCTAGTTCCGCGCCAGCTCGTCTTTGGGCACGTGGGGACAGATCACTCCTGAGCCATTAAGATTTCCTTCTTGAAGAGTGCCCAGCCTTCCTGGTCTCCTCTGCCCTTCAGAACCTCCTCCCAAGGGACTCTGCCAACCAGTGTCCTGAACAGCTCAAAGTCAGCCCTCCGGAAGTCCAAGACAGCGGTTTTACTGGTCCCCTTCCTGACTCCACCAAGAATAGAGAACTGAACCATTTTGTGGTCACTCTGCCCAAGACAGCTCTCGACCACCACATCTCCCACCAGTCCGTCACTGTTTGTGAACAGAAGGTCTAGCGGGGCACCTCCCCTGGTAGGCTCACTAACCAGCTGCGTCAGGAAGCTATCTTCCACGTTCTCCAGAAACCTCTTAGACTGCTTTCTCTGGGCTGTGTTGTGCTTCCAGGATATGTCTGGGAAGTTGAAGTCCCCCACAAGAACAAGCGCTGACGATTTCGCGGCTTCTGCCAGCTGCCTGTAGAACTCTTCATCCATCTCCTCATCCTGTCATCCTGGTTCGGTGGTCTATAACAGACCCCCACCAGGATGCCTGCCTTGTTGGCCTTCCCTCTGATCCTAACCCATAGAGACTCAACCTTATCATTCCCAGCCTCAAGTTCCTCAACATCAAAACACTCTCTAATATAGAGAGCCACACCACCACCCCTTCTGTGCTGCCTGTCCCTTCTGAAGAGCCTATAGCCAGATACAGCAGCACTCCAGTCATGAGAGTGGTCCCACCACGTTTCCGTGATGGCAACCAAGTCATAGCCTTCCTGCTGCACGATGGCTTCCAGCTCCTCTTGTTTGTTACCCATGCTGCGTGCATTAGTGTAGATGCACTTCAGTCGTGCCATTGCCTTCTCCCCTGGCCTTGCCATTGTTCCCCCTGGTACAGCTCCAACAAGACTTATTTCAGCCCCATCCCCCTTCTTTCCTAGTTTAAAGCCCTTTCAGTGAGCCCTGCCAGCTCCTGGGCTAGGATCCGTTTTCCCCTTGGAGATAGGGACCCGTCTGCGGTCACCAGGCCAGGTGCCGAGTAAAGCGCCCCATGGTCAAAAAAAACAAAATTTCTGCATTGGCACCAGCCTCTGAGCCACGTGTTAATCAGGTGGGCTTTCCGTGTCCTCTCGGTACCCCTCCCTGCCACTGCAGGGATGGACGAAAACACCACCTGTACTCCCGCTCCATCCACTAACCGTCCCAGTCCCCTAAAGTCCCTTTTGATAGCCTTCAGGCTTCTCTCTTCAATATCATCACTGCTAGCCTGGACTATCAAAAGCGGGTAGTAGTCAGAGGGGCGAACCAGGTTGGGAAGCTTCCTGGCAACATCCCTGACCCTGACCCCAGGGAGGCAGCAGACTTCCCTACGGGTAGGGTCAGGTCGACAAATAGGGCCCTCTGTTCCCCTGAGAAGGGAGTCACCTACAATGATCACCCTTCCGTCTTTCTTGGTGGAGGCTGTCTTGAGGCGTGGAGTCAGCTTCCTCGCCCTAGGCATCCTCCTGGGTAGACCTTCTACCTCATCCTCACCCACCAGCCTCTCAAGCTCCAGGGCCTCAAATCTGTTATATAAGGGCACCTGGGAAGGAGGGGCCGGTGAGGGGGTGCGTTGCCTGCGAGGTCGAGCAGGGACCTGTCTCCATTCGTCCTCAACTCCTAGGTCCCCTCCCTCTGCCCAACAGCGACAGGGCAGGGGGTCCACCCCCATTTGTGGTGTCTCGCCCTGGTACCTCTCCTTCAAGCCCTGCAGGGAGTTGCTCCACCAGTCTATCTCCCCCTCACACTCCCTGATAGCCCTCAACCTATCCACCTCCTCTTTGAGTTCTGTCACCAGGTGGACCAGGTCATCCACCTGCTCGCACCTCACACACACAGTCCCTCTGCCTCCCTCAGATGGCAGCAACAGGCTCAGACACTCCGGGCACCCAGAGACCTGAACTGCCGCATTGTTGAGCGGGCAGTCAGTCTGGGTGGACACAGACTTTCTGGAGAGAGCAGTCTGCCTGGTGTAGACCATTGCAGCCTAGTTAGCAGCCGACAGCCGTTAAAGGTGTTGTTCTTATGGGCGGGGGGAAACTCTGCCCTCTCCACCCTCCCTGCTCGCCCTGCCTGCGCAAACTGCCGCGCCCTGCCCTTCTGACGTGCCACGCCCTGTTTCCCCGTCCTGGTCGCCGCGCTCCTGGTCGCCGCACGCCCTAGGGGCTCCTTTTGAACGGCCGGGGAGGGGGCGCTGCTGGCTCCGCCTATGCCTCGTCAGCCGCCTCATCAGCCTGCCTCACGAGGGCTGCCGGGTCCTGGCGGCTCCCTCGAGCGGCCTGGATGTCGGAAAAAAACGTAATGAACCTCTCAATAGCATCTTGATATGATGTGAAACCTAATTTATACTAAGTCTTTGGGATGCTAACTGTTGGGCCTAAATAATACAAACAAACAAAGGTTTTGTGTTTTTTCTCTACTGTGACATCTGAAAAGTTATTTGAAAAAGAACAAGAAGAGAGCAGGCAGGCTGAATAAACTGCAAAAGAATGTGAAAGAATAGGAACCCCTGTTGGAAATATAACCTTCTATAGCATATAATTAATGGCGTTCATCCAATTTAAAATAAGCTCCCTAGATACTTGTGTATATGAATAAGAATCCATAAAGTCTTAAGGTGTTTCAAAGAGGAAAACAGAAGAAACAGACAAGCCAAAACCTAGAAGTTGGTCTGGGAAAGAGGAGAACAGGAAATAGTATTCCAGTTCTTCAGCAGAGTTTGCATTGCTTCTAGTATTTTTAGATCACTATGACTGTATTGGCAGGTTCTTGTAGCCCAGTGAGAGATGGACATATGCATACCATACACACAGTTCTCTGATTCCTTATTTCATGCAGTTTGACATCCTTGGGTCTTCCCCCATGTCCCCTCAAGTTAACATATTACACTGCATCTAGCCTTTTGTCTTTCTAAACGTGCTTTATAGCACATAATGTGTCTCTAATTTGCTTTTCATTAACTTCACCCCTTGAAACTACAGAAAAATTAACAGGCAAAACTGCAGTATATTGTCTTAAACAATGTTGGTACCAAAAGAAGCAGAGATCTGAGTTTTTTACAAAAAGAAACTATCACAGATAATATAAATTTATAAATAGGGATCGAAGTATGGACTTAAAATGAAATTTACCAGAATAGCTACTGTAGGAGAGCACTATGGAACGTTTGTAATATATGATATATAAAATATTTTCAATTATTGATTTTGATCAGTTTGTGGACTATAAATTGTTACAGATGGAGATTATCAGATCCTCCAAAGAACCAACAAGTATGTTGATTTATATGACACTTATTTAGTATACATTAATTGTTTAGCATTTTTGGCATTATTTGTTGAACATATGTAACAATTTTATTGAAAATAAACCTAGGAAAAATCAATGCAATGGAGTTTTAAAAGACAACTGTTATCACAGGTATTTATTGATATAGTAGAAATGTAAGTGGGATACACTTAGAAACAAGTAGAATAGATAATACCTACAATGAAGGTAAGAAATTGTTAATGCTTTTGCTGCAAGGCCTTAATTTTATTTCAAATGACTTTTATATCAAGCATTTGAGGAAGACTGTGATTAAGTGTATTTAATATTTAATTCTAAATAAAGTCTTTCATGTGTAGAAATTAAACACATTTTATCACATCCACAAACACTATGCAAAGGATGTCATATTTACAATATTAAAGAAAAATGAACATTTAGGATTTAGCTTTCATGGTGATAAATACACTTTTAAGAAAAAATGAAGTGTCATGATTTAAAAATAGGCTGCCTTTTAGGAAAATAGGAAAGCTATGAACCTTTTTTTTTTTTTCTGTAGAAAAATAAAAGTAAATCAAACAGATCAATGCAAAGAAAAGCTTTAGCAAACGCAGTAATTTACCTCCAAAATTACTATTTGGTTCCGAATAAGCAAATATCAAAAAAGCAATATTTAAAAGTATACTGCATTTAATTTTGTTTTAGTATTGCAGTTATGCTTCATATATTGCATGAGTTGAGGAGAAATAATTGACTCAAAAATCAAAGTATCAATTTCACCAAAAAAAAAAAAAATACTCTGAAATGTTTCCACTGAACATCACTTTTTTTTTTTTCCTTTTCCCCATTTTTCTGAACAGAAAAGAATTGTCTTTGTGTCAAGGAAATTATTCGATTAGACTTGATATGAAATATGTTAGTGCTGGCAATAAAAATGCAAAGCAAATTAAAGGCTAGATTTGCAAAATGACAGTTGAGACCACCTTTTTGCCTGTATGCAGCTTAGATTCCAATGCATAGGAAACAAAAGTCAATGTTGTTTTAGTTTTCTAAATAACTAAGTGCTTGGAGTTGGAAGTGTAATTCTGGTGTTCTGTTATTATGTCCCTTGATTATTGACCAAAGAGAGCGATTCTGATTCTATTATCTGCTTCAGCAGGTTAAATTTTAAATCAGACAAAATCATACAAGCTTCTCATGTATATTCGCTTTCTCACTGGGAAGTTTTACATGTATTTTAACATTTGCTCTTCAACACTTTTTATATGAGGGGTAGAGGTAAGGGACATTTTTTCAGAACTTGTTTTAAGTCCCACTCTACATCTATGACTAACAAGGTACGAAATAGTGAGAGCGTGAGGAAAAATCCTGGTGAAAGCAGCTGCTGGAAACCCAGCAGCACTGGATTTCCATGCTTTATGACAGTGACAGTTTGCATATGCAGAGACAAATAATGTCAGCTGGACAGAATGGGAAAACCCTTCTCCTAAACACTCTGGTGATTAACATTCCTTCTATGGAAGGCTGGAAATGTGATTCACCAAATTTACCTGCAGTCTATGTTTATTTTTGGAATAAATATCATGATCAGGCTTACAGGTTACTGGAAAAAAATCAAACAAGCAAACAGAAAAACTTTCATAGCAATGGTGTAGAACAGTGTTTATAACTCCTCAATATATATTCTTCTTGTTAACTCTACCACCAGCTTTTGCTTTTTCTTCATTTTTCTTCATTCAGTTTCTTCTCAGTGTATACCCCTTAGTTCTATGAAGTTCATCATACTAAATATTTAATGACCTTTTTTCTTTTTTAATTTTACCATTTTTTTAACGTATATTTTAATTTTTCTTGACATATAAAAAAATTAGACAGGGAAATACACAGTGAACTGAAATTTTTCAGAATTACAGAAATAGTTTATAATATACTAATTCAAAATTATTGTAGCCCTAAATTATCCAAGGAATTATCTAAATCATTTATTATTAACTAACAGTGAAGATACAGATAATTAGAGAATTGGTACAAAATACTGCTCTGTGAGGTTTATTTACATGTTAAAACTAAGTAGATTTTACTTTTATCAGAATGTATTCTATTTACTCAGTTACTTAGAATTCACTTCAGTGAAGATTCAAAGAAAAAGGAACTTATAAACATGAATTTATTGTTCTTCAGATATTATATTTTAAATGTAAATACTTTATATTTTGTAATTTATAAACCAAAGAACTTGTCTAATGCAATTTGTGTTGCAATTCTCATCAAAATCATTAGCAGTATAGCAGTGTTTTAGATTCCAAATTCTATATTTAAGTTGTCCAGCCACAGTAGCGATGATATGATATATTGCATGTCATTTTAAAGATTTGCAAGGGTAGTGTTGGTTCACATTGTGTTGGTCATGTAGTGTTGATTCACATGTATTTTTTTTTTTTGACAAAATGTTATTTGATAAGATAATTCTGTTTTGTAGGAACAGTTCCCATTTTGTATTTAGAAGACTTTTTCTGAACAAGTTAATTTTTCTTTCTTTTTTTTTTTTGGATAAGTTAGTTAGTAAAGGGCATTCTATAGAAAATTTTACTTCTTTAATCTTATTAGTACAGAAAAAAATATTTCCTTACAATTTTGTTGAAGTGTTCTCATACATTCACACTACATATTTTCTGACATCTCACTACTATAACAATTTGTGCTTCTTTCACAGAAATATTGATCAAATATTTTTTCCAGTTTTTACCTCCATGTGGAGGAGCTTCCATGATACAAGCTTCTCATGTATGCTCACTTTCTCATTGGGAAGTTTTACATGTATTTTTCTATTTCTGTACAACTCCATCTGCAGTACAGGTAACGGTAACTGTAATGTGGCAAGTACAATGGAACAACTGTTTTATTACCTTTTCAGTGGAAGCTTCTTTCATGATCCCCTACTAATAGTAAAAATAATTTTTAACTGATCTACTGATGAAAAGCTTGAGTTCCCTGAAATTCCAAAGCAAAGATCTGGAATTAATGTGGTGGAGCACCTCTCATTCTTAACTGGTTGGTTGCATGGAGGGTGTCTTGGCAAAGAATTTCTGCTTGGTCAGAAGGAATTTTCCTTCCTATTTTCATATACTTATTTTTATTCATATCCTAATATCTATTACAATTCCATAAGACTTTAAGTAATTTCTGAAAAACTTTTCCAGTAAATATATATATATATATATCAGTGTTACAAGCATACTGCTGAATTACTTGGTTTTCAAAAATGCATTAGTGAATTTCTCAAGTATAATTCAAATATTGGTCCCTAGCATGGTGCTTAGTTTATGTTTACCCCTGATATAGTTTGTTGATCTTACTGAAGTAAAATTGAAAGTATGTAACTCAGAACTGTCATATCAGGTTTTCATACTGCATCTTCCTTAGGAGTTTGCTTCTTGGATGCAGTTGGAACTTCTCTGTATATAGTCAGTATAAGAAAGCTCAAAATCAGGCCTCAATGTGAAGCATGAAAACCTTTGTCATATTTCACTGCAGTTCTTGTAGAAATCATATTCTGTAGAAGAATATTAAATCACATATTTCAACAGAGAAACAGGCCTTAGGTAGCTGAGTGTCGATGTATAAAAAGGGGTGAAGAAAAAATAGCTAAATTTTCTAATTTTTTTTCTTAATTTTTTTTAGTTAGATTAGTTAGATTGCAAGGGGAAAACAATGAAAGAAAAGAAAAGGAAGAGCTACATCAGTTGTCAAGAGGTAGACACAGAAGAAAACTTCAATAGGGGACAAAAGAACAAAGAACATGGTTTAAAAGCAAGATGGGAAATGTTTGGAAAATGAGTTTTAGAAATAGAGTACAAAGAATTTCAGTGTAAATTAAGAGTAAATATTAAAAAAAAAAAAAGGAAAAATGAATTTTTTCTCTAGATTTTAGTTGATGTATTATCTCTACTTCAGTTGTTGTACTGTCTATTATTTGTATGCAGTGTCATCCTTCCCCCCATCTCCAGGACATATCAGCTTTGTAAGACATTAAATCTGAGATTACAAGGCACATATGTTGAAAGTGATACATCATAAAAAAATAAAAATTAAAAAAATCACCAACTTGGAGGATAGAATTACCCTAGAAACAAGCTTAGTATGCTTCATTAAGTTGCAAGAGTCAAGTATAGCTATTATAAGCAGGGTCATGCAACATCCTTCAGTAGTAAAACAATGTATTGACTTACTATCATACCCTCAGAGCACAGTAGTTTTGATACTTTTTGAGAATAATCCAGTGTCTGTCATAGAGCATCATGGGAGAGAGCGCAAGGAAACAATAAGTACTGGGCAAATGTTCTTGGGTGTTTCTCACACATGGCTTGGTGAAATATTCTTTTGGGTGCAAAGAATTGCAGAATGGTTACTGTATTTTGTCTGCTCTTCCCAGAAATTTTTCTTGTGTTTAGCTTTGACTCTGTTTTTTTAAGCAAGAGAAATTCTTCCTGCTGCGAGTACACAGAAGTGCATATCAATTACAGTAATTCCTTTAATTAGAGTAAGCTGTCCAACAGAATTTTTATTTGACCACAGCTATGTGTAGCAAGGACAAGCCACAGCTCCTAATCCAGAAGTAACTCTGAGTAGTAAGCTCATAAGCTCATTTCTACTTATCAAATACCTTGCTTGATTTCACTGCTTAAAACCTCATGTTTTCTGGTGTACTAGCTTCTGTAATTACCAGAAAATTACAATAAATATATGAACGTGAATGTATAAAGAAGCCTTTGAATGGCCTTTGAATGTGCCATACAGTTTCAATGGCATTTCCCATTTTGCCATCTATTTTCTTTTGCAAATAAACATTTTTGCTGGAAAATAATATTAACATGCCTTATACCCCTTTCATAACACCAACCTACAGATACTTTAGTGGTAAATACTAGAAGGTTAATATGTTGATCAGTGAATACCTTCAATAAGGCATTTGAGTTTTGGCCATATTCCTTTTTTTGTGCTGAAATCTCTGTTGCCATTAAAATCAGTACTGACAGTTTGATTTAACTGGAAGCAGACTTTTGATTATTTAGGAAAATGTACTGAGAACAAGGCAGATGCAGAAGAAAGTTTACAAGTTACATAATTGTCCAGGTACCTCACAAAATAGACATGGCAGAGCTTATGTAACCCAGAAGACTTTATTTTGTTTGCAGATGGTTGCACAGTTATTTGAAAGACATTGACTTGTGACCCAACATTTCTCTCTTTCTACTGATTTGTAGAAAGTCCCCTTTCTATTGTTAGCATCTGAAAGTGATGTCTGAGAATACTTTTTATAACTGTTGTGTTTTGCTAAAGCAGAAGTGAGCTTCTTTTCAGGTAAAATAGGCCCTAAAACTGGAATACGTTTATCAGAAGGTCCCCAAAGAAAATGCACTACTATATAAATAAATAAATATATATATATATACATAGTAATGCATATATATATATTATCACATCAAAAAGCTACAGTTTCTGGGCATAATCTTTCAGCTCAGTTTACATCACTGAGGTGAGAACTTTATACACTATGTGCCTTAAAGGATTGAATCCATTCATTGCACAATATGCAATGTAGGTAGTGATTCAGTTAATTAAGAGCTAAGAGTGTTTTCTCAGGCCATGTGTAACGTCTGAGCTGTGATGTAAACAGATATAAATGAGTAAATGCTGTTACTTTCTGACTTTACAGAATAACAGGCAGAAAATCACTAAACATTTAAAAATAGGAAAAAAATGTTATTGTGTGAGAATGGGTAGGAATTAAATATAGAACATAATGTAAAATACATGTTTCAGAATGACATCTCACCAGGCAAATTACAGCACTGAATGGGTCTCAACTTTCCTGCTAGCTAAAACTGAGTTAATAGAAATTTTTTTGATCTAGCTGTGAGTTGGAAACCAGTCAAAACTGGATGACCATATTTAAAGGAAACAAGATGCAATTTTGAAGTAATCCAAGAAAGGTGGCTCTGTATAGAAGAGAAGATAATTCTTTTATCTGGCCTTATCTTCTGCTGTGCTACTTCGGTGAGCAAAAGCAGTGTCCAAACTGAAGCTTAAGAAGTACTGTCTACCATACATATTTGCTCTGTGACAAGCAACAGTTCATCTGAGCAAAGGAAATGTTTTTGGAAATATTTTAAAGAGCTCAAACTGGTTCTCCACCTCAAACTTTTTGTGAAGTTTAAGAAGACTCGTGAAATACTAAGAAGAATTACATTTGCTTCAGTTGCTTTAATTATTTCCTCTGCTGTTCTGATGGTCTGGTACATTTAGAAAAATATGCACTTATCGTGGATTATAGAAAACAGCAGTTAGCCTGGATTTTGACCTGTCTCTCCATAGAAAACCATCCTTAGAACTCTTGCTGTGATAATGGAGAAATTTTAACAATAGGGCTGGACTTAATATAATGTAACAGAGGATGCTGGACTGTGAAATGTTGTAAAGAACACGCTGAGAGTGTAAAGAAGTATTTAAATAATATTAGTGTCGAATAGCTCATATGGGTAAACCGTGACCCTATAATAACTGCTTGGTGAAATCAGTAAAACTATTTACAAATTAAATGAATATATTTGTCCTGCTTTCTACATAGGGTAAACAAAAATACCTATTTTCAAGCTGAAAGTGGCTCCAAAAAAATATGAAAGTGAAGTAAATTAGTCAACATGGATTCACCAGGGTCAGTTTGACCAATTTGTTAAACTTGTGTGATGAAATGACTGGTTTGGTAGATAAGGGGAAAGTGGTGGATATTGTCTATCTGGACTTCAGTAAGTCTTTCATCATTTTCTGCTATAAGATCCTTACAGAAAAGCTGTTGAAGTATGGGCTGAGTGAGTAGACAATGAGGTACATTGAAAGCTGTGTGAATGGCTGGGCCATGGTGGCTTGAAGTCCATTTGGAGGCCAGTAACTATTGCTGTACTCCAGGAGACAATACTGGGTCCAGTCCTGTTTCACATCTTCAATAATGTTCTGAATGATGGGGCATAGTTTACCCTTACCAAGTCTGCTGATGACACAAAACTAGGATGGAGGAGTGTCTGATTCACCATAGGGTTGTCCCGCCATCCAGAGGAACCTGGACAGGCTGGAGGAATGTGCTGACAGGAACCTCTGCAGTTCAGCAAGGGGAAGTGCAAAGTCCCACAACTGAGTAGGAACAAACCCAGGCACCAGTACATGCTGGGAAACAGCTTTGCAGAAGAAGTCCTTGTGGACACCACGTTGAAGATAAGCCAGCAGTGTGACATTGCAGCAAAGGCCAGCAATATCCTGGGCTGCATTAAGAGGAGTGCTACCAGGACACTGAGGGAGGTGATCTTTCCCTTTTATTCAGTTCTGGTGAGGCCACAGCTGGAGTTCTGTATTCAGATCTGTGACCCCCCGTACAAGAGAGACGTGGATACACTGGACAGAGTCCAAAGCTGGGCCACAGAGGTGATAAAGGGGCTAGAGCATCTCTCCTATGAGAAAAAGCTGAAGGAGCTGGGACTGTTCAGCCTGGAGAAGAGGAGGCTCGGGGGGATCTCACCAGTGCCAACAAATACAGAAGGGAAGGTGCACAAAGAACAGAGCTAGGCTCTTGTCAGTGGTGCCCACCGACAGGACAAGACACAATGGGCACAAACTGAAGCAGTAGTAGGAACAGGCAATAATTCTGCACTGTGGAAACTTAAGATGTAAAACTATACTGTTTGTTGTAAAGGAGCTTTGTAGTGTCAACATTTTCCTCAGGCAGTTTGAGACACAATATTGCTTACACAGGGGTTCATCAGACTGGCATCTTTTCCTCCCCTGTCCGTGGTGTCTTTTTCTGAGTTAGCCATCCACATTCCAGGGTAGCACTGTAAAGAGCACTGTGCTTATGCTTTTTCAGAAGCTACAGAATTAATTAAAATTTGTAATAAATAAATTTTACTTTAACTTGAGCACCCTTTTATCACAAGGCTCTGTAATTAGAGTTTTATTTAAAAGGTTTCTTCTTTATTTATTTCCATCATTTTCCACAGGGATCCTGATGAGATTATTTTAAAGAATATATCATCTTCTTGCTGTGCTTTCAATAGAGCTTTTAAAAGAATGATGGGAAGGATTCTTTTCTGAGGAATAATATCATAGCACCTCTGCCTTTGGTCTAACTTGGTTATTATATATCTTTGAAAAACATCTGCAGTGTTTCAGTCAAGTTAGTCAGCATCTGCAATAACAAGCTTAGATGTAGGGCATATTACATGCTGCTATTATTAGGACTTTCAATGGATTCTGACATACATAGTCATAATACATTTTCTTTGATCATCTGCAGCATTTTGGAAGCCACCCTAGTGTGCCACTGGTTTTTTGTTTGTTTGTTTTTTGTTTTTGTTTGTTTGTTTTGAACTTTCCTCTAGCAATTTTTGTTTCCTCATCTGAGGTAAATTGCTCTACATAAATTATAAATTCATCACTGGAGCTGGGGAAAATTTGGAATTTGCATTCCAAAAAAGCTTCAATACTTTATAATTTTGGAGAGTCTATAGTCTCCAAAGAAGCAGGAAAAACAGGCGAGTCTCAGGAGGGAAAGAGTGTCAAAAGTCTGATTTAAAATTCATGTGCAATATAGAAAAATTGAAGCAGACATGGTTTCTAAAATTGACACCTCCTAACTTTCTGGGACCAAATTCAGATAGGATTTTGTGTCTTCCAGGTGTCAATTTTGATACAACTGAATACATACATATATCCAGTGTAACCTCAAATGGCTGAAGAACTAGTCAGGAAGTGAGGAGAATGGCCTACTGTGAATTACAGAGCACATATTCGTTATAATGTCAAATGCACTTGGGCAATTAGAATTCAGAACTTTTTCTTTCAGCTGTATTAAAAACCCTGGAGTTGTTTTTGAAGGCTGGGATCTCAATCCCAGATCTCAATCTCTCAGATTTTCTTTAATCTGTTTTGTTTACCTCAGGAAGATTTTTTTGTTTTGTTTTGTTGTCATTTTTTGTTGATGGTGTTTTGGTTTTGGTGGTTTTGTTGCTGTTCTTGTTTTTTAAAGATGAAATATATGTATGGTTTGCTAGGAGAACTTGCTTGCAATCGACAGGAGTTGTTTGAGATTTCCTGCCCTCATTGTAAAAAGCCATAACAATTCCTTCCCTTAGCTAGTGGGGAATCTCCTTCGATTATAATTCCTATTGTTCTCAGCAAGAAAAAATGCTTCTTTGCACTTTCTTAGTGTTCACTGAGTCTGTGTTATTTTTTTAAAATGGTATCTTTACTGTGAGATCCTGATAGAATCTATGCAATTTGCATTTGCTTTTTGTCTAGACAGATGTATATGCCAAAATGATTTTAGTCTTTCTGCAATGTTTTTTTAGTTTTTGACAGATCACAGTGTTCTAATAAATGCCTAGGGAAATCTGACACCATTGTTTTCACAATGTATTTCTTAAATATAGCATAGTCAGATTACATTTTCAGAATATTTGGTAATTTGTTTATGACAGTAAATATCTGCTGACTTCTACAATTTAAGAACTATCTGCATTCGCAGGGGATTTTTTGTCTGGCAACCTTGAGCTATTGTTTCTCCAACAATTGTGAAGTGTGAAATCCCTTTGTGAAGCAGGGTGCATAAACAAGGAGGAAATCCTATTCTGGAAGTCCAAATGATTTATACACAATTTTATGATGAAGTCCAGTACTAGCACTGTACTGCCATCTGCTGAAAAGTAGTGACGACCCACTGGTATGAGACCAGAGTTTTCCAAATGCCCCTTTCTATCCTGAATCGCAAATTCTGACTTCCCATATACTTTACTGACTGTATACATTTATTGCTACCATTTTGTCTTTTTCTTTTCTTTTTATACTGAATCTCATTAGGGTAATCAATCACAAAAACACTTCTGTTGTAGTGTTGTCACTTCAGTGGCCTTTATGTAGCAAAAACATATAATAAGCATTAAAGTTTAGACAGACTAACAGTATTTTGTATTAATCAGCTGGAAAAGCTTTTTTGTTGTTGTTGTTTTGTTTGTTTGTTTGTAATTTCATTTTGCTCTGAGATTCCACACATAGATTTAGAAGGATATGGACAATGTAAATGAAGAAGTGGTCTCTGTGTTCAGGATGCCTGGGTTTGTTTTCTACCACTGTTGTGGTTTCTGTCATGGTTTGGTTTGTTTGATTTGTTTTTGTTTTTATTTTATGGGTTTTGTTTGCTTGTTTGTTTTTGTCAAGGTTAGATTAAAGCACTATTCTACCTCAAATAAGTAGTCTGTGTCCAGGTTTTCCATAACCTTTGTGCTCAGGTCTTTCTACCCTGAAAGGAGAGCACTGAGTGCAACATCATGAATGGTAAAGCAAGTCTGTGTGTGGGCACTGCCCTTCTGACAGAGCAGAGGCTATTTCTTTTGAATTGCCTCTTTGTCAGAAAGGTGACAATAACTGTTCCCAGTGGCACAACGCTAAAGGTGCCCAGGGCAGATTTTTGGTGGATTTCCAAAACCTGAAGGTAATGACAGCTTCAGTCTTGTGATATTCTTCTGGAATTCATTTACTTGGGTACATCTTGGAAAGTTCTTTTAGCAAGGGGATTCCTACACATTGTTCTCACTCATCATGATATCTGTCATGATATTTCTTTCAACAAGCTATTTTTTTTTCATTATCAGTAGTTAGAAAAGTGTTGAAAGTGGGCTTTATGTTAGTGAACAATGTTGCTAATGGCTGCAAAGAACAAGAGTGGAGAGATATGTTTATAACCAAATGCTGGATGATATATTTAAGCCCTAATGAAGGAAAGGAATGTCTTACAAATTTGAAACGACAGTGCGTTTGCTTCTTATTATTTGACACAATCATTTGTTAGTTGTAATGACTTGTTTTTGTATGTATCACTTTAGATGAATATATACGTAAGGAAAACAGTTCTGGATGTTATGGTCAAAGAGGAACGTAAGGATAGAACTTTCACTTTACTGGGAAAAATAGCTTTACAGCTTCAGCTTTTCAATAACAAAATTTAAACCAAGAGATTTTGCAGACATTTACATCAGTGAACTTTTATGATTAATTGTTATAGTGTCAAAACAAAGGATGTGTCATAGTAAGACCATTAGTATAGAAAACCATACAATATAAAAAACATCCAAAAGGAAAGTAGAGATTATATGTCTGATGGTCAAATACTCATATTCTAGAACCAGGAAACAATGCACAATCTATTTCGCTGTAATTGTAATACTGTTTTGAAGTTAGAAATTCTCCTTCAGTGCATGGGGAAAAGAGCAAGATCATTGATAGCATGTGATAGTGTCTTCTAAGTGTGACTGTACACTAGAGGCACAGTAGTACCAAAAGTCACAAATAACAGTAAGTATTTATAAAGGTGGATCAATAACTCTGGTGCAGATGGGTCCTTTCGGGTACTCTCTATACATGCTGATGTGTTATGGAAGCAAACATTCCATGTGAAACAGACTCAAAGGTGCCTTTACTGCTCAGTGTGACTGGAGAGTTGTATTTTGATCTCATGGTCATTTGGAAGTTCCAGAACTTGGTTTTAATCTGTTTTGGAACAGAAAAAATATGTGAATATTTTATTTCCATAGATGTAGTGAGTGCGTGCTTTCACGAACCCTAGTCACAAGGGTGTTGGTTCCTGTGGTAGGCAAAGAACATTCACATTCTTTCCCTCTTTGATTTGAGAGACAGAGGGAAATGATGGCAGTGAAAGATCTGGACCTGCCCTTTTCATGTACGTTGGGGAATTTGCATCAGAATCCCGGTCAACTCTTCCTACCATCACCTGCAGAACTAGAAATTTATTCTCAAACTTTGCCAAAAGAAGTTACTGAAATATATCAATGAACCACTATAGCATTGCCACAAAACCTTTTGTTGGAATGAAAAGGCTAATTTTAATGGCTATGTCAGCAGATGGTCACTGTCATTTGTTTTGATTTCAGAGCTTAGTATTTTTGTGGTGCTACTTAAAATGGCCCGCCTGCTATTCAATTTCATGAGTTGGACTAATACTCCATTTTGCTGCTCATATATCCATAAAAATGGATTGTCAGAAAGAATTTGTCACATCAGTAATTTTCTTAACTAAACTCCAAAGTGTTTTTTTTTTTTCTAACTAAACCTTCTTAGACAAAATGGTAGGCCCAGTTTAGTAACTTTATTTCCAGCAACTTAATAAAGAAACAAGCAGAAAAACAGTTAAAAAAAAAAAAAAGGTAAAAATAAATATTTACTTGATATGTTGCATATCACATTCAATTGAAATAGATCAATCTAATTAAATTACCACCCAAATAATAAAGTATAAAAAGTGTTCTGAATAAGAAGATACAGTTCTTTTAGCTTCAAACTCTAATGCTACCGTGGTCAACTAAAATTACAAAAAGCCATTCAACTACTCAAAAACTACTTTTAACAGCTGCTGAAAAGGATATAAGTGACTTTGCCAATCAAATGCTTCATATTGAGATGTTACTTGATTTTTGGTAAAATATATATAGAAACTTTTGTAGTTAATAATATTTCATCTTTGCTTACTTTATATACAGATGCATATATTATGTAAATAAAATTATTGAGTCCATTTTCTGAGCATTCAGTTAACATTTTTTATGATTATATGTTCTTAATGAAAAAGATGCTTTCTCATGATTGATAAAGGATGTGACTGCCTTCCAGAAGCAAGATATCTTCAGATGTGTTCTGTCTCTATATTTCAGTAGCCATCCTTCTCTGGTTTTACTTTCAGGTGCATAAATTCCTGGCTTTAAAATCCATATTCCACTACACAGTCAGTAAGAGACCTCTGCTTCCTGACATGAGCACAGGGAACTGTGCAGCCTAATACATAATAATAAATAAATAAATAAATAAATTTAAATTCTGTTTGATAAATTATTTTGTTTACAAGATGACCCAAAGATTTTCTTCTGGAGAATATAATTCAGGAGCAAAATACTTGAATATGTTTGAGAAAAAAAACTATATTTTTTTTTTATGTTTGAGATTGCTGTAGTTTAGCTCCAGCAGGAAGCTCAGTCCCACACAGCTGCTCACTCACTCTCTTCGGGTGGAATGGGGGAGAGAATAGGAAAGGTAAAAGTGTGAGAACTCATGGGTTGAGTTAAAGATGCAAAAGCTGTGTACACAAGCAAAGTAAAACAAGAAACTCATTCACTGGTTCCCATAGGCAGGCAGGTGTTCAGCCAATTCCTTAACATGCGGGGCTCATCATGCATAACAGTTTCTTGAGACAACCAACATTACTCTTAATATCGCCCTTTCTCCTTCTTTACGTCATCTTTTGTTGTAGATCATGATGTTGTATGCTATCGGATATCTCTTTGGTCGGTCAGAGCCAGCTGTCCCAGTTGTGTCCCTTCCCAACAGCTTGTGCACACTGACAGGACAGCATGAGAAGCAGAAAAGTCTTTGACTCTTTGCAAGCACTGCTCTGCAACAACTAAAACATTGGTGTGTTATCACAACTAGATTCGTCACAGATCCAAAACAACATCAAACAAGCATCAAACAAGCCTCTACAAAGAAACCCAGTTAAAAAAAAAAAAAAAAAAAAAAAAAAAAAAAAAAAAAGGACAGAGATGCTTGCCTTTATGGTTGTGATGGTTGTGTTTAGAGAAGTGTTTGGATTGATTTTCTTCTAAAAACATATGATTCTTCATGGTCATACACAGTTGTAATTGGGTCTATAGAAACCTTATGTACTTGTATTCAAGGAAATAATTTAGTCCTCAGTGGGAATATAGGTAACTCGAGAAGTCTGTTGTGAAGGAGAAGTGGTTTGGTCTGTGTAAGTAATTTTTCTGGAACTAGAAATAAAATTTACGTGCTTCGCATCTTAAATGTGGTAACAGCTGAGATCTAGCTATCCAAAAGGAATAAAAATAGCTCCGATAAAGTAAGAATTAATGCATTGTTAATTATGAAATTTTATTAATTTACTGATTGTTGTTTTTTCACCCGGTATTCAAAAAAAAATTTAATTTGTGAGTATTAAAATTAGAATTGACTTAAGCTTTTTAAGATGGAAACAATTTACATATGCAAATGAGCATACATACTATACATATTGTGATTAAAACACCATATACAATTATATTTGGGACATTGAAAAAGAAATGTGTAACTTTTCAAAGTTATTTTTGTATTTAGCTTCTGTCTTTTCTGCCTGCACAAATAGGCAATTTAAAATAACTAAAGAAAATGCTTCATAGTAATCATGGGGCTACAGAGCAGAGATAATGTCCTGAGATCTATCTCCTCTAGAGCTATGTTTACATTAAAAAAAAAAAAAAAAAGGTGTGTATTAATTTTGAACCACTAACAAAAGCAGTTGTTGCTAAGGTTGTGGATTTATATGACATGCACATCAGTTCAGACATTTTAGTTCAGTCAGACTTTAGACCAGTCCCATGGATCAAATATATCTGTCATGAATATGGTTGAAACTGTCCAAAGAAATGTTGCTCTCCTGACAGTAAACCCTAAGAGGTCCAAGAAGCATCACTCCACCTTTTCTTCTCCTGCAGATGATGATGGCAGCATGTCACTGCAACATGGTAATATCACTTATTTTTGTTCCTGCTTATTTTCTCCCATTATTTCTGATTGCCCCTTCTTACCTCCAGGTGCCACCATAGTGCCTGTGGCTTGAACTTCCTTCTCACGCAAGCAGCCAAAGAATACTCAGAAAAAGGGGGGGTGAGGCATGCTGGACCTTAACTTGCAAGTATGGCAAAAGTTCCAGGAGCACACACTGAATAAATAGACCTTATCACACAGGGGCATCCTTTTGTGAGAGAAAGAAAACTAGGACAATATCTGGGAGCCTTTGCTCCTGCAGCTGTTTTGCTATTGATCAGAAAAAGGAGCCTTTTGGCTATAAGCCAAAGGAACCTTTGGATATATATTGCTATAGCTTGGCTTGTACATATACAAAGCACTTCCAGATATTTGTGCTGTCTGTGGAAGGTGTAAAGGCCTTCTCTTGGCACATGCATTGTATATTATGTCCTGGAGGACTTCATGCAGGTCATCAGCCCTGCATCCCTATTTGGGATTGGAACTCATTTGGAAACCACAGGGAAAAGGTCTTCCTATTTAATGTTTTCCAAAGGGAGTCTAGCTCATACACTCCGAGACTGGTTCATGAACCAGTCTAGTGAGTGAAATAATATGGGGATTTACTAGAAACTCACTACCAGTCTAAATGTTTGTTGTCAAAAGTTGTCAAAGTATATGCCTAAAAATAAGGATATTTAGCTGGCTTTTGTATTTGATTCATGACTTTAGTTAAGAAGGGAATGTTTTATTGGGGTTTTGTTTATAAAACTAACCTTGAACAATGCACATTTCTAGAAAAATCAGAAATGTGTTTTTAAATTTAATAATCAGATGATGTTTTATAGCCCTTCGCCACACTGACTCAATCTAGAGGCTTTCTGTTTGTTAATGAAAGTGACAATAAAATGTGACTTTGGTAGGATTTCAAATTAATTTTTGAGGTTGCTGTTCCATTGGTATCATGAAACCTCAAAAGCTATCTCTTTTTATATTACTAATATCATGGGAGGAAAGGTATTTTTGCAGCTGTCACAGTTTAGTTTTCTTGCTTATAAACTGAAAGACCCTATATTGTTTTCATCCATTGGTGATACACTGAAATCATGTTATTTAAAATTTGTATATTGCTTTTCATCTCCATAAAGAGTCTATGTTTTGCAGTCTTAGTGAAGAAGGAGAAGAGAGCTATTGTGAAGAAGAAATTGCATTTCCCCTCTTTTAGGCCCTGAGTGATGCTCCATTTTTAATACTCAGACAAAAGAAGAACAGAGATGCTATGGCTCTGAACTTACCCACACTTAAATTCATCAGAGTAAATATGTGAAAATGTGCAGTACTTATCATAGTGGGTCTGCATCCCACAATCATGATTTATTTTTATATGAATAGTAATGCCACCATTTCATGGTATAAAAGGTTCTTGGTGAAAATAAAAATTAAAAAAAAAAAAAAAAGCAGAGAAGAAGAACTAAAATCCTGCTTCACCAGATTTTTTTCTTGTTTGCTTAAAAGTACATGATTAATAATTACTTTAATTTTTTCAAAACTGAGCGATATAAATTCCTAACATCTCTTTGGCAGTAAGAGAAAAACGTATAAGTGTAAGTAACATAAAATCCACGACTGAACTCCTTTAAGCTTTCTGCAGAACTATTGATTTTTTTTAATTATTTTTTTAATTTCTGCCTGGTGTTGTCTCTAAATTGTCCTTACACTTTGGAAAAATAAATACAACAGTTCCACTCATGGCTCCCTTATGAAAGTTCAGACTTATTATTTTAAATACCTGAGGATAAGATGAGATCCTTTAAATTGAGAGAAAAGGGAGAGACTACTGCAGAGGAGAATGGTAATTAGAACCCAGCTTTCATTTAGACTCTTGGATTTGTTTATTTAGTTAGTTAGTTAAGTGGGTTTGATTTGTCATGTACATATAATGGCTGTAATCCCCACAACCAAACTTGTCAGTCATTCTCTACCACAATAACGTGTTGAGATTTTAAAAGGTCTGGTGAAAAGCAGGAACTCATCTGAGAAACAAAACAAAATAAAAACAAAATAAAACAAAAAGCCTCTGATAATTGTTTCAAATGCAAAGCCCTTCTACAATGAAGACTATATCCAAGTCCTCCTCATTGTCCAGGTTCAGTGACCTAGAAACTAGAACTCTGGTACTAACAGACAGACTTGAAATGTCAGGAGTTTCAGTACAGGGAATGCAAGGGAGTAATGGCATAGAGCTTTTCACAAGTAGCTTGACACCTATGTTTTGCTTCCTTTAAAGGATCTCCAGCAAAATAGTTTTTTGTTTGTTTTTAATTTTCTTTAAGCATAATTAACTATTAAGGAACAGTTTGGGAATGGCAAGCCGAAAGAATATACTAGAGTGCAGCACGTGGGCATTTTTTAGTTTTCTTTTGTGATGCCATCCATTTTTCTGTTTCAAAGACTTACAGCTAGCCATTATTCCTGCTAAACATTTCATGCCATAATAAAAAGCTGATTCAACTCATGCTGATGCATCCAAGCTAGCTTTCAGCTAATATGAGTCCTGAAGTCAAACCATTACAGAGGTTAACATGTCATAATGTGCCAATGTGCATTCAGGATGGATTTTGCAGTTCACATCTTGATTTGGTTTTAGTGATTTTGTGACACTTAATACCTGAGTTTGCAAACATGAATCTTGTTTTGTACCTATATCTACTATCAAGCATTTTGCAGTGGTAGCAACAAGCCACCAGACTAATTCGTTGTGAAGCAACCCTACACTTTTGACATCTACTGCCTGTACCTCAGTCAAAGCATTGGTCCTGCACTGGTCTTTCCACCATGGCCTACCAGAGAAATTTCTTCCTTGCAAAAATTCACCATGGATAAACCTCTGAGGTCATTCCACAGCATTATGGGCTGCTCTTTATTCCAAGACATTTTGTCTTGCAGAGCTTTCTCCATTATTTCGGGATGTTTTGTTTCTTTATCCAGTGAGATGATGACATACAATCAATGAGCTCTGGAAAAGGATACAGCAAGCTAAATTTTGCATACTCAGCATGTTCCCAAAGTTAACATGGATTCAAAGATGGGAGAGAAAAAGGGGAAGGGGAGGAAGCTACATGGCCTGAAGTTTTTCTGATGTCTTCAAATGATGTGTTGAAACTGCTCGTACTATGCTAGACAGTTTTCACATCAACAACAGATGATCCCTGTGGTTTACTACAGAAAACATTCACTGCAATGGCACAGAAGAGTTCTTATCACACTCACACCTTTATCACAACACGATTTACATCTATGCAGATCTGTGGCAGCTGCTTCAAAATCTGTATGTTCCCCACACCCTCTGCAACCCAATCAGGTTGATGAAATGGAGATATTTGATAGAGTAAGCACCTACAATTAGAAATACAGGAAAACTTTTTGCTTTTTTACATAATAGCTAGGTCATAAGGAATCTGAAAATCAGCTAGTCCAACTCTTCTGCTCAATCAGGGTGAGCTGTAGCAGGTTTCTTGGGTCCATATGTAGTTAGGTTTTGAATACTTCTGAGTATGGAGGATCCACAACTTCTTTAGGCAACCTGTTCCACTTCTAAGCCAAAGCTTTTTCCTAAGTTTAAATAAAATATCCTGTATTTCAATGGATTCTGCCTCTTGTCCCGTCACTGAGCAACACTGGATAAGAGACAAGTTTCTTCTCATGTATGCCTTTCAGGTATCTATATACATTGATAAAATCCTCCCTAAGCCTTCTCTTCTCCAGGCTGAACTGTCCAGCCTTAATGTTTCCTCATAGGAGAGGTGCTCTAGTCTCTTAATTATCTTCACGTCTCTTCAGTGGTTTCCCCAGTAGTTCCATCTCTCTTTTGTAGTGGGGAGCTCACAACTGGACCCAGCTCCCCAGATGTGGCCTCACCAGTGCTGAACTGAGGGAAGGATCACTTCCCTTGACCTGCTGTCCGCTTTCCTCCTACAGCAGCCCAAGATGCTGTTGACCTTTTTTGCTGCAAAAGGTCATTGCTGGCTCAAGATCAGCTTGATGTCCCTCTAGACCTCCAGGGCCTTTCCTGACAAGCTGCTCTGCTGCTGGGTAGCCCCCAGAATGTTTAGTGTCAGGCGTTGTGCTTCCCTCAGTGCAGTACTTCACAATTCCCTTTGCTGAACTTCCTGTCTGCCCATTTCTCCAGCCTATTGAGGTCCCTCTCAATGGCAGTACACCCATTTGATATATCAACCATTCCTCTTGTCTGCATGTCATGCGTGGATTTTAAAACTTTGTGGGTTATTTTTGGATCTGCTGTTTCTGAAGCTGCTGAAATTTTGGTTCATATTTTATAGCTTTACCCATAGATGCCTCACTAAAATAGTTATAGAACTCACTAGTTATTAAAGATCATGTATAAGGTGAAGGCCATGACCATTAAACTTTTGCTTTTCACTTTCTCTGAAGAAAAGAACTGACCCATTCCCCTCCTTTTTGCCCATTTACAGTCCTTCTATTGCATTTCAGATGTTGGGTATAGATTGATGTTACCTAAAAACTACCTAGATTTTTAAGGATTGATGCTACCTGGCATGCATTAAAAGGAGCGTGGCCAGCAGGTCAAGGGAGGTGATCCTCCCCCTCTACTCTGCCCTGGTCAGACCTCACCTGGAGTGCAGTGTTCAGTTCTGGGCTCCCTGGTTCAAACAAGACAGGGATTTCCTGGAAAGAGTCCAGCGGAGGGCAACAAAGATGATAGAGGGCCTGGAGCATCTTCCCTATGAGGAAAGACTGAGAGACCTGGGTCTGTTCAGCCTTGAGAAGAGAAGACTGAGAGAGGATCTTATTAATGTTTGCAAGTATCTTAAGTGTGGGAGACAAAGGGATTTGGCCAACCTCTTTTGAATGGTTTGTGGGAATAGGACAAGGAGCAATGACCAAAAAATAGATCACAGGAAGTTCCGCACCAACATGAGAAAGAACTTCTTCACTGTGAGGGTGACAGAGCACTGGAACAGGCTGCCCAGGGAACCTGTGGAGCCTCCTTCTCTGGAGATATTCAAGGCCCGTCTGGACACCTACCTGGGCAATCTGCTCTAGGGAACCTCCTTTGGCAGGGGGGTTGGAGTTGATGATCTCTTGAGGTTTCTTCCAACCCCTACAATTCTGTGATTCCGTGATTCTGTGAAAAAGTGAGTCACCATGTGAAGAGCAATGAGTGTTTTACATTAGGCAACTGAGGCACAATTCAGTTGACTTAAAACTAAGAAACTTTATTCCCTTTATACCAAATAGGGAAAGGAAATGACTATGGGGCAAAACCACACATACTAGCCAGAAAGAGTTTGAGTGCCCTTTAGTGTGAAGTCCCTGCTTATATCAGTTATGTTACTTGTACAGTGTTTCTAAACAAATTCTGGCAATACTGGGGCTTCAGATGTATTAGTATATGTAGATGGTATGTGCACGGAGATAAATTTCTGACCACTGAAGGAAAATATTCAATATATCCTGTACTCATCCTTGTAAGAAAGAAGACTGAAGAGAACATAGAATTGGCATATATGGTTAGCTAAAATTTTGCAGGCTCCAATTTTCAGTGACAATCTGCTGCAACATGAATTTTTTTAAGCACCTGAGTCCTACTAATCAGGAAATAGTAACTAACAGGTGAAAAAACAGATTGCTTCTGTCTGAGATCACTGATGCTTAAAGAATCAGCGAGCCATGTACAGTGCCTATTCCTTTGACCCACACTAAGCTCTACTTGATGCTAGCACGTCATATGGGATCCATCCATTCAATTCTTGCCGTTTCAAGGCAGGTTTTCCTCCCTCACAGGAGCTGTTGTGGGTTATGCAAAGTCTAAGAAGATGTTTATGTATGAGCAAGTTACTTAGCATTCAAGAATTAAAAAAAAATACATAATAATAATAATAATAATAAATTAAATTACTGAAAAGCCATACATATTAGTGAATATTTCTTGTATTTCATGTGGACATATTCCATAAAGTGTATTCCATATTGTGGGACTCTGGAGTGCCTGAAGTATCTATATGAAAGATTTGCTACTACCAGTGGGATTCCCATTTCATATTGAGCTCTTACTTTTCAGAGCTCTAATAAAGCAGCAAATGAAAAAGAGTATGTTAGCAATGTTTATGTGTGCCTAGGGCGTAAATGTTAAAGAAGTATATGGATCATATTAGAAGTCATATAAATTGACTGTAACCCCAGGACTCTGACTAACTTAAGATCTTTCTTGGTGTAAGAAAGCTGAGCTAATATCCACAGCCAAGCCACAGGATAAATGAGAGCTAGCTAGAATTAAATTGTGTGACTGTTAAGGGGGTGAATGTCTGTAACAACAGCTGTCAGATATACAGGGACTGGCAAGATGAAAGCAAGGTGCAATCAAAAGAAATTTAGGGACCCACGATAAATCCAAGAGAGACTTTGGGGGACAGGTTTGTGGTTCAAAACAGGTGTTGGCTGTTAGCCAAGAAATCAAATGACAAGATATTTTTAATAAAACATCAGTAAAGATAGACCGAAATGCAGTTTTAATATTTGTTTTGGTGCTGTAAATACAACATTGTTTTCCCACTGTCCACCTTTTCCTGTTTGCATTTCTGCTTACACATTGTCTAGGCTCTTTAGACTCTGAACTCTGACTCCCTTTATTTCTATGTGAAGTAGCAGGAACAACTAGATTCTGATTTCAGATGGTGGTCTGAGGAGTGTGGTATAAATTATTAATAATTCTATTAATATTGTATAACTCAATTCATACACTTTAAACATTACACTTCCTGTCTATAAGGCTTTCAAGTAATAGTATCCCTAGCTTATGGAGAAACAAAAGGAGGCAGAGAGACCAGCTGGTTTGCTCACTGAAGCATATGAAATCAGTCAGGGAAACTGGTTCCCTACACAATTATGTGAGTGGCAAGTGGCACAGATGTGTTTTTCAGAAGGTACTGCTTTTTACATGTTCTTTCCTTGACAATTCTGCTTCAATTTTGATATAGAGTAAAAAGAGTTAGAAAAGTTTCTTCTCATTTTTTTTTCTACTCTTCTACTTTTTTGACTCTTAAATCAGTCATTACATTCAGGTGGGAGTAGGTCTGAGTATCATAGAATATATTATCATAAACTGTATTCCACTTTCTCTACTGTATTGCAATAATGATGTTGACTAGAGTGTTATATAATTTAAAGTATCCTTCTAAAAGAAAAAGGTTGCAGTTTTAAAAAATACATAAATAAATAATGTGAGGGACAGAAATACAGGGAAATAGAACAGGTCTTAGGATGTTTCTCTTTCAGAATCTCCTATATTTTCTGCATCACTTTCAGAACTAAAGAAAAGTTATGAACGCTACAAGATATTATTGTTATTTTTATCAACCCAAGTTCCAAATGTTATTTGCAAACTGTCATGTCTGTTTGGCTTTTAATAATTGTAAAGACCAAGTAGGCAAGACAATGGATATTTCCTAACCACTAATTTTTACTAGATTTTTTTTTTAAAGATTTATGCTGCATATAAGTTTTGCTGTCATCTATAGATCTGTGTATGAATAGAATTTGCAAATGCAAAATGCAAAGGAAGAAAACTGGAGCATTCTCATGGCTCACTAAGGCCACTGGAAGGGCAGAAAAGGAGTAAGAGTCAAGTATATATGAAATTTTCCTATTAAATTTTCAGTGTTTTTTTTTTTTTTCTGTTATTGTTGTGGTTGTTGACCAGTCAGCAAAGGCAGTGCTATTTTATATACAGTGAGAAGAGTGGGATCTTATATTTTTCCAGTGTCATGACTGTGGTCTTCAGAATGCTGTAAATTATTGAGGCAGGAATTACTCACGATTTTCCAATTCAAAAGCAAAAAATTATGGATGTATTCAACACGAGTAGCAGTGCTTCGATAGAAACTAATGATAGATTTTGGTCAATAAGCATAATAAAGAAATGAAAGATATTTCAAATTAACATTTTTTTTTCCACAATAAAAGATTTATAGTGCAAATAAATAAAATATACACAGAGAAGAAGATGGGCAATGTGTTTGTGCTACACAACCTGTCAGCAGGTAGTAAGAGGCTCATAAGAACAATTTACAGCTTAAGTCTTGATGATATTTTAGCCATCTGCAGATTAAATAAGGGTTTTCATCATTTTATTTTTTCAGTTATAAGAAAATATTAGTCTTGAGAGAGATTCCTGCCATTGCACCAAAATCGTACAGAAAACTTAAGGACCATAGCGGGGAGGAGGGAATATTTATTTGGTTTCCTATTCCTTCTCTTAGTTTAATTACTTTTTGTTGATAGAAGTCGTTCACTTTGCACTCTCTTCAATTCACTGTGATATGTCTGAATCAGAAGTTCAAAGGAGGACACTTTGCTGATGATGAATTAAGAGAGGCTAGTTGTAAGGGTGAAAGTATTTACAGACCTGACAACATTTGTGAACTGTCAGATCAGGAATGCTTTGCAGAAGAGCTAATGACACATTAATGTTGTAAAGTAAAATACCTGTGAGGTAGGTAGTGAAATTGTCACTGAACAGACATGAAAATTCTTGTAGTAAGCTACTGGACTTTCTTAGCATTTTTATTTAATACATCCTACAAATAATTCTTGATTCTTTTTTCAGTATCCTGGGTTCTTGGTTCTTTTTCTCTTCGCTCACAGAAATCCAGAGAGAAGACTTTTGTTTGAAGATAGTCCACTAAACTGCCATCATCACCTTATGTCAAATATATCCTCCAGATAGCTTTTGATACCTTCCAGAAATTAGTTGAAATTGGAGAAAGGGTTGACAATAATTGATCCTATTATCTGTAAAAAGTGACATTTATATTGTTCTAGTTGTGTGTACTTATCTCTGGGTAAGAACTAGGTCATGGTAAGGAAAGAAATCCAAGCTACTGTTAAGCACATATGTAGAGTAGGACTTACCAATAGGATAAAAACAACACTATTCAGTGTTTGTCTTTTTATTTGCCACTGTTAAAATGTGTTTCAAGCTAACAGAGAGTTAGAAATTACAAGGTTTGAGGCATCAAGCCAAAGAACTTCCAGAAAAATCAAAATTTTAGCCATTTAAATAATCAGATTGCTGAACATACAAGGATTCTTGTTGCTACAAAGGATGAAAATTTCTCAAGTGGTTCTTAATAACTAAGAAATCACTTTCTGCTATTGAAAGAGCATGCAGCATCTTTTACATTCTTTAGATCAAGAACCTACTACAAAACATAAAGTGATGAGGACAGATCAGTCTTCAGTGAGTCTAGACAGGGGACCAAAGTTTCCTTGTGAAGCTTCTGGCTGCAGTTCTGGCAGACCAGTACTGACCAAGTCTGGAGACTGGGGCAAGACAGTCCCTACCTCAGTGAAACAGATAAACAGCCATTGAGACCAGCAGCTCTGAGGCACCTGCCCAAGCAGGAAAGGGAGTTGGTGTTGTGCTGAGCCGAGCAGGGAAGTTAGACTTCCCAGATAAGAAATAGTAGCAGTGGGAGCAGAGCTGCCTGGGGGTTATTTTCATCATCTAATTTCTCAGATGGAACTAACCTGCCTAAGGCACAGCTGGATATCAGACTATGAATACTATAACTAGACTGGAACTAAGGAGGAAATTCTAAAGTTTGAGTGATGGATGCAGTCTAATAATCACAGCATATATTAAGAATTCAGCACAACATAATACAGGTGGTGATGCCACAATTTGTCTTTACAAAATGTTTCCAAACTACTTTAAAGTTAACCTGTTGTATTACAGTTTTATTCTTCAAATGATGAATTCTACAAGATATTCTCAAAAGTAAGATGCCTTTACAGTCTCACTCCATCTTCATTTATGCAGTATACCTACTCCATGGTGTGGTATATTTGCTGGATTACATTAAATGTGATAGTTATCTTTGTGCATGCCCCTTATGAGACATGCACAAAGGACTGCTTATCTGTGTCACAAACAAGGGACAGTTACTTTGTATATGAAGACCTTTTTTTTTTAATTGATGATCTTTTTTAATGCAGTAATATTCTTCTGCATTGCAATAGAAACCATCATGCATACAGAACAAAAGAGTGTTTGCCTGGCCTGTGAAGTTAGGTGGGCATGTAAGATTCTGAACACAGCTGCACCATTGTAGAAAGACTGGAGAGAAAACATCAGGAGTGGATTCCTCACTCTCCTCTGCATATCAGGAAGACAAGTGGTTGTTCTCTTTACAAACATGAGTTAGAAGGAGCAAAAGAGTTGTTCTCATTAACAGTGTGCTGCCAGGAAAGTGTACCTACCACGTTCACTTAGTAGGAGAACATATTGCAATTCATGAAGTAGAGCCATAGAGCTATGATAATCCATTTGGGTTGGTGTTCTGTAAAAATTTCATTTAATCCCTCATTTCTGCTCATTTTCATGCTTACAAACCTCAGTTTGTTTGGAGCTGTTCATTTTACATGCTGATCAGTTGCTTGGGTTGGAAACCAAATGGTTGGTTTCTATCCTCAAATGTAGGACCAGTACCTGTGGGTGTTTTGTTTGTGTGGGTGATATGTATGCTTTGAGGGATGAATTCAGTTCACTTGCATAATGCTGGATCACTGTAAGACTTATATGAGTACTGAGTTTAGATCCAATTATTGTTTGTTATTAAAAATTGTAATAATCAAAAGAAAATACTTTTTTTTCTTTTTTCCTAAAATGGATCAATAAAATTAACCCCCCCTTACTCTTAACTGAAACACCATCCCTGGTTAAAAAAAAAAAAAAAACAGTAGACCAATGTATCACAGTAGTTTTGCCGTGGAAATATACTATTCAGGTTCTATCTGCACAATGGAACAGTCAAATACTGCAGAAGAAAAAGGTTAACTTGTCAGCAGAAGCAGAACAAACCTACTGTTTGTCAGATTATAAACCTGGCAACAATTAAAGAAAAACCAAGATGAATAAGTAGTATTAGATGATTGCATCAAATAAATCTATCAAAATAGTTTTCAGCTTGTCCCCTTTCCAAATAACCAGGGAGCCTGAAACAGTCTCAGAGAAAATAATCAGCACATCCAATATTACTAAAATGCATAAAAATTATGGGGTATAACAAAGGTTGAATGTAAATATCCAGTGCAAATGTCTAATATGCAATTCTGAATATATTGCTTATATATTGTAATGGAACAGACAGCACAGTCTGATTTATTTTAAATTTTATAGAACAAAAAAAGGAAAGTGACAGGACAAATGTTATATAAAACACTGATGGAAAATATCAGTTGAACATAAATTTTCTTTAAGGGTACCTTTAAAGATGTCCCTTTTCTGTTTAAATATAAGATAGAAAATAGTTTTTAAAATAGCTGAAAATTTAGTCATAAGAAGCACAGACACATTCTTCGGAGAATGCTTTATCGTATTTAGAAATGCCCTTGACTGAAGAGATGGTCCTTTCACACAGGAGAACTAGACTGACCTAATAGGAGCCTTTAAAGATTGTTCATGAATCTTGGCTTCTGACTGAAACACTAAGCAAAAGCTCTCATGCACCAAGCTACTCCAGCCATGGATTTTAAATTAATTTGACATACAAATCTCTCACCAACAGAATGTAAAAGAGAAACAGTGCAAACTAGAGCACAAGCTATGTTTAGTCCTTTAGCGTTTTCCTGAGGAAAACAAACCTTTGTTGTGTTATTCATTTTCCTGTGTACAAAGAATCAAAACTGTCATGTGGCCATCAGAGGCCAAGAAAGGCAATTAGACTGTTGTTTAAGGCAGATGATTCAGCGCTGGTAATGCTGAATTAATGTACTTACTTAATGTACTTACTTAAGGTGCTTACTTAATGTACTTACTTAAGGTAATGTACTTACTCATTTTCATATACCTGTTACAAGAGACAGTTTGCATATGTGTCATATGATTTATTTTGTTTGCTTATCCTGAAATCTTGGTTTGTGTTTTAGTTACACATTCCCACAGTCTCTAGTAAGAGTTTTGCCTGTGTTAGGCTGGGCTTAAAGCTACCAAAGACTAAATTTTATCAATTCATAGAATAAATATATGTTACTAAAAACTAGTAGTTAGTAACTAGTTAGTTACTAACATCACACCATCACCAGTCTGTTTTAAGGAAGGTGTCTTCTCCATGCAAATATATGTAGGGAGACAGATACAGTTATAGGTGTCTACCCTGCTTTCCAGAGTAAAATTCTATTACTGTCATATATGAACGCTGTTCTTTCTTCCAGTTTGTCTGTCCTTTCATTTTGTATTGCCAGTACTGGTCTGACATTATTATGGGCTTCCAACCCAGGCCAGCACAGCTGTGCTTCTGTTTATGCTTGTTTTCCATGGGATGCACTGGAAGCTGTTGACAATTAAGGCAACATTTTTGGCACGTGATGCTCATTCTCCACAGCCCTTCATGCGTGACAGAATCACAGCCTGTATAAATATCTTTGGCCTGATAATTTCAATGTGGAAGAGCAAAGAGGTTGATATGAAAATTGAGAATCCTGACAGGAAGCTTGGAGACAATGTAATCCTCGTGCTTTAGGGATGAGGTATAGTTTCCTTACTGATCAAGCAGTAGTCTTTCTCACTGGTCACACCATACTGCTATTCTTAGTGCCAGCTAAGAATGCTGGACTTAACTTTAGCTAAAGCGTCATTTTCTGGCTCATTAGTTATACAGTGAAGCCTCCTAATCTGCCAGCAGCTGATGCAAATTATGACTAGGGACCACTGGCTGGAGGCAGTGCTCAGGAAGTTGTGGGCTACCTGTGCTGTCAACTTAGAGGCTGACAGAGCACATTAGAAAAGAGCAGAACGGGTGCAGTGAGACAAGGGTCAATGGAGGATATAGGTAGTACAACCTAACAAAGGCAGATAAAGGGGATTTGAGAGAGATGCTGAAAATTTTCCTTGTAGAGATGAAGCATGATCTTCCTATTATAAGGAAGGGAATGAATGAAAACCAGGAGGAGGGAAAAATGTCAAAAAGAAATGCATTAAAGAGAAGGCTAACTTGAGAATGTTACTTTATTATTAAGAAGCATCCCATTACAGCTCCTCCAGTGATTTCCCATATCACTGGTGTTTTTCAAGCTTGTTGCCAGGCAAGTTGATTTGTGGTCAGGTTTAGATTCTGTAGCAATGCTTTGCCAGAGCTGTTCTGGATAAGGATTATGTCAAGTAAAGATGCTTGTTTGTTTCCTTATGTGACTTACATTTTACATTTTGTTATGGTTTATTTGTTCAACATAAATAAAAGTTTTTTTTCTATTGTATTACATTATTCTGCTGTTTAGAAAAAACACTAATTTCCCTCCTTTAAAATGATACATATATCTGTTGTTGTAATTAGTTAGTGCATTGTAAAAGCTGAAAGAATTTCTAGAATCCAAGACCGTATTTACAGTATTGCTTAATTGCTTTGGCCAATTGAGATATTAATTCAAGAAAACATCTGTATTTAGAAAAGTATTTACATTAAATTCATCAAATCATTGAGGTTTATATTAAAGATGTGACTTCTGTAAGTATAAATGCTTTGCCAACTCAAAGCCTAAGAAATGCATTTTGAGAATTGTCTTTTACTCACCAGAAATGTTTCTTTACTCTTCAAAGGAAAAACTGCAAGCCTTTGTGTTCTGCAAAAGATGAGATGAAAAACTAATTTGTACATCTTGTGTGTGGAAAAGCAGCCCCCATACATGTTCTCTGGATTTTCACTGGAGATAAAAACTTGCCTCAAAAGGGAGACCCCAACCCAACATTTGTGGGCTGGCCTAACTCTGTCATACCAGACCAAGCCAGAACTGAAATCCTGATTTCACAAGGCATGGAGCAGCTACAACGCCCATCTATTTCAATGGGAAGAGAGATCATTCAGCACTTCACTGTGCAGGATCTTCACAATGGCAAAAGCAGTGACCTCTAGTAATATTTAGTATCTGCATATTCATTATATATGGCATAAAGTTGACCCTTGCATTTTATGAGCATTATATTTACTACTATAGGACTAAGTCAAAATTCAGTTAGAATTCTCACTTTTGGCTGCACAGAGCTTTCTGAAGCCTGTGCCAGGAATAATTAAAGAATGGTTCAAATGGCAGTGTCTAAAGCTTTGAAAATATCTGTGGGAAATAAGCTGTTCAGTTGTTCTTCACTTCCATAATATACTAGAAGTGACATTACTTAAAACAGGCTCATCTTTCTGCTCCAGAAGACCAATTGAGGTATTCACATTTTGTAACCCATGATTGCACCATTGTTATCATCACTTCTCCCCTTACTGTATCTTTGTGGAAAGACCTATAATGTCATGTGAATATTTTAATATCTGTGTTTCACAAGGAAAAAGCCTCTGAAAACAGAGGCTGACTTCAGAGTGAGAAGCATAAGCTAAGGGATGGTTTTTAACCAACTATTTAAAAAGTAATAATAATAATAATTGCCACATTCTGCTTAGTGTAATCAAGTTAAGGGAAAATTTGCAGCTGGTGGAAAAGAGATCAGCAATAAGAACAAAATTAGTGATTTCTAGTGGTCTTGATTTCAATTTGCCTTAATGAGTGTTACTTAGATGTCTAAAATCTTCTGGAATGACTGTTAATTTGCATTTTGCTGATTAAGGGCTTTCTTCTCTTAGCTGAAAGTTTTAAGGCATCTTGATGGTCTGCTAAGTTATTTAAACATTTAAAATAGACCCATGCTCAGAACTTCCGCATGCTTATTTTAGCTATCATAGTTTTGGTTTAAAAAATTAAAGCTTCTGGCATCCTATATCTGCATGCCCAGTAGCAATACTATCTTTCCAAAGCTGAGCAATCCAGTACTTACAGACTAGTTAATACATCTGTTGACACCATATCTTTCATAATCCATTTAGGTTTTCTAAAACACACTCTGCTCTGTACCATCCACTGTTTCTTATATTTTGCAGCTTTTCAGAAAGAAAATCTCATATCTGCACTAGACTCTTTCAGTTGCTATTTGATCTTTTCAATTTCTCTTAATTTTTCTTGAACTCTAACATAATTTCTATGCCTCACCATAATTTGCTTAATTTATGGCAGAGTTAATTTAAATTAATCCTGTGATATAGGGAGAGAACTGTGAAAGATAGAAGTAGTTACAGCATAATCTCCACTATTTGCCAAAGTTACCTAGTGCATTTATTTGTGATGCAGTTCAAACTGGAGGCTTATGTTCACAGGTTTGGTAATGGTAAATTGTAATCCACATCTTCACTGAAGCCAGAAAAACAGCAAACATGAGGTTTTGCTCTCTTGGCCATTTCACAGGACTGAAGTTGGGACTAAATACATTACATATAGCATCCTACTGCCAATGAATTTTAAGCAAAATTGCTAATATTATTTCTCAGCTTATATTCTAACTCACTTCCTTTTCTCAAAAAGATTGTGTTCCCATCTATAATAACTTTTCAAGCTTTCAAGCAATTTCAGCTATCAGTAGCGTGATCTGAGAAGAGCCATACAACTTTCTTGTAGTTTTGTGAGATTGCTAAAATAAGATAAATAGCAGGACTGCGTTCTACAACCTGCAGTGAGTCCATGAGGAACTGGTGATTAAAACAGAGATGAGTTAATTACAGTACATTACTGTTTGTTTGTACACAACTCTAAAAACATCACTAAAAAGACTTTTCCTGTAAGAGAGGTTTTTGTTATGATTTCACATGAGACCTTAAAGTAACAGATCATGTCACTGTTATTACATTAGTGTTTTCAGAAGAAAAAAAAAAAATGATTTGCAGTACAGTTCATTTGCAGTAAAAGAAATTGATGTGGGCTGTGGCATATATGGTACATTATTGTAGGATGGAGGACACTGGTGAGGGAAATGGAAGGAAGCGGAAAGGACTTGGTATCTATTAAAGTCTTACATTCTATTGAATTAATCTTAATGCACAGAATAAGACAACTGAACCCATTTGTCTAAATATGTATCTCTGAGCAGAAATTTCAGTTATGGTCAAAACATAATGTTTTCACTATATCTGCTAGACAGAGGTATACTCTATGAGGTCAGAATATACTACTCTGTTTTCACATTTGTGAAACAGAGGATAAGACATCCTCCCTTCGTGAGGTAGCACTTCAGCCTGTCAAAAGTATCTAACTAAAAGCATCTAACCCTGCTCACCTGTGTGTTTTTTTTGTTGTTGTTGTTGTTTGTTTGTTTGTTTGTTTGCTTTGTTTTGTTTTGGAGGGGGAGTTGGGGCAGGGGAGGTGATAGAGCAAAATGCTCAGCTTTCCCTCCTCCTTACTTGGTGTCCTGGGGGATGGGAGAACTCCAAGCCTCCTGTGTTCCCTGCTGAGCACAGCACAATAGGTCAGGAGTGCACAGGTCTGACGTGCTTCTACATGTTGGATAGAATTTAGAAGTGAGAAACAGGATGCAAAACACCCTGCGTAACTGAAAAAAATCCTCTTCTTTCCTCTCCTTTAATCCTAGCAGCACATTGAATTAGTTATAACGGCGGCAGAATCTCTGCTGCAACATCCTGGTTCTCCACAAATTACACATGATTTTCTACCTGAGGTCTGTGGCTTTTTGAAGGACCACTATGTAAGAAAGGCATTGAATAGCTTTTATTTTTGTTGGGTGCATTTTAATATGTTGCTTTTAAAATATTAACAGAAAGGAAGCTAATCTAAGTGATGTGATTTCCAGAAAACTCCTCAGAATTAGATTTAGGTTTCAGAATTGGAGCAGAAACGTGTGTGTGTGTGTATGTATGTATACCCACACCTACACACACACACATATATAAAATAAGCTTACTAAAACTTCAGAGCTAAAACATCCCAAATATTTGGCTGCTTGAAACATTTAACCAGGTTCAGCTGAGGATTTACTTTCATTTTTCATCATCCTAAATCAACAAAATCAAAGTCTGTTCCAAAAATGTTACAGACATATGGTGTTCAAGTTGCTCTCTTGCAGGGTTTTCTGCTATTCCCTTTAGATCTTTCTGGCAATGAAGCACCATGAAACACTTTGTGAAAGGGTGCTAATGTGTTTATTGCACATTATGGAAGTGAGATCCCAGTAATTCTGGAATATAGGGACAGCCTTGACACAAGTAGAGTCCATGGGGAAAGAGAAATCTACTCCATTGTTAAGTAAACAATAAAGGTTTCAAAAATAACCTTCATTTTTCTCCCTTGCCATGAACACAAGATCATTCATTACTGACTGCAGTTAAAATAAACAGGTACGACATTTTTTTTTTTCCAAGCTGATTACCTGAAAAGCCCTGAATAAAGTCTGCTTAAAGCATTCATGTTGTAGCCATGGCCCAAGAGGTTTAATGTTCCAAGAAGAACATTGTAGATTTGCTTACAGTGAAAATCAAATTAAATTTTGCAAGACATTAAACCTGCCTGGGAAAACAGTTGTCTCCTGTGTATTTTGGATCAAATTCTCCTCGAGTGTAAGCACACACTTCTCACTTCAGTCAACAGAGATTGAAACTGAATTTTACTCACTATGTTTAAATTTAAATGTCAGTCATTTATACATTTAGTCACAAAGAAAAACTATATTTAAGATGGATGGTAGTTTTTTCAGTCTTTTGAGTGATTCCAATTTCAAAATTGCATTCATTTTGGAAATGAGTTAGCAATATCCTGCCCCTCCATGTTTTCTAATTACCACTGTATTGATATCTAAGGTTTTTTTGTGTGTGTGTTTTTTCTTACGTGGCTTAGATTCAAGTCACTCTATGAAACATGTTTAAAATGTAGTGAAATGGGTAACTCATTAATATAGGTGAAGTGATAGCCTGATGCTGAATTATTTAGTAAAATATAAATTTCATTTTTAGTTTCAAGCTTAAAGAAATGGAAATATGTTTGCAATTGAGAGTTAGTAAAATCCTGCCTTCTTTTTGCATTATTGTTTTGGAAATCCAGACTTAAGCCACCTGGGTTTAAATAAATATGCAAAGCCCAAAAACTTTCATGACTTGTGTGTAAGTATACTTCATGCTGCCATATAGATAATGCTATGGCAATTATTTTGTTCTAGGAGATCCTTACTTGCCACTCAAAGCTGTACTGTTACTTGTAACATTTTAAAATCCTTCACAATTTCAGGACAGTAGTAGTTTACTTAAAGAAGTGCTCATAAAGCTGTGGATTACAAAAAAGTGTCTCAAAAATTTGTGGAGGTGCCATACTGGTCTAAAATGAGAAATATTAATAAATGCATTTTAGATATAAAATTGGTTAACATATATGTTGATTTATGGCTAGCTCCCATTGAGCTTCTCCAAGGGCAGTAATATAAGGCAACTTTATTGGCTATAAATATACGTAATAGCTAGGGAACAGATAGCTACCTTTTTTTTTCTGACAACTCTACTCTGTAACATATAGGTATATGTGTGTCAACACCTTCAGACAGCAGTCACAGACTTGATCTTCCTCTTCTACATGCCCTAAACACCAAAAAAAAAAAAAAAAAAAGAACCTACAGGTTCTCAGCCTGTTGAATTCAATATCTATTCTCTTTGGTGACAATCAATTGCATAAAAGTGGTTTTAGGATTTTATTAAACAGCCACAGCCTTTAAAGATTTATACAAATGTGTGTTCTGATTTTGAATATTACAAAATATTTGAGGGTGAAACATAATTCCTATTAGCAAGCTCAGCTAGTCACAACAGAGATTTTCAAATTTACATCAGATTCAAGATCTTTTGACAACAGTTGACTTTTCTTCTAATATCCTCCCCCCTCCCCCTCCCACTTTTCTTTTAATAACAAGATTTTTCTTTCCTAAGAGAATAAATATCCCTGTGTCAAAATAACAACATCATGCCGTTCAGTCCTGACAAAGCTAAACAAGTATAGGTAGTGACTTTCTTCTCCAAATCTGTGATAGTTGCTACTAATGGTATGCTTTTTGCGTTCATTTCTATTAAGGAGAATCAGGTAGATGAACTGCTTCATTTTGAGACTCAGTCATCCTGGTATCTAAGGCTAGTATTGAAGTCTAGTAAGTTTATGTTTTGTACAGAGACGGGTTAAGGTATGAAACTAAGTACTTTTAAATCTGCAGGTTACTGATTTTAAGTACAGTGTAACTACAGATAAAACTTAGAAGTGATAAATTTTAAATGAATAGATGGCTTGGTATTTGTACTTATGGAGTGTGGGCATGTACATTCAAAAATTTCTTGCCTTTGAAAAACTCAGATTACATAAAATTTCATCACACCACTGTGGGAATTTTTCTTTTTGTATTGTTGCAGTAAGAGACAGGTAGAATATATGGATAATAATGAGAGAAAAATCTGTATAAATGTTGTTTAAAAGTGTACCATGGGACACAAGGTTTGTTATTAAAACTCTTGGCTTATCTTCTTTTTCTACAATATTGACACAGTGAAAATGTGTAACAAAGCCATAAATGAGCTTCTAGATTACTTCTGTGACTCACTTTGGAAAGCTCACAAGAGTGGCAAGAAGTAGTCAGCTTTTTGTAACTCTCCAGTTGCAACTGTGAGAAGTAAAGGTGTCATTTAGACAATGATTTCCAAAGCAAGCTGCCAAAGAGAAGATGGAATGAGGTTTCAGGGTTGTGATGTTCACTGTCCCCTGAAGTACACAATTCCTACTGAAACAGCAGCTATGGAGTGAAAAGAAATGTTTAAAGGCAAATACGGGACTTATTTGCTTTTTCCTCCAAAGATGAGCTCCATTCCATATCAGCAGAAACAAATTCTGAGGAATGTTCTGGTTTTGTGCTTCGAACCAGATGATTTTGTCCCTGGAAGATCACTTTGAGCTTTTATACGTTTGACTGTTTTTCAGATCATGACATTGTAACTGAAAGAGGTAATTTTATAGTCATAGATATGTGTACACTGCAATGCAGAATGTGGTCATACTCACATTATTCTGAGAATAAACACATTTAAAGCAAAGAACATCTCTGCTCTGAGCCTGTAGCTTATGGGTTTTAAACTTACAGAAGTCCTATGGATATCAAGTTCTTAGAGGTATCTTAACATCTTAGTTTCTATAATGTACAGTTGAGAAGTCCAAGTTTATATCATAGAATCCATCTGTCTATGCAGAAAGTCTAAAATGAAGAATATTGAGAACTATTTTTTTCAGAGCATCATTGTTGCTGTTTTACATACTCTTCACTTTGACAAGCAAATTATACCTGTATTCAGATTCTTTAAAATTGCAATTTAGTGAAAAGAGGCACATAAAATTCCACAGTCTTGTGAAGTGACTTCACAAGAGGGTAATCCAGACACAAGTATTTTTCATAAACAGGTTTAAGCTTCTGAGGTTTACAGTCTAATTTTCATAGACGTAATTTTCTGATTCTCAGCTGAGACTCTTGGAGGCATGGACTGACATAAAATACTGGTACTTGTGACAATCAATGAAGAACCCTTGTGAAGGAAGCATTTAGACTTCTTCCTTTTGATGAAGAATCTAACTTTCAGAGATTAATTTGAAATGTTCACTTAAAAAAAAAAAATACTTCACCTGCACCCAGGTAATAGCTTGGGGGCAAGTCTGCCGGAGAAGCACGGGCTGCTGTAATCAGCATTGTCTCTGTGGCCAGCTTCCAACATCTCCAACACCATAGGAGTACAGAAAAGCAGATGCAGTTATCCTCCTCCCTCACATCTCTTTTCCTTTACTATCAGTGTTCCTTTGGGGCTGCTGAGGTACCAGTCTAGTGCAAAAGTCTATGCTTTTGGAGCAGTGACCTTCCTGCACTCTAAAGGAGTACTTGTGTTTTCTCCATGCATGATTAAGAAGTGCCAAGAGCACTTTAAAACCTCAGAGACTGAGTGTCTCTTTATCTTTTTCTTTTCCATTTTCTTCTTTTATTTTATTTTATTTTATTTTATTTTAAGGTGTAAAATTACTGGGAAAACATAAAAGGGAAAAGGAAGAGAGGAGTATTCCCAAATGTGTTACAGTGCACTACTTTGGGTTGCCAAGAAATCAGACTTCCCTACATAGCAGCAGCCACTCTACCTTGAGCTGTCATTCCTGCCTGCAGACTCTTAAAGCAGATGTTGCAGACTTGACCTTCATTCATGCTGTGAATCTCTGATTTTCACTGGATTGCATAAGATGAACCAGTTCACTCATTGCTAGTTGTAATATGTTCTATTGCATCTCCTCTCCCTGGAGATGAAGTAGGGGAAATATTAACACTCTTAGCTTCACTTTATTGCAGATTCTTGATACCTGAAGAGAACTTAGGAAACTCCATTAAAGATCACTAAATTCAATCACTGAAGCCTGATACATACAAGTATTTCCAGCACTGAAGTAAAAACAGACATATTCAGGGTGGAATTAACCTCTGCATCACTGATGCACACTACTAATTTTAGTGGCTTTGCCTGTCAGAAACTAAGAGAAAGGTTTGGCCAAACATAGTCCTCACCTTATGTTGTTTCAGAAGATGAAAGTAAATTTTGGATACTCTCCTTATTTTATCTCTGAAATTCATCTCTACTAAAATATTTTTTTCTATTCTGTCTACCTAAAAATAGCAGAAAATATCAGGAATTTCTAATACATATTTTTAATTATTTTTATTATACTTGGTGTGACGTCTTATTTATAGAATGTAGACTAAATTGTTCCTAGCATAAGTAACAAACCTTTGTGCTGGTAAACTTACCTTTCTATAATAAGGCAAGCTATTATGAATAATTTTGTTTATAGGAAAGGTAGCAAAGTTTATCAATAGTAATAGCAGTGATTAAAGTGTACTTATTCATTCTTTCAGCAAGCCAGTAATAAACAGGTTTCACTCTACAGTAATGCAAAACTAGTGCAAACATAGTTGTATAGACCATACCTGTTGTGTGCAGCCACTAGAGCAATCTTTTTTCCACAGTTACCAGTCTGCAAACATAGCCAGAGTCATGCATTAAATGAGTAATTGGAGCTATCTCTGTATGACTCTGCACTGTGCCTTTCTTCACACTTCCCCTAGTTTAACCAGAACTTCTGGCTAAAATCAAGAGCCATTTTGTTGTCACATCTTCTCTATCATAGAAGCAGAGAGATTTTTCAAGGTGATTTAGACAGTTGCTTTTGGTCAGTTATTTTCTTCCCTTAAACCTTCATATCCAAGACTTGCTAAGAATAATTTTTTTTCCTAAAACAGATGGCATACTAGAACATACTAGAACATACAGTATATTAGCATTTACATGATCTATTATTTTCAATTAAATCTTGAATTATCATTTCCTAACAAGTCAACATTCAAAAGTAACAAGAATGATATCTTATTTTAGAAACTAAAACTTTTTAAAATAAACTTTTAATAAATTACTATTTAATGAGTCACTGACTGTACTGAGTACAAGATTTACAAGATTATTCCCTAAGTTTTCATAATCTTTCCCAATATTGTGTTTCAACAGAGTAGTTGTCAGATAAAAATAAATAAATAAAATAATAATAATAATAATAATAATAAAAAAACAAACTCTTGGGAAAATAAATGCACATAAAATAACAACTTAAAATGTTGCAGCATGTATCTTTTTTTTTTTCGGGGGGTGGGATCAAAGGAAGCAGTAACGGATTTTATCTAGACATTTGGTAAGACATTTTTGATGCTGGCATTAATTTATTCTATTTTAAAATTAAATCAGTTCAAGAGACAGACGTTGGGGTCAAGTTAGTTACTAAGTTTGTTGAACCATAGGCTTCTCTGTATATAAGAAAATTACTTCTCTGAAAATATTTAAGCTACAAGCCCTGTCATACTGTCACAGTAGCCCAATGTGAATAGGTAATTATTTCATTCAGTGTTTTAGGCGGGCTTTTGTTGTTTTTGCTGTTTGTTTTTTTTTTTTAATTTATTTATTTATTATTTGTTTATTTTGGTTTTGAAGGGAGAGAGGGAGAGAGCAACAAATTAAAATAATTAATCCACTTCACTGAACAATAGTTAGCAGAGCTTAGAGGTTTCAATTAGCCACAGTTTAATAAAGGTACTAATCTGTATTAAATTAAGTCTTTCAAGGGCTCAAACTGAAACAAAGAGTAAGTAGTAATCAGCAAGTCCTGACTGGGGGGCCTGCTAGGACAGATAGCTGGAATGTGCCGTGTAATCAAATTCCAGGAGATTCAGGAGATTTACACCTTAGCAAAAAAAAAATAAAAAAAATAAAAAATAAAAAGAGAGAGAGAGAGAGAAAGAAGGAAGTAGACCATGTTTTTAAGTTGTGGATTTTTTCCATCACTAGATTTTAATATCCAGCATATTCAGAACTGAATATTCTAAAAACCAGAACAAAACAAAAGCATTAAAACTCTTATTACTAAGTCAAAACAAGAAAGTAATTTAAAACTACTTAATTCTACTTATTTGCCCTCTCTGTGAATGACCTTCATTATAGATCTTTGCAGAAAGTAAGATTAAGCTCCTGGACTGGGTGTTTTCTGTCTCTGTACTATGAGTATTCACTAAATTAAGGATCTCTAATTAGCTTCAATTTGTATTTTTTAATTCTTTCCAGAACCGTCTGTAACACCACAAGCTGTACTCAACTTAGAGTGCTGGAGCGTGGTAGTATTTTTTACCCTAAGTACATATCCTATATGTATATTTGACTGTATGTAGAACTTTATGAAGTTCAGAGTGATTAATATTAGCACTATGTTGTCATTTAACAGACTATATTTGGTTTGTTTATATTTAATAAATGGCCCATGCCACCTTGTTTTCTCAAGTACTTTCAGCACAAAATATAAGGAACTTCATACACGGATATGATCTGATTTCTGTCATTCCAGACCTTTGCATAGGTCTTATAACAGGCTAAAGTTAAGAATAAAACACATTAAACTACTTATTAGGAAAGTCCGTATCACTGTGTCTGTAGACTCAAAGTTGAACTTCAATCAGTGGATAAAAAAATTGTCTATTTTACCAATTCTGTCTTACCCTTCAATGACAGTGAGCTCTACCTTAGCCTTTGATAAGGCTGAAATACTGAAATAATAATTCCCATACCAGCAGTATTAATATGGTATACTACATAGTCTAAACTATATCCTACATCACAGCTCTGCTTTCTCTCATATATCTTTTCAAGTAAAAAAATTCAGCTCTGAATACCCAGTCTGACCAGCTGCATAAGACAGGCCATAGCAACGCTTATTTCCTTGAGCCAGTAGCTTACAGCTGAGGTCAGGTCCACCTTAAGGAAGTCATCCAGGCTTTCAGAGGGAGAAGGAAGGACTGACTAACCATTAGAAACAGTTTCAACACTTCATAGAAAGTTGTTCCCCAGAATGTGTGTTTCTGTTCACATAAGATATTTTACTTGATACTGCAGGGGAGGGAAAAAAAAAAAAAAATAGTAGAGATCTCTCTCTTCTTGTTTTCATGTTCAAATGCCTGCACAGCACTGTGCCAGGCCACTTCTTGTAATGGTGCAATAATTGTAAGCTTACTAAAATATTTCTCAGACCTCTTCAAATGGCTATCATCTGTCAGCTGCCTTTACCACAACTGTTTTCAAATTTGTGGGGAGAAAGAGAGCAGGTTCAATCCCAGATGGTGGGGTTATAGTGCAATGAAGGTTTTCAACACTTTGCCAGGGGACAGAGTTTCTTCCCAATGTTTTACTTAGTTTATTCATCTTTGCAGTTTACTTCTAGACTGATATAAAGCAGACCCCCCACCATATTTTTGTTTTGTATATACACCTTTGCAAGGATTATGGTGTATAAGGAAGCACTCAATTATGGTAACAATGTGAAAGCATGGGGCTTGTTTTCCTCAGTGTTAGGCTCCAGTCCTTCAGACTTTCCAAAGTCATAGCACAGTGGGTTGCCCAGATAGAGAAATTTGCAAGGATTTGGGATTTAATGAGGCCCACCCATGTTCACTTTAAAATAGCAAGCCTAATATTAATTCAAGGATTAGAAATGGAATTGTAGAACTGGCTTAATAGTCTTTTTAAGTCAAAGTCAGAATAAGCTGAAAGAACACCTTTCAGTAAAGCTTTCAAACATTAAGCAAAGCTAAATCCATAAATTAAAACAGGATTAAATAAATTAAACATAAACATAATTTAAACATAAATTAAAACAGGAAAAGCTGGTGAAATATTTGCTGTTTTATATATTGTAGGTAATAACTGTGTGTTAATACATATCATGGTTAGTACAATTAAATTCTGATATAGATCATATTTAAAGTTGTTTATTACACAAGAAATTAAAAATAAAATCCTGCCCAAGTTTTTATATTATCATGTCTTTTCTTCAACAAACCATTAAAGTAAGACACTCTGTTCAGATCAAACAGGAAACAATGAAAGCACCTACTTAAATTACATTTTCTGTGATTTTCTTTTTCTTCTCTGTGTTTTAATAAGAAATTCTTTCTCAAAGGTACTATTTGCCTTCTGGTTTGACCGTGAATATCATGAAATTTTACTTATAACTTCATATTTGGTGATTGTTTTTTGTTATTAGAGAATATTATGTGTTTACTATAAATGCATATTCAGGACCAAACTTCAGAAAGAAAAAGGAGTAATTGAAACCTGTCCACCAAAAGGAGAAAAATAAAAAAATGAAATAAAATTAAAAAAAAAAAAAGCTGCTAAGATCTTTATTACACACGCCTCTTTGAAAAGAAAAGGTGTGTGTTTTTAGAGTCATACCTGAGTCACAGAACAGATGGGATAATGATTGCATATACATCTAGATATGATTGAATATATTTTACTTCTTTTGCCTATTAAGAAAATGCATGTTGAGTTACAATGTGAAATTTTACACATCACAAGGACAGACAGGTACTTGTGGTATTCATAGAGCTGTATGATTAAAAATATATATATATATATCCTGCATCATGTATTTATATACAACGGGGTTCAAGATTTAAAAGTGTCAGAGTTATCCACTTCTAAATTTTATTTGTGTGAAATTTTCCCTTTTTTGGAACACTGCAGTGTTCTTGGTTCAGGTAGGATGATTCCTTTCATCTGAAAGGAAGGAAGAGCTGACAGTGCTAGTCACAATCATTTTTATTTTTTAATTGAAGCTAAGTTAGTATAAACTGTTAACAGAAAAAAAAATAATAATGCTTCATTGCAGAAGAAGTAAATGAGCAGTGAACATCAACTGGAGCATACAACCCAGATTAAAAATATTTTAGCACAACAATGAACTTTGAGTTCTGAAGTGTATAGAATCATAGAATCATTAAGGTTGGGAAAGACCTTCAAGATCATCTGGTCCAACCATCACCCTTCTAATATCACCCACTAAACCACGTGTAGTCATGATTCTGACTCAAAAGTATTAGAAAAATAATGAAAATTCTTTGGCATAAAAATAATAGTGGTTGTCTGTTGACCTTTAAGCGTATGTGTATGGCATGGAAATCTTATGGTCTAAATAATGTCAGAAACTATAAATATGCCACAGATACTTGCATGACTTATTTCTGCATTAATGAAGCAACATAGTTTGCAAAATATCTGATCTGAATATTTTCTGGAAAAAAAAAAAAATGAATTACATAATGCTATAAACATCTGGAGTAGAAATATACCTAAAAACAGAAGCAAAATTAATTGTAGCTCTATGAGGGACCATCTAACTGTTTCAGATTTGCTGAACTGCGATATTTTAAACATGCTGCCTACATTAAAGCATTACACATGCTTCACCCATGACAACATTATGTGTTCAAAGCATAGGGAAAGTGCACAAAAGCACAGTTTCTTGTACTGCTCTCAGAATCTAAATCAGAGTTTATCTGACAATGTTTCAAATTCATCATTCACTCCATGTGTACATAAATGCTTATATTCGCAGAATAGTTTCAACTATTTCATTCACAGTTATGCAAATATTCTATAGGTATTTTTATAAGGAAAATGTACCTATAAGATATTAGAACATTTCTGAGGAATTCAGGAATTTAATTATTAAATTATACTTTGTCTGCATTTTTTTTCTTTCTTACATCATTTCTTTCTTAATTCTGGTATGAAATACTACACTAGGTTGACATCTGAAATTTGGATATTATTTTTCAGAAAAAAAAAAAAAACAGTTGTCAAAAATCTCCAGGCTCTTGATGGAAAAAAAATAAATAAATAAAATCTGCTGTCTATACTCTTAAGCCATGTACTCCTAGATTCTAACAATGCCAAAATATTATAATGCCTACATCCTTAGGAAATTAAATATTGTAATACCAAATTTTCTCAGAAATGTTTTTAAAAGAAAAGTAACTGATACTTCAGAGAATGTTTTCATTTTCAGAAACAAACTTGTAAACAGACATTTTAGAAATAGATATTTGTTAGATGTCTGCTAAAGGATATTTTTGATAAATAAAAGTTTATTTTTGTTATTAACTCCCCCCTCAAAAAAAAATGTATCTAAGAGTTACATGGATGAAGATCTATCTTGCAGCACAGGACTTTCTCAGATATTTTCTACTGTGCTATCTCCGATGAGGCAGAGAAGAAGGATATGCATGGGGAGGAGAGAAATAGCTATTTGTGCAGTAGTCTGGAATGATCCAAACCCTCCAAAACAGGGCTTGGGAGGAAAGAATTGCCTTGTGGCTGCAGGAGTAACTGCAACATCAAGGTGAGTGGTTCTCCATGGAAGTGCATCTTCTCCCTTTGTTCTAGTCAGACATGGGCAGGTACAAACAGAAAAAATATATATATATATTTATATATATATAATTCACTTTTGTAATACATTATGTGTCTGAATTCTTTCCCCTTCCCACTTAGTACAAGCCTCAGAGTAACATCTGTGACTTAGATGTAAATTCTCACACCTGAAGTAAAGAAGTTTCAAGTGTCTACTTTCCGCATCAACGTATATGTTTGGTGAAAGTCAGCTGTGATCTCCAGTCTAAATATCCATTTTGACTTGCTGAGAAATATTTTTGTTAGCTCTGTTTGACATCAGATTCAAAACTTTCTAGAATTTTAGTCAGTTTGGTTTAAAGGAGTACATGACTGGCACCAATTATTAAACTTTTCCTTTTATTTAACTGTTAGCTAAGGTAATATATTTGATTTCATTTCAACATATCACTGAAATAAAAGTTACAACAGAATCTGTTGTGTATACTCTTGTTTGAATAGCAAATTGAATAGCAAATTAGAGAGAGTGATATTGTGGTAACTTCATTCAGAATATGTCCACCGTACCTTCACGAGAACATAAGTAAGTGAGCTAATGCAGAAAATTGGCTTTCATTTTTGTTGTCAGTGCCATTATTTTGTTATTAGATTCTAAATGATGCATTAGGTTGACACATGCCTACAATGTATCTCTCTTTTCTTTGATGTTTCTTAGGGCAGAAACCAGGAAAGTTTGGTGCTTGAAGTTCTGGGAAAACAGGAGTGAGAAATGAAGACTATAAAACACTAAATTAAATAGCTATATACATCTAAGATCCGTACTCTTTAATCTCCATGATCTGTGTAATAAATTTTGCAAGGTCAAAAAAAGAGAGGTCGAGGAACAGACCCTAACTTGGAGCAGCACCCTGTCTGTCTACGCACTGGTGAATCTGACACAAAGATAGTCACAAGTATAGCTTAGAGACCCTGGCTGAAGTTTTAACAAACTCTGGGGACCAAATTCTCCATCTGCCATGCTGCGTTTATGGCTTGGAATCCATGTTTTAGTTCCCAACCTATTACTGCGATTGCCAAAATTAGCTGTAGTTAGTGCTCTAAATGGTTTCTAATATCAGTGCTGATTGTGGATTACCATGCATACAGGATACAGTGATCATTCTCTGTCTGTATAATATCTAATTTGATATACAGGAAAATTTAGGAAGTGAATAACCACGATTCATAATGCATTACAACCTCATCACAATGGAGGACCATCTTCATATTTGTGAAGATAAACTCCATAGGTTCTGCCATGTTGTTCTCCAGACAAGATTAAGTTGGCACCAAAGTTCAGTGAATCAGAATAAACCACAGTTTGTTGGTGACAGCTGTCCCACAATAAGGGCCTTGCTGAAAATCTGTGCTGAGCTTTGTAGTCATTTATGGCCTCTGGGGTTGTCTGCTGTGCCCCAGCATTTTGGAGCCTGAAGGTGATTCAAGCATCGCCTTCCCAGTCTCTTTCCCATGCCCAGTTGCCCAGTTCTGATATCAGTTCATATTCCTGGAGACTTTTTTTTTTTTTTTTTTTTTTTAATAAGAACTGGAAATCAATGGTAAACAAGGAATAATATTGTTTTCACCTTGGCAAGTTCATCATACCAGATTTCCCATAAAAAATAAGACACATTAATTAGCCTTTTAGTTTATGAAAATTTTGGCCCTTTTTCCTCCCATAGTGAAGGTGATTGATGCAAGGCTCTGAGCTATCATTGGAGAGTTACTATACCCTATTTTGTAAACCAGTCATCTATAATTATTTCTCCCACGTAATTCTGCTCCCCTCTTTCTCAATAACATTCATTCAATTCAACAGCACTTTGAAATTTTACATAGTGAATTAAGAAAACCTTCATAAATGGTCTCTTTATAAAGCTATTAATGAAGACGTTTGGAAAAATAAGCGTGGGTCTTTCATTGTAAGGAAAACTAAAAGGAAAGATAAAAAACATGCTTGCTTGTGGGAGTAATTTACTATGAGCATGTTTCTTTCATTTTATGCTTTGGAATTCTAATGTAATTTTGTATTTCAGCAATTTCTAATTATTTCTTAATATGTTAAATATTCATCCACTTGATCTAACCCTGCATTTTCTGAAATGTAACTTTTGTAGTTTCTTTTCTTGCAGAAATCTGTCCTGCTACATCTATAGTGAAAGTCCACTACTGTGCGTAGATGTACAAAAAATGTGCAAAAGTTGTCAACCTAGGCAGACAGTCCTATAAGAAGCTAGAATAGCTCAGAAAATGACACACTAGTCTAGTAGGTCTCAGAGCAAACTTACAGGTCTAGGCTTGTTTTTTCTTTAAAAATGAAGATCATATAATTTAATTTACATTGGAAACTGAAAAAAAAAAAATCCAAAAGTATCAACCAGAAATATTTCCATAATATTTTATCCCTCCTTCATATGAGATGTTCATATATCAGATTGTGCTACATACAAAGAGTATGTGACTTTGCATTTTTCTCTCTGTCTGTGAAGAGCTGCTGGTATGAATTCAACAGAAAGAATGCCTGCTTCCACATCTCTCTTAGTTACTGTTAAAGTCCACATTAGTACAAAGAGATAATAGGATTTACACCATGTTGTTAAATCTTCCTATATGATTTAAAACTGGTTCAATTTTTTCTAAGCTAATAATATAAATTCTGCTTTACTCCATTTGCCTAGTGATAATCAGAAATCATAAAGTGTTTCATTCCAGTAATTGCAGCTTGGGCTGTATGATTGTCAGGAGAAGGAAGCACAATATAGTTTATTCTATATCAGACAATTGACATTATCATATCTGAATAGTAAGTGCATATATAATTCAAAATTAGCCTGAAGTTTCACACAGATACAAAATGCCAATTAAAAATAGAATTAAGAACTACCACACATTACTGAGAAAGATTAAGAAACATCACTGCTACACTAGTCTGTGCTGCCAGGGTGAGAGTCACTACGTGAACTTTTCATCTGTGTCCTCTTTTTTTTTCTGACATAACTTGGGCAAGGTGTCTGTTCCTCCTGCCAGGGTCCTGCTTCTTAGTCTAATATCATAGAATCGTAGAATGGTTTGGGTTAGAAGGGAATTTAAAGATCATCTAATTCCAACCCCCCTGTCATGGACAGGGACACCTTCTTCTAGACCAGGTTGCTCTCTCACAGGAACAGAGTAGAGGGGGACAATCACCTCCCTCAACCTGCTGGCCACACTTTTTTTAACGTTGCCCAGGATATAGTTGGCTTTCTGGGCTGCAAGTGCACATTGCTGACTCATGTTGAGCTTCTCATTCACCAGTAGTCCCAGGTCTTTCTACATGGGGATTTTCTCTATCCATTCATGATGTGCCAAGGAAAGTTAATAAACAGGGGAGGCAGTAACACATTTGCCCTTGGTTTGGTGAATGAAGGTGTTTTCAAAAATGATGAGCTGTAAGGGATACCTGTATGCAGTCTCCAGAAGAGAAGGGAGGCCGGTGAGGAGGCACAGAAAGCCATAGAGGGAGAAAAGGATGTTGCCTGGCCTAGAAGGGTGTTTTGCTTTCTGGATGTTTTGCCCTCTGGGTGTTTCATACTGAATTTTTCACCTCTTGAACTAAAGGGAGCTTCCCCTTGTTAACATCTGAGAAAATTAGGAGTTCTACCCAGCAGAGCAAGAGACAGACAGAAAAGCTAATCAGCAATGTTGTCTCATATCTTGTCTTACATAATTTGCTCTTCTCCTGTTCCATTTCTCCAAAATGCTGTCTGAAGGAAGGCTGGAGTATGGTGAAACCAGTAACTGCACCAAGACGCTCTTAGCAAAGGGTTCCTGTAGGGCCACATTATGCAGGAGCTCAGGAGGGATTTCAAATAGTTGTAGGGACGGAAAATTAGATGAATTGTGAACAGTAGCATATAATTGGTCCATTTAAATATTTAGGCTTGTAGAACATCTGCAATCCCCATTCTGTCAGGTCATTTTATACAATTATGTGTAATTTAATTTTAATTGCTTCTTTATGTCAGCACCCACACAGCGGCTACCAAAACCACATCAATCTTTAAATCTGAAAGAACAAACAATGTTATAGCTTTCAGGCATTTGTGATGTAGAATGAGCAGTTCAGAAATCAAGTAGCTCCGATGAAAATTAGATTCAGCACAAAATACTTACATGTACATTTTAATCTGATTTTTCATTAGAAAGCAATGAGATTTGTCTTAATGTATTTAGTTTCTTTCCTTAATTTGAGAAGGAATAGTGTTACACTTTTTGTAGAAGATAAAATCAAGCTTAGTGATTTAAGAGATAAATAGTCTGGCAGTGTTGAATGGCAGAAAAATATTTTCTGTATTTTCTGTTCACTTTCCAGTTATGTATGTACACCTACACATTTCTGTGATATCACGTTCCATTATGATTTTTTAGGCTGTGTTTGACATAAATTAGAGTTGCATATAGGTATACTTCTGTTCTGTTGGATTTTGATTAAAATTACTTGATTTTTATAGTAGTTCTTTATAATTAGTATTATAAATGTTTTGTTGCACTGGAGTGAAATACTGGGGTTATGCTAGATACTTTTGTGAAAGAGTTAACTCAGTGCTTACAGTAGTGGTCAAGAAAAACATATAATTTTTGTTAGGAATTATTTAAATTATTTGGAAAAAAGTGGATAACAAAACAGTGAATGCCACATTACCAGTCTGTAGTTCAACATTGCACAATTCTGGTTCCTCTCAGAAGAATAAAGTGAAGAGTAAAAGGGTTGGAAAATGGCAGCAAGGACAATAAACAAAAGGGGCTGAAACAAATAGTTTCAGTGAAAGGAGAATTTGGCAAATACTTCATCTGGGAAAAAAAAATAATAATAAGATATCTTGAAAACCATGACTGGCATGTAGACGTGAAGATCACAGAATCACAGAATGGTTGAGCTTGGGAGGGACCAATGGAGATCATTTGTTCCAGACCCCTTGCCAATCAGGGACACTTACAGCACATTTCACAGGATTGCATACAGGTGGGTTTTGAATATTTCCAGAGAAAGAGACTTCACAGCCTCTCTGGGCATTTTTTTCCAGCTCTGTCACCCTCATGGCAAAGAAGTGTTTCCTCATATTCAGATGGAGCTTCCTGTATTTCAGTTTGAGCCCATTGCCTCTTGTCTTATTACTGGGCACCACTGAAAAGAGTCTGGCCCAATCCTCTTGACACCCTCCCTTCAGATTTTATAGGCATTTATAAGATCCTCTCTCAGCCTTCTCTTCTTCGAGCTTAACAGGCCTGGCTCTCTCAGCCTCTCATCATATGACAGATGCTCCAGTCCCACCACCATCTTCAAAGACCTCTGCTAGACTTACTCCAGTATCTCCATGTCCTTCTTGTACTGGGGAGCCCAGAACTGGACGCAGCACTTCATGTGTGGTCTCACCAGGACTGAGTAGAGGGGGAGCATCGCCTCCCTCAACCTGCTGGCAACATTCTTCCAAATGCAACCCAGGATACCATTGGTGTTTTTCATTGCCCACAAGGGCACATTGCTGACTTATGGTTAACCTGTTGGCCACCAGGACTCACAGGTCCTTCTCCACAAAGGTGCTTTCCAGCAGGTCAGCCCCAAGCCTCTGCTTGTGCTTGGGGTTATTCCTCCCTAGGTGCAGGAGTCTGCATTTGCCTTTGTTGAACTTCATGAGGCTCCTCACCGCCCAACTCTCCAGCATGTCCAGGTCCCTCTGAATGACAACAGTCCTGTAGCCACTCATCCCAGTTTTGTCATCAGCAAACTTGCTGAGGGTGCACTGTATTCCATCCTCCAGGTCATTGACGAATAAGTTGAACAAGACTCAACGCAGTACTGACCCTTGGGGGACACCTCTAGTTAGAGGCCTCCAACTAGACAGTGCCACTGAACACAACCCTCTGAGCTCTGCCATCCATCCAGTTTTAAGTCGACACCGCTGTCCGCTCATCTACCCCATACTTCCTGAGCTTGCCTATGCGGATGTTATGGGAGACTATGAATGTAGAAGCCTTGCTGAAGTCAAGGTAGACAACATTCACTCATCCACTCAGCTCTCCCCTCATCTACCTAGCCAGTCATTTCATCATAGAAGGCTATAAGATTTCTTAAATATGTTTTGGTGAATCCATGCTGACTACTCCTGATCACCTTCTTATCCTCCGCGTACTTGGAGGTGACCTCTAGGATGAGCTGTTCCATCACCTTTCCAGGGATGGAGGTGAGGCTGACTGGCCTGTAGTTGCCTGGGTCCTCCTTCTTGCCCTTTTTGAAGACTGGCACGATATTGGCTTTCTTCCAGTCCTCAGGCACCTCTTCTGTTCTCCGTGACCTTTCAAGGATGATGGAGAGTGGCCTAGCAATAGTAATTCACCAGGTCCCTCAGTACTCATGGGTGCATCCTATCTACGAAGCTGGTGAAGGGCCTGGAACACAAGTCTTATGAGGAGCAGCTGAGGTAACTGGGGTTGTTTAGTCTGGAGAAGAGACGGCTCAGCGGAGACCTTATTGCTCTCTACAGCTACCCGAAAGGAAGTTGTGGGGAGCTGGGGGTCAGCCTCTTCTCGCAGATAACCAGTGATAGGACCAGAGGGAATGATCTCAAGTTGAACTAGGGGAGGTTTAGGTTAGAAATTAGAAGACATTTCTTCTCAAAGAGAGTGGTCAGGCATTGGAATGAGTTGCCTAGAGAAGTGGTGGCATCACCGTCCCTGGGGGTGTTTAAGGAAAGGTTGGATAAGATGCTTAGGGACATTGTCTAGTGGGTGATATTGGTGGTAGGGGTATGGTTGGACCAGATGATCTTGAAGGTCTTTTCCAGCCTTAATGATTGTATGATTCTATGATTTGTGGGTGTCAGGTTTGCCTAAATGATCTCTAACCTGGTCCTTTTCAACCGAAAAAAAGTCCTTCTTTCTCCAGACATCCTCTCTCATCTCTAGGGTCTGAGATTCCTGAGGGCTGGCCTTAGCGGTGAAGACTGACGCAAAGAAGGCATTCAGTAGTGTTGCCTTCTCTGTATCCTTTGTTACCAGGGCACCCACACCATTCAGCAGCGGGCCCAAATTTCCCCTTGTCTTCCTTTTAGCATTGTTATATTTGAAGACGACCTTCTTCTTGTCCTTGACATCCCTTCACAGATTTAATTCCAAATGGCCTTTGATCTCCCTTGTCACATCTCTGAATACTCTGTTAATGTCCCTCTATTCCTCCCAAGTGGCCCATCCTTTTTTCCACATTCTGTATACCTCCTTATTCTGTTTGAGTTTTGCCAGGAACTCTTTGCTCATCCATGCAAGTGTCCTTCCTCTTTTGCTTGCCTTCTTGCTCGTGGGGATTACTCTGATCTTGAGCTAGGAGGAAGTGATGCTTGAATATTGACCAGCTCTCCCGGACCCCTCTTCCTTCTAGAACCTTAACCCATGCGATTACTCCAAGTAGGTCCAAGAAGAGGCCAAAATTTGCTCTCCTGAAGTACAGGATTGTGATCCTATTTTTTGCCTTGCTTCCTTCTTGTACGATCCTGAACTCCATCATCAGGCTGGATGGACATTGACTCTGCAATACCTCTCTCAATACAGGAACACCATGAGAAAGTGTGAGTCACATTCAAAGCAAAATGAAGGAAATAATTCCACCTGCAGCAGGGAGAAGGATGTTATGGATGTTGAAAATCTACATGAAATCAGGAGATAATTTTGTGGAGAAAAGCCGACAAAGTAATACAGAACACAGAAATCACAACAATGCAGGAAGTCCATAAGCAAAAAAAAAATAGTTGCAAGCTGAAAGATTATTACAAAAAAAAAGTATTATGTACTTTTGCCTCATTTTTTCTTTTCCCTAGTACTTGTTTATGGCACTCACAAGTGACACAATAAATGAACCCATCATTTGATCAAGTAGGGTTGTTAATGCTCAAAAAAAATTATTTTCTTCTTTAAATAATTATAGCCTGATGATAAATTTAGTAAAAACTTAAATAGTTGTCCTGGTTTCAACTAGGATAGAGTTAATTTTCCTCCTAGTAGCTGGTAGGGTGCTGTGTTTGGGATTTAGGATGAAAATAATGTTGATAACACACTGATGTTTTAATTGTTGCAGAGCAGTGCTTACACTAAGCCAAGGACTTTTCAGCTTCTCACTCTGTCCTGCCAGTGGGCAGGCTGGGGGTGCAGCAGGAGCTGGAGGGGACAGACCCAGGACAGCTGACCCAAACTGGCCAAAGGAGTGTTCCATACCATCTGACGTCATGCTAAACAATATATAGGGGTGGCTAGCCGGGATGGGGGGGCCGTCTGCTCAGGGATAGGCTGGTCATCGGTCAGCGGGTGGTGAGCAATTGCATTGTGCATCACTGGTTTGTACACATTGTTAGTAGTAGTAGTAGTATAATTATTTTTTTTCTTTTCTTTTCTGTCCTAATAAACTGTCTCTATCTCAACCCACAGGCCTCATTTTTCTGATTCTCTCCCCCATCCCGGAGAGGGAGGGGGGAGGGTGAGCAAACAGCTGTGTGTTGCTGAGCTGCCTGCTGGGTTAAACCACAACAATAGTTCACCAAAGAAACATCATAAATGAAGTCATTAGGCTTAATTCTTCTGTCCATGTGCCAGTACCCATAAGACGGAAATAAAGGAACTTTTAAAAAGTACTCTTTACAACATACCTTTCATTTTAATCAGCTTTTCTCTAAAATCTCCTCCTTGAATTCCTACTGATTTTGAGGAAGTCTGTGGGAGCCTTTATGTTTACACAATTCTTGGACCTAATCATTCTCTCTGATTCTTTTTGAAACATCTATTAATCTTTCCAGTTATTTAGCAATACCATGATAATAATGGTGGCTACATATGCTCAGTGTATAAAATATTTTGAAAATATATAAAGCGCAAATAAATATTTGCATAGTGGCACTAGCAAAGATGTACAATTTTCTTTTCTATTAGTTTATTTAAATAAGAATGTCAGATGGAATGCTTAAAATTATATATTATTGAGAAAAAAAAAATAGTTCCTGATTGTTTTAAAATTACTCTGTTTCATCTAAGTACAGTATTAGGATTTACATCCGGTAAATAATGACAATAGAGAAATTCTATAAAGTCTTGTATTAATGAATGGCTGTATTCTATGACCTCCTAGTCTGTCCTTGAGACAGTTTGATTTTCAAGACTATTCAACAATGTTCTTAAAACTCTGGTGATAAAACATTTATGGAATCAGAAGAAAAAATGTACAGAAATGAAGCTATAGTGGGTAAAAACCTGATGGCCAGCCTCTAAGCTGCCACTGGTAATAAAAATCTGTTAGAAACTGAAACATTTTTGGGTGGTCTAATGATCCATGTAGCTTAATACCCAAAAAGGTAAAATCCTAATGCTTCAAGCTAGGCGTAAAACTTCTTGTAATGCTTATAACTGGACAACACTGAAATGGGGGATAGAAATTTTCCTCAAGCACAACTAGTAACAACATTATGTTGAAGCATTGCTATCCTTTGTACTAACTTAACTATAAAGTTTACTAATACAAGGTCCTTACTCAGAGACAGTTGGATTTCCAAAAGTGCCCATTTGATTAAAGTAAACTAATCCACTCAAATTGCAGTAGCACTGATGTTATTCAGTCACCAGATGTTCCTGCAAATCCTATCTGTAATTTTCTTCAGTAATATTCCATTGCCTGACCAGCTGCTCTGCGCCACTGAAAGGTAGAGAAAAGCTTGTAACACCTCTCTTGTGATGAACCTGTTTTGTAATCTAGTCGCTTGTTGGAGTTTAAGAAAGTTGGGAATCAGAGGATTAGAACTTGCTCCATCTCTGGTCTACCACAAAAATTGAAGGATTCTAAAATTGTCATTCTTGGTGCTCTTTTTTAAAATGTCTTTAATTCTGAGGTCAGCTGTTAAGCTGTTAAACTATATTACATGTTAAATTCTACCAGAATTTATTTTCCTGATTTTTTTTTCTTGATTCATTTTTAATATTTGTTCTTCTCCTGCATCAGTACTGATTTCATTGCTAACTACTGCTTCAGAGTTTGTTTCATTAATAGTGATCTGGGTTGAAAATGTTAATAAAGTGTAAGTTTGTAGGATCAAATGTGCAGCATCCACCTCTCTAAAAGCACTTGCAGATTGTGCTGTAGAGGGAAAAAAAGAATATATTTTTGCTTAACAAAAAAAAAAAAATCTTTTCTTATTGTTTGTATCCTTACTACTCAACAAAATACAGGTTTATCTATGCTATTGATATTTTCATCACTAATTTTAATTATAATTATAATAATAATTTTCATCATTAAAAATTTAAAGCACCTTCGAATATACTACAACGAAGACAGCTGTAGTTTTCCATGGCTTCAATTGTTTATACTGACTAAGTCCCAAAAACACAACTCTAAGAGTGCTAAGAGTGCCACTGGGTGATATATGCAAGTGAGTATAGCCATTGTTGCTTGTGTTAATTTCTAAAAAGGAATAAAGATGTGGCTTTTGCCCCAGCTACATTGCAAGCTGAAACCTAAATCCCAAAATGACTTCCAGAATCTTGTCAAGTCCAAGTATGGATAAGTCAAGAATCTTGTCAAGTCCAAGTATGGATATTTCACTTCAAAGTCAGATTTTTGTTTTTACTCAATTTTACCCATTTTTTTCTTTCCTCCCCTCATGTTTTGTCTACCGTCCCAACCAAACCAAACTCTTGTGTTAAAAAGCAAGCAGTCTTTTTCTGCTGAATTCCCAGATGCATTCTTTACCTTGCTGAGTTGCTTACTAGCTCTCTTCTTGACGCTGCAACTTTGTCTGTCTTTGCATCCTGCACAGACCATCTGAATCTGTGCTAATCTTCCAGGATGTGCTTGGAAACATTTCATTCTCTGTTGGTTTAAACTGTGTGGTTAACAGATCTCACAGATGATAGTTTTGTTGTAACAGCATGTGTATATACATCCATGTATATATATCCAAAAATCTCAAAGATTAGTCAGCCTTGTAGAAGCTTCTCAACACGCCTGACAGTATAAGAAGTTTAGAATTTGATGCATGTGCTCATTCTGGTAGATCATGTGTCCAGCAGCGCTGGACATGTGGGATTGTTTAATGCTTGTGTCTATCAATGCAATAGGCAGCCAGCATATTTTTCAGGTATTAGATAGCAACCTCATTGAAAAGAAAAGGAGTATGCATATGTAGGATTTGAGAAGAATTAATCCAAATTTAGGGGGGAAAAGAGTAAAAAATATTTACTTTTGTTTGAAGCCTGAAATAAGTCATTGATTCAAAAGATATAATCGGTATGTACTAAAAAATTAATTGTTGTTCATATGAAAATGATCCTTGGAGTTGATATCACATGTGTACAGTAAAGAATTAATCTCTGACTTTGTAAACATTCTAGGTGTATTTCAAATTACTAACTTTTAATTAAGCTGAAAATAATGCAGTTACTTTTCTCAGAAAGACAAAAAATTATGCTTATAATTTTCTGAAAACTTGCATTCGTTACAATTCAGCAACTGTGGTGAGAAACAGTGATAAACCCCAGCCTCTCTGGAAAAATGCCATTGTTGATTAATTGTAATATATTTCAGCTGTGTATAGATTTCTCACAGTTACCCAATAAACACACTGGTTTCATTCTTTGGAGATTAACAATCTCTCTAGTGTGCTTAGGTTCTTTCTAGCTTAATACACTGTTTCTTTTGAAGGATTTGTTTTCATGGATTGAACTTTAAGGACTCGGAGCACCTTATCACACTTTCACAAGCTTGCTTTCTGAGGGGGAATGAAGAGGGGGAAAAAAGTCTGTCACTGCTTGTGTCAGTCAAAACCAAGCTCTCAGGGGATTTGTTTTTCTTTTGGTGTCAGATCAGATGCTCAAATCAAGGGGCATTCAGGGGCTATGGAAGCATGTCCACTGGACCCTTAATGAGGCTAATCCTGTGGCAGCACATTCCAAGCAACTCATGGGCACAAGGACTCTGCTCGTGCTCCCATCCCTGCACTGCAGATGGGCTGAAAGCCTTGTTCAGGGAGTGGTCACAAATGTGTTGTTAGCAATGACCGGCAGCAGCGTAATGTGGACAGCAGAGTTTGCTCCAGGATAGACTTAAACACCAAGTTTAATACTCAGGTAAAGAAGAGGGGGCAAAAATGGTCTTGGCGGGATTTTGCATGCAGCTAACAGAGGTATTTAACTGAGATCCAATCTAAGAGTAAACTAAATTCAAGCATCAATAATAGCATGTACTTTAGGAGCTCACTATGGATGTTAAATTGTTTTATGAACTAACATTGAAGGAGAATTTGTGAGACAACTAAAAGAGAAAATAAGCTTCTTGCTCTGCTATTTTTGAAAATATTTTTCCAAACTATTTACTGCTCTATAAATTCATATGATAAACAAGAGTTTAATAGTGATAATTTCCACAAGTTATTCTAATTCTGCTATGAAGACGCTACTGCAAGTAACATAATTGTAATTATAATTACTTTACCTCTGAACCTTGTATTTTATTGCAAATGATCTCTATAACTAGCATGAAGAAGAAAACAGATGCTTTCTTTTTTCTCTGTATGAACTATGAAATGACCAAATCATAGTGCTATAAATCATTAGTGCTTTATATGGGTCAGGTAAGATGGTGTATTGTTTAAGATCTAAAATCCAGAAAATCTTTTTCTTTTTTTTTTTCCCAATTTGAAGAAAAAGCTTTTTAAAACAGGTTATTACTTTTCATTTTTGCATTTGAAGAGGTATGATGAAGATTCTATTGTAATTTGTTATCACATTTAGCATAACTGGATTTCTTTTCTACAAGAGAAGAGAGTATGAAAGAGTACAATAACAAATTTTACAGTTTCTTTTTTTTTCAATAGCATGTTTGTATACATTCATTGAAAAAAAAAAACCTGTTAATACTGGATTTTTTTGTTTGAAAAATTGAATTACTGGCCATCTTTAGAAAAGATACATTAGATCTATCTAGCAAGTAAATTTAACAAGGTAAATTGTTTGCAGACAAATATTTGAAAGGTATATATTTAATAATGGATATTCTTTAGTGATTTATCACAAAAGGAATGAGACTCATATTGTATGGAATTTCTGCACTGAGAGCTGATTTTTGATGCCAAATAATAAAAGTTAGCATAAAAAAAGTTTTTCACTCATAACAGAAGATGTTATTAACATGTAGTTACTTCTACAACAAACAACAAAGAAGATAAAACTGACATTTGTCTGTTTTGTTTTTTGGGGAGGTGTCATTTCAAAAAGTTATTTTCTATATACAACAAAGGGTATTCACAAAGATGCAGATTCTTATCAATGTAGCTCTTAAGGCAATATAGAAAACTTTTGTACTCTTGGAACTCAAATACATGAAATTTCAAGAATTTATACAGTAAAGTATGTAATTTCAAATGTTAGTATTGCAGTACTTGAATAATAACTGTAACTCCTTTTCTTTCTCTACAACGCTCCACAAGAACGAAAGCCCTAATTTTCCCACATATTTTTGCTTCAAATGCCTGCAGTAAGAGGGTCAAGTGAAGTTCATAATGCCCACTCAGAATGCCTTGAGAAATCTAGATAGATTTTAAAAAAGTTTTCTTTGACAAATTGAGAAATTACTCAATGGTACACTGGATTTTAAGCTGATTTCATTCTATATTATGTAATGTTGTGATGATGGTTATGATTATTAATGCCTGCATACAAGGCTTTAAACATTAAAAAGTTAAAAGTTCAATGTAATCTCCTCTATGCATATTACAACTTTTTTAGCTTTTTCAGAATCCCTATACAAATTTCCTTAGCTTAAACATGAAAATAAAATAAAATAAATAATAAAATAAAATAAATGTCCCACATTCTGTAATAGATTAACTTTCTATTTGCTATATAGTAAGGAACAACTGTCAAATACAGATCTATTTAATATTTTTAATAGGCTTGTTTCCCTGACTGTAAGAGTCTTGTCAGGGTGTCTGCAGAACATGAACTCTACCAGGCTTTTACAAATTAAAATGCAAGTAGAGCAAAGAGAAAATATTGTTATGTAACATGACTGACCACTAATTCCCATAAGGAATTATGTTCTGTGGAAAAGGTGAAAGATCAACTTTTTACAGTTTGTGAGTAAGGTGTGAGGAATGTAGTTGGAAATGGTTATTTTGGTAATTTATTCTAGTGACGTTGACTCAATAACTTTTCAAAGTTTACAATGATTTCTAAAAGTCCCAGAAACACATGCTTCTGTCTTTGAAAATAATAGTAGGACGTTGATTTAGCTGACAAAAGTTGACATTAGATAGTAGATAGGGAATTATACAAAGGTAATTTCCTGTTTTATCTTTCTGTAGATGCAAGGTGCTCAGATTTCATTTAAATTACCTAAAGTCCATTTCACACTACTTAACAGTTAAGTGGCTATTCATAGTTCTTATAGTTCTGTTTATGGTGTGCAATCAAACAGATATATATTTTTTTTATTTTATCTGTATGTACTACATTTTTAAAGGAAAATTTCAACTCCTTAGTGAATGGAACAATTTAATTCTGTTTGGGGGAATGTTTTAGATACTTTCCCAGGATTCATATTGCATGGAGTGAGCACTGTCTAGATTATTTTAAAGATTATTTTTAAGATTTCTGGATTCTGAAGTTTTCTCTTTTGTTGTTGTAGTTGTTGTTGTTTTGTGGGTGTTTTGTTTTTTTTTTGTCTGTTTGGTGTTGGTTTTTTTTGTGGGTTTTTGTGGTTGTTTTTTGGCTGGTTTAATTTGTTTTTTGTAAGTTTGTTTTTTCCCAACCACATTAAAAATAAACCCACATTAAAAATAAAAGAAGAAAAAAAGAAAAAAAAAGAAAAAATCTATTTTCTGCCCAATAATGTAGACTGTGCCGAGGGAAAAACTGAGAAATTACATGATTTCCTGAGAATATCTGAGACAAGATCATGACAAGTGATAATCAGTGGCATAATTTCACTGAACTCAGTTTCAGAGTTTACATCAACTGGTCTTAATGTAACAAAGATTTTTTTTTTTTTATTAGGTTGTTCTTGTACGAAAGTGCAATTTCTAGCTCCATGTTAAATATAATTATCAGTGTCTATACTAAAAACTGCAGAGGAATCACGGTGTTATGAATTTTCCTTCTATATTTTTTCTAGTTTTTGAGCGTTTTTTTTGTTTTGTTTTGTTTTTTAATTTGAAATGATTTCATTTCATTTTTTAATATGAAATGATTAAATTGTATCACTGTTATTTTTTTAAAGTATTTTTAACAAGTGAGTTTTTCCTCTACTGTGTAAAAGAACTAAGGTAATTTAAAGTTTGAAATAATTTTTCTCCTATGTGCTGTTATGAGAATGTAGTTCACAGCATCAAAGTCAACTGACCAGTGAATATGAAAACAATTTTAAGACCTTCTCTTGGATGCTTAGCCCTAGAAGAGAACCTCAGTTCCAATGCAAAATGTTTACTTTATGCAGCATGGGCACTGCATAGCTGCAGAGTCAGTGAAGTTTTCTTTTGTGTTTGAAGTTTGCCTTCAGATGTACTGTAAGTTGTGTTTAATAAGCAACCAGAGCTTAAGGTATTTCCTCTCTTTTTTTTAGGCACAGAAATCATGGATAGAAAGAGCTTTTTACAAGAGGGAATGTGTTCATATCATACCCAGCACCAAAGACCCCCATAGGTAATTGCATGTAACTTGTATGAAAATGAAGTCAATTACAAGTAAATATCTTATATATGTGTGTTTATATGTATATATAGAGATCAAAATAATTTGTAAAGCTGTACATTTAATCAGAAGGTGGTTGAATTGCATATGGAGAGCTGGATTCCCATGAGCACCATTTATTTACATTTGAAAACGTATTCCATCAAAAAAGTGGCATTAAAGGTCTATATTGTCTATCTTTAATTTTCTCATCTTAGTGAAAGTTTTGGATTTTCAAATATTTGCCTAAATTAATTAGATGCATGATACACAATACTCTCAAAACCAAAACCTACCAAACAAAAAAAAAGCAAACAATAGCAGTAAACTACCAATTTAGAATGTCTTATGGTCAATTCAATAGCTGATTATTGATCTGATGTTATCTGGAAACATAAAAAACTATTTTTAATTTCATGTTGTACATATTTAAAACAAAGCATTGATTTTATTAAAGTATAGCCCAAAGAAAACTAAATCATAGAAAGGAAAGGTAATAGCTATACTATGTTTCTTCCAAAAATAAAGGCTTTGGTTAGCATGCTCAGCAGAATTGAAAGGTTTTGGCAATGAGGGGAGGGGGGGAAGGGAATGGGGAAGACTTGTAGGCTGTTTATTATAGCTTGTTTTCCTATTTGTTTTGTACATGCATGTTACACAATTTTTCTGCTTGTTTAATGTCATAGGTGTTGCTGTGGGCGTCTAATAGGTCAACATGTTGGACTGACTCCAAGTATCTCCGTTATCCAGAATGAGAAAAATGAAAGCAGGCTTACTCGCAATGACATCCAGTCAGAGAAGTGGTCCATCAGCAAGCACACACAGCTCAGCCCGACGGACGCTTTTGGAACTATTGAGTTCCAAGGAGGAGGCCACTCCAATAAAGCTATGGTAACCATGTTTTTCTCTTAGATAAATAATGCTGCTAAGTTAAAAAAACAAACAAACGAAAAAAAAAACACAAATAATAGAGTTCTTAATATCATTTTTAAGTATTATTTAGCGTAAAACCATGCTATCTGTTTTTATGTATTACGTGCCAATGAACTGGTGAAGAGAAGGAACTGTAAAAGCTAGAGAGCATGAAAGGGGCGACCTTTATAACCAAAAATATGCCAATGTACCACTATCTTGATCTTCTACCAATGATAATCCATCTATCTTTTTCTGAATAACTTTAGAATTCAGCTATGGTTTCCCATCGCTGGTGTTTGTCTGTAAGGCTGACAAATTTGACTTTTTTTTTTTTTTTTTTAATATTCCTCTAGACATATGTTGGAGGATAGACCACTTAGACTTACTTGTTTATCTTTCACTGAAATAAGAGGCACACTAAGTGTCTAAGTTAAGAACTGGGAAATCCCTGTTCTGCCACAGATTTCCTTGAGCTTAGTCATAATGCAATGTTATGGAGAGATACCAAAGTATATTATTCTGAATGCATTTCTCCACTAACTCAGAGGTTTCCAGTGCCCACACTAACCCATGGGTATATTTCTACACAGCATTGTAGGAAAGGAAGAATCTCTGGCTATATCTAAACTGCAGAACCTGGCAGTAGGAAAATGAAAGATGAGTATATACCTAGTATACTGTGGCCAAGAGACTGCTCTGAGCAGCTGTGAGTGAGGGCAGACACAGAACCCCCAGATGCTCTGCAGAATAACCTGCCCAGAACCCAGTGCAATCTTCTTTGCCTGAATACTTCCCTGCAGGATTCTCAGAGGTATTGCAGCACTAGATGGATTAGCGATGATGAAGAGCTCAATACTGCTCTACCAAGAGCCAGATATTTTCCTCAGATGCATATGTTGGGGAGGTGGAGATGGAAATATTACTTGAGTGGTTGGTACTGTTCACCCAGATGGATGGATTCTGATGGCAGAAACTAGAAGACACCATTGCCCCCAGAAACAGTGTCATTCAAAATAGGTCATTTCTCTCCAAACATAACAGATGCCTTATGTTCAGTTAATAACCAATCACCTAAAAATCTGCAAGGCCATTGCTAGTGAGAGAATCTGATTCAGTAAATAAAGTTTGTTTAGTGTGAATAAATTGACACCTCCCTCAGAACCCAAATGAAGTAAACCATGCTGTTGATAGCTTCACAAGGAGTGAGAACAAAACAGAATGATTTTCGCCAAAACAGAGAAAGATTCAGAGATGTGGTAACCATCATGCTATTACCTATATATGGTTACTTTGCTTTAAATATTTTGAGTGATGTCCTTGAAGAGTTCTTTAAAGCAATAAACTGCCCTGCCCAGGCAAAAGTCATTTTGGAGAGTACTGAACTGTTTAAGAGTTTAAAGAAGCAGATGATACTAATTGTGCTACAGTATTTCTGGCCTCTGTTGGGATTCTGGTGTCTTGGGAACAATGCCATAAGAGAATAGGAGATGTTCCAAAGTATATGCCATGTGTTCAAAGTAATATAGAAGTGAAACTGTAGAGATAAAAGTCAAAGTCAACATTAAAAGAAAAATCTTGTCACAAAGCACAGTCGGGACTTGAAACAAACAAAACTAAGCCCTGAAGAATTTAAAAAAGAGAAGACAAGAAAGGGTTAGAATCTCAAATATCTAAATAAGTGACAAGTCAAATATAGATGAAACATTTATTTCTAGAAAATCTCTGGATTTATTTTGACAATACTAGAAACAGGAAGATAGCTGCATCTGTCATCTAGTCATAGTCATTAAATCTCACCTGAAACATGCAAACAAAAAAATTCTTCATGAATTAGATATGTCTATAAAACCTTCAGAAATTCAATCATCCTGCTAGTGAGAAAAGTGTTTCAAAATAAGCTATTCACTAAAAATCTTTGAAAGGGTGTTCCACTTGGTTACCATCAGTGAGAAAAACACCTTCCATATGATCAAGGCACAAATAAGGAGGTTTGCAAAGCCTTAATGACAAAATTTTAATGAAAATAGTAATAATAATAAAGAAATTTGCTATACTGTTATGTGTTTGTCACTGAAAAGAGTGTGAAGGTGTCTTAATGGTCTTATTTCCAGTACCAAACATTATTATAGTCAAGGAGGTTAGGGGACTAAATAGTCATTGCAGTTTTATTAAAAAAAAATGAAACTCCTGTCTCTGAATTTACTGGATACAAGGTCTTTCTCATAATAAACAACTAACTTTACCAAATCAAAAATTTTATGTGAAAACTTAGCCTTTGCTCACTGAAAACAATGAACCAATTTTGCCAGGAGAGAAGGGGAATAAAAAACGGTTATAGTATATTGAAAAATAAGGCTTGGAAAAAGGAATAAGTGCATAAAAACCACGGAAAAGTCTTATTCAAGTAATACCTGGATACCACATTTTCAAAACCAAGAGAATTGAAACTGGAACATAAAAATGGAGTGGAGGGGGCAATACTGTAGATGTTTGTTCTTTTCTAAAAATAAACTACATATTTATTTTCTAACTACTGGATATCAAATACAACTATAGCATACAACCTGACTTTTTCCTGACACTCATGGTAAATTAATGTTATTCCTATTGCCTAAAAGAATAATCTTATAAATGTGTAAAATTTGGCAAGATAACAAAAATCAAAGACTTGGGCGAAGAATTTGGTATAAAATTTATCACCTATATTTTACTCTGTTTCCTGAAATGGATGCCTATGCTTTTTTGCCTAAATTTTTTAAGCATGGTAAACACAAAAGCATTATCTTGTTATATGTGAACAGCAAATCTGGTAATTTTTTTCTGAATCAAGGCTACAAGGAATGAGAATCATAGAATATCCCGAGTTGGAAGGGACCCATAAGGATCATTGAGTCCAGCTCCTGGCTCCACACAGGTTTACCCAAAAATTCGGACCATACAACTAAGAGCAGAGTCCAAATGCTTCTTAAACTCTGACAGGCTTGATGCCATGACTACATCCCTGGGGAGTCTGTTCCAGTGCATGACAACCCTCTTGGTGAAGAATTTCTTCCTGATATCCAGCCTGAACCTCCCCTGTCACAGCCTGACACAGTCCCATCGCTGGTCATTAAAGAGAATGGATCAGTACCTGCCCCTCTCTGACTCTGTCAGATTACCCTGACTCTGAGAGCAATTATTAAGATAATGTGACTGAGTCCCTCCACTCCTTCTCATTAGGAAATTGTAGGCGTCTCCCCTCAGCCTCCTCTTTTCCAGGCTGAACAGGCTAAGTGACCTCAGCCGCTCCTCATCCGTCTTCCCCTCTAGGCCCTTCACCATCTTTGTAGCCCTCCTTTGGACACTCTCCAACAGTTTCACATCCTTTTTGTACTGTGGTGCCCAGAATTGCACACAGTAGTGGAAGTGAGGCCACACCAGCACAGAGCAGAGTGGGACAATCACTTCCCTCAACCAACTAGCAATGCCGTGCTTGATGAACCCCATGATACAGTTGGCCCTCCTGGCTGCCAGGGCACACTACAGGCTCATATTCAGCCTGCTATCAACCAAAACTCCTCTCTTCAGGGCTGCTCAAAATAATATGGAATGCTTCATGAATTTGCATGTCAAGAGATATTTATTAACAGAAACAACTTAAACCTCAGATTTATAATGGGGAAACCAGTACCTGTAAAATCATGGAACAGATTAGTATGTATAAGACTGACAGATAATGATTTTGTCCACTGAAAGTAACAGAACTGGATTTTATTAATACATATATTAGTTTGATGGTAAATATACATATACTTTGCATTACTTGCAAGTTACAAATGCAGTGATATAATATTACATCTGTTGCCACCAGAATATTAAAAATGGTTTAGTTGGGGGGAAGGGGAGGGGGGGGGAGGGGGCAGGAGAAGGGGAGAGAAAGAAATTTAACAGTAAATGGGGATTGGAACAAAACAGTAAAGTAAAGAACATTTAGGTATATGTATTGCCAGTAGAATTATCTGTGCCGTTAATTTGAATTCTGCAGTCAAATAGAATAAAAGTTCTCAAGTGAGATGAATTTTGCCAATACAATTGAGTTGTTAAATTTTCTTCAGTGAGACTACTCTAAGGTACTTAAATCAATAATTTGAACAGATTGTACAACAGATTATACAGAAACATATAGCAGAGATTAGATAAGATTTGTAAATGACGTCAGTTACTAAAGAGGTCTTTCTTTCAGTCTTTGTGAAACCACAGTTGATCCTGCAACACTTTTGTGTTTTTTTAGATCTCTTTCAATCTCATATTTTCTTTACAAGTGGCTCATCCTATTGTGTCATCTCACGTGTAAGAAACACATTTAACAATTTTGCTATTCATGTTTACATTGCATTTTTGTTTTGTTTTTGTTTGTTTGTTTGTTTGTTTTTATGATAGATTGTCAGTTTTGGCATCTGAAAGAAATTCTCTTTATTTACAGCTGAGAACAGAGAAAGATGTGGAGATACAGAAACTACTTCAGTAGTTTTTGCAATCAATCAGTGAATTAAAAAACAAAAAAAGATTACTAAAACAATCTACTTATATCATTTTGTGTTTAGTATTGAAGAAATGATATGCATGAATTCATCTATCTATATACTGGCAATTTATTACCCTGACTCTGAGAGCAATTACTAAACTAATGTGACTGATTCCATTCTAATTAAAGCAATAATCTGAATGATTTCAAAACAGGGATTAGTGCACTGCTTAAGGCAATCTTGCTGTGATGCATTTTGCACCAAATTTATGACCAAACTAAACCAATTTTTAAAATTTAACGTCTGCTTCTCCATAACAGATGGTTGTAAAAATAAAATAAAATAAAATATAAAATATAAGATAAAATAAAATATAAAATAAAATAAAATATAAAATAGAATAATAAAAATAAAATAAAATATAAAATAAAATAAATGACATTATTTCATTAATTGGTGTGTTTAGATTCCATATCAGTCTCTTTTTAAGGACTACTTTTCACTGAACTGAAATATACTTTGATCATGGTTTTTCAAGGTTAGCCAGGCTTTTTTAGGAACTTTAATGAATTAAACACTTTTGTTCTATTTTTTAATAACTTCTTCCTAATCAAATACATTCTAACAATACATTTAATGTGCACAATAAGAAGCTAACATATCTTTGCAGATGTAGGAGAACTGACATTTATTACAGTATTTTTGGCTTAATGTTTCTTCTGTGGCATGGAATCATAAAAACACATCAATAGAATTCCAAAGTACATATACTGTTTCTTACATAGACTTCCCAATGTTTGTTTTTTTATATATTATAATTACTAATGATATTGAAGTCAAGCACGCAAATGTATATTTTTGCTTTTAAAATTTATTCATTTCTGTCAAAACTGTGTTAAAAACTTTTTAAAATCCATCAGTGTTTCTGAGAGAGAAAATGTAGAGATATTTTAACTCACATAAATCATGGAAATGGCAGCAAGCATTGTTTTTTTATAATAAATTAATATTCAAAGGATTTTTACAAGGTTCAAATGTGGTGTCCTACATGAAGAAAAAGGGAAAATAACACAGAAAGACATCTAGTTAAAGAACCTGTAAGTCAATGACAGCTTTTCCACTGGCTGCTTAAGCAGAACTTAGATGGAGCCTTCAGCTGTTGAGAATATTAACTTTTAAGGAACCAGTCTGGTTTCAGTCTAAGTTACAATTTTACTCTTGAATATGGTGGGAATTAGATCAAGCCTGTGTTATAGGAAGATCACACTTTGAGGGACGAATCTTGAGCTTGAAGGACTATCTGCAGCTCTGAATTCTTATTTGAGGTAGGTTAAATATTCACTCAGTCTTTGCTTGCATCAAAGAGAACTGAAGGAGCAATGTTAAAATGCCTTCCAGATCACAAAATATTACCCGAAGAGATTTTATTTGAAGAAATACAACAAAATGGACCTCTATTCTGAATCTTTCTCCTTTATACATTTATGCTGTCATCTGCTGTCATACACCGTATCTTTCGTAAGATAGCTGTGCTTGACCAACAGAGCAGTATTTTTACCACTCAGTAACTTTGACTTCTCCCGTAGGGCATGGGAGTTCAACCTGCAAATATCTGGCTGTTTGACTGGTGGTAAACACAGTTATGTTTTAGGAAAACATTTGATAAAAACATTGAAATAAGTATTGGCATCAAATGGCACCCTTGCTGATAGCCTCTGTACTAGTTTAGGGATCAAGTGGGCATGATAAATTTGAAGATCTTTCATCTTACGGTCTTATGCTGAAGTCAGTCAAATCTGCCAGCATGTTTTCTGGTTCAAAACTGTACTTCTTTTTCCTGTCTTGCTGGCTACAACTGAATTATTGCATCCTATCCATACACCATTCCCGTAAAGGAGAGATTAAATTATTTGCCATTAGAAGTGGTAATTTCTACAGCTGATAGATGGATACACCAGGCTTAGCTTATGTTTACATTTAAGTTTTAAATCTGCCTCTGGAGGCTTTAGCAAAAGAATTAAAGAATGGCAGAAATACTTATTAAGTTTCTAAACACAAACTGCAAAAGTTGAATATTCTGCTACAAGACCGAATTTTTAATTTGGACAAAATTACTTTAAAAGTGTTCATTAATAATTTAATCAATGCTTTGAAAATGATGGCAAAAATAAATAAATAAATAAAATTCTTGTTCTTACTAGTTAACACGTTATGTAAATAGCAAAAGATCAATCCAAAGCATGCCAAAATTAAAATGCCCTCTGTAAAAGCTAAAACTAAGGTCTCTGCAAAGACGTCAAATCATCATTTTAGGTGCCATTACCCTTCTCAAAAGATTCTAAAACTGTAAAGTTCATCAATGATTATGTAAATTTAAATTTACATGAAAAAACATTCCGATTCACTTTTGCTTAAATTTCCTCTTTATAAATAATTATCACCAATATTGAGTTTTACCTGCATTACAAAGAACAAGCAGTCACTTGTAATAAAATATGTCTAAATTTCAAATAAATACAAGAAAATATTTCTAATATATGATTCAACATAGGTTTATGTTAATTGAAACTCAGAGGTCTTTGTGCATAAGGAATGAAAGAGATTTTTTTACCAATTAATACATAGACTTAAGAAGGTAGAGACAACAGAGTCACGTATTCTGGTGGATAAAAAGATACTAAAGATTATACAATACATATCTGAAGCTATTCGTGCCTTCATTTTAGTACAAGCCAAAATGATGATGTGTATCCTGCTTTAGAAAAATTTGTATGGCCATTACTGATATGAATTCACTTTCTGTAATCTGCTTAAAGCTCATAGGCTATCTTTGCTACAAACAGTGTAAGGTGGCAAGGATACTAAAACATAATCTCCATACTTAGACCAGCATAGCATTTGTGTAGGTCCCTACAGGATGATGTCTCTATATTAACGAACTGTAACAAGCAGTAGCACTTTGTAGCCTCAGTTCTCCCTAGGCCCAGAGCAAAGGGAATAAGAATTATTCTCCTAACACTGGTCTGTTAAAAATTCAACAGCCCTTGAATCCTAATAACAACTATTAACTTCACCATCTGGTCAGTGGGATCGGGCACCATGAAAGGTTTTTCTTAACTCTCATGCAAGTAATTGAATGGGTAGCTGCTGATAACATAGTTTATGTATAGAAGCTCAAAGGTACCATGCACTATTGCCACATATCAGTACTGTATTCTCTTCATCCGTTAGCTGTTAAGAATTTGCATGGCAGATGAAGGGAACATTACTAATGTACTGGAGCAAAGGAATATTCACAAGTTCTTGCTCATCTCTATTTGTCTATATTCCTCTTGCTTTCCTCTGATGGTTTGCCAGAATAGTCTTCTACTTCCAGAAATGCTGAGAATGGTTGTCCTATTTTTGACAACTCATTCCTGCAAAGAAACCTAACTATTAGCAATTTTTTCTGGAAAAACTCAATGCCTTATTTCTTAGTCAACTATAAAGGAGTCCATCTAACAGTCTTATTATTTACTAAAACAGAACAATCTTATGGTGATAAATACTGATTAGCCGTTAGCAAGTGACAAAATGATTGCATTATGTATGTGGATATTATATTACCTGTCATGTTGCAATGAATAAGGTAGAACTGGACATTCTTCTAGCTGAAAGCAAAGGTGCCAGTGTTATATAACTGATGGCTATGCTGACAACTTAAAATAACACTATATGCATTGGTTCAGTCACAAATTTGGTAGATGGGTAGCTTTCAATAACACATTTTATTTGATTACGGTGGTCCTTCCATATTTGACAAGTTATAGAGAGGATTTTTATCCTCTTTTTGACCCTTTTATACTGTGCAGCTGGAATTCAAAAAAAAAGCATCTGCCCTGGCACTGGTACTGTGAAACAATTCAAATACCATCAATAGAAAGACTGAGAAGAGCTCCATACAGAATGGCTTATCAGGAAGAGACAGGCATGTGTGTGATATAGTGCGGCTGTAGAAAATTTGAAGGCAGTTCCTACCTTGGAGAATGCACACAGGTGGACAGGTTCTCCCTTGGGACAAAATGCTGCAGACATACCACAGAAGAGCTGAGAACTGGAAACATATCAATGAGTTTCAAAGTCATTTTAGGTGCCTGCACTTTATTATGCAAATTTATGAATCTGTACAAATTAGTCTGTAAGTCTAATTCATTCATTCATTCATTTGAAAAGTACCTCTTTAGTAGTCTTGCTCAGTTTAAACACATGCATGTTTGAAGAACCAAACATGTTTCTGTTCTTGCCTACCTTTGGAGTGTTTGGTTTTGTTAATTTTAATATAAGACAAGCAAATGCACAATTGTGACTCTGACTACCTGGGTTGTTTTTGGTGGACCATTTAAACTTTTGCTCAAGATTCTGCATCCTTAAATTAAAGAAAAATACCTATCAAACGTTGCTGTGAATATTGAAACAATGACTTAATTTCTTAATTTTGTATTTATACAGGAAAATCATCCAGTCTCTGAACTGCAAGTGTTCCATTAAACATAGTTGCCTAGTTTTCTACATTTTTAGAAATCACCAACTTACCAGTTAATTAATGTTTTTGTTATAAAAGTTGCCTTTTTTCTGTAATCTGTTGGGCATAGGTGATATGCATTAGACTTCTCTGAGTATAACCAATCCTTTTTTCTTTACTGTTGCCCCTATTTCTGCAGTATGTACGTGTGTCTTTTGACACAAAGCCTGACCTTCTTCTGCACCTGATGACCAAAGAGTGGCAGCTTGAGCTCCCTAAACTTCTCATCTCTGTGCATGGGGGCCTTCAGAATTTTGAACTTCAGCCAAAACTCAAGCAAGTCTTTGGGAAAGGCCTCATTAAGGCTGCTATGACAACCGGAGCATGGATATTCACTGGAGGAGTAAACACAGGTAACAGCAACATTGAAATGAAAGCACAGTGGCAACTAGGAGATTTCATCAGTTTGACAGAAAAAATTTAGGCCTGATCAGATCAGGAAAATATTGCATGTTTTAGTTTATTACTGCTAGCTGTACTATGGGTAAACAAGAAAATGGCGAGTTCATACCACTCTGTCAGCTACCAGGGAATAAAAGGTTCACTAAAGCATGAAAAGTACACTGGGAAGCTGAAAATAAGGCCTCCTGTGAAGCAATTATATTAGTACATTGCCAGTGAAGACTTTATAAAATCAACAATCAGCTACAGGGAAGGACTACTAACCAGAAACCCAAGAAGCCAAACACTTATTGCATAAAATGGAAAACACTTTCATTCAGAAAAGACTTTTTATTTTCTCTTATAAGACCATCTGAAGTGTGAAAGGAAAAAAGTTCTGATTTATGGATGTGATAGAAAACATTATGGTGAATAAGTATCACTTTTTCCTTTCTGGCAGACAGCTTGACCTACTTTTTCCTATTACCCCTGGAGCAAGAGAGATAATATTGCCATTTGTATTCAAAGTTAAGAACATCTGTAACATACCATACAGGGCCTTCTATGAACCCAATAGAGCAGCTGGCCCTGCTCTGCTGGGAGACAGCATGTAGGTTTTGGGAATAAACTATAAAATGTAATTCCCTAGATGAAAAAAAAAAAAAAAACTGGGAATAAGCTTCCCAATTACCTTCCCTGAAGGAGGCAGAAAGGAGGAAACAGCCAAGGGAAAATCAAAGAGTTCTGCTAAAGATAAATGTAAAAAGTTTTGAGACAGGACACATACTTGTCAATTCTTGTCATTCCCATTTATGGCAGTAACAACACTATAACTCTTATTGCTTTAGTAATTTCAAAGAGTGCATCCTCTTACTGTCTGTGGAAAATATTATAATCAATCATGCATTAACTTTAGTGTGCTGTGGATCAACTCGTATGTATTTAAATATGAATGCTTAATAGAAGTCTTGGGCTTTTTAGTTTCCAGGACATATCAAATTTAAAACAATATTCACAGAAGCAATATAAATAGCAAAGAAGAGGCATAAATTCTGGACTGTTAGATAAACAGATACACACATGTATCATGTTCCCCATGAATAAGGAAGAAAATTAGGTTAAATATTGACCTCTGTTCTGTGGTGATAATTGGACTTGTTGGCAGATACTGTTGCAATGACAAAGGTAAAGACAAATAAAAAATTTAAGTTAAAAACATATTAGAAAACTGTAGATGTTGTACACTCGCTACAGTGTACACACCACAAAGGCTCTGGAAATCAGACTACAGAAATTTTGTGGATGACAACCAAATATAATATTTGCATTTGGCAAATGGATGACTACATCATACCATTTTTCAAAACATCATAGTTGTGAATGCCAAAACAGAATGAACAAAGCAGAAAAATGAATATAATTATTGTTGAAAAGGATTTTTTTTCCTTTAATCAAAAGTGACCTAGTCAAAACAATTGAATTCATGTTTCTGTGTGTTACTATAAACAGGTGTAACTTCAGAAGCTGTTCTGCATTATCAGCTATCTTTCATTGCTCCTTTTGAATTGTGTAACAAAACATCTCGTTGCCTCAAAGCTAGGTTTTCAAATTGTTTAGGTGAAAATTCAGTGTTTAATCTCTATGTGAACTTGTAAAAACTTAGAATTTCTGTATCTAGTTAGTTCTGTTCATGACGAATTTTTACATAATATTTCTCTTAACAAAATGTATAATTGAAAAATCCTGAAATGCTGCTGTTGAATTGTGAAGCAGTGATGTGACAGGCATGGTACATACTTAATTATAAGCATAACAGTTGAATAAACACGTTTTTTTTCTGAATATTCAAACTATACTGAAAGTTGATTGTCCTAATTATCTGGATTTTTTTTTTGTAGTCTAGCCAAATTTTCTTTTCCAAATCATGTGGATTGCTGGGTTATAATTTAAAAAATAATACCTGATTCTTACATGGGTATAGGGTGTTTATTTTTCCTTTTGTGCCACAGGAAGGAAATTAGACACAAGAACTTAAAAGTTATCTTTCATTCTTACATGGCTGATTTAAAGTGAGGGTAATATATGGCTAAAATTGTACCTGTTGTGTGACTGTTACAATGCCTATCCAGTCATTTTAAAATTTGTGGAATCAGAACAAGAGGCAAACAGAGAAACCAAATAACAGAAAACATCCACAGCAAATCCACAGGTCTGCTTCAGTGCAGCCACATAAAGAAATATATATTATTGATGCCCAGGTCAAAAATTATTTTCTGAAAAGAAAGAGGAATGACACATCCTCTGCACCTCTGAAACACTGACAAAACTGGTCTAAAGCATATAAGCAGCAATACCAGAAAGTACAGGGAAGAGAACTGGGAAGCGCTCATTCTCTCTATACTAATTTCTATTTTCATGCTGATCCTCAGGTGGCAGTTTGGTTGGAAAGAATGACTGAATAGTTCAACACAGAGTAGTGAAATTATTTTTTTCATATTTCCATCCTTCATTCAGATACAAAGAAACTTATTTTTCTCTTTCCTGTACTTGTTCCTATGCTTGGGAAGGATACATATACCATATGTCTGCTTGTGTGCATGTGTGAACACAAGCAGAGATAAACATGGTGCAGTAAGCTATCAATATTTATTTGATTATTATTATTATTATGGCCTGTGGTTTTTTTTTTTGTTCTTTTTTTTTTTTCCTGCTACTTCATTTAATAATTTTGTAGATCAGGAAAATATTCATATCTTTACTTAATTGCAAGTGTTAAGTTGCTTGCATTAATTGTATAGGAGTTCCCTAAAAAAGGGATTCTATACTGCATCCCTACCATAATAATAATAATAATAATATTTTGCCTTTTTTTTTTTTCCAGGGGTCATTCGCCATGTTGGAGATGCACTGAAAGATCATGCCTCAAAATCTCGAGGGAAGATATGCACCATTGGCATAGCTCCCTGGGGGATTGTTGAAAATCAGGAGGACCTGATTGGCAAAGATGTAAGCCCTATATGGACATAGATTACCTCCAATGTATATAAATATTCCAGTTATTTTCTTTTTGTCTTCATCCTGCACTTAACAATTCCTTACAGAATTATTGTCTGCAGCAAAAAATCAATGCATACATAGAGTTGCCATTACAGTTGATAACAGTTTTGATATAGCAACAAGAACAGCAGCAAGTCAAGAAATGGGAATTTGCATTACCTTCTAGAATATATATATATATTCTAAAATATATATATATAATTTCATTAAACGTTATTCTAACAAATATACTAAAGCGCCATCCTTACATCATTACGCACTCTGAAGATTGCCTAAGCAAAATCTGATTGGAAAGCTTGAATTCTGATACACTTTGCAACAACACTATGATGGATTGATTAAATTCATAATTATAGACAGTTCCCTGTATAACATATTTCATCCTATTCCTTTTTATTAGTGCAACTGGGAAAAGACTTATAAATATTGGCCATGAGATCAGACCTCACAGAGTCATTGTGCCAGTCACCTTCTAATAGGCAGAGCTGGTATTTCTTACACTCCTTCACATCATCCTTCTCTTTTAAATCTATACTGTCACTCAGAAACTTTAACCCACTTGACTTGAAATAGGTGATTTTATATTTTTTTATTATTTTTATTTTATTTTTTTTACACTGGCTAGTTGAAGATTTTCTGAGTTTCTTTCTGCCTCACCTCTTGTTCACTCTAAAACTTTCTACCTGGAAATAAGTATGAGTGAAGAAGTAATACAGTGCATGCACATATTCTTCATAATGTTCTTCATAATGATAATTTTCTTTTCTAAATCAATATAACTCATTCTTCTTGGTATATTTGTCCATTAACAAGCTGGGGAGGGGAAGAAGATTCAATTACTGGTTAAGTCCAAAGGAACTACAATGAATGTGAAGAAATTGATCCAGTTGGGATTCATTGCAGTTCACTATCAAAGAACGGTTATCAAGGGGAATTTTTATTAACATAGGTTTATATTCTCCAATACCACCAGTGCTTGTATAATAAGGCTATCAATATATACATATGCAAGCAGAATAGGGTTCTGCAGAAGTAATATAGAGTCACTTATAAATTCTTCTGAGGTATAATGCAAAAGGCAGAAATTGTTAATCAAAAAGATAAGCTGCATCTTGTTAAAGAAATATAAGGTTAATGTACACATCGATTTCAAGTAAGCAATATTTACTGACTATGAATGGAGTTCTTCTGGAAGCATTGCAAGAAGGAATTAGTCAAATAAGAACATCAGATTGGTCCTGAATTCTGGGACATTTTTATTCCTCCATTAGATATTTCAACTTTTTGGAAGCTACCTATCTCAGTTCCCAAAAGTAGCCACTTTTAAGGGCGTTCTGTAGCCTTCTCTTATGAAAAAGTTGAAGAAAGAAGTTGACTTCCCAGCTGTTCCAGCCAAATGGAACAGTACTCTGATTGTTGCAAAAAAATAACCTTCTTACCATAAAGGAACTTTCCCTTTTGTCCAGTGCATGCAGTTTCTTTTGAAACATTTGGTGAGGAAGGTTTCTGAAATATTATGTTGGATATTAGGAGAAATTTCTTTATGGAAGGAGTTGCGTGGCATTGGAATTGGCTGCCCAGGGAAGTGGTCAAGTCACCATTACTGGAAGTCTTCAAGAAACATGTAAATTTAGAACTTGGTAGATGGTTTAGTGGTAGAGTTTAGTGTTATGTTAAAGGTTGAACTAGATGATCTTAGAGGTCTTTTCCAACCTGAATGATTCTATGATTCTGTGAACATCTAAGTGCACTATATTGACTGGCTCATTAGAGGTGAATGCTGTGAAATGAACCAAGAAGAGGAAATATAAATAATACCATATGAATGTAAAATGAACTGCCATTAAGCAAGAAACACAAGGCACAAAGGATTATGTAGGGAAAGAAATGTCAACCAATAGTAAAAGGCCTGTTGAAATGCAGCATCAACATGGTTTTATGTTTATATGCACTATGTCTAGTTAAATTATAATCAAAACTGAAGAGTTGTCAAAACATCCCCTCACAGCTTAGAGCAGCATCAGATATAGAAAGTTTTCTTAGTCATGGAATATTTGTGGGGGCGGGGAGGACATTATTATAGCCTTTTCACATCACCCAGTGCATGCTTCCTCTTTTCGCTTCATGGCACACCGGGCTTGCTCAGCAGAGCCATGCCTCTGCTAGCATTCCTGCTCTTGTCATCTTTGAAGTCATAGCTGAGAAGTTTTATTACATCTACCAATCAAATCAGCTTGGGAAGCCCAAGGGCCTTCCTCAGACCCTTGAACAGAAGTGTCCAAGTAAACTAAGCAGCATATTACTGTTCTGCTGTTTGTTGTTGTGATGGTTAAAGGTCCGTGAGGAGACTAGTCTTACTCCAGTATGGTAAAAGCAATACAGTAGAAAATAGTGCCGATCTTAACAAACTTAAATTATAATTTAAAACCAAAGCACATGAGGGAAAGGTAGTCAGTTGTCTTATTTCCAGTTTTCTGTTAGAAAAACTGAGAAAGGTGGCTTGCTCTGTCTTGTAGAATATTTATATCACAGCCACGTTTCTCCTTACACACAGAGAAACAGTGTCTGGATTAGAAGTAGAGCACTGATTTTAGTACTTTGCCTATGCTCAGTAAAATCACCAAAAGATGTCTCATTTTTAGTCCACAGAAGTGAGTGTTTTAGAGTTAAATCAAAATATCCTTTTATTGTGTGACATAATGAAGAAATGGACATCTTCAGCATGGTGTGTCACTGATCAGTAGCAATGCTGTAGTATGTGACCTACTAACTTAAGTAGAAAGCATTGGTTTAGTAAAGTTTTAAAAACAATAGCCAAAACACTTTTTCTTATTAAATTCATTGAAACTAGAAGTGACCTCCTGTGTTGTTGCACTCCAAAAATCCTGTGTACTCCAAAACATGTCACACACTCTTCCATGCCCACTATAAAAATAAAATGTGGATCCAGCAGATTGACATAGGAAGAAATTCCTAAATTCTCTAATAATTTCTTGTTTTTTATTTGTCTTACTTAGAGTACGATTACAGTCATGGGTTACAGTGTTTCCCCATATTACTTCATTAATCTCTGACTTACATTCAACAACTAGTGTATAAAAAAAATGAAACTCAACTGAAATTTTGGAGAAAGTGGAATACTTACTATTTTATCAAAAGCTCTAGCCAGTGAAGGGGAAGCAACAGAGGTCAGCTTAAATCACTTAGCACAGCAGAACACACATAGAAAATAAAAGTCTTCTCTGCAGACTTGTAACATAACTAAGCAGACGTACTGCATGTAAGCAAAAAGTACGTAAGCAAAAAGTACTATCAGAAAGAAAAATACTTTCTAACAGTAAACTGCTACATATATATATATATATCAACCTAATAATTACTACTGTGTATGTATATAGTATACACAAACCCTTTGCATGTACTCTGTGTCCCAGAATTATCTTTTTTACGCTTTAGCATTCAAATACTTGAGACAAAACCATTTCCAATTGTAAATGTTCTTTACGGACTTCACTTATGTTCAAGAACAGATGCCTGCTCTTTTTCTCTTTCTCTTTTGTACTGTTCAGAACATTCAGAAGAAGAAAAAAAATAATAATAATAACACTTAAGAGGTGAGTATACTGCTACTTGAAACCTACTCTCCCATAGAGCTAAAATCACAAAAATGAGGAGAAAAAATTGTTTCTTTTAATATAAACCCTAGATTTACATTAGATTAAACAAAAGTTGAATAAAAATTTAAATATTTGTTTTGTTGAAAACAACAACAACAAAAAAATGGTTTTCATAGTCTGTGTCTAGAAAAATACTTTTGATTTATTAAAGACTGCAGTTTCAGAGTAACCATTTTTTTATCTCAGTGCAGTTGCTGGATTTCATAACTGTAATTGGATGTTAAAGCATGTCATCACCAAAGTTTTGTCTAGGATGTTCAAATAGTACTTACAGCAGAACACTGCAGACCTGTTCAATTTTCTTAGTTATATCTTTCATTTTTTCAGTATTGATTTGTATAGTGGAAGAGGGAGGATATTTAGATACTGGAAGGTTGTATGCATCTGGGATGTCAGGGTCACAAGTGAAGTTGTTTTAAGTCAGACTTTCATGGAACAGGCACTAGTATGAACCTCCCAAAACCACTGGCACAATAACTGACTAGCCAACTTATTCAGGGAAGGTCGGGTCCTTCCATATTGTAGTACAATTTATTTTTTTTAATAATTAACAACTTGATTACTTTATAAAACAATACTTTTTCAGTAAGATGAACATTATGCTGAAATTTAGTGTCAGGCCTGATATACAACATAGAGAGTAATTTATTTCTATAACATTGGGCATGGGTCAGACACATCTCTAGTTATAGAACAAGTACAATTGGACGTGTAGAAAACACGTCTAATGAGAAAAGCTTACAGCCCTGGGGTTGTTTGCTATTTATTACAGTCAGATTGACTGAGGCTTTTTTTCACCAACACAGCAAGTTCTACTCCTTTCTCACTGATCCTATCTGTGAACCCTTCATTATAAATAACTTCATCTGAGTACCACTCTGTCAGAACTAACTGCCCTTTGTTTTCAGAATACCACCAACATCCTTGAGATCAACAAAGGTTATCTAAACCAGAAAAAAAAAAAAAGTGTTAATTTAAGAATTGCTGTCTCCTTAAGAATTTTTATTTCCTTACATATATGAAAAAAAAAAAAAATCATACAGCTGTCAAGCATAATAGACATGTAGCCAGAGCTCACCATTTTAAACCACACTCTTTAAAATACATCCCAGTGAGTCTTAGTATAAGTACAGCATTCATATTGCCTGGTTTGTATGTGCATACCAAACAACACATACCTCAGACTGTCAAAATTGGTTCCATATTTTCTTTTCATTGTTTCTTAGTTCATCTGAATAATAATGTTAGCTTACAGCATGAGACAACTTCCTTTTCTCCTTCATAGGTCTTTGTTTAACATTGTGAGAGATTATGTTTTCCTTTAACTGCTTTCTGAAAGTTTCAGAATAGCAAGAAAAGTTATGAATCTCAGGCAACTAATTATTCATTATGCCATAGGATTTGCTGTTACAAGTTTTGAATTACATTTGATAGACATTTTGCAACTATCTTTAAAGAAATATATTATGGCTTGAAGTTAAATTGAATTGCTGAAAAAGAAGATTACAGATAGCCGTAAATGATTCACAAGTTCATTTCAGTATGATTTTTTTCCAGTGTCAAAACAATGGAGCCCCTTTTCCATGCCTAGTCTGGGCCAGGAAATAATTACTCTAAGAAAAATTGTAAGGAAGAGAGATTCAGCTCTCATTGTAAACTACAATGTGAGAACCATGCCTGAGGCAAAGCTGGGCACAGGCATGTTATAGAGGATTTAGACAGGGATGCTTCCAGGATCCTTTAAATTAAACCAAGAACTAATCTATTCCCTGGTGTTCCCCAGAACAGTGAGGCTTCAGATAAGGTATAATTTGAACAACAGCTGCTAGGTCTTTGTGAAGAAAAGCACGCATCTTTCTTTCTCTTTGCACCATAACAGTGAATGCACTAAGTTAGTTGTTAGTTGTAAATGCCTTGCCTTCTTCTAGACTGCACAGATTTGTGTTGGATAGCATGCATAGGGACAGATGGGGGCATGTGCTAGTTGGTGTGGTACTGGACAGCACCCAATCTGGGCTCTCTCTCACTGCATCAGTTTGACAGTCAATGCTAATGAATGATATGCCCCAGTCCTGGGGCATCCAGCACCTGGTTTTTCTTCTGTCACCTATCTCGTTAAATTTTGCATATTGTCCATGTTGAGATATCCCAAGTGATTTTTCAGGTATTGTCCCTATGCCGAATCTCATGTGACAATGGGGAATGAAAACCAAGCATAGCAGTGTTTTTAATTCAAGGGCAACCATTGCAGTTGGCCTAGTTCCTCACCTGTTGACAGCCCAAGGGACCCAGCCCTCACCCTGTGCAGCATGGATATTGCCCTACAGCATTCTGCTTTCACATTCATTAACCCCTATTTAGAAGGGCTATATTGTGCATAAATACTTCCTTTCGACTCTGCAAAGGAAGCTGTCAGGGGGCATTATTTCCTTCTCTCAATTCAGAAAGTGGATCAAAATTATTCGCTCTTCTCAGTGCAGAAAGAGGATGAGAAGAAATTAAAGTCAAACTTTTTCCAACCTTTTAAATTGCCTTTAAAATGTAAAGGATTGAAAAGAACAAAGGAATGGGAACTGCAAGAGTGAAAAACTGAAATCTGCTGAGTGATGTTGTAAAGCAATATGCCTCAAGGAAATAGCCTCAAAGCCTAAGATTTTGTTGCCTTCCTGAAGTTTTTTTTATCTTTTATACACAATAGGAGTTTGTGAACTTTATTAAAAAAAATAAATTAAAAAAAAAGTTTTTTCTGTTGTTGAACGGTGCATGCTGTGAGCAGTTTGATTGAAAATAATTGTATCCTTGTTTTTATGTCTATAAATTTTATTAATATAATTCGCCATGTAGTTAATCATCAGACATGGAACCAAAGCATAGCCTTCTAATCTGCTCTTAAGCAGCATTACTATGCCAATTACTATGTCAACATGTGGAGTCTTTTGTGCTGCATCTTATTAGAAATGTAGGTCAACCTGTCACCCTTAGAAAATCCTGAGATATGGCTCTTGAGGACAAACCACATCCCTTCAGTAAAACTACATTCACAGCAACAGATTTTCTTTCTTGTAATTGAACAACGAATGGGCAACTCAAGTCATTCCTCTTCTTGCAGATCTTGCTGTCCTGTGCCTTCCATACTGAGAAGACAGGTATCAGTTGCCAAGCTTGTAACTGTTTTAGCTTGGATTTTTTTGTGTGAGAAAGAACCTTCTTTCTCTTTCTGATGGTAGCAAGAGAGACATGGTTCTGTGTCTGTAGAAGCTAGTTAATGAGCATGTTCCAGCAGCATGCTGATAGCTTTTAAGCTATACTCACCTTGTAGAATAAATGTTTTACGAATGGGACTCCAAAAGAAATAGTATAAAAAGAAACATGAGGCAGAGCTATCACCTGTTCCTGCAGTGTAATGCATGGCCTTGCTGTTGGCCAGCTGCCCTCTCACATTCTCAGAGCTATTTCCTCGCTTTTCCAGGACAGAGAGCTTGCAGAGTACCCTTTGTGGGACAGTTTAGAACAGCAGCAGATGTCCATGGGTTTCTCCTTGCCATTGATGAGTTGACCAAAGTGCTGCAAGAATTCACAAGTGAAATAGATAGGGATGGGATCTCTGGCCAAAAAAATTCTAACACATAATATTTATAAATATTTATATTTATAAATATATTTATATTTTTTTATTTAAAAATAACGTTTGTCAATTAAAGAATTCTTTTGAATAACAGAAAGGGACAGAATTTTAGAAAAAAATTAGTAACCATATTTCTGTGTGCAAGCAGTCCTGCCAAAATGTAAGAGTAAACATTTTTGTGCATTAAAAAAGACAAGTTTTTGTTAGATTTCCAAAAAGTACAATGCCAGAGCTGTGAAGGAAATTCCTTGCAGAGGAAGCGTAACACAGCTGTTTTGTAACAAGTCACTTCAGCATTTCTTCAGCCAGGACTTCATCTTACAAATTGTCTGTTTTGTCTTTCCAAAAAGAAAATGTATATGTAAACACTGCAGGGAACTATATTTCTATCATATGTATTTGAACTATCAGCCAGAGTCCCCCAACACAACACCAATTCTTTTGTCACATCAGTGCAGCCTTATTTATGTAGACTCACTGAAGTAGCTGACAGCCAAATATGACACAGTGCTTTGCTTGGTCTGAGTGGAGGCTATGAGTTGAACAGCTCTGTGGTAATTTAATCTGTTTGTCTACAAAAGAGTTTCTCATGATGAAAACAAATCAAAAGGAGTGTAGCAAGTTCCTCAGTGAATGGAAACTTTCTGAAGCTATTGTCAATGTAAGTAACTGTCTTTGTACTGCAATAAGAATAACCCACTATTTTTTTTCCAAGAAAATTGAAAATGTGGTGTTATACCATGTTTATACCTCTCCAAGAGTGGCATTCACCTGTGCTGGGGTGTCTCTAGGGGTCTTCCTGAGCTGGTGGCTCTCAATGAGATAAAACAGGGGCCTGGTCCTTGTGGAGGCTATCAAAGAAGAATCAAAGAGTTAAATCAGAAGAGAACAGGGGTTAGGACAACACTATTGAAAGACAGCAACAGACAGACTGCATGTGTGTAGTGTCATAGACCTTTGGAGATTATTAGCTGTACTTATTGAAACAGTGGCCATTGATGTAACTGAAACGGATAACTCTGGAAGAATCTTCAAGCAATGTCTGCATTTAAAGAGTCAGTGTTTGTAAAAGGTAGCCACACTGGTTTAAGTGCTAAGGTTATTTTTTATTTTGCACAAGGAAGCAAGCAGTGTTCAAATGCAATATTTCAATAGTCATTTACAAACTATTTTGTTTTTATTGTCTTGTCAAATGTTATCTTTAACTGATTTAGTTCAGATGGTCTTTTCTATTTAGTACTATTTTTATTTCTGTCTCTAAAATGCAGGTGGTCCGACCATACCAGACAATGTCCAATCCCATGAGTAAGTTGACAGTGCTCAACAGTATGCATTCTCATTTCATTTTGGCTGACAATGGTACTACTGGCAAATATGGAGCAGAAGTGAAACTCCGTAGACAGCTGGAAAAGCACATATCACTTCAGAAGATAAATACAAGTGAGTAACATTTTCTTTTTTTTCTTTCTTTTTTCTCTTTTTATTTTATAATTACAATTCTATCAAAGTAACTAATTTTAAATAGGCAATAAGGTCTGTATATTCTCGGGAGTAATTCTACTATCTAAAGTGATGAGTATGAGATAATAGAAGCAAATAATAGTGAACAAAGTGAATAAAATTTGATTTCAGAGTACTGTGGGTGAGCATGAAGCATGAAAAGATAAATGAACTTGCTTCTGGCAAGTTTCAAACTATATTTTTGTCAAGGCTCTTGTGGTTCAACTTAGATCTTTGGTACCCCATCTCCTAAAAGCTATATATAGTTCCAGTCCCCTTCATTTCATAATGAAGACAGTAGAATCAATAAGGGCAGAGAAAAGGGTGACCAAAAGTAAGGGAGAGCTTTTCATGACAAGGCCTTTGCAAGTTCTAATATTTGTGGATGTACAGAGGTATATGAAATGACAAATGTGTACGACATTGAAAAGTTGCAGGAGAAATGACTGCACAACTCAAGCAGTCCCAGAGCCAGAAATATTTAGAGGCAGAGTGTTTCCACATAAGCATTACTCTATGTTTGCACTATGTTTCTTAGTCCTAGGCAGCTGTCATTAACCACAGTCAGAAACAGAATATAAGGCCAGATGGTCCTTTGGTCTCTTCTTTTGTGACCATTTTGAGATACCACATTCCACATCATGATCAGACTGAAGCCTCATGTCTTCTCTCAAAGTTGTATCTTTTCTTTTATAAGCATATCCCACTTCTCTACATAAAATGAGAAAAAATATATCATTTGCATAAAAGATTAAATTTCAATATTGGTATTATTATTTCTGTACTATTACAGATGATTAACCTAGGTGGGGAGTTTATTACCTTTTTTGATATTTTGGATATATTTATTTTTTTATTAGTAGTATTTGCTTCTATTTACAATCATTTAGTTTTTAGAAACTTAGGGCTATCAAAAGAAAAAAAGATCTGTTCTGTAAATTGAGCCTAAGACCTACTCAGGGGAAAAAATCTTCCACTGGAAAGTTGCCAGGCAGGAATTTTTTCAGTCTTAGGATCATGGAACCATTTGGTTTGGTAAAGACCTTCAAAATCAAGTCCAACCACCAACCCGACTGAGAAAACCTCAGCGTTGTACCTCCATAAGCTACCTTTAAGAATAAAAACAGAACTTATTTTACAAAGTAATCATAGACAGTCTTTCTGATGCTCTGTAAACATGTAATTTTGAGTCCAGAAAGGTTGATATTTTTGTGATTTGGGCACTTGAAATTGGGATGAGATTAGGAAATACATCTACCCACTCAGACATCAGATGATCTGTATCTTTCTGTATCGTGAGTATAGTCTGCGCTTAAACTGAAATATTTTGATACTTAGATCTTTCAACATCAGTGTGTGAATCAGTTGATTGCAAGTTGCTCTCAAAATGAGAGCAAGCCAGGCTTTTATGTTCTACGATATCAGTGTATACATTGTTTTTTTCTCAGATAGTGTGTATTGTACGCACAAGTGTGTATGCCTTCTAAGTGGTGTGTTCATGTGTATCCCTAGCAGATGCAGATAGTGTGTTCTAAGCCTAGGCTGACCAGAACAAAGTCATATTTGAAAATGGATTATCATATATGAAATAGCATATATGATATGATAAAACCGTAGAAAACTGTGCCATAAATAGTAATTATTTTGAGGACGCTCAGAAGAAAAATGTCAGCATGTGCAGTTTACAGCAAAATTTTGTCTTAGGAAAAACCTTACATTAAAAAAATAAATCTCATTAGGGTTTTTACTTAATTCAGATTTATATAAAGCTTTTATCTGCTGAAATGTAACTGATGGAAGAAACTTTGAACTTTGGCAGTTCAAGTCATATGCTTGCCTGACCTCATCAAAAACCTACCAAAAATATATATATATATATATATATTTTTTTTTTCTCTTTTCTGGTTTCTCTCTGCAGCTTTTCTGTGCCCAGGAGTATGTATCGTCATTTTCTTTCCCCTTTTCTCATGTGACAGAATCACTCTATCATTTAACTTCTTTCTCCCAAATCAGTGTCCTTGACAAATACAAAAATACGTGGTTCTCACAACACTTTCAAAGACAGAAATGTGATAGAACTGCTGAGAGGGAAGGTTGCTGGTGAGATTTCTACACCTACGTCCAGTGACATCCAGAATTTCCATGGTTTCCAGATCTGAGTAACACTATAACTTCAGCGAACAAAATACCTAACACTGTAAGGATCTGGATTTTTTTTTTATGACTTGTTTTGCTTTCTTCTGCTTTAAAAGAAGGTGACTTAGTCCTGCCATGCCCCTAGTTAATAGGAAGGTGACCATATGGGTGAGAGAAGGACCACCTGCCCTACTGGGTCAGCCAAACAGATGGCCACTTTTTGATGCCCTTTTTTGATGCCTCAGTCCTAGCAGAGTAGTGGAGGTCTTTGGCCCTCTGTGCGCAGGGGAATTGCTGCAAAGGGATCTTTATCTGAACAGGAATGGGGTTGTGCATGTGTGTCCTTATTTACCATTTTCCAGTAGTAAACGTGGATTGGGGGAAAAAAAGATGACAGAGTTAAAATTCTGTTCACTGGAGAGCTGTGAAAATACAGTTTTTAGTTAATCACAGAAAAACAAAACAAAACAAAACAAATAACAACGAAAAAAATAGGGCACTGAAAACCGGGACAGGTACGGGAACAAATAGACAGATTGTAACTTCTTATTTCACAGCCTGTCCCTGGACAATAGTACTGAAAGCAGATTTTATTCTTATTTTTAAGCCTATCTGACTTTTACAAACCAGCCTTGTCACTTCTTATTTTCTTTACTTTGCTTTAACTGTATCTTTTTTCAGAGAAGTGATAGCTCTTCTAGATGTTTGGGATCATATGCTATTCACAAAGAGAAACTTCAAGCTTCTGCTCACCTATTAAAGACACAGAAAACTGTATTCCTCTCAAATACATTAAGAAAGTAGCAGTCTCTCTTCTTATAAAACTTAAGATTAAATCAGGCCAGTAAGTACGCCAGATAGTTCTAAAACCCTTTTTCTTCCTAATATGACATCACTCCAAGTCATACAGCAATATCTAATTTCCTGAATAAATGTCACTGTTATAGAATAATAATAATAATAAAAAGCTTGCCTTAAACACATATGAATTTATAGAATATAACAACTAGAGAAAAATAAAGATTTTATTGAATACTGTTTCCCTTGCACCTTTTTCAACTTTTACCACTTCCCTAGCCATTGTTTTGTCCAAAACAAGTATTAAACAAAAAAAACAAACAAAAAAAAATAGTCAGTTTGACACTTCAGTGCTCAGGACAGGTCCTTCATGCTGTCACAAGTAAAGAGGATTTTACCACAGTTCAGTAACAGTTCCTTGAGGTGAGCCTCTAGTTTTCTCAAAATTACAAAGTTTTGAAATGAGTCATTTTGCATTAAAAAATGTTAAAAGTAAGATGAACTTGTCTAACACTGTTTCAAGTTCAAAAGTAAATATTGAAAGTGATCTGAGTCTGGTGCTACCACTTTTTTAATACCCCTTCAGGTAATTGTAGGCAGATAATGGATACCTTTTCAAAAACATTTTCAAAAAGTTAAACGATCCTTGCTTTCTTAAATTCTCTCTGCCAGATATATTTTCTAGGCCACTATATAGTTTAACATTTTTTCTCTGGATACTTTGCAGTGTCTCGTGCCTCTTGAAGTAGATGGCCCAAATTTAAATCCTGTTTTCCAAATACGGACCTAACAGTGAACATGATAAGGAGGTTAAAATCTCTTACACTTGACAGAATTCTCTAATATAGCACAGTGCATAGTTTGTATTGTATGAACTGAGAGCATGCAGTTGGATCACATTCAGATTGCCATCTGCTGTAATCCCAGGTTTCTTTCATAAGGATTTAGTTATCTGATTAGGAAATATATATATATATATATTTTTTTTTCAGGCAAAAAGTCACTACAGTAGGTTGACGTGCCATGTTTTTTGTATATTTTGTAAATATGTAGAATAATGTTTTTTCCTTATCAAATGGGACCTAGAAATACTTCATATTATGTAAGAAGATCTTTTACCAATGCTTACAGATTCTCTCTTCCAAAATCCTACCAAAAGTTTCACTCTTTTGGCTTTGCACTCATGTTTGCACATTTCCATTCATTGAAAAACATTAAAGTTTGCATATTCACCATTCATTCCTGTTGTTTGCATTAAGACCTTCAGTTCTTGTGGTATAATTTCTACTATTAACTGAATACTCAGTCAGTTACTACTAACTGAAATATTCTCAAATTTTTGAAGTGCTTTTGGCATGGTTACCAAGCACTTCTAACATGAACACACTACTTTCCTTCATGTGAGTGAACTTCTTGGAGCCGTAGAGAAAGGAAAGGACACACGTGATTTATTAAAAAAAAAAAAAAAAGGAAAAAAAAAAGATGATCACACATAGTCTATGCAAAAAAAAAATAAAAAAAAATTGAATGAAAAAGAATGTAAATTAATTAAGAATGTTTTCAGTTTTTCTTAAGAAGAATATATGTCTTTCAGCAGAATAAGAATCTTTGTCTAGGACATATCAGTATGTCCTAGACACACACCAATAATAAAATTTGTGTTTGGCATGTGTTATGAAGCAGTAATGTGCTCGGAGCAGTGGTTCAGAGGGCAGAATAAGAGGTTTGTGTGATGTCTGACAAACAGTCTTGAATGTATATTCATCAAGTATTAGTGACATTTTTCTTTTATATCCAAATATCTTTCTTATGTTGCAAACTTCATCTATCAAAAGATTTAAATCTTGGCCAGAATTTTCTGTTTTCTGTACTTATGCAATGGAGATTTTACATTTTTTAAATTTATTTTGGAAATTCTTGAAGTCCAACCAGTGAAGCAATCACAGAATCACAGAATGGCCAAGGTTGGAAGGGACCTCTGAAGATCATCTAGTCGAACGCCTCTGTCAAGCAGGATCACCTAGAGCACATTGTCCAGGATGGCATCCAGGCGGGTTTTGAATATCTCCAGAGAAGGAGACTCTATAACCTCTCTGGGCAACATGTTCCAGTGCTCTGTCACCCTCACAGTAAAGAAGTGCCCCCTCATATTCAGCCGGAACCTCCTGTGCTTAAGTTTGTGCCCATTGCTTGGAACAATTGAAAAGAGACCAGCTCCATCATCTAGACATCCTCCCCTCAGATATTTATATACAATGATGTGGTCTCCCCTCAGTCTTCTCTTTTCCAGGCTAAACAGAATCACAGAATCACACAGAACCACAGAATTGTAGGGGTTGGAAGGGACCTCGAAAGATCATTGGGTCCAACCCCCTGCCAAAGCGGGTTCCTTAGAGCAGGCTGCCCAGGTAGGCGTCCAGACGGGCCTTGAATATCTCCAGAGAAGGAGATTCCACAACCTCCCTGAGCAGCCTGTTCCAGTGCTCCATCACCCTCAGTGTGAAGAAGTTCTTTCTCATGTTGGTGCGGAACTTCCTGTGCTCCATCTTGTGGCTATTACACCTTGTCCTGTCCCCACAAACCATTGAAAAGAGGTTGGCCAAATCCCTCTGTCTCCCCCACCTCAGGTATTTATACACATTGATGAGATCCCCTCTCAGTCTTCTTTTCTCCAGGCTGAACAGACCCAGGTCTCTCAGCCTTTCTTCATAGAGAAGATGCTCCAAGCCCCGTATCATCTTTGTTGCCCTCCGCTGGACTCTTTCCAGGAGATCCCTGTCTTTTTTGTACAAGGGAGCCCAGAACTGGACACTGCACTCCAGGTGAGGCCTGACCAGGGCAGAGTAGAGGGGGAGGATCACCTCCCTTGACCTGCTGGCCACGCTCCTTTTAATGCATGCCAGAATCCCATTGGCCCTCTTGGCCACCAGGGCACACTGCTGGCTCATGGTCAACCTGTCGTGCACCAGGAACCCCAGGTCCTTCTCCTCAGAGCTCCTCTCCAGCAGGTCGTCCCCAAGCCTGTACTGATACATCCAGTTGTTCCTTCCCAGGTACAGGACTCTACACTTGCTCGTATTAAACCTCATTTAGTTTCTTCCTGCCCATCTCTCCAGCCAGTCCGTGTCTCGCTGAATGGCAGCACAGCCTTCTGGCATGTCAGCCACTCCTCCCAGCTTTGTGTCATCTGCGTACTTGTTGAGGGCAGACACTATTCCCTCATCAAGGTCGTCGATGAAGATGTTGAACAAGACCAGACCCAGCACTGACCCCTGGGGAACACCGCTAGTCACAGGTCTCCAGCCAGACTCTGTGCCACCAATCACCACCCTAAAAACAGGCCCAGTTCTCTCAGCCTCATACAACAGGTGCTCCAGTCCCCTCATCATCTCAGTAGCTCTCCTCTGAGCTTACTACAGTAGCTCTATGTCCCTCCTGTACTGGGGAGCCCAGAACCGGACACAATACTCCAACTCTGGCTTCACCAGGACTGAGTAGAGGGGGGTGATCACCTCCCTTGACCTTCTGGCAACATTTCTGAATGCACCCAGGATAACATTGGCCTTTTTGGCCACAAGGACACATTGCTGACTCAACTATGTTCAAATTAGAGTTAACAGCTACCCGCAGAGATTAAAAAGTAGAAAGATTTAATGATTCCTCTAATAATATTAAAGAGGCTCATTTACTTGTCAGGCTGGACTACTTAGATTTATGACATTTTATTGCATAAAATACAACCTTGGGAAGGGCAGAGAAGTGAAAAGGCAAAAAGACTTTACCATTATGAGGAATTAAGATAACAAGGATAGATAATATAGTTTAGACTAGCCTTTAGTTTGGGGGTTGGGGGGGGAGTGGTAGAGAAGGTGGCATTTTTCACTATGGAAATTCTTTATTCTTCTTAAAATTAGTGACATTAGCTTCTTTTTAAGGAAGATTTGGGGGTGGGTGGGGAGGAGTTCTCTTTTCCATGAGACTCCAAAGTATGGTAAATATTAAAATGTATGCCAAAGGTACATTTGAAACAAGAATGTTAAGCCAGTGGAATAAAGGTGAAGTGTGTTTAATTGTAAGCAGACTCCTTCTAAAGTCAGAATATTTTATGTAGACTAGTTTATTCTATATCTTTCATAAACTCCTTTAATCAGAACACTCTTTTAATATGTATGAAGTGTTCACAAACAGAAAGTGGACATACTGGTGTATAGTCTTCAAAACCATAGTGGTTTATACATCAGAAGAATTTTATCCGTGTGCCAGCCTTCTGGAAGAGGTGAACTGTAACACAAGATTTTGAAGAACAAGATGTATATTTTTGTTAAAGCCAAATGTCCACATTAAAATTGCCACAATGAATATATATAGTGATCTTCAATACTACTTTTCATATCCTACTCTTATGTTGTAACATTAACACCTTAAGTGTTACCTTCATTATGCTTCATCTTCTCTGAACCATGTAAAAATAACAGAAAAAAATATACATTCTTTACTGCATTTGTTTTAGGTCTGGTGTCTTTCCCACAAACACTAAAGTTCTCAGTGTTTTGGTTTCATTTCCCTCAATGAAAATAAGCACAAACCTCTGTGCAGTTTGACCTAGAACCATTCTGCACTTCTGAATCAATTCCAGGCACTGAAGCATTCAATGCACTTTGCATTTTTTGGAAAGATTACCACACACAAAAAAATCCTTAGGTTATGTAGGTCCACCTTGTGATGTTATTATTCTTTTAACTGGTATGTTTCTGGAAGAATTGTCTCCTAGACCGTATAAGGCTTCATGTTGAATATTACTACTCATTATCAATCTGCAATTGTTCTCATTTTAAACATGCTGTTGAGTGTTGAAGATCTGGCCTGCCTTTAGGGTATACTTTTCGAAAACAGAGAGGCATTGGTATCTGTGTCCTTGTATTTGGTCTGCCATTCTTTATAATGTTGGTGAATGTAGATGAGTTCTGGTAGGCCTGTGAAAAGAATTTATTCCTGAGTAAAGAATAGATGGAAAAGTTGGGTGATTTGATTGGATAAATGAGGCAATTTGGCAGGTAATATGTCGACAGTGTCTGTTCATGTGACCCGTGGACTTCCCTTTGTCATCCTATGCCTGAGAATATATGAAGGGGGCTGGGAAGGCAAAGGGACGTTCAACTGTCATCACTGGCATCTTCTCTGACCATTGCACCATCATCAAATGCATTGGAATTCTCATTTGCTTCAGATTTTTCCTTCATATTCTGTGCACCACTAGGTGCATTTTCATAACTACATAGCTAGGGAGATGTGGGTACAGATTTCCTTCTAGGGGTAGGAATCTGTTGTAAATTGGACTTCAGTGAAACCTGAGGAAACCTCAGAACTGTTTGAAGCTTGACTGGTGTCAGGGTTTGTTAGAGATCAGAAACATGAGCCTTTTTCATTGGAAGCTTTGTGATGCTGGTGGATCAGGCACTGGAGTTAAAAATATCTCAGAAAGTTCTGAGAAAGCACATACAGGTTAAAAATTGTTCCTGAGGAACAGATAAATAAGTAATTGGTAGAGTACAAAAGGATCTATATATTCCTCTAATAAACCTGATTTTCATCAGATGTGTTTGTTGAAAACATATTTGTTCTCATATGATTGATATACAGGCAAAAATAAATTGGTCATTTTAAGTCTATTGTCAGAAATTTTAGATTTACTGAATTCACTGCAAAAATCAGAATGAAGACATAAATCTAAGAAATGGAAATTATTTGGGGTGAATACTCTCTAGAAATATTTCTGCTCTTCATTTTCCAGAACAGGTGTGAAAGGAGAGATAATTTTTAGACATAGCATCCAATATGTTGAGAAATACGCAAAATATAACAAGGACAAACTCCCCAATATGTAATCTGAGGCAGTGTAAAATTTGGTTATGTTACTGTAATAACTTTTATAAAGTGATTACTATAATATGTGGTGGTGCTCATACACAAAGGAACCAGAGAAGGTGTGAAGGAAGAGAAGACTGTGAAAATTCCTAAACTGTAATTGTTCCTGAGTCTCTTAGGTCATTAACTACAGCTGGTGAACTCTGAGAAAAGCAAAACAAGTTCTGTGGTACTGGCAAAATAAATAAGTGGAATTTGAAAACATAGGGTATGTTTTAACTGAAATCTAAGGTTCTTCTACTTTGAATATAGTGCAAGTTTTGAACTAAATATTGCCATCCTGCAGGAAGTAACCAAACAGGTTATTACTGGGTTGTGAGATTCAGAAATCTCAAGGTTTAGTTTCAGATTTAGTTTTTTAGTTTCCAAGATTTAGGTGTTTTTTTAGAGTCTTGCCTCTTTTGAGGACTTTTTAAGTTTTCTGTCCTTTTCTAATGACAGGAATGAAAAGTGAAAGAGGGTTTCATACATTTTTCCATCATTTTTTCTTATTGCCAGTTTTTAAGATCGTCTATATTAAATAAAGATATGGTCCAGGTGTTGGATCCACAAACTTGTCTGTCAATGCCACATCTGGTAGGTGTATAGATGTCAGTGACCATCAGTTTTGCTCCACACCAGGTTGTTTACCACTCCCAAATGTCTAATATGGCATGAAGAACGTGTTTCCCTGAACTCTGAAAATTAAGAGGAGGAGACCTATGGGTGTTCTATCCTATAGTTTTCTGAAATCCAGATTGGTTGCACAAAAAGCTGGAGAACATACAATAACATATTTTCTGCAAATACTTGTCCCCAGAAAAAAATTCTTCATTTTGGGGTAGGTGCATCTACAGAATGAGTTTTGCTTACTTGTGTGTAACTGTATTGGGAAGAGTTACCAGTAAGCAAACCTTTAATATTTCCATTCAGCTGTCAGTCTGATCTTGAGGTTGCTCTTTAGCAACTGAGACACTGTAGCTGCAGGCATCCAGAAAATGACTGGAGAGAGAGTGACTAATACACTATAGAATAATTGAATCATAGAATGGCTTGGGTTGGAAGGGACCTTAATGATCATCTACACCAGTAGAATAGTCACAGGCCCCAACACCCCAGGCAAATCCAAATAATTACTAAATTCTCCAGCTAAAATTTCCAATAGAAACAGCAAGTAGGTCTATGGGAACCCTAGACCAGCATTTCTTGCCTAATAGTGGAGCAAGGGTGACCTACATGAAATTAGCACTATATCTGCCACTACCCAGTGTTAAGAAGCAGAAATTAGACACATTTCTGTCAGGGATATTGAACATCTCAGGATGTTGTTGGGTGTTTTTTTTTTTGCTGGTGGTGGTTGTGGTGCTGCTGGTTTTGTGTTGTTTTTGTGTGTTTTTTTTTTTTTCAGTGATCTCAGGGGTGAACTTAGAAGTTATATATAACCTACTGGTATATTCCAGTTATTTTTATAAACACACTTACATACATGAGTAGTAAATTTATTTAGTAGTAAATAAGTCATTTTTTTTCATTTGTTGGTCTACAAAGCAATGGATAACCCATGTTTAGCTCTTCATTAAAAGAATTAGTAATAATTTATAGGGCTGCTATAGGTTATTTATAAATATGCTCGCATTCTAAAATATTAATGTTTTTCAGAGAAATGGAAAACAAAGTAAGGCTTCTGCAAAACATGATAGGTTTTTTTAAATCTCTTTTCACACTGCACTGAGTGTTAGGCAAAGTATTTCTTTGCTTGCATTTCCATATTCATTCATTTCTCCTAGGTTATTGTTTTAACTTACATATTTATGCAGTACCTCTCTGTCAAGGGGAAAATGGGCTTATTTTTCTGTATAATAACATCAAGTTCTACAAGTTGCCACTTGTGCATATCAGAATGAATGTTCTGGTATGTACATACCTGTGTGGAATCACAGTTGCCAGAAAGTCTTTCAATGGCTGTGTTGCTGGCCACAAAAGTAATAACACAGTAATAAAGCTTCAGGCTGATTGTATAAAAATTCTGCATTATACTGCAGTCTGCTTTACAATATTACACCAACCATATCCACAATAACTGACTCTGTGAAACTTACCAGTCTTGTCTACCCTACAACAAGCTATGCTTACAGACTTAAGTGCACTAAATAAAAGTTATTATTTTAGAAATTAAGACAGGGATGAGCCTTAGAGTACTCACAGGTCTTCTGTACTATTTCTTCTTTTTGGATGAATGGCTACACAAAGTGGAAATTAAAATAGTGTTTTGCCTGTTTTCTGTTAGTTAGGTCATGAGAAACTACCTTTCTTTTTTGTATTTAGAGCAGGGAAGCTAAGACTTCAGTATGTGACATGAAGACCATAGTAAATGAGAAATATTAATATGCAAGTTTGTGCAAGATGTTTCACACTTGAATACATGTTGAATATTTCCTTTGAAAGTTTGAGAAAAATCTCCTTTCTGGCTCTCAGGCTATTTTCAATAACATACAATAAGAAATGTGAGGCTATTCTTGAGTAGGCAAATCTTTGATATTCATCAGATCTTTGTTCTCTTGAAACAAGTGTGTTAACCTAGCAATAAACCTTACAGTGATTATATAATAGTCATCATTCTCAAGTCTGTAGATACATTGCTAGACAAGAAAGTTTTTCCATATTCCAATAGACCAGGGCAAAGAATTTGCTGAAACCAAAGCTCATCCAAAAAATGCTGAATAAAAAATAATAAATATAAAAACTTAAAAACAAATTCTCCATGTAACTACCAGATGACTTGAAAATACCATAACATTTTAAAAGACATTTAAAGAAAACATTTAGAACATTTAAAAGAAGATGAGCCTTTTTCTACAAAGTATATATATTAAAAGAAAAAAAAAAAAAAAGAAAAAAAAAAAAGCTCAGTAGTATGTTCTTTATTGCTTTCTAAGAAATAGAGAAACATATAGATCTTTGAAACTTAATTGGTCCAATGCCAGTGGTCAAGTCACGGGTGACAGTTATAGCATGTTATCCTTTCCAGAGAAGGGTAATCTGTGATTTCAGAATGCACAATATTTCAACAGAGGATATCACTGCTACTATATTTGACAGAACCACAAAATTATAAAATAACAGAATCACAGAATAATTGATTTTGGAAGGGAACTTTGGAGGTCATCAAATCCAATCACCCTGTACAAGCAGGGACGCAGACCAGATTGCCCAGAAACATATGTGTACATATCTCCATGATATGTACATGTTTCCAGTTATCAAAATGTGGAACACAATTTCTAACAGTACATAATTTTCAATTGCCTAGTGAAAACAGCAATGATATCAGAGATAGCCCCACAAGATACTGATAAAGATGGAACACGTTCAGAGAAGAGCAATAACGCTGGTGAAAGGACTAGAACGCGAGACATATGAGGAGGAAATGGAGGCTATTTAGTCTGGAGAAAAGGAAGCTGAGGGGAGACCTCATCACTCTACAACTACCTGAAAAGAGGTTGTAGTGAGGTGGTCAGTCTCAGCGTAGTGAGGGTATCAGCATCTTTTCTAAGGCGACAAGGGATAGGAGATGAGGAAAAGGCCTCAAGTTGCACAAAAGGAGCTTTAGACTAGAAGTCAGGAGGAATTTCTTCAAAGAGTTGTGTAATGTTGAAACAGACTGCCCAGGGAATTGGTTGAGGCTGCATCCCAGGAAGTATTTAAAAGATGTGTGGATGTGGCACTTAGGGACATGGTTTAATGATAGACTTGGCTATCATTAGATGATGGCTGGACTTGATGATCTTAAGGGGCTTTTCCAACCTGAATGGTTCTATAATTCTAAAACGAGTGTTATCCTTAGTTTTGCCCAAACCAGTGGGTAAATTCCATTAAAAAAAAAAAAATGAAAGGAAAACTTATTGCTTGTTGAAATATTAGACTGTCCGTTTTAACACTGGGCACAAAGTTGCTACTTTCTGATTGTGTGCTAGGAAAAAGCAACTTTAGTATTTTAGTCCAGCTTTTCCTCATCTTGGTTTTATCTCTGCATTGACTCCTTTCTGACAATCTCTACTCAAGCAAGAAACTCTATCTATAATGATGATATTCTTTGCTGTAAAAAGAATGTATTACCATCAGATTTAGCATCTCAAATCTCAGTAATTCCCTTAATGGTTGGTGTGGCTGAAACAAGAGGCTTCTTGTGAATGTATCAGGCACTTCCCACCAATTCTTTGTGAGCTACCGTATATTGTACATGTCTTAGAGAATAAGCTGAAATAGTTATTTGCAGAGAATTTCTAACTTATGTGTTTTTTAGAGAGATACAGAGAAATAAAAAAATTTCCAAGCATCAACTAAAGAGAAGTCTTCATCAGCTACCTTTATCCCAATATCAGATGTTCTGCCTTATCTAGCATCATATTCCAACATTTTTCAAATTGGTCCAGTGTTACAGTAAGGTAAAACATGATCAGTTCACAATTACATTAATACAAAATTGTTAACAAACATGGCACTAATATTAGTAATTAGTAATTAGTAATAGTCAGTCAATTTCTTCCTACACATTGAAAAGTTTTCTGTAGACCCTCTGAATTTGTTTCCAAACTTCTAATATGTACTTTTTAATTTTGTCTCCTTGCTAAAGAAAAGATATATTTATATTTTTCCAAACCCAAATGATTAGTGGAGAATGGTGAAAATGACAAAGGAAAAAAAAAAATCTATTCACTAAAACCAAGGGAGGATTTCCAAAAAGAATTAAAAAATAAGATATAGAAATCAATTTCATGTTTAAATCTTTTCTGATTCACAAAGAAATCTGCAGTAATAATTGAAAGAGTTGTATTTCAATCTGAAATGTAATCACACAGAATAAATTGTTTAACTTTTATTTCTTTAAACTCAAAGCTAGAGTTTCATTGAAAAGTGGATTTGGAGAGAAGTTGCCATTCAGAGGGACCTCGACAGGCTTGAGAGGAGAGGTGGGCCTGTGAGAACCTCATGAGGTTCAACAACGCCAAGTGCAAGGTCCTGCATCTGGCTTGGGGCAATCCCAAGCACAAATACAAGCTGGGCAGAGAATGGATTGAGAACAGCCCTGATGACAAGGACCTGGTGGTGTAGGTTGATAAGAAGTTTGACATGAGCCGTCCATGTATGCTTGCAGCCCAGAAAGCCAACCATACCCTGGGCTGCATCAAAAGCAGCGTGGCCAGCAGGTCAAGGGAGGTGATTCTCCCACTTTACCCCAGTCTTGTGAGACCCCACCTGGAGTGCTGTGTTTAGCTCCAGAGCCCCCAGCACAAGAAGGACAGGACATGGCCTTATTAGTATGAATCCAGAGGAAGGCCATGAAGATGATAAGAGGGCTGGAGCACCTCTCCTATGAAGACAGGCTAAGGAAGTCATTCAGCTTGAAGAGAAGGCTCTGGGGAGACCTCATTGCAGCTTTGCAGTACCTAAAGGGGGCCTACAGGAAAGCTGGGGAGGGACTTTGTCAGGGAGCGTAGTGATAGGACAAGGAGGAATGACTTTAAACCAAGAAAGGGTAGGTTTAGATCAAATATAAGGGGAAGAAAATCTTTACTATGATGGTGGTGAAGCACTGGAACAGGTTGCCCAGAGAAACTGTGGGTGCTCCATCCTTGCAAGTGTTCAAGGCCAGGCTGGATGGGGCTTTGAGCAACCTGGTCTAGTGGGAGCTGTCCCTACCCATGGCTGGGGGAATGGAATTAGATGATTTGTAAGCTCCCTTCCAACTCAAACCATTCTATGATTCTATGATTCTGTTGTGTTATTAGCCTCAAATTAAAAGATTGTCTTCATGTTAGGTGTGATCACCGGATCATCAGGATCAGGAAACAGAAATAATACCATCTGATTTACAACAGTGAAACACAACTGGAGCACTTGCACAGAAGTGTTTCAGTGGACTACAATAGAACTGCTGTGACTACAGAGGTTAAAAATAATTTACAAAAAAATAAAAAGAAATAAAAATAAAAATAAAAAATAAAAATAAAATAGAAGAAAAAAAAAGGAAGAGTAGTTTTAGAAATGCTTTCAAACTTCCCATTCTTTAGCCAAAAAAAAATACAAAATTATTCCATCTGTAAAAGGTAGCTGTCATCATTTACATCATTAGAATTACCTAACTGATAAATATCCAGCAGATACCACCAAGATCGAACAAATTTCTAGTAATCTGAAAGAACCTGGTTTAGAAAAGTTTGACGTAGCTAATGTGACTGTATCTATAATGATTACTGAGCATCATTCCAAACTTCATTTCAAAGTTTTTACCTTTTAGGCCTATTAGACTTCATTTCTTTGACAGCCAGAAATCTCATTCTTAACTCAATTTAAATCAATTAATGGTCAATATCTGTCTATTCTTGTGAAGAAATTGTTTTTTTAAAATATTTCGTATCTTTCCTAATGAGCTTGATGTCATGGTGGTATTCATACATATTCATTCACTCTTCAGTGCACTAAAGAAAATGAGCCAAGCTCACTTATAAAGTTGTCTTAAGACGAATGGGTCTTAGCTACACGCATAATTCTGCATGAACCGTGCTAGGCAGCTGAACTCCACAACCACTCTCTCACTCCCCCTCCTCAAAAGAGGAGGGGAAGAAGTAAAGGAAAGAACAACTCATAGGTTGAGATAAGGATAATTTAATTAAAGGGAAAAATAATTATTGAAGAAAGATTATTATTAATTAAACAATTTAACTAAAGGGAAAAAAAGGTAAAGGGGAAAAGGGAGGGGAAAAGGGGAAAAAAAAAATCAAAACAAGTAAAGGCTGTGTGGAAGTGCAGAGGAAAGAACTTACTCTCTACTTCCCACAAATAAGTGATGCTTGACTACGTCCTTGAAGCAGGGCCTCAATGTATGTGGCCTTTGTACGGGAGGACAGACATTTTCGCAACGAGAGCCCACCCCTCCCTTCTTCTTCCTTTTTCCACCTTTATTGCTGAGTATGACATCATATGGTATGGAATATCCTTTTGGTTGGTTTAGGTCAGCTGCCCTGGTGATGTTCCTTTCTCACTTTTTGCCCACCCCTGCTATGGGTCTTTGTCTTGTCTGTGGAGAAACTGTCCCAAAGGCTTCATGACCTCATAGAACAAGCATATCTCTCCTCATCCAGACAGAGTGATATTTCAGCCACTGAGGGTTAGAGAGAGTCCTGATGCTGTGCCAGCACTGCTCAGCAGCAGACTCCACACTGGTGTGATACCACTGCTGTTCTAGCTACACATGCAGAGCACAGCACTGTATGGGCTGCTGCAGGGAAAGTTAACATCCCAGCCAGACCCAGTACAGTGGCTTACATGTTGGCAATGATGCACCCAAATTTCCTTCTGTATTTCTGTATTTCAGGACCTAAGCTACCTTCTTCAAAGACATGCAACACCAGTGATAGATCTCCTGTGGTCAGCTTTATCACACCTTTCTCTTTTCCAGTATTCCCTTCTAATGACTTCCCAGTTTGCAGCAGATTTTATTAATCCCCAGATAATAGGTACTTTGCATCTTGCACTATGAACTTCCTACATTTCTATCACTCAATCTATTATGTCATTCAGCCACCCCTTTACAAAGATTACTTCTTAATTTTACCTTATCAGAAGCTGCCAAATCACTTCTACTTCCTGTTCTAAAGTCATTAATAATGATGAGAGGATGAGTGCAAATTCTTTATGAAACTGTTGGTGCTAGACTTTCTCATACAATGCTACTCCTTAGTAAATTATATACTTTCACATTTTTTCCATTTTTATTCAGTTTGTTTATATAGAGAGAGAGAGAGAGAGAGAGAGACATAATAGCAAATACCTTACAAAATGCAACCTTGTTAGAGTTAGGCTTTAAAAAAAAAAAAAAATTTTTTTTAGTTATCTGCAATGAAATAAAAAGGGTCGTTCTAGTTATATTCCAGAGGAAAATACTACACTTCTGAAGAGAATGTTGATGTAAAATTTCAGTGAATTGTGTGCATACTAGACAGATCTCACAGTAGATCAGTCTTTAGAGAAAGGAGGGATGAACCAAGAACAGTGAAGGGAGATCTTTATTCTACTACCACAAATGCGTATCTTAAAAAATAATAGTAATTATAATCAACGGAAGAAAAAATACTAAAAGCATCAGCTATATGATACAATGTATATAAAGAAAAGTTTCGTAAGTATTGATAGAAAATGCATAAAATTTGGTGACTTTGACATTCTAGCCAGACGACTAGAAATAAAACAACTCCTTATCTTACATTAAAATCCTAACTGAAGAGTGTCTCATCAGCCACTATGTGATTACACTGGGATATTTCTTAAATAAAAGTATTTAAGTCAGTTAATTTAATTTTTACTCATCATCTGTTAGCAATTGCCATACTACAAAGTTTTCTCACACTAGACATAAATATAAACAGCATTTCTTTTGTCATCTAGTGGCAAAGGAAAACCTAGGCAGATTTGTGAATTGAGGTTCTCTGATGAAAACTCAAGTGCAAACAGATGTATTATATTAATTGTATTGATATGATGTGGAATAAAATCATAATATCTGTAAGATTCTTAGGATTTTTTATTATTTTTAATATTTAGAATGTTCTCTTAAGAGGTGTGATTTTATAAATGATAAAAATTAATGAGTAAGTCAAATAAATAAGTAACCCAAATTTGCCCATCTAAAATCATCCTTAACTTAAATACTTTAAAGTTAAAGGAAGTACACAAGGGTAGTTTAACCCCTCACACTTATAATTTTAATCAACATTCCTAATTTCCATTTCTCATTTAATTCCACTCTTATAAGCTGCTTCTTCACTAATGCCTTTGAAAATAATTCAACAACCTATAAATGATTAGGTAGAGCAGCAATCATGGCAAGTCCTAATATTGATAAATAAATAAATAAATAAATAAAAACAGTGAGTTCTGTGGTAATCATTCTGCTAAATACCTTGTTATGTTCTACCCTCTTACTTCTCTTTTATTAGCTGGGATTTTATAACTCTGCTTACAGTTTTCATACTGTAAAAACACACCACTTAACTTATAAAAAAAAAAAAAAAATAAAAAAAAGAACAAGCAGACAGTAGATACAGCCATAATGAAGCCACTGATAATCTCTCCAGGGAACAGTATGAGTTTGTAAAGTGTTTCAGAATGTGCTTACAATATTTTGCACTTTTGTATGAGAATTGTTCAGTTTCTAAAGAACATTTCACTTCTTCTTTTGACAGTGACTCAAATCCTGAAAAAATTTGGTGGCTAAAAAAAAGGCTTGATTTGTGAATGTTTCCACAGGGTCAAACAAGACTTAGTGTTCCACTCCCGTAGTCTTATCTTTGTTCTTACGAACTAGAACTCTCTCTAAATGGAAACTGCAGGCAGTCAGACCAAAACCCATGGTTGCCTGGCTTCTTGCAACATTTCCCAACCTTAACAGACTGGGGGAATCTTTCTATTTTTCAACGGAGCATCACATTTCTGTGCATGATACATATAGTATATACATATAGTTTTACTTAAGAAAAGCTAGCCTAAAATTTAAATTTAAATTTAAATTTAAATTTAAACAAACAAACAAAAAAAAGACTTTGAGACTTTGTGTTTTCAAGAAAAGTTAATAGAAAACAGTCAACTCGTTCTCCTGATTGAGTCCTTTGGATTCCCCTGTCTCAGCTGGTCAAGAAGTGACAAGCATAAAAGTTTTCTCAGTCATACAAACACAAGCCTGGTGTCAAACTGTTTTTCTCTAAATTCACAAGGCTTTTATGTCAAAGTCTGTACTGTCAATTTTGTAGAGCTCTCCCATCTAACTATATAACAAATTTGGGGGAAAAAAATAAAAAATAAAAATAAAATTTCACTCCTCTGGTTCAGCACAAGTTCAGCTCTCTCAGTAGCACTGTCCAGTGTGGGGTCTGCAGTACAAGTAATATGCCAGAAAATTTGAAGTGATTTTGGAGAACGACTGTGAGACCAACTAGAATTAGAAAACAAGTGTTGCATTGGCTTGTAACATGTATTATTATTTTGTCAAGGAGAAGGTTATAGGACCATCCAGCTGCACCCTTAAAATATGCAGTATGGAAACAAAAATACCATGGTAGGGATGATTTTGAAGCTCCAAGGAAAGCTACTGGAAGAACCAATGATTGAAAACTGACACCATGCAAAATCTAGATTACAAGAAAACTGCTGTGTTCTGAATCAGAACATGTTAGAAATAATTGTGGTAGCTTCTCTGTTCTTTCAAAACAAGATTTGATCTTTTAAAAAATAAATAAATAAATAAAATTGTGGTCTCTTTCAGCCATGAATATGGCACTTAAAACAGAAAATAAATCTATAAAATCCTTTTCTTTTTTTTTTCTTTTTTTTTCTTTTTTTATTTATTTATGTGATGAAACTGACCAGGTGACTACACTGGTCTCTCCTGTCCTTAAAAGCTATGATTTTATGAATGGCATTTTCTCTTTTTCTCTAACATGACACTGTAAAGTCACAATCCAGTAATTTAAGTTTGATTTTTTTTTCTGTCTTCTGTTACATTTTGTTTGCTTTGCTGGCTTTGTTTGTTGTTGTTGTTCTTGTTGTTGTTGTTGTTTTTATTGGTTCTTGTTGTTCCTTTTGTTTGGTTGGTTGGTTTTGTTTCTTTCTTTCTTTCACTCCAGGAATTGGTCAGGGGGTTCCAGTGGTGGCCCTCATTGTGGAAGGAGGTCCCAATGTTATCTCTATCGTTCTGGAGTACCTGCGAGACACACCTCCTGTTCCTGTTGTGATATGTGATGGCAGTGGTCGGGCATCTGACATCCTTGCCTTTGGTCACAAATATTCTGAAGAAGGAGGGTGAGTCATTTCCTCATGAGAGCTTTTTTTCTACCAATTTGGTGATAACATAGAGCCCAAAAAACTATTAGAAATATAGTTCTGAAACTAATCCAGTCCTCACATGGCTTTTTCTGTCATTGACATGAGTAAAGTATTGAATGTACCCAGTCCAAAAAAAGCTAAAGTAACACTAAGGAAAATCTACAGAATAAAACAATCAGAGATTTAGAGACTCTATCATATAGTTAGAATATTATAGTGCTGTGAAATGCAGCATGTGGACAGGTAAAGCACATGTTCCTTGAAGTCACAACTCAAGGGATTCACTCAAAAGATATGCAAAATTATTTTCATTGCATTCAAAACTGTCTCAGACAAGTTACGTCATTGTAACAGTGTACTGCCATCCTCTGGTTTCATTTCTACATAAACCATCACATGAATCCCAAATGTTCATAACCTCGGTTGTATTTGCCTTGCACTTTGGGCATGACTCTGCACACCTGCCTGTATTTACACAACTGCTTGTGCACTGATCTGCATTTGTGCTGTCCCGCCTTTCTTTGCAGACTCAAGGTGCAGCAAGGATAATATTTAGCTTATATTATAGAAAATTCAAGTGTGTTTTTGTTGAATCAGGCTGTAAGTATTCTTTCCAATTTCTAAAGTACATGCATGCCTAAACCATGTTTTTTGTTTGTTTGGTTGGTTGTGTGTGGTTTTTTTCCCTCTACCACAAAAATATGTATGCAACCATGGAATCATGGAATGATTGAGGTTGGAAGCAATCTTTGGAGGTCATCTGGTCCAACTGCTCTGCTCAGGCAGTTGGCTACAGCATGCTGCCCATGACCATGTCCAGACAGCCTTAGAGCATCTCCAAGGATGATGGCTCCACAATTGTCTGAGCAATACGTGTCAGTGTTCCATCACCCTCAAAGCTTTTTTGTGATATTCAGACGGAGCCTCCAGTGTTTAAGTTTATGTCCATTGCCTCTTGTCCTGTCACTGGGCACCACTTGAAAGAGCCTAGCTCCATATTCTTTGCACCCTCTTTCCACATATTTATATACATTCATAAGATCCCCATCAAGCCACCTTCTCTTCTCTAGGCTAAGCAGTCCCAGCTCTCTTAGCCTTTTCTCATAGGAGATACTCCAGTCCCTTCATCCTCTTCGTGGTCCTTTCCTGGACTCTCTCTAGTACATCCATGTCTTATCTGTCCTGGGGAGCCCAGAGACGGACACAGTACTCTGGGTGTGGTCTCACCAGTGCTGAGTAGAGGGAAGGATCACTTCCCTTGACACACTGGAAGTATTCTTCCTAATGCAGCTGGGAACAGCATTGATCTTATTTGCTGCAAAGACACATTTCTGGCTCTTGATCAGCTTGGTGACGACCAGAACTCCCAGAACATTTTCTGCCAGACTGCTTTCCAACTGGGGGACCCTTAACATGTACCTGGGGCTGTTTCTCTGCATCTACAGGACCTTTCACTTATCCTTGCAGAGAGGGGCTCCTATCAGCCAATTTCTCCAGACTGTCCAGGTCCCTCAGGATGGCAGCACAACTCCATGGCATATCAGCTACTTCTCTCAGTATTGTGTCATCAGCAAACTTGCTGAGCCTCATCATCCAGACCATTAATTAAGACATTAAACAGGACCAGACCCAGTACTGACCCCTGGGGTACACCACTAGTTACTGGACTCTCGCTGAACTTTGAGACACTGTTCATACCCACTGAGCCTGGCCATTCAGTTTTCAATCAGCCTCACTGAATGATTACCCAGTCCGTACATCAACTGGTCTATGGGAACCTTCAGGGAAACAGCTTCAAAGGCATTGCTGAAATCTAGGTAGACAATATCATCTTCTTTCTCTCATTCATCAGGCTGTTCATTTATCTGTAGAAGCTTATCAAGTTGGTCAAACATGACTTCCCCTTACTGAATCCATGCTGACTACTCCTGAGGACTTTCTTGTCCTTCATGTGCCTGGAAATTGTTTCCAAGATGAGCTGCTCTATAACCTTCTCAGGGGTTGAAGTGAGGCTGACAGGGTTGTAGGTTCCTGGGTCCTCCTTCTTGTATTGTTTGGAGATAGGAGTGACATTTGCCTTCCTCCAGCACTCAGGCACTTTTCTTAGTCACCATAATCATCCAAAGATTATTAAGAGTGTCCTCATAATGACATCTGCCAGCTCCTACAGTACTCATGGGTACACCCCATTAGTGTCCGTGGACTTACTCAATTTGCTTAAGTATCCCACCGAGGATATATCTTCCTTGATCCAGGTTTTTACCCACTGGCCTGTTGTCCCTGGGTTTCTTCAAGACTAGTTTTGCTAATAAAAATTGAAGCAGAGAAGACAAACAGTACCACAGACTTTTCCAGATCCCATGTCACCAGGGCCCCCCTACCAATTCAACAATGAGCTCACATTTTTCTAGACTTCTTTCTGTCAGCAGGGCAGTTGCAGAACCCTTCTTGTTGACTTTGACACCCCTTGCCACATTCAATTTCAGCTGGGCTTTGGCTTTCCTAACTGCATCTATGTACACTTTGGGAGTGTTTCTGCATTTCTGTCTCCTTCTACCTTCTTTATACTTCTTTTCATGTTCGAATTTTGCCAGTAGATCCTTGTTATCCATGCAGGTCTCCTAGCATCTTTCCCTGACATCCTGATCATAAGATGGACCACTCTTGATCTTGGAGATGATCTTTGAGTATTAACCAGCTTTCTCTTCCCTACAGGCCTTATCCTGTGGGACTCATTTAGGCAGATTACTGAAGAGAATCAGCTAGCCTTAAGTCAGGGTTTTGATCTTGTTTTTTGCCTTGCTCTGTCTTCTCAGAGTCCTGAATTTCACCATGCCGTAGTCACTAGAGCTAAGGCTGCCTTTGGCCTTCACCTTCTCATTGAGTACCACCTTGCTGGTGAGCATGAGGTCTGTCAGAACACCTTTTCTCATTGGTTCTTCTCTCAGAAATTTGTTGTCAATTCTCTCCAGGAACCCCCTGGATTACTTATGCCCTTCTGTGTCATCCCTCCAGCAGATATCAGGGTGGTTGAAGATCTCCATGAGGTCCAGGGTCTGCAAATGTGAGTCTGCTCCTAGCCGTCTGTAGACGGCCTCATCTGCTTGTTTTTCCAGGTCACACAGCCTGTAGTGGATACCTACTACAATGTCACCCTTACCTGTGTTCTCTTCAGTCCTTACACATTAGCTCTCATCTGGCTCATCATCCACTTCCAGGTAAAGTTCTATGTGTTCCAGCTGCTCTCTCACAGAAATGGCAAATTCACCTGCTCATCTTCCTAGCCTGTCTTCCCTAAAGAGATTGTATCCCTTCACTGCAGCATTCCAGTCATGGGAGCCATCCCATCACTTCTCTGTGATCCCAACATCATAGGCTTGCAACTGCACACATACCTAGCTCATTGTGTTTATTTCATGTGCAACATGCATTAGTGTACAGGCACTTCAGAGAGGCATCCTAGCATGCTGATTTCCCAATAAGTACTTTGGAGATTTCTTCATTGGTGCCCTGAAGGAACTTCCTTGCTTAAATAGAACTGCTAGAGACTACCCTGTTTAAGCATTGTTTTGTTAACTTTATGATCCTTTCCTGTCAAATGACTCCAGGCCCTTTGTCCATCAATGTCACCCATCACTGCCTCACCTGCCTGCATGTTACTCTCTTCTGCTCCCATCATTTGTACTTTAAAGCTCTCATTAACAGGTCAGCCACTTTGGCAAGTTACCTTTAAGCCATCTTCCCCAGGTAGACATTGACCTGCAAACAGGGTCCTACGGTCATAGAACCCAAAACCATATCACCAATATGAAGAAGGCTGCAACAACTCTCTTAAGCTCTATCTGGATCAAAGCCTCTACCTTAACAGGGACAGTTGCTTCAGCAGCTGCTGGGGAAGCTGCCCTGTGGTTTGTCACCACCATACCAGAGACTGTGCTGGTACCAATTCAGCTAAGGTCCCTTATTTGCATCCTGCTGCACACACTGCTGCGTCTGTTGGTTGTATTCTTGGAGCTGTGCTTTTGTCCTTGCTGTAATATAGGCTTCTGCAGGGCACTAGCCAAAAGGGTGTTAGACCCTCCCTAAATAGGAGGTAGCTGCAACAAAAGCTTCAGGCACCTTGGGTCAAGGGCAGCTGATCACACTGGTTAGAAGCTTCTAGAGCTTCCTCAGGCCCACACCCTTGTAGACCCCACTACCTGGTCTTTACCCGGTGACAGTAGACACCCTCAGAGGGTTTCCAGGCAGTCACCTAAGAGCATGGACTTTGTACCCATAAGTTCCCAAAGCAGAACACAGAGATTGCTGTTTACAGTAAGAAAGAGCAAATAAAGGATGATTTAGATCATTTAGAATTTTAGATCAAAGCATGAAAGGGGCATCAAGGCCCCCTCAGATTCTAATTACTAAGAATTATTTCATACTTTTTCTCTGATTAGCTGCAGTAATCTGATCAGGATTTAGTGGGAAGGGGTACTTTAGAATATTTAAAGGTATGTATTCACACCCACAGTAGTCAAATAATAAAATAATTAATTAATAAAATAATTAATTAATAATTAATTAAAATTATTATTTAATTTAAAATTAATAATTAATTAATTAAATAAATGTGAATAATAAAACATGAATAAATAAACACTGAACTCTAGACCAAACAGTACTGTATTGTTTAAAAATAAATGTGATCATGAACTTCCTTCAACCTAGAGCTCCTAATGAGAGTGAGATAGTTTTCCACAAATACTAGAATCAGATTTATATTCAGGTTCACATAATCCAGTGCTGCATCTGAGATAGATCTGACTGTGTCAGGTTTCCTCTTAATCTGTGAAAAGTTCTCTGTTCTCAGTAGTCTTATTGTTAATATATTTACCATAACCCGATTCAAACATCTCTTATTCCTTTGTATGCTATGTACCTATACAGTTTCCATCTATCTTGTTTGCATTCTGATGTCATCACGACAAATAATATAGCAAGAACAGAATGAATGCAATTTATGTCATCATCACAAACTCTTACTTTTAAGAAAAGCAAGTGAATGAAACACTAGTTGCTAGAGAATTGCTCAGTTGAGCAACTGAGATGCTCAATTCTTTCTTCATGAAAGTGTTTGGTTTTTTGACAATGAGTCTTCTTTCTGTGGTAGTGTTTGTTTCTGTTCACCCTGCACTAAATAAACCACAGGAAACTAAGAAATCTGTAAAGCTGTCTAGTGACAATTTCTATGTGATTGCCTCATGTCTGAAAACATCAGTCTAACATGCAATTACATTATTAAGAATACTCAAAGTGAAACACCAGTATTATATATATATGCTTAAAAAATTTTACCCAAATATATTGCAGTTCATATGCAAATTGGGTACTCCCTCCCCTCTGATTACATTAACCTAGTTTTGAATAATGATTAGCAATATGAGCAGAATACTGAATAATTGGGACATTAATTGTGTATTACTAATAGCTTCTTCTTTCAGATGGAGTCTAAGTAGGTTACACAGAACTGTGTCTATTAGACACTAAATCAATGTAGCATATCCAAAGTGTGACCAGAATTTAATTGTGCAGTCCGCCCTGCAATCAAACTATAAAGTCAAAAGTCTATTTTAATTTATTAGGGACTTCTTCAAGACAAAATATATCTTCTCACTGCTTTGCACTGGATGTCTGATCTAAATCTTTCAAAAAACACCTAATTCATGGCAAAAACAGACTCAGCACTTGAATGCTGGTATTATCACACTTCTTTTTTTCCAGTATTTTAAAATCCCACTCACTGAAGACATGGAATGGATTCAATCTCTATGGGTAGAATAAGAATGTGTGTATGTGTGTACTTAGCACAGCTGTAAGTTTTCAAGTTTATTTGAAAGCTTGTGTCCAGGGGTCACAGAACTATGTCTGGAGGTGAAGGAGGACAAAATATCGTTCTGTTTTCTTGAGTTTTAGTTAGTGTGACACCAATCCATCATCTCAGAGAGGTCCTTGCATGTTGGGCAATTGCTCATCTGCCCCAAAGGTCCTTTTGTATTGGGCTTCAAAAAATTGTGGTGTGCCTGCCTTCTATCCTCATTGTTTGTCGTTTCTAATTGATTTCACATAGCAGAAACAGATTTTATATATATATATATATCATGTTGCAATAACCTTTTGCAATGCCAATATTTGCACATCCTTGAGCAGACAAAAGGTAGGAAGGTGGATCTGCCTTGTTTTAAAGCCTAGTGAAAAGTTGAAAGCCTCATGAAAAGTTGGACATGTCACTAACCTAAGTCTGACTTTCAGTGCAAATTCTAACTACAAGCAGACTTTATTGTACTGCAGTGGAACAAGACTGTGAGCACAGAATGCTATTTACATCCTGCCTAGCAGGAGGTGTTTCTACAATGGCATGATGTGCTAAGAACAGGTCAGAAAGAACTGTGATGCACACCATAAAGTAAAGGTGTCTTTGGGTGTAAATTAGTTTTGAGGCCTCAATACCACATGTCTCAAAAAGTCCAATGAAATTTCAGGGGAAAGGCAAGGCAGATAGGCAGTTTCCACAGAGCTAAGGCTTGAGCATTACGAATATCAGATATATAGTATTAATGCAGTGTTACTCTTTGTTTTTTTGTTTTGTTTTGTTTTGTTTTTTGTTTTAAAGCTAACCATAGCTATAGTTTCAAGGACTACATATCGCCTCAGTCTGAAAAATGTTGAATGCAGCACTTAAGAATGTACAAGGTGGCTACATTTCACTACAAACAAATAAGTCTTAGTTGTAAACCCACTGAGCTCCTAGTAGCTTTGACATCTTAATGACAAACAAGCTATGTACTGGAGATAACCTAAATGAGAAGCAGGCTGAAATATAGGCTTCCCTGTGTTCTGACTTTGAAGATTTTTTTAGCTGCTTATTGCTATTTTCCCTGATTTAAATGTCTAAGTCTCTGAAACAATTTCTCATTTTCTCAAAAGCTGAAAATGTGTTGAAGTGCTTTGAGAGGTGAAAAAATAGGGTTAATCATAAGCACCCAAAGTTATCCTCTATGTAGTCCCCAAACTATTGAAGTGAATATTGTAGTAGTTAATAACTCTTCTCCACATAAAGCCAAAATGTTTTTGACTGTATTATCAAGGATGTTTTCTCATTTCACTTTCTTGCACAAACTGGAAGTACAACTGCAAAGTGCAACTATTTATAGAATCATTCAATAGTAGTTTTTAATCCTCAGAGATTTTTTTAATTAAATGCTGAATTTAAGAGAAAAATGAAATACTAAGTTAAAACTATGTCACTTCTTAGGCAAATATTTCCTTACTTAATGGAAACGGACTTGTAATATTCAACTACAGTCTCCCAGCTGAGTTTATAGTGTATTAACTACTCCATCAGATCTACTCCTGCAAGTATGAAACCTTTAAGGAATTCAGTTCAATGCCATAAAAACGTATTTCTTGCGTAACGTTCATAAGGAAACATATAAAACATTCTTTCTTCTTTAACTGAGCAGCCTCACATGAGAATTGTTAAAGATTGCCTTTAGATTGATCTGTCTCTGCATCCACTGTGGCAGAGCTTTTAGGCTATGTATGAGATTTAAGTATCTTTGTTTCTAATAGGGAAAATATTGGGATATTTTGCTTTGAGCAAAAAGGATGATAATGTGCGTGCAGTTTGGCTCTTCTCTGACCCCGTGGTGTTTCTTTTGCATCTTATGCAAGATTGCAAGATTGCTTTCACATTGCATACCTTTATATCGTTACTGTTCTCTTGCACCAAAGCACTTTGCAGATCAAAAGCTGGATAGAAGCAGCTCATTTCTATGTTAAAGCGCAACCACCTCTTTCGTCAAGGGACAGCCATTCAATAAACATAATCAGGGAAAAATAGTGTAGAAGAACAACCACCAGTGAAGAGCTGCAAGTAATGCTGACCCCTGGGAGCAGCAGTAAGGGACTCAGGAATCCAGTTTGTTTTTTTTGTTTGTTTGTTTGTTTGTTTTTTTATCAGTCCCTGTCAAAGGGAAGGGGATTGAAACGGCAAGTCAAGTCTGGCAAATCAACAGATGGTTACAGGACTGGTGCCACAGGCAGGGGTTTGGCTACTTAGACTATGGGACTGACTTTGAGAAACCTGTTCTGCTGGGGGCTGATGGGGTCCCTCTGTCGAGAAAAGGAAGAGTATCTTCAGTCACAGGCTTGCCAAGCCGGTGAAGAGGAGCACCAGCTTGGCAACTCTCATGAAACTAGAGTTGCCAGAGGAAGAGAACCTCAATCCATCCTGCTCCTCCCAGTTTGACGCCAGTGTCAGTGATAGGTGCCCAGAGCCTGGAGAGGTGTCAGGGGTCAACAGGTGCCCAGAGCCTGGAGAAGTGTCATGGGTCAATAGGAGAGCATTGGAAGAGTAGCACAAGGAAATTCCAGCCACTGCAACCAGTGAGTCAGCTTCATCAGGGGCCCATATTAATTGTCCTTATGCTAACACACGTAGCATGGGGAATAAACTTGAGAAGTTAGAGAAGTATTGATGCCTGCAGGGCAATGACCTCATCAGCTTTATTGAGTTGTGGTGGGATGGCTCCTGGAATGCATTGATACACTTCCTTCTCTAAGTGACTGAGGAGCCAATGAGGAGAGGTGCAATGCTGGACCTCATTCTCACCAGCAAGGAGGAACTGGTGGGGAAGGGGAAACTCAGAGGCAGCCTTGTCTGCAGTGACCATGAAATGGTGGAGTTTTGCATTCAGAGGGCATCAAGGAGGGAACACAGCAATCTCACTACCCTTGCCTTTGGGAGAGCAGACTTTGCCCTCTTCAGGGACCTGCTTGGTAGAGTACCATGGGACAAAGTCCTGGCGGGAAAAGGGGCCCAAGGAAGCTGGCTAATATTCAAGGATCACCTCCTCCAAACTCAGGAATGATGCCTCCCAACAAAGAGGAAGTTGGGCAAAAACACCAGGAGGCCTGCACAGATGAACAAGAAGTTCCTGGCCAAACTTGAACAGAAAAAGGAGGCCTACAGAGGGTGGAAGCAAGGTCGGGTAGCCTGGGAGGAATACAGAGAAATTGTCCGAACAGCCAGGGATCAGGTTAAGAAACCTAAAGCCTGTTTACAATTAAATTTGGCCATTAAGATCCACAAGAAAGGTGCATCAATGATAAGAAGAAGACTAGGTGTCGTGGTTTAGCCCAGCTGGCAGCCAAACACCACACAGCCGTTCGCTCACCCTCCCCCCTCCCTCTCCGGGATGGGGGAGAGAAACGGGAAAGTGAAGCCTGAGAGTTGAGATAAAGACAGTTTATTAAGACAGGAAAAATAATAACAATAATAATAATAGTAATAATAATAATAGTATTAATAGTAGTAATGTGTACGAAATAAGTGATGCACAATGCAATTGCTCACCACCCGTTGACCGATGCCCAGCCTATCCCCGAGCAGCCGGCCCCCCACCCCGGCTAGCCACCCCTATATATTGTTCAGCATGACGTCAGATGGTATGGAATACCCCTTTGGCCAGTTTGGGTCAGCTGTCCTGGGTCTGTCCCCTCCCAGCTCCTGCTGCACCCCGAGCCTGCTCGCTAGCAGGACAGAGCGAGAAGCTGAAAAGTCCTTGGCTTGGTGTAAGCACTGCTCTACAACAATTAAAACATCAGCATGTTATCAGCGCTCTTCTCATTCTAATCCAAAACATAGCACCCTGCCAGCTACTAGGAGGAAAATTAACTCTGTCCTACCTGAAACCAGGACACTAGGGAAACTGTGGGCCCTCTTCTGAAGGAAACAGGAGACCAGGCCACCCAGGATATGGAGAAGCCTGAGGTACTCGAGTTTTTTGCCTCAGTCTTCACCAGCAAGAGCTCCAGCCACATAGTGCAAGCTCCAGCAAGCAATGGCAGTGACTGGGAGAATGATGAACAACCCACTGTAGGAGATCACGTTCAAGACTATCTAAGGATCATAAAGGTATGTGAGTCCATGGGACTTGATGAAATACATCTGCAGGACATGAGGGAACTGGCAGATGTAGTTGTTAAGCCACTGTCCATCATATTTGAGAGCTCGTGGCAGTCCAGTGAAGTTCCCACTGATGGGGAGAGGGGAAACATAACCCCCATTTTTAAAAAGAGAAAAAAGGAGGACTCAGGGAGCTACAGGCCAGTCAGTTTCACCCCTCTGCCCAGCAAGATCTTTGAGCAGATCCTCCTGGAAACAATGCTATAAGGCACATACATAATAAGGAGGTGATTGGTGACAGCCAACACAACTTCACTGAGGCCAAATTGTGCCTGACAAATCTGGTGGCCTTCTACGACAGGGTTACAGCATTGTTGAATAGGGGAAGAGCAACTGTCATCATCTATCTAGACCTGTGCAAAGCATTTGACACTGTATCCCATGACACCCTTGTCTCTAAATTGAAGAGACATGGATTTGATGGATGGACCAGTTGGTGGGTAAGGAATTGGCTGGATGGTCTCACTAAAAGAGTTGCAGTCAACCACTCAACGTCCAAGTGGCGTTCAGTAACAAGTGGTATATCTCAGAGATTGGTATTGGGACTGGAACTATTTAACACCTTTGTCAATGACATGGAAGGTGAGATCTAGTGCACCCTCAGCAAGTTTTCCAACACCAAGCTGTGTGGTGCTGTTGACATGCTGGAGGGAAGGGATGCCATCCAGAGAGACCTTGACAGGCTTGAAATACGGGCCTGTGCAAACCTCGTTAGGTTCAACAATGCCAAGTGCAAGGTCCTGCATCAGGGTCAGAGCAATTCCAAGTACAGATAGAGGCTGAGCAGAGAATGGATTGAGAACAGCCCTGATGAGAAGGACGTCATGGTGCTTGTTGATGATAAGCTCAACATGAGCCAGCAATGTGTATTTGCAGCCCAGAAAGCCAAACATATCTGATCTGTATCAAAACCAGCATGGTAAGCAGGTCAAGAGAGGTGATTCTTCCCCTCTACTCGGCTCTAATGAAACCTCATCTGGAGTTATAGAATCATAGAAACGTAGAATCATAGAATCATTAAGGTTGGAAGAGACCTTCAAGATCATCTGGTACTGCAGGTGTACTGTACTGCATACGGATGGGATTGTTCAGCCTGGAGAAGAGAAGGCTCTAGGGAGACCTTAGAGCATCCTTCCAGTACCTAAAGGGGACATACAGGAGAGAGACTTTTTGCCAGGGCATGATGTAGTGGTAGGATAAGGAGTAAAGGTTTCAATTAAAAAAAAAAAAAATGGGTGGCAGGGGGCGGGAATTAGATGATCTTTAAGCTCACTTCCAATCCTTTCTAGGATTCCTTCTATGAAGCACAGAGAAATTATCATTATTTGAATAGAATGAAGGAATAATTGCATTTATTTTCTGTCTCTTCTCATTAGAATGCTGTGTAAAATATGTGGATTCAAAGGTAGTAGAAATTCATTCAGTCCCATGGAGTTGCACCACTGTGTCTTATTTGCAATCCTAATGGAAAAAAAAAAAAAAAAGTCAGCAGAGACTCTCGTCATATTTCTGACATATGGTGTGATTGTCTACAGTGAAAACCATAATTAAAACAGAAAATCCCTTAAGCTTCCCATTAAGGATGGTAGGGAATTGTTTTCACATCACACTGATATTTTATGGATATATTTTATCTCGAATAAAAGTATAATAATCATTAAAAAAAAAAAAAAAAAAAAAAAGAAAAGAATTCATGAAGGAAAAGTTAGAAATAGATTATGTGCAGTTCATTGAATGGAAGTGTATCATTTAGAGAATTTCAAAGCATTTTGATAACTGTAAGTTAAAAAATCTATAATGAACTTATATTTTGAAATTGGGTTATACCATAATCATTATCAATCTCTAGTACATTGTACAACTTGAATACTAAAAAGCTCTGGAGAAAAGTGACTAAATAATTTAAGAAGCTGGCTATGGACCAGATCTTTCAAATCCTCTCAGTGTTCACTACAAAATCATGTGCCATGAGGCTGAAAGACTGTGATGTTATTGAGGGGAGTGTGTATTATCTCCTCACATATTAGGCAAGACTTCAAAAAAAAATTATTTATGAAGAGGGAAGATGCCAGAATGCTATCACCTATCTCTACAGGATCAGCCAAAGCAATGAAGAAAGTTCTGCTTTGCTGTTTAATCTTCCAGCATATCTTGAACAAAACTAAAATGTCCCCTTTTCAGTTTGCCATTTCAACATTTTTAATGGATCCAAAACATCTTTCTCCCCTTTTTTCATGGTAAGATCATAAAGATCAACTTTGCACCAAAACTAATATTAATTAGATATTCCTTAGGAAAAGTGAAAAAAAAAAAAAAAACCACTATTAGGAAACTTTATGAGAAGAATTATTTATTTTTCCTGTAACTAAATGTAGGTGTATAAGAGAAAAAGAAAAAGGAAGGAGAAGAAGAAGGAAGAAGGAAGAAGAAGAAGAAGAAGAAGAGGAAGAAGAAGAAGAAGAGGAAGAAGAAGAGGAAGAAGAAAAAAAAAGAAAGAAATGAAGGAAGGAAGGAAGGAAGGAAAGAAAGAAAAAGAAAAAGAAAAAGAAAAAGAAAATAAAAGGAAGAGTAAAACAAAAAAAGGAATGAAAGGAATAGAAAAAGAAAAAAGGAAAAAAGGAAAAGAAAAAAGGAAAAGAAAAAGGAAAAGGAAAAGGAAAAGGAAAAGGAAAAGAAAAAGAAAAAGAAAAAGAAAAAGAAAAAGAAAAAGAAAAAGAAAAAGAAAAAGAAAAAGAAAAAGAAAAAGAAAAAGAAAAAGAAAAAGAAAAAGAAAAAGAAAAAGAAAAAGAAGAAAAATTGTGCTTTTACTCAGTGTTTATGAAAGAAAATTTCCCTTACTTTAGCCCAAGAGAATTCCGAACTTGAAGTTCCATATTTAAAAAAAATAAATAAATTGCAATGAGAAAATAGGATATCTTTCATCACTGAATCTTCAGAAATGTTTTGTGAAATTCTTTCCTGTTTCAGGTCTCTGATTTCAGATGTTTCCTAATGTGTGGGGTTTTTTTTCATACATTTCACATCATTTCCAATGGAAATTAGAGCTTTATTTAAATTTCTGTTTAGTCTCCACTTCATGTTTTCAGGAAATTTGTTCTTCTGGTTAATCCATTATTTCTTTCTTAGTTTGAAATGTGGAAAATTTAACATGTCTAACAATTTACACTTAGAATGATAACTTCTACGTCCACTATCTCTTTAAAATCAGAATTCTTAACAAAAACAACTTTCCAATTTTTTTAAAGAGCCCTAAAAAGAGGGCTTCAAAATTTATTTTGCATGTGACCTACTAAGAAACTTGAAATACACTAGACTAAGGAGACCTAATTTACTGTAATTAAAGTGTACTCTTCAGGGTGTCAGCCTTTCCCAGTTGATTCTCTTTAGCATGAAGTGAACATATATTTTTGCCGTGCTCAGACATCTCATTTCATGTCCCCACTTGCTTGTAACATATCTTCTTCTATACAGGAGTTGTTTTTTCAGGTTGTTTTTTCCTATAACTCCACACAGAAAGTCCTGTGCTGCTAGGTCTCATTGCCATTCACCATTCCCATTTGTCCCCTCTAAGAACATGTTTGTTGTAGACAGGAAGACTAGATATTTAAATCCATTTTGAAATTCAATTGTATAGTGAATTTCATGCAGTCCAGAGTACAGGTGACATTTACCAACAGCGTGAAATGAAAGAAGGTTTGGTCTTTGTTCTCCCGAAACAGTTACCATAAGCCAACACTGACATATTGTGCTGCTTCTGATAATTCTTTTTGGTTGCTGCAGAACTATATCTTTGTTTATCTTCTATCATAAAATGTGAGTCATGAAGATTCTTTGATTTTCATTGCCCCAGATGATCAACAGTGACTTGTGACTCTGCGATCAACATTGACTTTTGACGTGACTCTTAAACATTTTGCCTCTGCTAATTTTAAACATTTTTTTTTTTGTGAGAAAACTGCTATAGTGTAGAACTTTTGTACATAAAAGGAAAATGTTCTAAATTAGAGCCCACTAATTTGTAAGACATTGAGGACTTCAGTGTTTCACCCAAAACGGTCCTGAGGAATAGACTTTCTGATATAAAGGACTGTGGTTCAAGTACTAATATTCCATCTTATATCTTTTCTTTCTGCTCTTGAGCCATTTTTTGCAAGTAATAACATTAGCAACAAGGAGGAACATAAAAATGGTTTAAAATTCTGGAAGATCAGTAAAAGCAAAATGGTTTCTTTGGGTGGATTCAGGATCAAAGTAAGTTTTTTATGCCTTCCTTATTTGGTTGAAGCTGTTGAGATACTCAAGCTAAAATCAAAGACACTGACAGCAAAAATGTTCCCAATTTCACAAAATGAACTGTGAGTTGAATTCTGCTAACTCATTAATAGAAAGGTCTTCAATTCACATGTTGGTCTTCCTCAAATCCAGACTGTCAGTTTGGTACCTGTTTCTGTTAGGAAATCCCACAGAGCTGACCTTCTGTCATGCAGTACATGTGAACTGAAAGAAAAACTTTGGAGATGAGGGACCCCAGCATGATCAATATGTTTTTCTAGAACAGTGTTTTCCAATTTTGTTCTGATGCTCTCAGAATTCCTTTCCTTTCCTTCCTTCAATTCCTTTCCTTCAAGCCAGTCCAGAACAGATGGCCCTGCTTTATTATCTAACTTTTATTTCTTTGACCCTTGCCTGAAGTTACAATATTCCCTTATGTCTGTTTCAGTAACAGAAATTTACTTTTTCTCTATTTTTTTTTCTTTTTGAATTTCAGGCTTATCAATGAGTCTTTGAGGGACCAGCTGCTAGTTACCATCCAGAAGACTTTCACATACACTCGAACCCAGGCACAACACCTCTTCATTATTCTCATGGAGTGCATGAAGAAGAAGGAGCTGGTATGTTTACACATTCCTTAGGGACAAAGACAAACCTCAATGCATTGTTTTGACTGAGCTTTTCAGGCGCCTATTGAAGTATTTCACAAAACTGTTGACTGTGATCTACATTCTAAAAGGATATTATTCTATATTATGGTGACTTTTGTTTGCTTTGATCTGTTTTCTTATTTGAAATGATTTATTCCAACTTTCATAAGTTCCTCTGCATTTACTTTTACATGTCAAAATATAGCTAATAGTGTATGTATATCATTAGTTTTCAGTCATCCTCAGGTATATTGTGATTGAAATTCTACTCCTTTCAAATACAAAAAAAAAAATGTTTATCTGTCACCCTTTACTCATACTTATTCTTTCATACATAACATAAGATCTTTCAATAATTTCTAGGAGCTCTATGAAAGTCCTTTTGCAGAAGCAAAATCACACTTTAAAGCACTTGGGATTAAACTGGATCTTTTATTTTTACTTTTATTTCTTAAAAACTGACTGAGCAGACATCCTTCCATCTTGTAATATAATCTTTCTTAGCTTTGTTTTTAGTTCATATTGCAGCTTCCTGAAATTCCAGACTGAAGGCATGCTGCAACATTTTGTGTAGGGTAAAAACCAAGAAGAAATATTGACTCAGATGTTTTACAGATTTTTTGTTTTCTGAAACTATTGGAGTTTTCTGTGACTTCATCCTCTGCAATGCCTTTTAACTTCAGTTGAAAATATGGCATATAATGAATAATACCACTGAAACTTGATGGGAAATAATGATTAGGAAGTGTTAATAAAAATCTCCCTTCTAGTGAGAGTTTTCAAAATAGAAGCTATTCATTATATGGTTTACCTCAACAAGTTTTCACAAACAAGCAGTTCATGCATCCATCAAGAAGTGGTCAGTCTTCCTCTTGCACAATTAACCGTTTACATGTATCACAATCACCCAGAACATGTAACCTAGGCAATGGCAGGAGAGAATTCCAAAGACAACATTGCTGGGAAGAGCTGAGAGCAGCATGCAGTTCTTCTGTGCCATTGCAAGGTAGATGGTTGGTGAAGGTGAGCTGGGCACATGACCATCAGCAGCCTCTGCTGGGTTCTTACTCATACTGTCAGAATTCATACTGTATAACAGACTCTAAATTATTCACAAGCAGTCTGTGCAGCCCATGAGCTATAGACTGATCATCCCTTTCACGGATGAACTACATCAAAATAGAGTTATTTTTCTTTTTGTATTATTCTACCAACATTCTCTTTACATTAAAACTCTCAGGAAAAAAAAAATGTGATCATTCTACAGAAATTCTTTTCTTGTCCAATTGTTACTGTCAAGATATACTGTGACTTCCATGGCACTCAAGTCTGCTTCACATGCAATGATTTTTGTAGTAGCTATATGCAGAGAGTAGAAGAGCTTTATAAACTGAGTGAATAAAGAGAATTCCTTAATAAATTACTCTCCAAATCCAAGCCAGACCTTTTTTAATGTTGAGTTGCTCTTACTTTCTTTTCATCACAGCAGATATGGCTACCACATAAAAGAGTAAAAACCAAACATAGCTCTTTTCTGAAAAGGCTGCCTTACTGCAGAAGGCACAAGAAATTAACCATTTTTTTTATGCCCACACATGTAGTCTGTCTCCAAACACCAGATACCCACAGTGAAAGACATTCTTAAAAATTTGGACATGCATATAATATTGTCCACAGGAGAAATGTGAGGGAAGAAGGTGCTGGAGATAGGCTCCACTCCTGAGGTACTCTCACTGAATGGCCTAGACATTTAGTCTCGCTGCAAGGCCTAGACACCTTAGTAGTTCTGAACACGCTGTTTACATGCAAGTCTAAGCTTTTGAAAATATTTCTTTATGCAGTAATGTAGCTACTGTATCAAATAAGGTGCCATCAGTAGATATATATAACAAATAAAATCTTTACTCTACATCACTTGTTAGACATTTCTGTTAACATCTTAATAATACTAATAAAGAACAAAAATAATAATAAAATGCATATGTATATGCAGAAACAGTGTTCTGCATGCAAATATATAAATCCTATTTAGAAGATGGCAGAAAGGAATAAGGGAGGGAATGTAAAAGAGAAAGAACAAGGGAGGCAGGAAAGCAGGAAGGAGAGAATGTAACAGAGAGAGATGGAATTATCAGGATGGGAAGAATGCAATTCTGGATTGTTCCAGACATCTAAAACAGAATATGTTGTCAGGCTTTGAACAATCTTTACTCCTGTAAAGTTAACTGTGAAGTTTTTGTCCACAGAGTTCACATCAGGATTTTTATTCTGTGCAAGACTGTGCCTTTGTTACAAGTTTCTTTACAGCCATGTAACCTGTCACCACTTACATTCTTTACCTATGTGTCTTGTGAAGAGCCATCAGCCAGGAGATGATTGGCCCATAATCAGGTGTTCTGAACCTGTATTTATAACACTTACCCAACCAAATGTAAAGTGTACGCACGAACACAAGTGTTTCTCTCTGGTATTTTAGTTGTACTCACTGATATTTTTAGCAGCAGTATGACAGAAAGATTTTATGTCTGAGGCTGGCCTAATGGTTCCTTTAAGACTCATACCATTTTATATGAATGTAGAAGAATGAGGATTTTCATAGAATCATAGAATACCCCAAGTTGGAAGGGACCCATAAGGATCACCGAGTCCAACTCCTGGCACCACACAGGTCTACCCAAAATTTTAGACCATGTGACTAAGTGCACAGTCCAAACACTTCTTAAACTCCAACAGGCTTGGTGCAGTGACTACTTCACTGGGGAGCCTGTTCCAGTGTGCAACCACCCTCTCAGTGAAGAACCTCTTCCTGATGTCTAGCCTAAACCTCCCCTGCCTCAGCTTGACACCATTCCTGCGGGTCCTGTCACCGGTGACTAAAGAGAATAGGTCACCTGCCCCTCCACTCCCCCTCGTGAGGAAGCTGTAGACCACAATGAGGTCTCCCCTCAGCCTCCTCTATTCCAGGCTGAACAGGCCCAGTGACCTCAGCCGCTCCTCATATCCCTCTAGGCCTTTTACCATCTTCGTATCCCTCCTCTGGACACTCTCCAACAGTTTCACAAACTTTTTGTACTGCGATGCCCATTTTTATAACGATGAAGTAATCATTTCGTAATCATTGCCAGAGTAGATGGATGACCTTAGAGATGTGAAGTATTCCCAGGAGTGAGTGGAGACTTCACTGGTTCTACATAGCCAGATGTTTCATATTTCCACATCTGTCCCAGCTCTTGTCCTTCCTCAGCGTTGACCTTCTAATTTGGTTTGTGCATAATACAAAATACTGCTTGGTGAACAGACTTCATCATCACCCTGATCTCCTCTCTCTCAAAAGAAACAAACAAAATAAGGGAAAACACTTTTTTCCCTTAGCAAAAGCGAGATGTAGATAATTGTCTCTTATGAGAACTCAGTGTCAGCCAAACTGATCGTGACTATTTTCGTTAAGTTTATGGGTACAGTGTACCTGACTGCCTAACTTTGGTGCTGCTGAACTCATAGAAAGCAAAGACGACAGTGGAAGAGAGACTGGCAGTATTACAGTATGCATCCTAAACAGATAAGTGCAAACATGTATAGGTAGGAAAATAGTAAATACAGATGAGTCACAGATGTGAAAAGGAAATGTGAAAAGAGAAAATAGAACACAATTTAATCTCTGGAAAGGAACAAAAAGCTGTCTTGGAAAGCAAGTTTTCCTACTCTGCCTACTTAGAATATATAAAAAGACTGTCACCTCTTTTATAAAACTGATTTGAATGTGGTGATCGAAGGGAAAAAAAAAATGATAATAACCCTTCATAAGATATTAGACTTTTCAAGTTCTGACATTTTGAGCTTCACTCTTAAAGAATGAATTTTGTGCACAGGGATTGTCATTATTAGATGTATAATATTCCATTTGTTTGCTGAACTGTAAGTTTATTAGATGAATTCGATCTGAGTACATGAGCTAGATAATAAGGTGAGGCCATTGCAAATGAGAGAACTAAGTCTGTAAGGTTTGCAGCACAGAACAAATTTTACTTGTCTATTTAATGAGTAGGTTTGATTCAATTGTAAACTTAGTTATGATACTGTTGCATGCATCTGCACTTACATTCAGAAACTTATTTGGACCAAGGTGATTAATAAAGTATAGAGCATAAAATTCTATTTAAAATTAAGAAGACTATGAATGTATGACTGTAGGTTACAAGGGCATAGAATGTTTTCTAATGTAATTTATGGAGATTCTCTGCTGTTACCCTTAGAATTCTTAAAAAAATGTTTACCCTAAAATTTTCCTCGAATAATGGCATGAAGGCTCACCAAAAACTAACTGTAGAAGAAGCAGTATTGTAAAGTCCAAAAAAAACTCTTTTTTAAAAAGTACTGTGAATATATTTTCCCATCTCATACATGAAGCTCATGAGAAGCTAAAAGAGCCCATTTTATATCTTGCCTGACACTGAAAAACAAAAACAAAAACAAACCAAAAAAAAAAAAAGGAGGGAGGGGAGGAGAAGGAAGGAGGTTTTAGGAGGTTTTTAAGAACTGAAAGTAGAATTTTTCCACTTAGAATATCTGCACCCATATTGATTAGTCCAAAGGCACAATGAAATGGAACTGGAATTCCAGAAATTAGCACAATAATTGTTATAACAATTAATTATTATTATTATTATTATGTGGAATTTCTTCTGAGAATTCAAAGAGCAGGTCATTGCAATTCGCTGCCTGAGGACTCAGCCTGTCAAGGCCTGGTAGTGGCCCAGCTCTGCCCTAGCAGCTGCAAAGGGATTCCCTCAAATAACTGGATAGCAGATAATTCACTTCAGATAGACTCTAGAAATACGTTGTGTTGGGTTATAGTTCAGAATTCTTGTTTCTTGTATCTGTGTCAGTACTTATTATTTGCCCTTAGAACAATAATTCTGGTGTTTGAGTTATCTGACAAAAACAGGCTGGTCTACTTTTTTAGGAGTACTGAATAATTTTGAAGCTTAGACTGGCATATTGCTGGAGTGATTTGTTCCTAAATCAGTGGAGCAGAGAGAAGCAAAAGAAGGAAGCTTGTTTGGGCAGGGTCTGGGAAAGGCCACTCTGGCAAGCCAGAGAAGTACATGTCCCTGAAAAAAATTAAAAAAAAAAAAAAAACACATTTAGTGCAACTAGGTAGGTTTGTCATAAAATTAATGTTTCCCAAATAGTCCTTTGAGAGTTAACAGACATAATCTTATATCCATTTCATAGAAGAGGCTTTTGCCATGAATCAGGATAGGTCCAGTCTTGGTACCTTAGTAAATAAAAAATCGTACATTAACTGTGTACTGCCTGTTGCTTAAATTTGTTTTCTTATTGCTACTAAGACTGCACAAGAAGGGTTTGTGGAAAGAGATTATTGGTAGTGGGCATAGGTTTGTATGCGCCTGTCAATCCCTGGAGCTCATTTCCATATAGATGCCACAGATAAAATTTAACTTGTTTCTTGCTACAAGAAAAACAAGAAAATCCCATTGCTATTTCACGTCAGCAAAAAACAGATATTTTTCCTTGCCTCTCCTATTCTAAACTATTCCTGTGGCTTGGTGCATGGTCATTGTGACGAACATAATGGCTACCTGAGGACAAGTGTGACCTTATAGCTGTTTTGGTTTTGTTTCTGGTTTGCTTGTTTGTTTGTTTGCTTGTTTTTCCTGAACATATAACTGGTCATTTCAGTTGTCTTCATGGTTAACTTGCAACTCAGGTGCTGTCCAATTAAACAATTCAGGTGTCACTCTGAAGTAGCTGGGTGCATTGGGAAGAGACCTGGAGAGCCTGTATAGTGAAGATGCTTAATATTTATTGCCTTTTTCCCTCAGAGGCAGATCCAAATTGTCCAGAAACGCAAAGATGCAGTTTATAAGCAACCTGTATTGTAAGGCTAACATTTTACCCCAGTACTACCCCAGCTTTTACTCATTGTATTGGTTATTTACCCAAAGTACTGAGAAGCTGCTGAGTGATCTAGCAGTTTCCATTCTATCTGGACTACCAGTAAGACTTATTCATCTCCGGTGGTTTCTAATCCATCTGACTGAAAAGCCTGGAGCGAGCCTGTCCACATTTCTGGAACAGTTCTGAAAAAAGCTTAACCTGGTCTTATAATCAAACATTGTAATTGTAAAAATTGGGTAGTATGTTTTAATTTCTTTGCTAAGTATTTTGAAAATAATGGATTACAAGGGAAAAAAAAAAAAAAAAAAAGAACCTACTATAATAATGGTTGGATTTGATTATCTTGAAGGTGTTTTCCAGCCTAGATGATTCTATGATTCTATATACTAGCTTCAAAACACAGAAAACACAGTGTGTTTTTAAGCTGGATGTAGAGGTTCAGAGAATTAATATGCTAATTACCCATCGTCTGGATGTGTTTATTAACGTACACATAGACATGTTTGAATTAAATATTAGCTAAATCAAATGGACTTTTAAGAATTAGCCAATTAATTTTCAAATTTTCTATTAATTAATTATTATTTATTTATTTGGCCCTTCCCGAAGGCTAGAAATTTCATTCTAATCCAATTTTTTTTAATAAGTTGGGCTTCATAAACAAATCATTTCAGCTAAGATTTTGTAATGCTAGTGGAGTATTTTTCACAGAGGCAGAAGAGGGAGTGGTGACTTCTCAAACAGTAAAAATTGTGGTTCCTGCAGGAGTAAAATTGCTGTGAACACCGTGTAACTTGGCAGTAAAGATCTGTAGTGAGGGAATGTCATGTCACTAATGGTCTGCTGGTTGCTGGAATTCTCCTCTCGCCCATGGAAACATTCCATGAGATTTCCAGCATAAAGTGTACTGACGTTAATTAGTCCTCTGAGTCCAAATGGAGGGGCCAGTCATCTTCAGTAGTGACTGTAGCAAATCTCCTAATTTTGATGAAGGTTAAGTCTCCTTTGCAGTCAATGCAGATCAAAAGCTTTAGTCTAGTATGTAGGCCCTACTTCTGTAAATAAGTCTTAGGGTTCTACCCAGTAGTTCTGCATTCTATAAGCTTTATTTGATTCCTTTTTGCTAAGAAGACAATATCATGGTTTTTTTTCTCCTTCCACCAAGAAGTCAACTGGGCTTTGCCATTGACTCTACAAAGTCTGTGCAAGGACAAGTCTGCTTTTTCTTGTTGTTTTTGTTTTTGTTTTTTTGTGTTTGTTTGTTTATTATTATTATTATTTCAGAAATCCAGTGAACAAGTTCAACAAGCCAAACAGTTACTTAACAAAAAGAAAAAAAAATGTTGTATTACAGCAAAGCCTTGAACAGCTTTTGATCCTAGCAGCTGCTTTTCAACTGCCGGCAGATGAAGTAGAGCTTCTGCTTACAAAAAGCCCAAAAATGTGATATCAAATGTCAAAGCAAAAGTGTGCAACTTGTGATGAGAAGTCTGGAGAAAAAGTCTTACAAGGAGCAGCTGAGGGAGCTGGGGTTGTTCAGCCTGGAGAAAAGGAGGCCCAGGAGCGGACTTATCACACTCTACAGGTACCTTAAAGGAGGCTGTAGCGAGGTGGGGGTTGGTCTATTCTCCCACATATCTGGTGACAGGACGAGGGGGAATGGGCTAAAGTTGTGCCAGGGGAGGTTTAGGTTGGATATTAGGAAGAACTTCTTTACTGAAAGGGTTGTTAGGCATTGGAATGGGCTGCCCAGGGAAGTGGTTGAATCACCATCCCTGGAGGTCTTTAAAAGACGTTTAGACACAGACACAGACACAGATTTCTAGGTTGGAAGAGACCTCAAGATCATCGAGTCCAACCTCCGACCTAACACTAAGTACTCCACTAAACCATATCGCTAAGCTCTACATCTAAACGTCTTTTAAAGACCTCCAGGGATGGCGACTCCACCACCTCCCTGGGCAGCCCATTCCAATGCTTAATAACCCCTTCGGTAAAGAAGTACTTCCTAACATCCAACCTAAAACTCCCCTGATGCAACTTTAGCCCATTCCCCCTCATCTTGTCACCAGGCACGTGGGAGAACAGACCAACCCCCACCTCTCTACAGCCTTCTTTAAGGTAACTGTAGAGAGCGATAAGGTCGCCCCTGAGCCTCCTCTTCTCCAGGCTGAACAAGCCCAGCTCCCTCAGCCGCTCCTCGTAAGACTTGTTCTCCAGACCCCTCACCAGCTTGGTCGCCCTTCTCTGGACTCTCTCGAGCACGTCCATGTCCTTCCTGTAGCGAGGGGCCCAAAACTGAACGCAGTACTCAAGGTGCGGCCTCACCAGAGCCGAGTACAGGGGCACAATCACTTCCCTAGACCTGCTGGCCACACTACTTCTTATACAGGCCAGGATGCTGTTGGCCTTCTTGGCCACCTGAGCACACTGCTGGCTCATATTCAGCCGACTATCAACCAATACTCCCAGGTCCTTCTCTGCCAGGCAGCTTTCCAGCCACTCATCTCCCAGCCTGTAGCTCTGCCTGGGGTTGTTGTGCCCCAGGTGCAGGACCCGGCACTTGGCCTTGTTGAACTTCATACAGTTTAGATGTAGAGCTTAGTGATATGGTTTAGTGGAGGACTTGTTAGTGTTAGGTCAGAGGTTGGACTAGGTGATCTTGGAGGTCTCTTCCAACCTAAATGATTCTGTGATTTAGTCAGTTATTTGGTTCATCTTAAACCACTGTGATGCACAAGTCTGGTGCTGTTCTTTCGTGACACCAGCCACCTAGAGGGTTATAGCAAATATCTGGTATGTTGTTTACAGTCAGTAAGTGGACAATTTTAGGTTTATTTGATGCATTCTGCATACACAATTATCACAGGTGTAGTCACCTTTTAGATACTTATTACAAATCTCTCATTTTTCTATGTATTGCATGATTAAATTTGCATCTTTTTTGCAGATTTAGATTTAGATTGTTTCTTTTCCCTTAAAAATATGTTTGTAGGAACTTCCATTAAACCATTTACACTATTAACAAGTGTACTTGATCTGGCTGGGATGGAGTTCACTTTCCCCACAGCAGCCCACACAGTGCTGTGCTCTGCACTTTTAGCTAGAACAGAATTTATTTTGCAGCAATGTCTTGTCTATTGCTGAGCAGAGCTGGCACGGCACCAAGACCATCACTCCAACACTCCATAAATCCACTGGGCTGGGAGTGGCAAGAGATGGGGAGGGAACACAGCCAGGGCAGCTGACCTAAACAAACCAAAGGAATATTGCGTGTCACATGATGTCACACACACCAATAAAACCTGGAGAATGGGAAGAAGAAGAAGGGGGTACTCTCATGAAAACACTGGTCTTCCCAAGCAACTACTGTGTATACATACAGGTCCTGCTTTCCAGGAAGTGGTTGAACATCACTTGAGGATAGGCAGTAGAAAATATTTTTTCTCCTTTTGCTTCTGTATGACCTCCTTTTTTCCCTTTCCTTAAACTGTTCCTATATCAAATGTGCAAGCCTTTTTTCATTTTTCCTCCATTTCATTTTTCATTTTCTCTCCCTACCTACCCCTTTACATCCTCATCCAGTTGAGGAATGAGAGTAAGAGAGCAGCTGTGTGGTACTGACACTGCTCATCAGTGTTAAACCACCCCAACAAGTAATTATGCAAAATGCACACCGAGCCATTATACAGCCCTGTCAATTGTCTCAGTAATGAAAGTTGAGGCAGAACTGTAGCATGTGGCCAGCAAGATAATACAGGCAACAATATAATACACAATGTAATACAAACCAATATTTCCAGTCAGGAAGTTGGAAGGATTCAATGCAGCGTGTACACTCCACATAATGGTCAGAAACCTTTCTCACTACCCATCCCAGTCATGTCTGACAAGTTGTAATTTTTTTTTTGCCATTCTTAGAAAATATAATTTCTCTTTCCATGGCTTCAGGTGAGTCATGTAGACCCATTCATTAATGCTATAATATCTTATTCATTGATGAGGAGCTCACTATATGAGATGGAGCTTCTGTGTAGATACAGCAGCATCTGCCAATTTGCCATCCTGTAGAAATATTTAGAGAAGCTCATGTAAATCAACTGAGCTTCCTTTTCCAAGTATTACCTGCTTAATATCAGTACCAAGACAGTTATGACACTAAAGGTTCGTGACTAATTTTGCTGCTTGTTTTCTGTGCGTCATCACAACATTATTGACAACGTAAATCCAGAATAAACATACACCTGTATCATCTATAACAAAGCAACCTGGGCACCCATATTCTGTCAGACTATTTGTACAGATGTTGCACAGAAAAAAAAAATGAAAAAAAAAAGTGAAATTTGGATTTAAAATAGAGCAAGAGTCCCCAGTCTTAATATTGTTGTTATCCAATCAACTCACCACACTTCCCTCTAAAACCAACATTTGAAGATGTATCTGAGCATGTGAGTCCTACAGACAGCATTGTTTAAGGCAGTAGTTTGCAAGACATAATTTTTCAGTATATACAGCAGTGAGAATGAACAAATTGGACTTTTGGTCTCTTAAAATAAGAGAATATTAGGTTTATCCATCTCAGTGGTGAGCTTTTTACATCATTGATCTCTTTTTTATTAAAATTTGCTTTGAAACATTATTTAGTTTTTCAGTGGTTACTACCCTTGAGCAAGATAAAGGTTATCAGTTAAATTATCTAAATAAAAGCCTAGAATAACATTAGCTTTCTTGGCTGGTTTTTACAGAAATAGTACTCTACCAAGATTGTTAGCTTAGCAGGAGAGCAAAGACACTGCAGATCCAAGGACAAATGCCAAAAGCGATGTATTTATTCAATCGTAACACTGGCTAAGGCTGTGAGTTGCTGCCAGTTCCTAATTTCCCAGAATGATTTAAAGGGACTTGTACGGGGACACACACTTATGAGATGACCTGAAATGAATGAGACTGTAAATGTAAAGTTCAAATGGCATGCACATGGGTGTCTCTCAGCAGGCCAGACACAGGCAGGCATAGTTAACTGTTAACTATGACCTCCTCAGTTAACTCTGACCTCCTCAGTCCATGGCATGGGTGCCTGTTTGTTTGTCAGAAGAGTACATTCTGGAGTAAACACTAGTTTGATGGGGTTAAATAGCTAAATGGCTGATGCCTATCATCTTGTTACCCGAAGCCATTTCTCTTCCTAGTTGTTCTCAACCAGTTCCTGTACTGCAAACCTTCATTGAATTACAGAATCATAGAATCATAGAATGACTTGGGTTAGAAGGGACCATAAAGATCATCTAACTCCAACCACCCTGCCACTAAACCAGGTTGGCCAACGTCCCATCCAACCTGGATTTGAACTCCCCCAGGGATGGGACATCTACAGGTTCTTTGGGGAACCTCCTTCCAGTGCCTCACTACCCTTACAGTGAAGAATTTCTTCCTAATGTCTAATTTAAATCTATCCTCTTTTAGTTTAAGACCATTCCCTTTTGTTCAATCATTATCTACCCAAGCAAAGAGTTCCTCCCCATCCTTTTTATAAGACTCCTTTAAGTATTGAAAGGCCGCAATGAAGTCTCCCCAGAGCCTTCTCTTCTTTAAGCTGAACAGCCCCACTTTTCTCAGCCTTTCTTCATAGGAGAGGTGCTCCAGCCCTCTGATCAACTTTGTGGCCCTCCTCTGGACCCACTTTAACAGGTCCATACCTTCATTGTGCTGGGAGACCAAAACCTGGGTGTAGTACTCTAGGTGGGGCCTCACAAAGGCAGAGCAGAGGGGGACAATCACCTCTCTCAGCCTGCTGGCCACTCCTCTTTTGATACAGCCCAGGACACCGTTGGCCTTCCGGGCTGTAGGCACACACTGCCAGCTCATGTCAAGACTTTCATCCACCAGAAGTCACGCTCTGCAGGGCTGCGTTCTGTGAGTTCTTCTTCTAGTCTGTACTCATGCCTGGGATTGCCCCAACCCAGGTGCAGTACCTTGCACTTTGACTTGTTGAACCTCATTAGGTTCACATGGGCCCACTTTTCCAGCCTGTCCAGGGACCTTTGAATGGCACCTCTTCTTTTGCTGTCAGCTGTACCACTCAGCTTGGTGTCATTTGCAAACTTGCTGAGGGTGCACTCAGTCCCATTGTCTATGTCACTGATGAAGATACTGAAAAGCAGCAGTCCCAAGACAGACCCCTAAGGGACACAGCTCATCACCAGCCTCCACCTGGACATAGAACCATTGATCACAGCTCTCTGGGTGCGGCCGTCCAGCCAATTCCTTATCTTCCAGATGGTCCACTCTTCAAATCCATTGAGATTTTCCAAATTAATGATTAGGATGTTGTGTTTGACCATGTCAAAAGCCTTACAGAAGTCCAAGTAGATGAAATCGGTTGGTCTTCTCTTGTTGACTGGTGAAGTCCAGCAGATTGGTCAAGCACAATTTCCCCTTGGCGAAGCCATGCTGGCTGTCCTGGATCACATCTTTGTCTTGCATGTGCTTTAACATCGCCAAGGGAGATCTGTTCCATGATCTTGCCAGGCACAGTGGTGAGTCTCACTGGTCCATATTTCCCTGGGTCTTACATTCTACCCTTTTTAAAACTGGGTGTGGTGTTCTCTTTTTCCTGTCACTGGGTACTTCACCTGGCAGCCATGATTTTTCAAATACGACGGAGAGTGGCTTGGCAACTACATCAGCCAATTCCCTCGGGACCCTGGGATGCATGTCATCATCATATAGACTTGTAGGTGTGTCAGGAGGTCACAAATTTACTCTTTACTTACAGTGGGAGGGACTCTGCTCCCCCAGCCCCTGCCTAGATGTTTGAGGACTCAAGAGGTGTGGGAAGCCTGACTCCAGTGAAGACTGAGACAAAGAAGTTGTTAAGTACCTCTACCTTCTCCTCATCTGTTGTTACCTGTTCTCTGTATTCATTTGTCAGAGGCAGTACATATGTGCGTGGAAACACATCTGTTTTTAGCATCAGAATATGCTGATGCGCAGTAAATTAAAGAACAATATCTAAATTCTGTTTCTCTGCTTATATTCTTTGTGAGTTACAATTTATATTTATTCCTGTTTCCTCAACATTAAAATCAGGAGCTGGTACACTGCCTGTATAGAGTGATAAATTGCCTAATGTAACAGTATGAAAACACAAGGGAAAAGGATTGTTTTCAATGTTTTTACTTCCAAAACTTATTTGGGGTCATTTATTGTACTCGAAATATGTATAGAATCATAGAATCACAAGGGTTAGAAAAGACCTCCAAGATCATCTGGTCCAACTATCCACCCCCCCCCCCCCCCAATATCACCCGCTAAACCGTGTCCCTAAGCACCACATGCAACCTTATTACATTTCAAACTGTTGGCAGTGCTGTAAGGCTTAAAAAGTATGTGTACACTGTAAGTTTTTTACATGGGACAGAGCTGTGACATTTCCATAGCATTCTCTCACCAGTCATTAAGAGGTTGACATAGCCGTCTCAGTCTCAAACAAAAGCTACCAATTACTGGAGAAACCAAACACTGACAGTAATTTCTGTAACATGATTTTCTGTGCATCTAGATGGCTCCTCATTTGCAGAATTGCTGCCTTTCTTATAAACACTGATTTTTTTGTTTGTTCTCTGCTTGTTACCAGAAAATGAGTCTGTGACAAATTGTTGGATCAAGCAATAATGTAAAGTGTGTTGCAGTGCTGCCACAAAGGAAAAGGAAATGTAAATAATTCTGAAACTTTGCAGTCAACATTCAAACTTCTCCCCTCATGTGTATGCTCCCTCTTGTTTCCTCATTTGGAATTCCCTTTTTTATTCCTCAGAATAGCACACCATTTAATTTAGGTTTTCTTTCCCTAAACATAATTCTCTCTAAACTTTCTGTTCCTGAATTTCCTCTTATTTGGCCACCCTCTTTCTTCTGCAGTATTATCCATCTACTCACCTGCTCACTTTGATCTTTGTTATGCCTCCACAACAAGCAGGTTTTCCTCTGAGCTAAACAGGATTATTTATTGCAAGAAAAAAGAAAATGCTTTCCTCTATTATCTGAGCCATTTTGAGACTTTGCATAACAGACCTCCTTGTTTTATTAAAGTCTTCTTTTTCTTTTCAGAGGAATTTTCCTCTGAAATATTCAGGTAGGCCTAGCTAAATTATAAATGTCAACATGCACTCTAAAAAGAACTGCCTATGTTTCTGAACCTGTCATCTCAACCAGGTGAGTTTCAGGCCCTATTCATAATTGTATCTGGTTTTTTTTTGCGTGTGTGTGTTTTCTTTTTTTCTTTTTTTTTTTTTTGTAAAAAGGAGGTGTCTTGTTTTTCTGACCAAGATGCATACAAACATCAACTAGTGAATTTGGAATGGGTGAGATTTAAGGACATTCAAAAGATTGTATGGAGATAGCAAAAAAAAAAAATCATTTAGAGTAATTTGAAATCACTGTATTTTCTCCTGATGTGACAGTGAAATGGCAGTGAAAAACAATCCCATCTCTAAAAGCATGAATAATTTGGAGCATTCTTAAGATGCTAAGAATACAGTATGTAAAGAGAGTAAGAGACTACTGTTGGCTGCTTTCTCTGCTGCCATCATTTCCACCCTGCTTTTTTCTCTCTCTACAGTTATCCATTATGTAGTCAGCAGGCACTGTCAATCTGAGGTATAGAGAATGATATTTCTTTTTTTTCTCTTGCCTCCATGACAGTGGGTAAAATGCTTTTCAGTGCAGTTGTACATTCTTCCTGCTGATATGATGTTGTATCCTCTTTCTTCAAACAAATACCAGCTAAAAATCTGAATATATTTCAGCTTTTTTTCTTACTCTGAAGGGGCTGACATTAAGCTTACTGTAAAAAAAATAAATAAAAAAAAATAAAAAAGTGTTAACTGTAATAGGATACTTTAGAAATTCTTAGAGCAGCCTGGTGTTGCATAGCTATTCAAATTCAATCCTGGGTATTTATAACTGTCCTTGAACAGAAGAAGCTCTTCTGTTTCTATCAAGTTTCCAGAATAAGTTCTAGGGAAAAAAAAAAAAAAAAAAAGTGTTGGGAATGAAGGAAGGAAGGACTTACTTTTGGTTAGAAAAGGCATCAGAAGAACCAAATATTCTGATAGCTGGGAATAACCTTTTTATCCTGTGATTAATTTCACCAAATGCTATTTTGAACTATTGCAAAATATTTGTATGAAATGAATTCCCATAGCATGACCTGGAGAATCTGCAGTTAGTGCTGACAGTGGCTGATGTCCCTACCTATTGCTCTTGCTTCTCCTTCTAGTGGTACAATCAGCTTCATCCATTTAGAATATTAACCTGTTCACCATGCCGCAGTCCATTCTAAGGAAAGTTTATCATTCATATATCCAACAAGGCCTGAAAACAGAAAACACTGACAGACCTATTCTGTCTCTTGCTTTATACTTCCTTTAAAGAGGAATCGATAAAACAAAACAATTTTTGTGCCAAGGATTTTCCTATGGGTGTGTATGACTTGCTGATCAAATAACTTGAATTTTGTCTGTCTGTCTGCTGCACCCTCTCCTGCCTTCTCCAATACCCCTGCTTCACCCAGATTAGTAACGGACATAAATACCAACAGTTACAAAGGAACTGGGCAGGGGAACCAGTACTAATAATTCAGAAGTTTTGTGATTAGAATACTGGAATCTATAATACTTATGTGCTCTGAAGTGTCTCAATGCCCATGCAACTTCAGAGGTTGAATCACCTATGACTTCATTTGCTTTCTGTTTGACCACATCTTCCCTCTTCAGCATCTATTTGATGTATTTTCTTCCTAGTTGGTCCTTTGATTTGGCAGTTCCCATTAAGGAAACTGCTTATACTCATCTGCATACTCACAGCTCTAATCTGTATTTCTAAGGTAACCCTGAATTTATACGCACACAAAACTTGGGAAATCCTAAATGCCAATGTAATATCTGTGTGTGCCAGTATGTCACTTAGTTCTGAAAGTATGGCTCATATTTATTGCTCTCAGGTAAAACAGTATTGTTTGACTGTGCCTATAGAAGTGCAATGCAGTACCAGCATGAAGATAAATGAATAACAGGATTCATCATATCAGGTTAAACTGACCGTACTGAGCCAGAAGAGGCAAAGGAAAACTGAAATAAAACAAAATCTGACAAACAAGAATGAAGCTGGTGCTAAACAAAACACACAAACAAACTAACAAACAACAACAACAACAACAAAGAACTGTTTTAATATAACTACTTTTAATAAAGAGTCTAAGGTCAGATAATCTCGTCCTCTTGCTCATCTCTGCAACTACCCCACCCTCCATTTATTTCTACCCTGCTGATTTTTCTTCTTCATCCCTTTGTTTTTCACTTGCTTTCTACTTGCCTTGCCTGAAAATTAGGTTTCTACCCTGCTGGACTGTAATTATTGCTGGCAAGGACCACAATGTGCTGCAATCATTGTGCTTGCAGAGGTTTGTTTTGGCTCAGTGATTTCCTAGCGCGTTTTCCTAGGAAGAAATAGGACACAGCTAGTTTTTTGTTGTTGTTGTTTTCATTTTTGTTTTTCCTGGAAGTTACTGCTGTTCACATTAAGATGTTTCAAGAAAATCTACAATGAGATAGAGAGAAGACCACTCCAGCTTTGTTTTGTTTTGTTTTGTTTTGTTTTTCTTTTCCTGCTTTTAAGAACAAACCTCATCCATTTCACTCAGGCAGAATTTGTAGGTGTAAGTGAGAAGTAGTCTTCTGTGCTGTGGTACCCTCATTTTTTCCTTTCACTATAAAACTAAGACAACATTTTTCCAGGTGGCTCTCAATCACCTCCTCCTGTGAGGAGCCCAGCAGAGCTGGTGATCTCTACTCTGTCCCCTCTTCCTCCCCGCTCTTCATCTTCCTCCTACAACAAACTTATCAAGGAACTAGGAAGGTCCCCTGTTTCACCTGTAAATATTAAAGTGAGCCTCTCACAAACACAGAAACATTTAAAAGTGAGCAACCTGAGCTGTTATCTACTGTACTTTACATATAGATCACTATGGGCATATCAAAAAGAAGTCAAAATTTACAGCTATATTTAGTAAGAATCAAAATGCTCATTAATGCTGCTTTTGCAGCTTGTTGGTGCAGCTTTTATTGGTGTCTTAGAGCTATTCTTGCATGTCTGTTTCAATTGTGTTTTCATCTGAAGATTTAACTCCTTCAGTGCAATGCAATACATTTTTGTATTTGTAAGGAGTGTTAACATCAGCTTTTATATATTTGTAAAGAAGAGAAGAAAAATAGATTAAAAAGAAAAAAACTTGTGCCATTGTTCAAATTCGCACTTGTACACTGAGATGCCTCAGGCAGTTACCCAAAAGAACCATTTCAAGCCAATAAATTGGGTGAACACTGAGGAAGGAAAAGAGGAAATCAAAAAAAAGACCAATCCCAAAATACCCAAGGTAGTCGGTGAGGAACAGAAAAGAAAAAAAAAAAAAAGAAAATATAAGAAAAAAAAAAAGAAAAAAAAAGTCCTTTTAAAGTAATTGAGTTTAACATCAACAGTTGAAACTACTGGCTACATGGAGGTAATAACATGGCCCAAAACGTCTGGGCAAAAAGGAGTATTTTTTTTTTCTTCTCTGAACATAAATTGTTTTTTTTTTCGTTTGTTCCAAAAAAAAAAATAGCTGAGTAAGTTAAATGGTAGTTTTCTTTGTAATATAAGGTTATTATGAAAATATAGTAAACTATTTTATAGATATAGTTTGAATCAGATCAGCATAAAGAAAATTTCTCAGTTTAAGCTAATCTCTTTCACAGCATTTCCAAAGAATGCCTCGGGTTAGTCTGACTGCTACTGCAACTCTTCCCACTACTTTTATTTTTCCAGGGCAAACAAGTCTTAAGTATGCATTACTATTTTAACTTTGGTTTTTTGTTTGCTTGATATTTTTTTTGCTTGCTTGCTTGTGTTGTTTTGTTTGTTTGCTTGTTTTGTTTTTTGTTTGTTTGCTTTTGTGTTGTTATATATATATAATTTTATATATGTATATATTATATATATAATTAAATGGTCTGGATCTCAATGCCTTATTAACTTATTTCTCCTTTTAGTTTTTCACTGAGGCTGTACAGAAGCTACAACTGTATAGAAGGTTTAAGCAGGACTACAGTAGGTTTAAGCAGGAGGCTGGTCTTTTTCAAGATGAATGGCTCTGAGGAACTATGTCACTTCTTTTTCTTTAAAGAAGTAAAGCTTTCTTTTTTTGTGTGTCGGTTATCAAGTGGGTTTCCAAGTTTTTGTTAGTAGCTGCTTTTACTTCTCAGAGGCAGATGTTCATCCAGTAAAAGGTAGCTGGGAACAGAGTTTACTGACCCAGATGTTTTCCTTTAGCACTGAAGTTTTATGTATGTTGGTGCAGTAGCATCTGTAAGCCATTTTAACAAGGTTCTGGTCAATGTCCTGCTTTAACAACATCAATGTGTTGTTTATCAGTTGTCTACAACGATTTATCTACCAACATACTGGGAAATAGCACCCAGCAAGATGTCAAATACATTTATGATTCTTGAAACTAGATGAGTAAATTACAAACACAAAATTCTTACTCGTTATTTAAAGGAAAAGAAATCATTAGATGGGTAGACCTCCAGCAAAATGGACAGATTTGTCTGTTTGTTTGTTTGTTTATTTTGAGACACAGAGATACTAAACATTTCTGAGTGTAAAGTCTGCATAAATACTATAACATATGTCCCCGTGTCCTTAGTCCTCCAACCACAAGAATTAAAGAATGCTAAAAAACTACAAAGAGTACATAAGCAGAGAAATTAATCTGTATTTTTGGAACAATTGTTGTCTCCTTATACTTGTAGTTATAAAATTCAGAAATAAAATTAGTGCTTTCTTTATGTCAGAAGAGTGTCTAACATAAGGCTATACAATCTGATCCAACAATGAACCGTGTAACAATTTTCTGTTTCTCTCAATGTTTTATGAAGCTTGTTTATTTTCTCTGGTTATTCATGTTTTAAAGTGACAGAGAAAAAGACAAAGGGGCAACACCTGTGTCTGCATTTCTAATAGAAATTGTGAGAAAAGACAGGGGGCATATGCAACCCTCTTCATTAATGAATTATTCAAGCATGATTACGGAAGCCTGATGTAAAGCTGCAACTGGAGTAACATTCCAGGTCTGTTCAAGATGCTGATGATTCCTCACAGTCTTTTGGTCTGGCACAAATCTTCTTCAAGAGCTAAGGCGGAAAAAGAAAGTGTATGGCCAGTGGAAGTAAGGTCAGGCAACCTGGGAGGATTGTAGAGATGCTGCTCACCTTTGTAGGGAGAGAATTTCTGTGGCCAAGGCTCAATTAGAGCTGAAGCTGGCCAGCAGCATAAAAAGGCTTTTTTAAGTATGCTAACAGGAAAAGGAGGACCAGAGCAAACATTGGTCTGATACTTGATGAGGACAGTCACCTAACGAACAGGGACACAGACAAAGCAGAGGCATTTAATGCATTTTTTGCCTCTGTCTTCAACACCAGTGATGGGCTATGGGACCCCAGCTGCCCTGAGTTGGAGGACCATTACTATGGGAACGATAAACTCCCAGTTAACCCCAAACTTGTGTGGGATTTGCTTCTCCTCCTGGATCCATATGTCAGTGAGGACCAATCAGATTCATCCCAGAATACTCAGAGAGCTGGCTGATCATAGAATCATAGAATCATTAAGGTTGGAAAAGACCTCCAAGATCTTCTGGTCCAACCATCACCCTACTAACAATGTCACCCAGTAAACCATGTCCTTAAGCACCAAGTCCAACCTCTCCTTAAACACCTCAGGGAAGGTGATGCCACCACCTCCCTGGGCAACCCATTCCAATGCCTGACTGCTCTTTCTGAGAAGAAAGGTCTCCTGATTAAAAAAATCCTAAAAAATCCTAAACCTCACCTGGCACAACTTGAGGCCATTCCCTCTAGTCCTGCCACTAGTTATCTGCGAGAAGAGGCTGACCCCCAGCTCCCACACCTTCCTTTCAGGTAGTTATAGAGAGCAATAAGGTCTCCCCTGAGCCTCCTCTTCTCCAGACTAAACAACGCCAGTTCCCTGAGCCACTCTTCATAAGACTTGTGTTTCATCCCTTTCACCAGCTTTGTAGCCCTTCTCTGGACACGCTTCAGGGCCTCGATGTCCTTCTGATGTCCTGATGTCATCACAGGACCTCTCTCAATTATTTTCAATGGTCTTGGGAATCCAGAGGGGTCCCAGTTGACTGGAAGCTAGCAAATGTGGTCCCAATTTTCAAGAAGGGCAAGAAAGAAGATCCTTAAAATTACAGGCCTGTCAGTCTCATTTCAGTGACCGGTAAAATTATGGAGAAGATTATTCTGGGGGTTACTGGAAAACACCTAAAGGACAATACAGTCATTGGTTACAGCCAACATGGGTTCACTAGAGGAATGTCATGTCTAACAAACTTAATTTCCTTCATGACAAGATCACCCAGCTAGTTGACCAAAGGAAGCCACGCAATGTAATCTTTCTGGATTTCAGTAAAGCTTTTAATACTGTCTCTCACGGTATCCTACTGGACAAAATGACCAGAATATAATTATATAAAAGCATAATAAGATGGGTGAACAGCTGTCTTATGGGTCTGGCCCAGAGGGTTCTTATAGATGGGGTTATATCAGGCTGGCGACCTGTCAGTAGTGGGATTCCCCAGGGCTGCATTTGAGGACCAGTCCTCTTCAATGTTTTCATAAAAGATTCAGACGCAGGACTTGAAGGTTTTTTGATCAAGTTCATGGACAACCCTAAGATTGGGTGGATCTGTCAACACCTTCAAAGGTGGTGAGTCCTTGCAGAGAGATCTGGACAAATTATAGAGCTGAGCTATCACCAACAATATGAAGTTTAACAAGAGCAAGTACCTGATTCTGCACCTGGCAAACTTTGGTTATAAGTACTGACTGGGGGACAAGATGCTGGAGATCAGCCCCTCAGAAAGGGATCTGGGCATTTTGATTGACCGCAAGCTGAACATGAGCCAGCAGTTTGCCTTGGCATCCAGGAGAGCCAACAATATCCTGGGGTGCATCAAGCATGGCATTGCTAGCCAGTCAAGAGAAGTGATTGTCCCATTCTATTCTGTGCTGGTGCAGCCTCACCTTCAGTATTGTGTGCAGTTTTGGGCACCACAGTATGAGAAAGGTATAAAACTATTCGAGAGTATCCAAAGGTCTGCAAAGATGGTGAAGGGCCTAGAGGGAACGACATATGAGGAGCAGCTGAAGTCACTTGGTTTGTTCAGCCTGGAGAAGAGGAGACTGAGGAGAGACCTCATCGTGGTCTACAACTTCCTCACGATGGGGAGCAAAGAGACAGGCACTGATCTCTTCTCTCTGGTGATCAGCAATAAGACCTGAGGGAACAGCTTGAAGCTGCGACAGGGGAGGTTCAGGAGGCTGGGTATCAAGAAAATGTTATTCACCATGAGGGTGGTTGGGCCCTGGAACAGGCTCCCAAGGGATGTTGTCATGGCATTGAGCCTGCTGGAGTTCAAGAATCATTTGGACAATGCTCTCAGACACACGATCTGATTTTTTTTATTTATTTATTTGTTTTGAGGTGGTCCTTTGGGGACCCAGGAGTTGGACTAGATGATCCTTGTGGGTCCCTTCCAACTTGGATGTTCTATGATTCTATCATCTCTGAAGATGTCCAGTAGTGGATATAACCAATATTTCTGGCAAAGATACAAGGGAAACAAGACTATGGTTGAAAAATGCTGCAGGTCAGGACTAAAATTTCGTCTACAGAATTGTGTGAAAAATCAGTTCAAAGGATAACTAGCTGTGAGAAGTTTCTCCTAAAAAAAGGTTCATGAATAAGAGTGGTAAGGTGCTGCATGTTGTCCAAAATCTTCTTCATGACCTGTGACCATAAAGAGAGCATCTATGGACAGTCAGTGTTAGCCTAAACCACGATGAGCATGCCTGTTTTCTGCCCTAAAAAAAAAAAAAAAAAAAAAAAAATTGTGCATTCAGAACAGGCAAAAGTCCACAGGCAAATCTTTGAGCTACCAACTTTGTAGCATTTTGAAAGGGATATCCATGAGATTTTGCCTTGGTCTGTCTAAAATTCTAGTTCAGTCTTGGGTATGAGCCCCCAGATGACTGTAAATCTGTTTTGAATCCAAATAATTTTTCTACTCCTGTCTCTAATTTGGTTATCTTCTTTTTCTTTATTTTAGTGCTTGGGTTATGGCTTGACCTCTTGCACATTATAATAAATTAACAGTTACCATCTAAAGGTAACCTTTTTATTTAGATGCAACTAAATTTTATATTTCTACTTTATTTTTTATACAGTAGAAATTTGTTCTGCTGGAATGGGTTGATTTTTCTGAGGGAGAAAGGGATGAAGTGAAAAGGCAGGAAAGAGAAGTTGGAATTTAAGGTTATATGTGGTCCAATGCACATGCAAAGTTCTTCACTTAGTTTTCCTGTGATGATAAGCTGTTCAGTGTTTGCAATTTATGTGACACCTTTTAATTAAGCTGGGAGTTCACTGAGCACAATTTTGGCTTAAGATGTTCTTCATTCTTCCACTGTAGATTCTGAACTACCTTAGCTGAGTATTTTCAGGCTCCCATGAGCTGATTGCTTTACCTGGCTTTAAAGAACAAGAAGGGCATTTTGCCATGTGTTGGTACCACCAAATCCAGAGCTGCAAACGGCACATTTCCAGAACCATCTGAGCTACTTTCCAGGCAGACACACATCCTTTTAGTGTTAAGGAAGTGCCTCTTGATTCAAAAATAATGCAGGAAAATGCAAATCTTTACAAGGATATCATGCTCAAACAAATGTGGGAACACTGTATTCACTTGCAATTCTTCATCAGCTGCAGACCCACCTACATGAGGGAAGATGTTCGTCTTTCCTTCTTGGTAAGGGAGAAAGGTTTTCTCTCTCCTCTGCTTTCTGATCCACCCTTCCCTTCCTCCCTCAACCTGACTACTAACCTCTGTGGTATAGTTCATCACGCACTTAAACAAGAGAAGACCTGATCCCATCAACTTATGTTTTTATTGTGTTCTGAGATGATACTTAGATATAAATATATGTTTGTGTCCATATTAGCTATGCTCCACAAGTCAAAGAACCAGACTGACTGCACTGCAGGGAACGCTTACTTGACAGTTGCTGTAGAGATAAAAAAAAATGGTTATGATATGAAGATAGACATCAAGTGGCTTGCCAGAAACATCTGTAGACTCTGGATGAAGGAGGAAAATAAATCATTAAAGTATCATTTGTAGTGTTTATGGTTTGTATCAGGAACACCTTCAAGGGTCAAACCAAGTCTAATTTGACAACTATCTAGTTAAACTGGGGAAGACACCTAATGTAATGCTAATGTAAATACTTCTTCGCATTGTGTTAGGCAGAATTTAACTCAGTTGATTAAGTAAGTTAAACCAGTTTCCATATGGCTTAATCCAGTTTGCCTTCTCAGTGTCTATAATGTTGCACTATGGGGCAAAATCTCTAACATCTCTTTGAACTCCCTAGAGCTCCCAGGGTCGTGTTAAGTTAGAATAGGTGCTACAGGAGGTCTGCAGTGAATTTCTTGGGATATAACCTGTAGGGCTATTTCAGCTGGTAAACTGAAGGTTAGACTTAACCACTTTATATATTTCCTTTTCCCATCTCCTTGTACTATATTCTGAACACTGATGTTTGCTGACTTCTGTTCCAGATACTGCTGTAATTCAGTGGTGCTGTACAAGTAGGAATTTAGGGACTATGTGTGTTCCTGAATATGAGTGTAAAATATGTTTACAAAATTGCTAATTAAATGTAACACTTATTTCAAATTTTATGGGGGCAGTCAGTAGTGGCAAAAGGAAAAAAAAAAAAAACGGTTGCAATTTATTCAGATAAAAATGTTAACACAGGGTTAAAAAAGAAAAAAAAAAGACTGCAGTGTTGGTTGTCTTTCAAGAAACAGAGTTCCAAGAGCATCTATTGCCATAGTAACAAAAAGAGCAAGGGGATTTACACTTCTGTATGTTTCAGTGTTGTCTCAACCAAGAGTTAAATTGCCTTGAAAGAACAGCCCCACAATATTCATTCTTTTTCTTTGTGAATTGTATATGTAACCTCACCACCTCAAAGCTTATGTATTGTATAGATCACTGACTACACGTGCCTAAAGATGTTCAGGGACCTGTTTGAAGCCTAGATTATGTAGATAACTTTCTGTTATACAAAGTCATGAGGTTGAATATGTTGTTGATTTTTTTGTTGAAAATATTTATTCAATGCCATATGCTGTAAATCAAGTCCATAACCTAAAACACACCTAATTTGTCATAGTAATGTACTGGGAACATTAAATCCAATGTTATTCTAATACAAGAATATTCTTTCATTTCCGATTTCACTCTGTAAGTATCACTGAGGATTTTTCTTCTATATGCATATTAATACAACTTTTATCTTTGGTGAATTTTGTCTCACAAATATATATATACTGCATATATGTGTATATATACTCTGTGTTAATTTTATCTAATAAGCTCCACTTAAAATGACTACAGTAAGATTATCAGCTTGTAGCCATCAGGACATTTTGAGATGCAAATGATGTTGCCCTGATCTAATTTTTACTTTAAAATATTACTCTGGTTCCAGTAATGGTGTTGTCATTTAACATTTCAGATCACAGTCTTTCGCATGGGATCAGAAGGACACCAGGATATTGATTTAGCTATCCTTACAGCATTACTAAAAGGTAATGGAGTTTCATTTCACAGTGAGTCTGTAACAATCCAAATGGATTAACTCTGTGTCTCTGCTGTGCTGGAACGTGCATTTATTGACAATATGTACCATATCTAGAAGGTAAATTTATACCATGAAATTGAAGTATACTTTTTGTTCTAACTGCTTTGTAAAAATCCAGATCTTTCTTTAATGTTTAATAGCTCCTCTTTTTTTTCTTTTTCTTTTCTTTTTTCTTTTTCTTTTTCTTTTTCTTTTTCTTTTTCTTTTTCTTTTTCTTTTTCTTTTTCTTTTTCTTTTTCTTTTTCTTTTTCTTTTTCTTTTTTCTTTTTCTTTTTCTTTTTCTTTTTCTTTTTCTTTTTCTTTTTCTTTTTCTTTTTCTTTTTCTTTTTCTCTCTCTGTCTTTATTTACCACCTACATTTGCTTATGTGTCACAAAAAACATCAGTGGTGACCCTCACAGGTTACTTTAGAAGATTAGCACTCACAAGCAGCAAGCCAAATAACTTCTCAGATTTAGATTGCTTTCATGGCTAGTGGAAAAAAGAGGAGGAGGTTTTCTCCCCTTAGACAAAACTGGCACTATTGTAAAATGTTATCTCCAGTCATTCTAGAAAAGGCTGGGAACTCTGGAATTCCCTCCAGCCTCCACAGGTTGAGCTGAGAACTCAGTTATTGGAGTTTTAGGAGTTTTAACTTTAATCTTCTCATTTGGCTATATCTTTCTAAACCGTTACATGTTGCTCTTGTGCTCTTAAAAGACCATCTTACAATGAATCTGCTGTTGCTAAAATATTTCCAAATTACAGTTCATTTTAAACTCTGGTCCTGCAAAGACATGCAATTTAGTTCGGCTCCCTTCACCATGTGATACTACCATATGGTGGAAATACAGGCAAGATTTTGAAAGCTCTGAAGTACATGTTCTTAACTGATCAAGCAAGGGCAGGGAGGATATACCCATCCATGTATATGGTATTTCCCCAGATGGGGTTTTCACAAATAGCATGTATAGCACCACAGTCATCTTGTTATTGTCTGGACTGTTTACTGTTATGTAACACAGGCCATACTCATTTTAAAAATAGAGAATAAGACATACAAAATAATTTTAAAGAGCATTCTGAGAATCATTAGGGAATGCACTTCAGAAGGTACCTGGGGAAAGTTCTGCTTTCTGAGACTCTTCAGCAGTTTTCTTCATGCTATTGACTCTCCTGCACTTGAGTAAGAGGGTAAATACTGACATGTGGCAGTCTTGAATTTGAATCATTAAAAAAAATGATTTTTGAAATGGTAATAGGAATTATTCTTACTTGTTCCAGGACTGTTTTCTTCTCAGTTACTTCCTGTGTAGGATGAAAAGAGCTATAAGAAAAGATAACGGGAGAAGGCCTGAATAATTTCCATCTAACCAGGAAAAAGAATATTTTACCTTTTACACAATTATGAATCCCATTCCCAAAATGGCCTTCAAACATTTTAATTTAAAGTCTGAACAGGAAGAGTAAACAAACACTGGCCAGGATTGCAGACTGAGACCTACCATATCAACCATGGAAACAGATAGGAATTATTTTGCTGCAGCAGCTTCTGTATCATTAGGCTTCTGTAGTACCACTTTCTCCTCTTTGTTCATTTTGATCAAGATACCAGTTGTTTGGCCTACAGGTAACATGACTATTTCGCTGCTACCCTGAAGTAACAAGTCTGCATAGTTAAATCTCAAGGCATTTTGGACGTCTTCACACAGAAACAATATAAATCAATGTGAAGAAAAATTAATTCATTCAAACAAAGAAACAAGAATTGCATCCATCACCAACTTTGTCTTTTCTATCCTTAGGAAATATTTTAATTGCAAATTTCATTTTTATCTTAAATATAACTGAATTCTTCATTATCGTCAATGTAAAGCATATTCTCTTGGCATTTATTCTTAAGGTAGTCACTGAAACTGTTACTCTTGACTCCTGTTAGACACAGATTGTCAAGGTGTATTTTGTCAAGGTATATTTTCAAGGTTTGAATCCCAACATCCCTGGGAATCTTTAATCACCTTGGAAGAAATACTGCTGTAAGTTGAAGGAAATAAATTATAGGCCTTGGGAGGGACTGTTCTATATCGGAAAAGTTCTTTTGCAATAGTTACATGAACAACTGCAGTAAGTATTTTCTACTCTTCCTTTTAGTAAAAAAAAAAAAAAAAAAAAAAAAAAAAGTAAGTTATCATAGTGAATTTCTGTTATCTCAGAAGGATCCTGGACCTCTGTAAGTGGTGTTGACACCTCCTCTCACACTTGGCTGACATGATTTTGTAATCCACTGATGACAGCAGCATCTTTGTCTTGCTCAAGAGTTAGAGGAACTAAAATTTACTCCTCATCTTCCCTGATCCTCAGTACTTTCTGATTTTGAAGATACTCAAAGAAGATTAGATTTATCAGAAACCACTTTACATCTTGTTAATCTGAACTTTCTGATCACAGGGAATGAAAGTCCATATGACTTTAATCAACGTGTGCAGCAATGAAATCTCTTGTCTCAAGCAAATCTCTTGTCTTTGTGCATACCCTGTCTTTGTACAAAAGTTCTGACCCAACTTGAAAGAAATGCTGCTTTGAAATGCTGCTTTTCTGTGAATACACATTTACCCACTTAAAAAAAAAAAAAAAAAAAAAAAAAGTCTGATGTTTAGATGGTGTTTTCATCAAATCAAGACATCCATCCCAGCAGTGCTGAGACACTTGCCTATCGATTTGAAGCCTGAACCTGAATTATCTTGAAATTCATGAGTGTTTAGATTCAGGAACCTAATCTCTTTCACTTTATCAGAACCAGGTGAAATGGGTACAGTGAAAAGTATGAAACCCGTGTGTGATTACCTGTCACTTCTTCACACTCCAATGAGGATTTTACAATTCTTGTTAGCCATTATAGTCAAGACATATACTAGCTCATTACTGATCCCACCCTGATGTGAGTAATTTGTTCAGGGAATAGGAGGAGGACAAGGACTGGAAACACACAAAGTATCACTTCCTGCTTGCTGCGCAAAATTTGCAATGAGCTACTCTCTTTTTAATCTTGCATCAGGCACACTGCCAATGCAAGAACTCTCTTGGCATGGATACGCCACAAGAGCAAAACCCTGCACTGAATATGAGAGATTATTTCCTTGTTTGTTTTTGTGAATCACTTGTTTAATCTCATCAGCAGATCTATCTTTCTTGGAAGTGATCTCCAATAAGCCAGGGATCCAAAATGGTTATCAGTTTATATTGCATGGATGTCACAACAGCATACGGCTTGTGGATTCCTTCTTTTTTCTTTTTCTCTTTTTTTCTTTTTTTTTTTTTTTTCTCATTTTGAGGGACATGCAAATGTGGAAAGCAAATTTCCAATTGCATGATTTTTTAGCAAGTACATTTATTGAGACAGTTTAACTGTTTGTGTTCTTTTAACTTGAGCAGTTGGAGCTCAAATAGTAATGGATTTTGTTCTTTTGCAGCTGCTAATGAAGCTGAAAGTACATGACATGGAAGTTAAAGCCAGCTTATTGAGAAGTGCTAAAATGTTTTTCTTCTGAAGGGGCATCAAAGATCATAGTTCACAAAGCTGTTGCAACGTCTGGAACATACTAGCAGCACCGCTCAGGTTTCAGCTGGTGTTCCAGAAGCCCTCTCAGTCAAATTGCTAATATTGGAAAAGAGGTGCTTTGTGGTCTATGCCTACTGTAACGAATAGAATAGAATAGAATAGAATAGAATAGAATATCCCAAGTTGGAAGGGACCCACAAGGATCATCAAGTCCAACTCCTGGCTCCACACAGGTCTAGCTAAAAATCAGAATTCAGACAATATGACTAAGAGCACAGTCCAAATGCCCAAATGCTTCTTAAACTCCAGCAGGCTCAGTGCCATGACTACATCTCTGGGGAGCCTGTTCCTGTGCCTGACAACACTCTCAGCAAAGAACTTCTTCCTGATATCCAGCCTGACCCTCCCTTGTCACAGCTTGACTCCATTCCCTTGGGTCTTATCACTTAAAGTATCACTTATCACTTGGGTCACTAAAGAGAATAGATCGGCACCTGCCCCTCCACTCCCCCTTGTGAGGAAGCTGTAGACTGCGATGAGGTCTCCCCTCAGCCTCCTCTTTTCCAGGCTGAACTAACCAAGTGACCTCAGCCGCTCCTCATACGTCTTTCCCTCTAGGCCCTTCACCATCTTTATAGACCTTCTCTGGACACTCTCCAACAGTTTTACATCCTGTTTGTACTGTGGTGCCCAGAACTGCACACAGCACTCGAGGTGAGGCTGCACCAGCACAGAGTAGAGCGCGACCAACTAGCAATGTCATGCTTGATGCACCCCAGGATACAGTTGGCCCTCCTGGCTGCCAGGGCACACTGCTGGCTCATATTAAAATTGCTATGACTGCCATGTAACCCTCTGAGATAAATCTTGTTAGACTAATGCAGACATGATGTCTCTGCCTGCCTTCCAGCCTGTGAATAAGTCATGATTCATGCTCACTGAACAACCATCATGGGGTCCTGGAAGATTGTGTGTTGGTCTGTCAACCATGAAATCACTGATATTGAAGGATTAATGTTACCTCAGTCCAGTATGTCTCAGTTAGACCAGATGTCTGTTTACTGCCCCCACAGTTGTTTTTGCTATCAGCTTTGTTATTGCCAATTGGTTTGCTAAATGTGCTTGTAGCAAATGCAGTGGAAACCCCTTTCTCCAAAAACCTTGCAATCTGTGAAACAGAAGGTAATTTAAGACCTGCTGAAATGCAGAGCAGAAAGTTAATTTGGATTGTTACTTCCCTTAGTCTACTTTTTTCTGTAAATGATGATTCAAAGAGGTCACTGACGTGCTTAAAAGCATTACGGAAATGAATCTCCAGCAACCATCTCTGCCAAGATAGATCAGTTTCAACTTTTCAGATTCCTAAGTTTTCAACTTTTTCCTAAGTTCCTAAATTTCCTAAGTTCCTAAGTTTCCTAATTCCTAAGATTTCAACTTTTCAGATTCCTAATCAATAAGTATTCTACACTATTGCTAGAGAATCCATCAGAGGTTTTACACTGGTAACAGTAAATCTCAGCTGCTATTTAAAAGTCTGTAGTGTATCTCCTCAGTAATCTGGGGTCTTGCAAGGACATAACACCCACCTAGGATACTGATTCAAGTTTATTGTCCCAAGCTTTATCATCAAAACATATTGCATTTTTGGTTCAAGATATTGGATAGATCATCTGATGTGACTGGACTTTTCATGAGAAGAATCTCCGTTGGGTAGTTGCCTAAGAGTTAACACCTGCAGGAACAGCTTTCATAGATGTCCTTCTTGTTCATTTAACTTCTCACCATCCTTGCATTTTCTAGCATATAACTGTATTTAGCAAATTCTATATTGAAAGAAAATGATACCAAATCAATGCATTGCATCTCAAATTGAATTTTACTTCTAGAAGCAGATGAGGGGAAGAAAGATTCCCGCTGCAGACATTATTCATATTCTCTAAAGTGCTTTTTTGAGGAACATACCTTATGGGATATAAACACCAGGATATTGAGTAAATATTACATAGACATTAGTCTTATCTTGACTAAAATGTTGTTTAAAGCAATATGTATGCTATGGTAATTAAATAATATAACAGAACTAAGCAGACACTTTTTCCCCAAGACAGGAAGAAAAAAATGCAGGGAAAGGAAATGCTAATTTCTCAACACAGACAGTGTTAAGGGCCTAAGAAGTGGCTCCATTATGATCCTCTGTATTAAGTTGATAAGAGCAGTATTTTAATTATCATATTTTCTGATCTCCTAAATATGTTTTGACTTTTATTTGAGTACATTGTAGTCATAGTCATGACCAAGATGAATACTCACAGAAGTCAAGTTTGGGGTTCTTTTATTGACTCAAATCCAGGGGACGTAAAATCCTTTTTGATATTTTGGAGTTTCCTTGTCACGGCATGGTTTGATCCTACTTGAAAAAGCAGGAAGGGCTAGTCGTCTTTGGGACCCACCAGACGTAGTAGCCTCTTTGTAATATCACAAATACAGGCCACAGGCAGGCAGCAAACCTCTCTAGAGAGATTGTTCTGATGACAAATGGGAGCCTCAGTGCCTCTCAGAGAGGAGTCTTCAATGACTAACACCCTGCGTGCCTTCTTTGTGGCACTAGTTCTGATGCAGGTGGGAGACTGAGACAGCTTTGTGTGGTTGGTCTTTCTGACATCCCTGTTGGAATTAGATCCGTGTGTTGGCCTTTCTAAGGTCTTTCTTATTACTCTTGGAGTCTCCTCTCTCCTGCCCTGTTCACTCATCCTGCAGCTGGGTACTTCCTAAAGCATGAAAAGTTCCAGCATTGTTGAGTACCTCAGCAAAGACTGGGGATGTCTCCCTGCTAGGGGCCAGAAGGTGTTCACCTGAAGGTACACTAAACCTCTGTGATTTGGTTTTAGCTTTGGCTGAAGTGGGGGCAGCGTAGGTAGCCCCTTCAGTCCTTTCCCAAGTCTATCTGACCCACTCTCAGTCCCAAATGGCTTCTATCCAAGCAGCATCTCTGGTTACCCAGACTGTAAGCTTCAGTCAATTTAGCAAAGTCAGGAGGTGCAGCTCCTCCATCACATGTTCAAAACGGTGCCAGGCCTTAGGATCACCATCACTGCCCCTGAGTTTTGGAGTTCGCCCATGTGCCTCCTCCAGGGCTCAGCAGAGACCTTGTTTGAATCCCTGCCAAGACTCTCCCTTCTCCTGCAGGCATGCAGATGGGAAGGAGGAGATCCAAGGATGTTTTGAGAGGTACTGCTTTGGAAAAAGGAAAAAAAATATTCTCTCTCTATTCTTAATTTATATTGTTGTACCCACTGCATTTTTTTGTTTGTTTGCTTGTTTGTTTGTTTTTTGTTTTCATAAATAAAACTGTAGAGGCATGTTTCTCCTTCCTAGAGGTAAATATATTCTGTTCTTGAAAGTTGTATGTTACTTGCATATGAAACTCAGAAAGGTTCAGATATCATTGGAATCATCACCTATGAGGTCTCCCATAACAGCTTTTGTCTGTATCATAATATATAGCAATGAGAACCAAAGGATTCTTGTCACTTCTTGGTCACAGAAAGATGTTTGACTGTTTTCATTGCTTTTTCTTCTTGTCCTCATTTTTATTTAACCCTCTGCTCCTGCACCACCTGCCTTTTTATCAGAACTCATTTCTGAAATAAAATAAATATGATTTGGATGATATATGTACCAAATAATTTCTCTAGATAAGTTCAAGTATTTGGCAAAGTTTCATGGCAGTGAACTGACTGAAAAGCCATGAATTAGGAAATTAAACTGTAGGCTAAGTTTCCCTAAAGTCTGCTGAACTGATCCTTCAAAGAAGATTTCAGTGGCCACCATATTATGCCATTTATTTTCTATGCCTCTAATTTTAGAGTCCACTTTCAGATGGAACAGTACGTGACTTTGAATAGCACTGAAATGGGGACAAAACTGCTTTGACTAAAGAAAAGCTTTAGTTTGTTCTCTCTCCATGAGGACCATTTGTCAGCATAAGAAATAATGAAGACAAGAAAAAAGCGAAGGTATTAGGCCTTTCAAAAATTACCCTGTATACAATCATCTAATCTCTATAAACCAGTAGGTAGTTAAAAGTTGAAGGGCCCTTTCGATTCAGTTGTTCAGTTCATAAAGGCGGGTTCTAGCTGTGACAAGGAAGCACAAATACTACCTTATTATTACAAAACAGTTAATAACCTTGAAGTCCTTAGTGAAACATTAAAAAAGCGCAGCAGAGCAGGAATGTCCCACAGTGTCCATTAAGACTAAAGAGAAAACATACCCTCCCTTCCACAAACAAACAGCCTGAAACCCATCTTATCATCTGCATGGTTTCTTATTTAATTGTCATATATTACACTTTGACAGCAGATTTTTAGCATGTTTTCTTATGTGAATATCACGTGTGAAGGGAAACTTATTCCACCAGGACCCCAAACTACAAACTGAGGAGGAATTCTTATGCTTGTACGGGCACAAAGGCATAAAAGAAGTGTATAAAATGCATGTTTACTTAAATTGGTAGTGCCTTTGTGAGTTGAACCCATTTGTAACTGCTATATGCGTGTGCGTGCATGCATGTGTATGTGTGTGTGCATGCGTGCATGTGTGTGTGTGTGTGTGCATTCCTGTACCAGATCAGTACACCTCCTGGCTTCTTTTGTGATTTCCCATCAGAGACGAGGGAAACTGGTTCACTCCACTGAAAATTGCAGCTGCCAATATCCATAGGAAAATTTTCAAGGAGAGTGTGAGAACAAGGGTTTTATTGCAGGGATAGTAGAAGGTGTGGGTTTTGGTACATATTAAGAGATCAGTTGCAGAAATGACATCTGTGAGATTTCTGATTAATAGGAATTATCAAGGTGATTTCTTGACTGAGTCTAAACTATGTAATTTCTTCTTTCTCCTCCTATCTTTCCCACACTTCCCTCTGTTTTCACAGGAGCTAACGCATCTGCTCCCGACCAGCTGAGCCTGGCGCTAGCCTGGAACAGAGTAGACATCGCTCGCAGTCAGATCTTTATTTACGGGCAGCAGTGGCCGGTACAGTATATATATATGCATCATCTTCTACAGAAAACACCTTAAACCTTACACAACATTAAATCTATTCTTTTGTCTTTGTTGGTTTTTAACCATTTTAAATTGTACTGGGTCGTGTTTCCAGTCAAATACAAAGTATCCATTCATAGCTACTGAAGGCAGGTAAAGCTACAGACACAGCAATATGTTTACTTGTTCGAGGCAATGGTGACATCTAGCGATACCTTAACACTGAGAGGCCACACCTCTAAAATAGAAGAAAGAAAACAAAAACAAAAACAAAAACAAAAAAACAACAAAAAAAGAAAGCGGCACATTGATACTATCAAGAATTGAAAGAAACAATTCTGCAACCTGAGAAAAACAAGCATTTCTTAACAGCTATGCTAAGATATCAGTCTGTAAGTTAAAGGAAAGGTGAAACTTCTTTCTGTTCTTTCTGTTCTTCACCCTATATGCTTTTACTTGAAAATACTGAAGTTCACAATGATTAGACAACCAAATGATGCTGCACAGGTGTAGGGAGGTCATCAGGTGGACCGTGAGAGCTGTGCAGATATTACCACAGATGAGCTGTGGCTCCAAACCTAAGCCAGTGTTAATTTTGTACCTACTGCTGCTTTGCACCGAGCTGCCTTCTTCACATGTTCCCCATCCTATGCTCCAGCTGCCAGCTATGGGGACAGGTCCCTGTCCAGCATTGTCCCCCAGGAGACACCACAGGCAGAGCTACTCCGCCGGAGTGCGAGAGCAGTAAATAGAGGGGCTATTGGACCTTGTGAGGGGCAGTGGTATAGCAGTCTCCGGTGCCATAACGCCCTGTTTACAATGCAGTTTTTGCAGTGGTAAAAGCTACCCAGCAAAAGCTGAAAAACACTGTCTCCATCCTTAAAATCTACCACATCTTCACTCAGAAGGTTTAGCTGAATCACAATGTTCATTACTGTGACAATTGTTTTGTCACTGGCATGAAAAATTCATGTGTTCATTGCATGAGCATTTGTGTTTCCACTTGGGAAAATTATTACAAAGGAAATATTTTCTGTTTAAATATCCTTGTTTAAAATGTAGTTTCTGGAGTTTGCTGTGCCTTAAAGCTAATTTCAAAAATCCTTGCATTTTCCATTATGGAGAGAAAAAGACTTTTTATTTTGCTTTCAAATACTGGGCATAAGCATGCAACAAAACACAGCAGACATTTAAATGGTACTAAGCTGTCCTTATCTTTATTGCTACATCATAGAAATAAAATAAATAAAATAAAGTAAAATAAAATAAAATAAAGTAAAATAAAATGAAATAAAATAATAAAATAAAATAAAATAAGATAAAATAAAATAAATAAAACAATAAAAAATAAATGTTGCAAGATGCAATCATTTTGCAAGCTAGAAGCTGAAAGCATGAAGTATGTTCTCATCCCTCCACCTCTCCCTAACCTGAAAGTGATGTAAAAGGAGAGGCTATGTATAGGAAGACCTCTTGCATTTGGACCTTCAAAGAAATGCTATTTTTGAAACTATTTCCACTTCCTGGGTGTCAAAGTTTCCTTGAGTCTCAACATCACAAATTGAGGAAAAAGCTAGTAAAGATGGAATTAAAGTGAGTGTTTGTATACATAACAAATATACACAATATAAACAAAATATTTGTCAGGAAAGAATGATATAAAGAAAATAATGAGACACTGAATAGTGGAGAGGTACTATCACCAGTTTACTATGTTTTGGTTCCTTGTTCCTTATCTGGATTTCCTAGAGTATGTTAATCTTAACACTCTGACACTCATTTCTGAAATGCTGCCCTGAATCAGAGAAACAAATATAGACTAAAACTGTGATTACCCCACTTTAAGTGAAGAAAAAAAAAAAAAAAAAAAAAACCCTTACAATTTTTGCCACGTTTCCCTGCTTGTGCCAGAGTGACATGACAAGCCGGATATGGCCTGTGATGCCCAGGAATGGCCTGAAATAATCACTTGCTTTGCAGGTGGGCTCCCTTGAGCAGGCAATGCTGGATGCACTGGTGTTGGACAGAGTGGATTTTGTGAAATTACTCATAGAAAATGGAGTAAGCATGCATCGGTTTCTCACCATCTCCCGGCTAGAGGAATTGTACAATACGGTAGGGCCAACCTAAGGCAAATTTTCTTACTCTGTATTCATTGTTCTAGCCCCCACTCATATTGCAACAACAAGGCAGCCAACATCTGCTGCAGAAATTTTCCATGTTAGAAGTCCACGCTTTCTCTTAGCTTTGTCTCTCACATAATGGAACTCACTGTGTCTTACCCACCTGAACTGTTGTACATATTTTATGAAACTTGCATTAAGCCCCACATGGTACTGGCTGATTTCTGGTCATTGTACTTCCAATATGATGGACCTCAGACTTAGGCAAATTGCACTGGATGGAAGGCAGTAATTAGCAAGCTGGGACCTGTATGATTGTGATACATGACTCCTGAGTGTACAAGCCCTGAAAAATCTTGCAAAGGTTAACCAAAATCACACACAAGAAAACAAATGATAGAAAACTTATTCGGATAATATTCTGAAGTTAAAGGTGTAATGTGATGATTTCAGGAGGGCCACATGTCTTTACAATGAAGAACTTTCCTGTGTCTTCACAGAATGTTCCAAAAATTACAGTTTTGATGTTTAAAAGCCTGTTTGCAAGTTTTATATCTTTACCTTTAAGATGTACATAAAACTGCACAGGTTCAAATTGCTTCTGAGTTCCCAGCTCTAAAACACATTCTGGCATTAAGATCATAATCGCCTATTGAGAGAAACAAAGGAGTTTGAATTGGTACAGTGGTATGGAAAAAATTCTTCAAGCTTTGCCTACGTTTTAGGATTACAGGTTCTGTCTGTGGAAAAGAGGCCATGGTATAGTACATAGGCCTTTTCAAAAAGTTTTGTTTTGCCAGTACTTTTCAAAGCCTTGCCACCATAAGCTTTCACACTGGGCTATTATCCAGAGGTGTTCTGTACTGATGGTGACCAGAAGTCAGTCTTTCAAAAATATCAAATGTGAGAATTCATTAAATTCAGGCAAAATATGGAGGAACAAGTACCTATGCCAACATATAGCCAGAATGTCCCATCTTTGATCACTTAAATCTTGCCAAATATCTGACATCTATATTCTAAGAACAGAAGGTCTATGAGATTTCTTGTCACAAAGATAAGCACTGTATTACTTGAACCAAGGTGAGTTTCTACAGGGAGTAGGTCTGAGGAAAGCTTAATGTTCAACATCTAAAATAAGGCCTTTTAGAACAAATTTTATGTGAGCCATAGAAATCACTATAAATTATTCATGCAAGAATTCCAAAAGACCTTACCTGTGAAATCCCTAAGCTAGCAAGTGTGATGAAAGGCACATATCCATGGTAGCCTCAGCATCAAAACCAGAAAATGACCAAATAAAAACTATTTAATTTCAATTAGAGCCCTGAGAGTGACTTGGGAAGCTACAGACCAGTGAAATTGACTTCTGTCATGGCAGATGTCTAAAAATACAATAAAGAATAGAATTAATAGAGACACGGATCAATTTTATGTCAAGAAAAAAAAATTATACATGGATTCTGTAGGAAAATGCAAAACCTTAGACATTTATTACAAATTTTGAAGTCAACATGCAGGAGAATGAGGAAGTTCTACTTCATATACCTATGTTTCCAAAAAATATTTAATAATGTTCATCCTCAAAGGTTACTAAAGAAATTTGGTTGTCATGACATAGAAGAAAAGGGGGGCACTTAAAAGCTGCTTGACGTATAGAAAGAAGTAGTAATACATGGTCTGTTTTCACCACAAAAGATGGTTGATTCAAGAGCTTATGCAAGGGTCACTGTTATGCAGTCTATTTAGAGATGATGTGACAGAGGCTACTGAAGGGACAATATGTGCAGGTGGTTTGGCATCTCTTTGGACAAGCAAATTTGAAATTGTTCATGAAGAATTGCAGGAAAAGTCTCATCACATTCAGTGATTGGGGTACCTAAAATTCTGTTGATAAGCACAGAGCAGTGTATGTACGGAAATACTGACATATGCAATAGTCTCATCTATTGCCAGTCATAGCTAAGGAGGCCTCCTACTACAATCTCTGAAAACGTCAGAAACAGTACAAAAACTCAACTGAAGTCAATGTACTTCTCCACACAAAATGCAAATAAAATTCTGGGAGTCATTCCTGCGAGATCTTTGCATGTCAGGTCAGGATTCAAAAGATTAGGCAAATTCACAGACTCTGTGTACTATTAGTTGCTGTCAGAGGAGACAACACAGATGCAGCCTCTGGCCCAGAGGTTCTCTGAGTCAACAACAGTGGAAGTGGAGATGCTGAGCACAGGAGGGCTGGTGCCTGACCTGCTGCTCCTCTTTCCACTCTCATCCAGAGGTTCTGCACATTGTGCTGGAGACTATTCTGCATGACTAGGACCTTAGGTTTGATGTAGTATGGCAGTTCTTTTGGTTTCCTTACCGAAGGGTTTTGTGTGAAAAAAGGTCAGTCAAAACACTATACTTTTAACTGATTAAAAAAATATATATACATATGACACTATATTTAAACTGTTCTCAGTTGTCTGGTTCTTAAGCTACTAAACTGAGACAGCTATTTCAGCATTTATATCTTGCATGGCCCTGGACAGTGCAAAACTATTTTATTCTTCTGTATTTGTCCTTTACAGAGACATGGACCATCCAACACTCTGTATCATCTAGTCAGGGACGTCAAAAAGGTAAGAGCCCAGCAGACGGTAGGTTGGAAATAATGTCATGATTGCTTTCTGTAGCTAGATACAATCTCTGTTTTGCATGAGCTTTCAGTTAGAACCTTCTCCTTCCCCTGCTGTTACAGAATGTCTTGTCTGTTTGTACTGAATATTAACTTTCTGAATACAATGCACAATTAGCAAGTTATTGGGCTTGGTTTTGCTGTGATCTTAGATGCTTGAGTTATAGTGCTTCTGCTAGCAGGATTGTAGGCTCTTGTATACCCTGTGGATTTATGCTGTTATCTGTATTTTTCCATACCTGCAACTATCATCAAAGCTAATTTTCATGTTGTTAATTAACTTTTGAGTCTGTGAAATAACTGTTACCTTTGTGTTGGCTCCTAGTTCATTGAAATGGTTCCTCATTCTGTGTTTTGTGGTATGATGTAGCTGTCTTCCTCAGAAGAAACATATAAAAAAAGATAGCACAAATTTTCTCTGTCCCCTTATCAAGTTAATTTCCAGCATCTTGAATTATAAAGAGCCATTAAGAGGGTAGGGCAGAAACATAGAAAGATATAGCGACAGGGAGGAGACACCAAAAAACCTTTAGGTATTTGCTGTGCAGGATTAAAAGTGTTACAGCAGCAGCAATAAATAAAAGTCTGTCATCCTTTAAAAATAAGGATCAAGTAAGGAGATTTACCCTGTAACTGACCTTATCAGCTTGGATATTCTTCCCAAGCATGTGCAGATTGCAACCTTGTTCACTGTGTAACCCAGACATCAAGGCTGGCGTATTTGAAAGGGCAGATTTCTGTACATGGGAATAGTTAGAGAGAAGGGAATGGAGAATTTTTGTAAAAGCACAGCTTTTGGCGGTTTCTTCTGTCACTGGTAGCTGAGCAGAACTGAAAGGAAATACGGAAGGGGAGTGGCAATGCTTAAGAATTCATCTTTCTATTAAATAACGCTACGGAATAATCAGTAGTGATGTTTAGAGAGGTTCTGATGTTTTTCTTCGTTTAGTGTGTTACATGGCATCAGTACTGTTCACTTATACAGTATATTAAGTGACATCAAAAAATGTGAAATGTCTACAGAAGAAACCAAAACTGTTCTCACAAACACAATCCCTTGGCTGGAGCAGAGAAAAGCTGGAACACATTTAGACTGTCTGCTTCTCCAAGTTAACTAATTTCTTTTGTTACTAAATATGCTGTTCTCTATGCACCTTTAAGAATTTGAAACAAGTGTTGGTCTCTTTACTTTAAAACAGACTTTTCAAACTCCTCCCAGCATCACCTTTCCAAGTCCTTCTTCAAAGCCATAACAATTTGTATATTGAGTAATTAAAATAGTATCATCTTTATCTGAGTCAATAAGGAAAGATGTATTTTTAAGGAGCTCTTGAAAAATGAAAATAGTCAAATAGGATCATTACTTGTAGGTGTACATTGAAAGGCATTGACATTAAATGTACTTACATTATACTTAACGACATTATTTGTCCACGGTGATTGCTAGATATTAGGTGACAGTGATTTTTTCCTTAAATGCATCTTTCTTTCCTCTATCCACATCTAAAGTCTCCAGTAACTCCCACTATGTGAAGACAACATGTAGTGTTATTAGAATATAGTTAAGGGCTTTGAAAATAAATAGTCTGTGGTAGCCCCTCAGCACCTTCTTCAGAGAATACAGAGAATACTGCACCTCTGTGGATGTATTTCTCATTTTGTCAGTGATGAGGAACAACTACAGTTCACAAGAAAAAATGTGACAGCTCACTATAGCCTGTACCCAAGCAGTGAGATACCTCACCAGTCAACCAAGCTGTAAATCTGTCAGCAGATCTGACACCACTTTAAATGAAAACACCTTCTTGGAAATAACTTCTTAATGGACATTGCTATTTGACAGTTAAGTGGCCCACTGTGCATGAAAACCAGACCATGTTGCTGATGCTAGTTTTTGAGTATGATATATACTAGTATATATACATATATATAAATATATAAAAGTATATATATAGTGTATATATATATATATATATTGAAGCCAGATACCTAAACTCTCAGATTTAATTACAGTATCACAAATCATAAATACAACCATGTAGTGTGTCACCTTGAGACAACACTTGAAGGACATGCATACTATGTGACTTTTTTATGCCTGCATCCCAATAAAACATGCATTATGCACAAAGGTACATGCTATTGAAAGTTATTTTCATCTAAGTAATTGTGAATTATCAATCAGAAAAGAGCTGCTAACAAATTATAGACGTATTATTTAATGTCACTATTACAAAGCTATAAAAATCACTGGGAGGTTTTTGAAAGACCGCTCGGTCTGCTTATCAGCACAAAGAAGCTGCACAACAGAAGTCACATTCACATACCCTGAGAATGCACACACAGGCATGCACAAATACACACAAAAACATATAAAACTACAAAATAAAATATTTATTTTCTTCTTTGGATTCCTGAATGCAAATTGCTGTGAAGACTGTCAGCCTAGGCAGCAAATTGAAGAGGCCCAGAGAAAGACTCTTAAATAATTTACCATAATCAGAGGACTTAAATTCTAGATATTTCAATTCATAAGGCAAATTACTTCTTAATTGCTCTGCTTTAGAGAGAACTGTGTTCACCTCTCTTTTTGATCCTCCCAGTTCCATAACTATGTACAAGGCCAACTCTGCCTGCATCATTTTTATCATGACCTTTTTGACGTCTTCTGTCAGGGGTACAGAATTTAACCTACACAGTTGACTTTTCCCCTTCTTTGTACAAACTGATGCATCCAGAGAAAGGAAGAATACTGGTTGTGCCTGTCATCATTTTCAAAAGCAGATATTGCCCTCTACAGGTTGCTTGTAAAGAAAAACTCCTTTGCTAACAACTTGCTAATGAGTAGTGAAAATTAACAGATCAATTTCTTCTTTAATTCAAAACTGGTACATAATAAATATGTCTTAATCTCACTGTGGGGTAGCATATGTTTTCAAAGTCCTTTATTTTGGACTGCCACTACTGTCTACTCTTCCAGATAACTAGCAGGTATTATACAGAATTTTGAAAGTATTATCTGCTCCTCAGTATGCAAAATCAGAGGGTTTATATCAGCTGAACATAAAAACACACGAGGTGAAAAAAACACTAAAAAAAAATGATTGTCTTTTAAAGTTGAAGCTTCTTCAGGAAAAGGATAGTGCAATAGCACTAAAAATTTTGTCTCAGCATTAAAAGTTTAATTTATTATTAATTGGGGTAGTTATCACACCCTCACCACACCAAAAAAAAAAAAAAAACTTCTCCTCTGTCATTCCTGACCACCTTGTTTGTTCTGGAATTAGCCCACCCAAATTTTTGCTGTTCTTGGAGGTGTTCTGGCCCACTTGCACCAGTGTGTTTTATGTATAGGCAGATCACCGCTGTTGGGGTAGTTCAAGGTGTCTACTGGTACAGCAGACGTTTTGGTATATGCATACCCCTTTTGAGACAAGGCTAGTCCAATTGGCTTTATTAGGGTTGCTCACTTTGGAAAAGCAATTCTGTGTTTATTAGCATGGAGCCATACTTACAAGTATGTCTGCATAAAACATACATATCTGCTGTGGTTTTAGGAGTTTTCTGTAGTAAAGTGTTTCAGTATTATCTAGAAGGTTTAAGAGCATCTTTCATTAAAGTAACTGTATTGATTTTTTTGTATCTAAATCTCTTTATGAAATTTCAGAAATCAGAACAACTGATTGCCATTCTGAATAATCAAGAAAGTCACACATTGTAATGCATGATGCAGCCTGAATCCTGTTGTGCTTTGTTAATTGCACAGTTGTTGGGGGTTTTTGTTGTGTTTTTTTTGTTTTTTTTTTTCAAGCTAATAACATCAGAACATTCAGTTTCAGTCTCTTATATTAAGACACCAGGAGTCTGCTGAAGAACTACAACTCTGTCTTTTTTACTCCCACTTCTGCTAGTGACTTCAACCTTGTTCTAGAAAAAAAAAATTGTAATTGTCTTAAGCATTCTGGAAAGGGGAGAATATTTGGGAACACAAATAAACATAGCAGGGTTAAAATTTTAGATTTATGTTGATTTTTCTTTAAACTGTTCAGAATAGAAATGCCTGGTTTCAAATAAACTGATTAAATAGGCAGTCCTGCAAACCATAGCAATATTCCCCCCATCAGACTGGCCAAGAGTAGGAAGACTGGTAAAGGATATGCCAAGTGACAGCACTGAAACATAATTGGCAGTTCACCTTTTGCCACTAAATTTGCTTGATCTTACATCTTTTTGAATTTCAACCCAGCGCCAGTGCACCACAGTGCTACCTCTCTCTCTACTTCCTCAGCCTTTCAGCATGCTGTCAGGTGAGCAGGGTGAGCAGGGACTGAAATAAAGCTCTCTTTTCCTGGCTGAAGTAGAAGAGGAAGGAGGATCTTTGCATCCATTTTATCTCTTCTGCAGAACCAGATGCCATCTGCTCTCCATTAGTGCCTCTCTGCTCTGAATCTAATAAGCAAATCTGCAGAGAAGCCAGGCAGACATGCAGATATTTCCAGCAAAACACGGCAGTCATAAAATTGCTTCATGTGAATTATTAACCTTCTTTTGATGATCACATAAAAAGAGCTACAGGCTAACTGTAATCTGTGCTGTATATCATTATAGGAAATGTGATTATTTTATTAAAGTGGACTGAATAATTTTGAAGCAAAAAATTACAATTTCCTGGTTCTTCTGCAGTGTTGACTGTAAAAATTATTATTTTTTTTTTTTGCTAAAGTAATTTTCTCTTTTTTTCCAAAGCTACCACTTGCAGTTCACAAACAGACTACTTACCTCTATTTCTACCTTTAATTTGTGGCCACATCTCTTGCACTATGACATACAGGACCGAGTTGTAAATCTGTACGGTCCTTAATGAGATCTCCAGATTTGGGTGACCTATTCAGAATTTTCTGAATCATGCCTTCTTTTCCAGTAGGGAACTGCTTGCTGAACCATGAACTGCTGTCCAAAAAATTCAGTGGCAATGATTTACAGAAAGAGGTAAATTTTGATTTGGGTGTGTCCCCTCCCCATTAATCCTCTCCTCCTGAAAATGGACCAGTTTGCCTTGCAGAGTTTCCATGGGGAAACAGAAAAGCAGGTGTGCTGGTGCTGGGCTTTTGGTCTTCTGTTGCAAGAGAGCCCCAAGAGCATCAGCACATCACTGAGACCAGCCCACTCTGAATTTGTTCTGGCCTGATAGGTGTCTTGTCAGACTTACTGTTCCAAGAGAACCAAAATACCCACTTGATTCAAAGGCTCAAACTAAAATGCAGAAGAGACAACCTGTTATTGGAGTCTTTCTTCGTAGCTTAGCAAGCCATGTATATCCCAGAACTCAAACCAGTGTTGCCATTTCCAGACCCAACAATAAAGAGAAGGAAGTTATCTGTAAGGGAGTTCACAGAGTGGATATGAATGTATTTACAGTTCCTTTTCCCTTCAAAATGAAAGGTGCATGCTGAAGTCAGAGGATATTCATATTATATTTAGCAGAAGATAAGAATGGAACAGAAGTAGAAGAGTGAGTATGTAGAAATATTTTTCAGGATCCTGCTAATGACCCTTGTCACAATCACAGTTCACCTTTCTGGAACACAATCTCCTTGGCACTGCTGGAGTTTAGGTAGCAGAATTACTGTGCTTAGAGGATTTTTCAGTAAAATACTTTGGGAGCTCAAGGAGGGCCCATCTAGGAAAATTGCTAGTCCTATATTTTTCTTCTTGATCAACCCCCCAAAGAATTAACCATAGATATTTTGTTTATTACAATTTTCATACTCACTTTTATACATACATTTTCCTCATAATATGCGTGAAATTTAAGCAATGATAGTAGTCTATTTGTACATCATCCCCAGAACAGGTGTGTAAGTCTTCTAGAGTAGCTAACATATCTGTTCCTCACTGTCCTTCCTTTCCTGGAATGTGGCAAGGAAACACTTCAGGATGAGAAGATCACATGTATAAGCTGGTTTCATGCAAGTTATCAATTTTGCACAATGTCACTTCACAGTGGCTCAGCAGTGCAGATGAGGCAGTGCAAAGGGATGCCAACAGAGACGTGAGATGCCAGGACAAGAGATGTGAGGGACAGATGGTGCAGCAGAGGTGCTGTCCTGCAGGACTAGGGCTCAGCAACTGTGCCTGACCTTTCAAGTGCGCTGATCCTCGTGCTTTTTGTTCTGCAGTCATGTTCCTTGTTTTCCCAGCTGAAGAATATGAGCACTGTGTACTGATGCTATCTTCTGTTACTATCAACAAGTTCTTCACCTTCTTATTTAACTTGTGTCTTCTTTCCAAGCGAGAATATCCAGGTTTCGGTTGGATCTATTTTAAGGTGAATTAATTAACCAGTATAATAATACATTATTTTTTTAACTATTTTAATTTATTTCATTCTAACATCTTTATAAAGTATATTTAACAATGCCAGTAATAATGATTTCTCCCTCCCCCACAATCCTACTTATTTTTGTTACAGGGAAATTTACCTCCTGATTATCGAATTAGCCTGATTGATATCGGTTTGGTGATAGAGTACCTGATGGGAGGAGCATATCGCTGCAATTACACCCGAAAACGGTTCAGAACACTGTACCACAATTTATTTGGCCCCAAGAGGGTAAGGAACAAATTGCTTCTCTCTGTATGACTGCACCCATTGGCAGGGATTGCAACAGTTTCTTGGATGGTTCCAGGCTTTGGGGGGAATCTGCATGCACACACTATTCAGGCTACAGATTCATTTCCATTACTTACATAGCAACTATTTCACTGAAATGCATTGTAGTAGGTCAGCTGCATTTTTTTATGAGTTTAATGAAAAAATTACTGGGTTGAGCTGTCCTTCTGCCCTGGTGAGACCACGACATAAAGCAGCCTCCCCTGGATTTAAAATCTGTAATTACCAGTATCCACAGCTTTCAAAAGACCGGTCTTTTGATTTGTACCAACAATACCACAGGGCACCTGGGTTAGACTTGAGAAAACTTGTTTTTTTATAGATTCATGTCCTGTCTCAGGACTCATCCTCTTGATTGTGGCCAGAAGCTATGTGAGCAAAGAAACCCATAACTCAAAACAGGCTTTACTGCTTGCACGTGTCTCCAGCTAAGTCAGTGAGATCATAGCAAAAATACCATTCAGATTTTTTTGGAGTTTTCTTGCTTGATAGGTTTCAAAATTTTGAATCCAAAGTAAATTTGTTATCTTTTTAAAGTGTAAAATATACTTATTGTAATAATAACGCCACTGACCCAATCCAACTTGAAGGAAATTCTGATCAACTGTTGCCAGCAAGATTTGTAGTTCTTTGCCTATTTTTGCCTCACATTTTCATTTCATGCCTCAGTCCAGGTTTTAGCAATACATACTACTGAATATTGTTCAAAGTCACTATAAAGAGCAACAGCTCTGAGGAAAATTTACAGCCATAACACATAACAAGGGGGTTCTTTCTTTCCCTACGTGTTCATACTTCACTTTTGAGAGGAAGGGTAGTAACCAAAGCTGCGAGGAGAGACCTCCTTCGTTTAGTCATATTCCATTAAGAAAAGCATTTAAGTAGAGATTTCACAGACACTGACACAACACATAGAGCAGATTCATATCAATAAAAGCTTGCCAGGTAAATGGCCAAAACACTGAAGCACTCCTCAGAAACTCTCTCATGCTAGTGGCTCTTAGCAGTAATTCCTGTTTCCATTCTACTAGAACAGACACAATCCAGCTGGAATTTACATCTGAATCCATATGTATGTCTTCTGTTGTTTGTTTTGGTGAAATAGGGTCAAACTCAAGGTTGAATTAAACACCTGTGTAGTTATTTATTTGATTTATATGTGTGTATTAGATTAGATTACATTTCATTATATAGAGATTATTTACATTAAATATTGCATATTTTATACTCTATATGTTATACATTGCGTTGCACACTCATGCATGTATATATACACATATAGTTGTAATTTTTCATCACCCTTCTGGGAGAAATAACATTTTTCTAACTTTTTTGTACAGCCAAAAGCCCTGAAACTGTTGGGAATGGAGGTAGGCTACCTGTGATAAATCTTAATGTCTTTTTCTTCTTTGACAAATACAAATGATATCCAGATAATATTTAAGTTCACTTTGATGAAGGCACCAATAGTTGTTTTCAAATTTTTAATGAGTAATGTGCCACACCAGTTGTAATTTTCATCCAGATAACTTGTTTATGCAAGGGCCAGATTAAGAAACATTTCTTAATAAAAACCTAACAGGTAGACAAAAGAAAAGAAGGCTCTGCAACCTCTGTGCATCAGGGTTATTTTGATAAAGGTTAAACAAAATGCTTCGATCTGTCAGCCTATGCAGTATTTCAGTCAGATTACTATGTAATTTTAGAAAGATTTCAAAGAAATGAAGCCATTGAAGAGACTGGTGTGGAAATCTTTCTGTGGGTCAAATTTTCATCAGTTTTGTTGATGCTTCTGTCTACCCTGATAGTTCAAATAGATAGTGTTGTTTTCTTGTTTGTTTAATTTATACTACAACTTTTATTTTGCTATCTGCAGATGCAGCACAGAACAGGTCAGCTCATCTGAAAAAAAACATAAAATACTAAAAGTAAGCTAAAACTGAAAAAAGAGAGAGAGAGAGAGAATCATAGAATATCCCAAGTTGGAAGGGACCCACAAGGATCATCAAGTCCAGTTCCTGGATCCACCAAGGGCCACACAAAAATCAGACCCTATGTCTGAGGGCATTGTCCAAAGGCTTCTTGAAATCCAGCAGGCTTGGTACTGTGACCACTGCCCTGGGGTCAGTGCCCGACCACCCTCTGGGTGCAGAACCTTTCCCTAACACCCAGCCTGACCCTCCCCTGTCCCAGCTCCATGCCGTTCCCTCAGGTCCTGTCGCTGTCCCCAGAGAGCAGAGCTCAGCGCCTGTCCCTCCGCTCCCCTCCTGAGGGAGCTGCAGGCCGCCATGAGGCCTCCCCTCAGCCTGTTCTGCTCGGGGCTGAACAAACCAAAGGACCTCAGCAGCTCCTCATAGGTCTTGCCCTTTAGACCCTTCACAATCTTTGTAGCCCTCCTTTGGGCACTCTCTGATAGCTTCATGTCCTTCTTATATTGTGGTGCCCAAAACTGTACCCAGTACTCAAGGTGAGGCCACACCAGCGCAGAGCAGAGCAGGACCATCCCTTCCCCCAACCAGCTGGCAGTGCTGTGCCTGATGCACCCCAGGGTACAGTTGGGCCTTTTGGCTGCCAGGGCACGCTGCTGGCTCATGTTCAACTTGCTGATGATCAAAACCCATAGCTCCCTTTCCATGGGGCTGCTCTCCAGCCTCTTGTCCCACAGTCTGTATGTACAGGCAGGGTTGCCCCATCCCAGGTGCAAAATCCAGCAGTTTCTCTTGTTAAACCTCATATGGTTGGTGATTGCCCTGCCCTCTCATTTGAGGCTAGCTATAGAAACAATGTTGGACTGGAGAAAGAAGAGGTAAGCACGGGATAGAAAGGCAGACTGGGTGTAAAGAAAGGTGATTCTGATTCTGTTGAGAAGATAAAGATACAAAATACTAGGAATAAGAAGGGAGGAAGTCTTCAGAAGATGAGACCATCCCTTGGATATGTACTGTCAGTAGGAGGAATGAGGCAGATGCTTTATAACAGATGTTGTAATTGAATGAATGCTTAGCTTTATTTTAATGATGGCTATTTCAAAGTGGCTCTCTGGGCATTGTCATGCTTTGTGCTTTCAGGGAGAAAGAGCAGTTCAGAGTGATAGTCCAAAGCTCTTTTTCCCCATATTTAGGTATGGGCCTATTGACTTCATAATTACAGTGCATGAACAAAAACTATTGCCATTGTTTCGTGCTATTAAATATTTTATCCAAAAAAGCTGAATGGGCTGGCCTGCAGGGAATGTATCTGACATCTCAGATACTGACCGATACATTGTGTGAATTGACTGAGTTCCTTCACTGGGGAAAAAAAAAAAAAAAAAAAACCTCTACAATTCTCACAGGATGATGTCCCTTTGCGGCGAGGGAGGAAAACAACGAAGAAAAGAGAAGAAGAAGTTGATATTGACTTGGATGACCCTGAGATCAATCATTTTCCCTTCCCGTTCCATGAGCTGATGGTGTGGGCCGTGCTTATGAAGCGTCAGAAGATGGCCCTCTTCTTTTGGCAGCATGGGGAGGAGGCTATGGCTAAAGCACTGGTGGCCTGTAAGCTCTGCAAAGCCATGGCCCATGAAGCATCAGAAAATGACATGGTGGATGACATATCCCAAGAGCTGAACCATAATTCCAGGTAGATTTTCTTTCATACACATTTTAATGGATGAAGAAAATAATAATAATAATTAGGAAAAAAAAAGAGAGAGAGAGAGGGAGAGAGGCTGCTGACCCTGCCTTAAATTTGCTTATCTGTACCTTGCTTCCACTTCTAAATTGTAGGGAAATTGTAGAGAAAGTCTCTCTCCCTTTGGAGATAGACTAAATGGCTTTTAAACAATCTGTCTGCCAAATAAGCAATATTGCAACCAAGGCAACTTCTGAATAAGAAGGTGTCAAGAAGTTAGTGAATTATCTATACTGCATATGAGTTCTCCCTGAGGCCTCAACAGACAGGCTGCAGTCGTTCTCTGTGCTTTTGCAAGGCACTGTGTTCATTCTAAGCAGGACAACTGTTGAAATCCTTATGAACACCATATGCAGGCAGAAGTGGTAATTAACCAATAGCTCCTACTTAGGTGAGCAGGACAAAACACTACTTTTCATAATAATCTTTTCTGATTTTAAAAGACTGAGACAGAAAATTGTGATAATTCAAAAAATCTTATTAGATGCTCCTCGTTCCAGGAGACTTGACCATGAAGTCGTGAGCAAACAGAAGACTAGCAGTCCTCCAGACTGCAGATAACCGACAGATTTCAACCAGAAAATGTCAGGGAGGTGGGCAGGCAGGTGGGAGCAGACAGCTGGTAGCTGTGGGTGCTCAGCATGTCTAAGCTGGGCCATTTATTTATATGCCTACCATTAGCCACTCACATTTGAAAAAGTGGGTTTGTGTGCATGCAGTCAACATCACGATTTGCATGATGGAAGGTGATGCACCCGCTACAGAGGCTGTCACTTCCTGAGGGGTGTTTTCTGCAGCAGACCATGTGGCCTAAGAGGAATGATCAAATGTCCCTCTGTTGCAGGGACTTTGGCCAGTTGGCAGTGGAGCTGTTGGACCAGTCGTACAAGCAAGACGAGCAACTGGCAATGAAACTGCTGACGTATGAGCTGAAGAACTGGAGCAATGCCACATGCCTGCAGCTCGCAGTGGCAGCCAAGCACAGGGACTTCATTGCTCACACTTGCAGCCAAATGCTGCTCACAGACATGTGGATGGGTCGTCTCCGGATGCGCAAAAATTCTGGCCTAAAGGTCAGCATTGTTTTAAAGTAAAATTAATAGCCAGAGGAGTTCTGATAGATGGTGATGGGGCTCACAGCAAATTAGTAATAACTTGTTCAATTAACATTATGCTGGGGGTCTTATTCATAGTGGTATTAACCAAGGTATATTCTTCCTGTTTTTAACATTTCATCAGAGAGCTTATCACAAACCCAAGTTCAAAACCCATTACTTATTTTTTTTATTATCTTTCTCAAAGCCCCTTCCAAAGTCAGTGAGTTACCACAATCAGAATCGAGCCAGGAGGTTAGTTCATCACTCTGCCTGGACACTTGAGGTTCTTAAGCCAAGTTCTTAAATTTAAATAAAGAAAATGGATGTGAAAGTGAATTAACAACTAGAGAAAGGTAAAAGAAATCCAACAGCCTTCCCCAGAACAGGTCAAAGAGAGCAGTACAAATGTTCTTGCAGTCCCCCACCAGTCTTCCTGATGATTGCCCTGAAGGAACTAACCAAGGGGATACAGATGATACTCCAATTTCCGAAGTTGCTTAAGCTTTACTTCCACCTGCATAATTGCTAACAGAGCAAGGTGGGTTCTGTGATGTGAATTTCTGTTCAGAAGAAACCTGGGCTGCCACTTTCACCAGAGTTCTCACCAGAGCACAAAGTCAGGAATTTTCTCTTCCCCCTAGCTGACAGAGAAGCACTTTCAGGGAAGACCCTCTCTTTCCTGTATGATTTCTGTGTGTGAGAAGTGGTAATTTCTCAGCTGCTTTGCTGTGTTTGGTAATGGTGAGAACGGTGATGACTGCTTGCATTATTATCATACTGTGTATAATGCAGTAATGATGATGAATGGGAGTGATTAACAGGATCCTCACTATCCTCCCTCAGGAGCTGCACTTAGATGTTGTTCTGCTTACAGATAGAAAGCATTCTTGTAGTTGGAGGCATTTTTACTATTTTTTTGTCTTCTGTCATGGGCTCCGTGCCCTTCATGGGGGACTGCTACCTTGTTCCTTGCTTGGCTTTGCAGATACTCCACCTGGGCAGGTGGAGGTCCCTGCAGCACCTAATTTTCCACTGCATGCTTTCACTTTTACAGCACATACATCTGAAGCCATAAAACAGAGCTTCCTTTCACATTGAATAACAAAAGATAAAATGCTGTTTCCTTTCAGCTTCTCGTAACAGCTGGGCCCCTCACAAGGATCCTTTGCTCAGTTTACAGTCTGTGTTTTATTCCATTGAAGCTCATTAGCAGACCCTGTTTAAAGGTAAAGCAGGGTACATGAGCAGGAGGCAACACAGAAAAGAGATAATTGACAAGTATGAGTCATGGATTATTTCCCACAAATAATTTTCTCTCATTGAAACTGGCAAACAGCAAGAAGGCTGAGCCTAATTCTCTTATCATCCCACCAAGGAGGTGCAGCACCAAGGGGAAGGGGAGAGGCAATTGTGAATCCTGCCTGGACTTCTCTCAGGGAAGTCAGGTTTGCTTTTTACCCTCTGACAAATGGGCCGGGTGCAGGAGCAGTGCAGGCAGCCAGGTGCTCAGTTTGTCCAAGGCTGGGAACAGGCTGCGCACATGCTCACTGCTGCTAACTGCAGTAACCTGGGTGTTTTCAGTAACACACACATGCTGTCTGCTGATGAGACAAACACAAGCAGTCACCATCTCCAACCAGTTTACAAGCTAACTGGTTTCACTGTCATCTGAGATTTTCCAGAGATTCCAGCAAAAATAGAAAAAGCTGTTGTGTTTATGAATACAGACTGGCCACTTCTTCTTGTATTGTTATGGTAACTCTTCAGTTATACCCCAAGTGTTATTCATTGCATATATCCATACAAGGTAAATGTGATGTTTTTTCTGCACTCCCTCAGCATAAGAGAGAGAAGGCAGAAAAGGAGTAGTTGGTATTAGTATAAGCATAATGTAGGCTGCCAAGCTAGTGAAGCAAAATCTAAGGGAACTGCATAGCTAAGCACATCAACATTTGCTACTGATGGCTGTGCTTCCTGTCCTCAGATTCACGTTTAAGTCTTGACTACCTGTGTGTATTAAGTATGGACACAGGGAGCTTGAGACCCTGTCTATAGAAATTGATAATTCCTGTCTGTCATTTACACTGATATTCTCTATTATGTCATTTACACTGATGTTCTCTATTACATAAAACTCAGAAATCAGCAAGTCCAAAGTCTGAACATAACCATGGTACCACCGTCATTGACCCTCTTTAATATTTTGTAAATGCATTCATATATTAACAATATATATCTGATGAGAAAGCGTTTTATCTCATTCGATGAAATACTCAAGAGAGACAATTAGCCATAGCACTCATAGCAGTGGTAATAGAATTTACATGCTTTGTTTCACTACAGAGCTCTGAAAACATTACCCCAAGTGACAAATACTCTATTGCCATGGAAACTCACTTGCGCAAGTATATTTCTTTTCTCAAATGTCCCAAGGGAGTTGTTCCATTTGACTCTAAATAACCATCATGATTGTTCTGTTTACTGTGATGATTATTGTTATCATTATTATCATTGCTTTAGGTAATTCTAGGAATTCTACTTCCTCCTTCAATCCTCAGCTTGGAGTTCAAGAACAAAGATGATATGCCTTACATGTCTCAGGCCAATGAAATCCATCTTCAAGAAAAGGAGCCAGAAGAACCAGAAAAACCAGTGAAAGAAAAAGAGGAGGAGGACATGGAACTCACTGTAAGAGCTGACAATAAATAGCAAACTGAGAGCAGCCTCAGTGCTCTCAGTTTGCTATTTTGTGGGTGCTGTAGGTCATCTGATACATTTAGCAGATGATAGGATACCACTCCTAATGCTCCCACCTCTTCAGCGCAAATCAAAATAATTTGGCATCATTGTGTCTTGATGTTGCAGTAGTACATGGTGATACTGAAGCACCACTTTGTAATGTAATATCTTCATATTTTGATCCAATTTGATGCTGCATTACCTGAAATAAATTCAAGATTCAGATAAATACAAATTTCAGGACTGATAGAACTTGACCATGATAAAGGGAGTACACCTCTCTGGTAGAAAAGATGCTCACAAGTTGTTGGGGAAGGGAGGATTGTTTCTTATTTTTTCAGTTGGAAATATGCAGAGATTTGTGGAAGCTAGAAATTTATTTACTATTTTTTAGTTAATTAGATGGCAAGCGTGCAAATAGGCAAGAAAAACAATGGTGACATTTTTCAAAGCCATTTGTGAATTTGTAGTCAGTGCCTCTCACACATTTACACATGCATTTTTAATCGACTGGACACTGGCAAGTAGCTAGACAGCTCAGCCCTTGCTAAAAGCTTTTATAGATCAACAGAACTGTGTAAGAAAGGTCTTGTATTAGTAACATAGTCTTAGATTAATAATTTACAGGACAAAGAGAATCAGATAGCTAAAGATCTGAAAATTATGCAAATATCAGGAGTTAAAATTATCAGGAGTGAAAACCATAGTTACCAGGAGTTATCAGACCTGGCTTAGCTTAGTTTGCATTGTTTTAATTTTGGTTGTGGTGTCTTTTGACAGACTTAAAGCTCAACACTAGTCCTTCAGGGTTAGGACGGAGGAGTAGAAGTAAAAAGGGATTTTCCTGCTTAATTAAAAAAAAAAAAAAAAAAAAAAAAAAGACTGTTTCCCACAGGCAAACAGCAGGAGCTGCCCTCAGGACCCCGTCTGCAGGCAGGCAGAAGGACCTGCCTACAGGACCCAATATGCAGGCAAGCCGAAGGAGCAGCCCACAAGACCCACCTACAGGACTCGCTTGCAGGCAAGAACCTGGCGGTTGGGAAGGACCAGAAGCCAGAATAGCCACTATGGGCTGTTCTCCACTCATTAGCTGTTAATTGCAATTTATTACCCCTGGCTTCTGATCCACTCATGAAGTGCCTATTCAAATCAAATAAGCACTTTGTAAACTGCCTTTTTCTTGGCAATGGGGAGAGATTTGGGGAGGAAGTCATTTCCATCTCTCTGGAGTTAATAATCCAGCTCCTGGTTTCTTGTCTACAATACTGTTTCCTTTTTATCTTCTGATTCCTGCTACAAGGAAGTGATGTGCTGAACTGTATACTCTTTTCCAGATGAATCTTAGATTTTTCCCTCCCTTCTCCTTGCAGTGTGCTGACAATCTTGTTGCTCTTTTCCATTTGTGAATCTACCCTTCTACTCCCTCAAATTCGATGCATCTTTCTAGTGAAGTTTCTGACAGATACAACTTTTTCTATAAATATAAGGAGTACCCCCATGTTGTTGACAAATCAGAACAGAAAAAAAAATCTTTGACACACTTCTGCTGACTTTTTTTCTTTGCCCATATTATCTATAGCATGTTTTAGGACTTCTAATGCAGCTTCTTGATATGGGTTTTAGAGCAATGCCAGCTGTGCCCATCAATGGTAAGGAGAAGTTATTTGCTAGCAGAGAACTTTGCATATATTTCTGTTGTTGTACACCATAGCTAGTTATACCTGGTCCTTTTCAAGCACTGTGTCAGGGAGAGTTTTGCTACTATCATGCTTTAGATATAAGAAAAGTTTTCAGACTGAAATTTTGTGTTGTTCTGACCTAAATCAAATTGCCTGACATGTTAGATCTGGCCTCTTCTCCACTAATGAGAGGATATCTAACAGGTATTTTGGGAAGCACCTTTGAGAACTTTAACGTTTAGCCACAATTATACTCAGGATACTTTATTCATAGTTCATTAAGATTAATAAATGGTTATGATTTCATATCACAAATGTTTAATCAGTTGCTGAACTCTGGTTCAATAGATCAGCCATTGACCCTAACCATACTTTGCGATTATTCATAACACCTGCTGCAAAGCATTTGTAATATAATCTGTTTTAATAACTGATATTTTGGTGCAGTGATTAACTTTAATCTTGACTAATATTATTTATATTCAAAATGAAGTGCACATTCCCCCCCCCCCTTTTTTCATTTTCTTGACTAACAAATCGATTCTTTAAGGGGTCAGTGCATTTTTTTAATCTGTTTATTTGACACAGGATCATTGAAAATCCAAAATTTTCCATGGTTTGGCCTTCCAAGCCTTGTTCAGCTTCAAGCTTAAACAAATAATATTTACAAACTAATAACACTTTTTGTCACCTCAAAAATCCATTTCTAGCAAATACTCTGTAATCCAAATAATCTGCCTAGTTTTATTCATAATCCTTTACACAGAATACTACTGAAACCTGCGTATTCCTGTAATCTTATAACCACATGAATTTTTATAAAGGTATTACTAAGATAAAGGGATCGCATATAATCAAGATCTGTGAATTGATATCTTATGAAATCTTTTTCTTGTGAAGTTTAGCCCAGACTAATGATAAAACAAGAGTCAGTTTCTTACTCTGGACTGCATTTTTCTAGTGTGATTTTTGCACTATTTTATACCTCACTTGCACAGAATAATGTGATCATATAGACAATAGCAACAGTGAAGTCCCCACATGGGTGCATCTGCGGAATATATACTTATTTTACACTCCTCTCAAAGGAACTGGTAGGTAGGTGAACATTTGGGTATACTATATAAAGATGCAGTGTTTATTTACTGTAAACTACTTGTTACTCACACCTGCGTTTAGCTTTATAACACATATTTGAGAGTGCTGGGCACACATTCCTTTAACACCTAGATGCTAGGCAACAGACTTTCCTTATAGCAGCTACTCACAAAACCACTCTCAAATATTGCTCTCATCACCATTCCCTTGGCACCAAGCAATTTACCAGAATTTATAGAAGGAGCTACTAGTTATTAATCCTGCTTATTAAGACCTAGAGGAGCAGAAAGGCACTAAAATCTGAAGGCCAGAGACGTTTTGTATTTGTACAATATCCTGGTGAGAACCTTAGTTTCGGTGCTAATTTTTAGGCTGGTCAGAAACCTCAGGGGTCTAGCCTCATCTTAAAATAACACTGATTCTACAAACTGCAATTAGGAGCATCCTAATCCTCCTTCAATGCCTTATTGTTCACTTACTAGTTTCCCAGTAAATGGTGTTATTTCACAATACAGAATAACTCATTAAAGTCCTTTAGAAGATTGTTTGTTTGTTTGTTTGTTTTTTGCTGCTTTTTTCTAATTTTCCACACCGAATAGGAAGTTTGGACTTTCATGGGCACTAAAAGTCTGAGTTAGGATTGTTCACCAGCAACAAGACCTCTGGGTAGACCTGTGTCTTACCCATAGTACATATGCTTAAGCTTTTTTTTCCATGGCAAGAACTAACTAAATCAGTAAAAATGCAGTTTTTAACGTGGAAAAAGTTGAAGAGCAGTGCCATCATGCCCCCACCCGATCTCACCCATGCTATCAAGGTACAGTGCTTGCAGCATCTCACACACCAGGAGTGAGGCACCCCTGTAGCCCATCTGGAAAACAGCAGTGGGAAATTCTGCTGGGGCTCACAAGGCAGAAGCGCCAGTGCTGGCCCCCTCCATAATAAGGGATTTCCCTCCATTTCTCTGAGTGTTTCAGAAACTTCTTGTGTCCCTGTCATGCTCCAGCACTCTCCATGTCTCACAGTGCTCAGCAGCTAGGAGAGCTGAGCTCCTGGTGATTTATTTCTGCTCTCTATTCACCTTAAAGAACCAATGAGCATGTGCAAAATCCAATTTTGTACACCTAGAACACAAAGGCATTAAACATTTTTCCTGCCAGCAGCTCAATGCAGAGAGCAGTAGCCCTGGAAAAATTAGCATGGAGGCAGCATTTCTGTGCACACTGCAGGATACAAGGGGGTGTACAGGGAGAGGTATGGCATGTATATCCACCCATCTATGTACTATTTCCACACTGGTTCCTTGTGAGTACAGGGTAAGTCTATGTGAAGCATGTACATTTCACTAAGGATTAACTGTGAAGAGCTATGATCATGCTAACAGGACTAAAACTCTTGCTATTTAATTATAAAAACAGATAAAATATCATTCGATCATTAACGTATCTTAACGAAAAAATACAGAACCCAAAACTGTCCTGGTTTTGTGTCAATGACCAGTCCTCAAGTAAACAAAACAAAATTGGGGGGGAGACAGAAAATCTCCATGTAAAAAGTACACACACATCAACCCCCTCAGGCCACAATGATGCAGTTGTACAGTAATTTACTGTTGCACTGCTGTCAGGCTTACCTTGCATGACTCATAGTGAATCATGGACAGAATTGTGTATTAGAGAAAGAGATGCCGCCTACACAGAGCAGTGTCTTGAGTTATTCCCACCTTCTTGCTTCCCCCTCCAAGTGGAAACACATTTGTTCACATTTGGCATTGCAGCTATTCAGTTAACACAGTGACTTGGGTTATTTCTGTATCTTTCTGATGGGGAGGCTTTTCAAATTGTTAATACCATGATATAATTAACAGTCAGGGACATTAGGACAAATCTAATCCCCAGCCATCTCAGAGCAATTCCCCATCTGTAGCATGGGGGAGGGGAGAGGATAGTATTGAACAGTACACAGTTAATTCAAAAATATAACAAGATAAAATTAGAGCATCATTCATGAACAAAAAAGCAATAACAAACAAGAAATCAGCATCCATGAGCATAAATCGTCACTCTGAAGGAGCTTTATCCTTAAAACACACACAACTCACTGATTTCAATGAGGGTGAAGGGTATGTCAGAAATACTATTTTTATAAAATTTTGAAGGATTTAAACTGTAAAATAATCCCCTTCACAAAAGCACAGCACTACTCATTTGTTAAAGCTGTCAGCATTTATTTTCACTCTCCTGAAAAATTCTTGGGCACCAGAGGACAGCAGAGACAAAGCCTTGGGAGAAACTACAGAAAAATCTGAAGCACCAGATGGCATTTTTCCCTAAACAGTGTCAGGAGGTAGCGAGAAACAAAGAAATTACCTTCCTAGGCTAGAATATTTCAAAGCTTAACAAATCCTTGTTAAAGACTGGGGAATCAGTTTGGTTTTGTAGATTTCAGGTAATGATACCCGGGGTTCTGTGAAGGTAGTATAGCCTCTATTACTATAGGTATATGCAATAAGCCTCACATTCTTGTAGGCTATCTGCTCATCTAATAAGAAACTTACTTCTCTATTTAACAGCTACTTCAGTTTTTTCTTTTTTTTTTATGAAGCTCTTTCTGGATTTTAAAGAGTTTTTATGGGCTGTATGAGAATCAACAGGGGGTGTCTTTTAATTTTTTTAATATGCATTTTTTATATGTATTTATGGGAATAAACTTAGAGATCTGCAGGCATAAAAAGGTAAAGGAAATAGGTAACTTCATCAAAAAGGCTGCAGTTTCAAGATGTTATCAGCAGGCTAGTTTCAGTATGGTATACCTGTGTCATGAATCTTTGTTCAATTTTATTAGAAGTGTGAAGGGCAACATCTGTGCACAGTCATATTCAAGCATATAAAAGATCACATGGAAAGTAATAAACCAGAGAAAAAAACTAACTGCATTATTAATGAAGTGGAACTATTAGAGAGCAGGCATCTAGGACTATACATGGTCCTAATAATGTTACAAATGTCTACTCTGACTGAAAGAAAAAAAAAAAGTGGTCATTACATTTTTTTTTATTTTTTGGACCAAAGACCTGTATGAGACCCATATGTGATTCTTACAATCAAATATGTGAGAATTGCAACTCGTGTTCCTTCAGGGCACTAGAACCAGATTGAAAAGCTCACCTGAAGTTCACTACTTAAGTATGTGTTGAATATCCTCTTGAATTAGAGAACACAGAGACAGTTAAAAGAAGGACCTCTTAATTTCAAGACAATATGTTTGGCATATCATTGTTCTCTTTAGTGATTTAGTTTCCCATATTTTTAAGTTATGGATCATAGAACCACAGAATGGTTTCGGTTGGAAGGGACCTTAAGGATAATCCAGATCCAACCCGTCTGTCATGGGCAGGGATGCCACCTACTAGACCAGATTGCCCAGGGCCCCACCCAGCCTGGCCTTGAATACCTTCAGGGATGGGCCATCCACAGCGTCTCTGCGCAACCTGTTCCAGTGCTTCAAAACCCTCATAGTAAAGAATTTATCTTCAGGGATGTTGAAAGTTTACTTCAGTTAACATACAACTACTAAAATATTTTGATCTACTTGTACAAACATTGCAGAAGTATTTAAATAAGACCATCATTGTGCAATCCCTCCATAATTACTTAAGACTGTTGTATCTTGATTCTTGCAGTTGTTTTCATGTGCAGAAGTGTGTTGTAGCCTATAGCTGTTGCCACAAACTAAGAAACTAAGTAGTAAGAACTTTCTCTGTACACAGGGAACTAAAGTCCACTATTACTATATATAAATATTTAAAAAAAATCCACTATTACTATATATAAATATATATTTTTTCAGAAGAATATTTAATAGATCAGTCTGTACTCTAAATACAAAGTGGTAACTTCTTTTAGCATTAACTTCAGGAGTGTGTCGTTCAGTTACTCCTTCCACTTCTCTCTGAAGCTGAGCATGAAGTTAAGAGTAAACATAATATTAGCATCTTTTGCATGATAGCTTTGTACTCATAACTGAAGACTTCTTAAGTACATGTTTCTGTAGCTTACAGTAGATTTTCAGTGAGTCTGTAGTACAATGGTTACAATTGATGGTTACCAGAGGTAGTGCATGAGCACTCTGGAACTTCATTATGGAAGAAGCTGTGTTCATGTAGAAGGATCTTGTGATCTAAGGCCTTAATGCTGCAGTGAACTCTGCATCCTCAGTCCTTTACATCCACGTGGAGCTCACTATGGTATCATGGTCTATGATGCGTCCTGTGATCAACAGAAGAACTGTCATTAGTTTGATTGCTTCCAGTCCAGAAGCTGCCAACTCATCTTTCCTCCTGTTGTTCACTTCCAGTATCAGCTTTATGATCTTCTGTTTGTTTAAAAGCAAAACTTACCTGTTTTCTGAGCGTATTTGTTTATTGTGAAGTGCATACTAAGAAACTGTTGTCAGGTAAAAAATCTTGCTGTCTATACAGCCAAAAGGAGAAATGTTCTCCACATCTCATTTTTTGGTCACCATTCAAGGATTTCACACTGGTGTTGATGCCTTCTGCCAAAGCATTACTTCTTCAATTTAGAAGGAACTAAAGTGCATCTTCCCTCCATAAAAGAAAATCTGAGAATGAAATATTTTGCACATGGCTGTGGTCACTTGTTTTTATCTAAGATCAAGAAATCAGATAAGTTTGGAATAATTTCCATTTGAAAATTAAAAAAAAAAAAAAGCTTAATTTGCTCTTCAGAAATAAAGGAACATAAAAGTGTCCTTTCTTGTAGGCGATGCTGGGACGAGGGAATGGAGAATCCTCGAGAAAGAAAGAGGAAGAGGAAGTTCAGAGCAGGCACAGACTGATTCCTGTTGGAAGAAAGATTTATGAATTCTACAATGCTCCTATTGTTAAATTTTGGTTTTACACAGTAAGATATCCTTCTTGTTTTATTACTACTGATTTGGACAAGCACCGGAATTGGGTTAAGGTCATATTGTGTATTTCTTTGAAAGTCTGTGTCTGTGTGCATTGGAGGGCTTAAATAGTTTAATAAACATCTTGTGCAGAAGTCAAATAGAACTTGCAAACCTTTCAGTGTTTTAAATTCAGCACACTTTATTCAGGAAGTTAATGGTTAAACACTACGTGCAAACTTTTCTTCAAGTACAACAATAAGTAGTAGCTTGCTGCAATCAGTGCTCCCAAGGAATACCCAATAGGAGCGTTTCCAATAGTAAGCCCAATACAAAGCTGGTTTTAATCACCATCTCAAATAAGATAATAATTGATGAAAATACGAAACAGACAGAACACATTTTTTCTTGGAACATTTTTGCTTTGTTAATTTTACTGGTCTGCAAAGTGTCTCTCAAAGAACGTGTTTGTGTAAGTAGCCACAAGATAACAAAGATATGAATAGTAGCCGACATACATTTTTCAGGGACAAACTATGTCAACCCAAGCTAATATCCCTATGTTACAAAGAAACAAATCTTGAACATGGGACAGAAAACAGCTGAGGTCATATATTTTAGTAAGTCAAAAACTTTACTAGGTATTCTCACAAATATATTAGTAATTGCTATATTAAAGTTATTACATAGATAAAAAGGTTTTTGGTGATTGATCCTCAAGAGTTGATGTTAGTTATTCTCTATCCAGCTGGAATCAGGGATTGGAAAGGATTCTATTAGGGTCTCTCCTACATCAGGTACCATCTGATATTTTCATTCAAAACTTGGATGATGAAGTTTTGTAAATGGTTCTAGAATGTAGAAGGATGACATCAAAATTAAAATGAACACGGGAATTAGTCTTTTCAATCAGCTTCACTGGAATATTATAACCCACTTCAGTTTCTGCATCATGTGAAAAATGTGTACCGGTTTGAAGGACCCAAAAAAAAGAAAAAAAGTCCTGCAGAAGGAATGCAATAGTCTTCAAATATGTGTAAGTTTCTGTAAAGAGGGACAACATTTGAAGAATACTGTCCAAATCCTTTCTGAATAGGACTGCATCAAGGCAATTCTTGGTAAGGTGTTAGGAAACAGCTTCTACGTGTTCTGAGAAGTATTGTTATAAATCGTGTAAGGAGACAGTAGATTTTCCATTGTTAGGGATTTCTAAGTTTATCTTGTCAAAACGTGTCCAATATGGCACACTGCAATTAATTGTGCCTTGGCACTATGGAGTCGGTCAGCTGACTTCTTGTTGTCCATCCCAGTTAAATTTTCCATCATTCTGCTGAAAGCACAGCAAATAACAATGAATGCATTTGTCTGCTTCCTTCTGTAGATGACTTCTTAAAAGAAAAAATTGCCTTACTGAAATCCAGATAATATGTCTACAGAAAGCAGGAACAACTCACATTTATAGAAACCAAACTGTAGTGGACTGCTTATGCTAGCAAATAGTTCCAGTTTGGCAACTTGGAGTTACTACTTTCTGAACTGTGGCCGTTAGAAGTTAATCAGCATGATGAGTCTAGAAACTGCTCATCAGTAGCCTGGTCTCATTATCAATTGCAATATATATTATGTATAACCAGAAAAGTCTTTTCACTGTAAACAGAAACAAACATCCTGGCTTTCCCTATTAACTCAATTTTGAAATGGGAGAAAGATCAATATTATATTGCCTTTTAGACCTGTTTCTACAGTTTTATGTCCTGAGGCAGGTCTCACTTACGGTCACTTATTAAAATTGGATCTTGCCTATACCAAGTTTCAAGAGCAAATTAAGGTGCATTCCAGTTGCAATGTTTGGCCAGTTGGGTATGTTGAGGAATTCCAGGACAGCAAAAAAAAAATTAAAAAAAGTTTCAGATGAGCATTAAAATTGTGCAGCCTATCACACTTACGACAAATGCACAGGCAGAAACACTAATCATAGATTTCAAAAGCAATCTTCAAAATTTTACATTCCAAACTCCATAATGCAAGAAATGTGGCTACTGCATGCCATTTAAAATCATTTGATTATTTTATATCTACTTGTCTTTATCCACCTTCATTTTTAAAATAAACAAGAGTGGTTTAGATGTAGGAATTTCTGTGTAAGAAATATTTTGGCTCAGCAGATGAGGCAAAATAAACAGCTTTTTCTCAACCAAAAAGAAATTTTGCCTTTCTCTCTGGGCATGCAGTAGTTTCAAAAGTCAACTACTCTGTTCTGTTTTGTGGCTGTTGCACTGAAAATCATGATCCAAAGGTTTCAGCCCACAGACTGTCCAAGGAGAAGAGGACAGCCTTCCCCATTTAACTGTGAGTTTTACACTGAGATGCTGTCATGATGTAAGAAGCCCCATTTCTACCTCCTGTGAGAAGGAAGAGGTACAAAGGGAATTGAATCCCCAAAAAGAGTCATGTTCCAAGCATCAGAACAGCTTTGCCCTAAGTTTTTAATTTTGGAAGCAAGTCACTTTGTGATCATTTAATTATTGCAATCAGTGAGAAAAGAGGAGGGTAGTCCCACTTTTGAAGCACTCTCTTGCTGGTTTGTCCCTTACAGTGGTACATATTCAAATATACACAAAATAGGGCAACATCCACAGGAGGGCAGGGAGGAACCCATCCTAGAAACTTCCTAGCAGCTACTCCTCTGCTTAGTGTCTTCAGGCACTGGACTCAGGGGTAAAAATGGCAGACCCTAGCTCTTTGTAAAAGCAAAATAAAGAAGGTTCAGTTACTTGTTTAATAGCACTTTCAAAAAATCTTGAGTACCAGTATTTGCATCTGTACTGAAATTTGACAGTAATGTGGGACTAGCACATGTTCCTGGAAGGAACATCCCTCCTGCAGAGGGAGATGGAGGAAGTCACCCATGGTCTGAAGGGATGGTTTCTTGGGGTAAAAATGGTGTGGTGTCAGCATCACTTCATCATTAAATCAAGATTAAATCAAATTTTTCTATGCAAAAAAAATCCAGTAACTTTCAGTAAATTTTGATTAACAAAAACCAGCAATGATGACAACAACAACAACAACAGCAAAGGAAAGAAAAAGAATAAAAATCAAAAGCCCCTAGTTACACTAAGAATCTTGTGGTTCTGCCTGCCCAAATAGCTTTTCTGCTGACTCAGCTGATACTCTAGATGCTGACCTAAGTCAATATTGCTCTCAGTTTCCTTCAGGAGTGGTAAGGTAAAACCAAGATATCTCCAGACCTGAAATCTGCAATCCATTGTCACTCACAAACTGAAGGACCCATGAAATCATTTCCTCCTCTGTTTTAAGCATATGAGAAGCTGTGATTCAACTGGTTGTCCTATCTGTGCAGATATTTATGGTCAATGTAAGGAATTCTCATGTACCCTTAAAACCAGCAACTGAAAGGAAAACAAGAATCCTGTGGCTTTTACATAGAGCAGAAGCAATTTTCTCTAACAAATACAGCAAGACTATAAATTCTGTTTTGTGAGGTGCTGAACACTTAAAATAATCCTGCCCCAAAGTCCCAAGACCCTCTGTGGTTGTTTCATCTGAAGTCTGATACTGAGTAAAAAATAGTTGTGGATATTATGAAACTGCGGAAGAACTGTATTGAAATACAAATGTATGCAATAAGCATTCTGCAACAATGATTAAAATGTTCATGCACAGAACTGAATCATCTTTTCTCTGATTTAAATTTGGCTTCAGGTGAAGGTTCTTGTAGGGCTGCTGTATGAAAGGCAAAGTAGATAGGAAGAGGGATTCCGGTCACCGCAGAGCCCAGCCCCAGCTGCTCACCTTTGCTACAGTCCACACTCCAGAGTGACAGTTAGGCTTCTCTGAGTTTCATGAATTTGATGGTACTATTTGCTCACTTGTGTTTCTTTGACTGAGTGATTATTTTCAACATAGACAAAAGAAAGGAAAAAGAAACCAAAAACTTCAACCCTATTTTCATTTGTATCAAAAATTGGGCCAGAATGTAGATGTATTAGAGAAGGGAAAAAAGAAAACAAAACAAAACAAAAACTTGCAGAGACTATAAGGCAAATGAATGTATGACTTTGCATGGCTACTTGCTGCAGCAAAGTGAGTAGGAGTGGCAGTATTTGGGGGAGGAATGATGATGGAAGTTAAAGCAGTACTTCATTGAGTAGGGACATCTCTAACGATACTTAGAACCTTCTGGGCACCAAGCAAGGATCGTGCAAAAAAGACATGAATTGTCAGCGACCCCAAGTTAGGTGAACAAGGAGAAGAAACAAAGAGCAGAGGTGCTGGACAAGCAATTGTTATTAGGAGTGGATGGGGGAGAAGTATTCACATAGCTAACTTAGTAAGTCACTGTCTGGTAGTTGGCATTGCGATATGTGACATGGTGGTCCCCACCACTGTGGGAAAATCTGAGGGGACAGCATCAATATAGTTTTGTTGGAGAGGCAGGTGTAGCTAGAGGAGAGGATATATGTACATGTATTTTGTAGATTCCACATTGTATATATTAGTGTGAGTTTAATCTGAACTTAGTATGTTAATGTGAGCTTAAAACCCAGAGTACTCTGATCTTTCTTTGGTCTGTTTAACTCTGGTTACACTGGAATTAGGAACATCAAATCATACCTGAGAAACTGGCTCAGCTATGTAAATGTAGCGACTACTGATATTCATTTAATTTTGTTTCTTTACAGCTGGCATATATAGGCTACTTGATGCTGTTCAATTATATAGTGTTAGTGAAGATGGATCGCTGGCCATCTACACAGGAATGGATTGTCATCTCATACATTTTCACTCTGGGAATAGAGAAGATGAGAGAGGTAAAGTCAACCCAACCACAAAAGACAGAATGAAAAATACAATGTGTGGTGTGTCTTTATGCATTTTAATATTTGTTTTTATTGTTTTTCTCAGGATATTTTTTGATGAATGGGCTTAACATAAAATTTCTCTTTTTTTCAGAAAAGCAGATGGATTGTTAA